>NW_028233235.1:0-679544 GCF_057557595.1 Rhyacophila brunnea
AATTAAAATTCGCGGTTTCATATATTTTTTTCCGTAATTTCGGCAATTATAATTTTATATTCTTTAATTCCTACACAAAAGAGAACATTTATAAATATAAATTTACAAAATTTTTAAAGAAAATGAAATAACGCAATGTTTGAGCTTATATGGTATATTTGATCGCAAAATATTTTATCTATAAGAAATATTTGAAGGGTGTAAAATTCTGGAAGGTTTTTTTATTGTTTTAAACATTTAGAAAGGAGCAATGTAACTATGTTTTTATATCTTTACTTTTCAAATCGAATCACAATCTATTTTTCATCAAAGTTTCTATCTCCAGATATCTATTTTGCATTGTAATGACCAAATAGCAGATAAAATCATTCTCTGAAATTCTTCATACTATATATGTTCAGTTTCACTTTTATTACACCTGATTCTTTATGATATTTTTTTTATATACCTATGTATTTTTCATTTATATGTCCATTACTACTTCTGTACTGCTATAAGAAGATATTTTCATATACTATTTTTATTATTCTATATTTATTTATGGTATCGTTGGCATTATTTTTGAATTAAAACTTAAAAATCGTAATTTTTAGAATTCTCTTCTTCGTTGTTAAAATTTGACTCTGCATTTTTATATTTTTAGCTCATATTAATATACTATCTAGTTTTTATATTTTTCCGCATGCTTATTTTTTTGCTTTTCCTTCTTTAACAGCAGAAATATATAATTGCATAATAACATATGTTTGCCTTATAAATTCCGATTCACTAAGAATTTTTTAAGAGCATTTCTAGATGTATAATGCTGTAAAACTACCAAAATAATAAAAATAATTCATATTTTATAAAAAATTGATTAAAGTATCAATGAAAACGATTTTTAATAACTAATATTATTCAGCAAGAGGAACATAAAAATCATTTTATTTTCGCTGTAACTGATTATTATAATATTTTTATATGAATTTAAAATGATGGTATACGATATAATATTGGTAAAGGTATAATTATACAGATTATACGTGAGGGATCAAATAAAGTATCATTGGAAAATATCTATTTTTTATACATAAAAAAATTTCATCAGGCTAGGAACTCTATTTCATGATAAGTAAGCTTAAAAGTATAGTTTTTTTATATGTAGAATCGCATAATTAATAAAATAAATGGGATATTCTCGGCTTAGTCCACTAAAAAATTATATTTTTAATTAATATGGCATATCTTTTTTAATTTTGTGCAAAGAATATAAAATGTGATTTTAAGAATAATATCAAAAATTATACTGCAGAAAAGGAGAAAAATGTATACTAATACATAATCATTTTTTATTTCCTGCATAAAATACTAAGATTTATTAGTTGTTTCTTAATAAAATATAGAAATTGATAAAACTAGCCTTAGTTTATTTCTGAAGCATTAAGAGAATTACTTGTATATAAAAAAAGACAAGATTTTTGTGTAAAAGAACGTAATTTTTAATTATTTTTGACATTAGGATTAAGAAAGAATATAAATAGCAAATAAATGTTCTTTCTCTGGCTTAAATTTGCAAAAACTTCAATCCTAAAGAAATACTCAGTAACGTAAATATGCACGGTTTTAAAATTTATTATTATTGAAATATCAGACCTATAACTACTGTAAAATGTAGACAATATATATAATGAAAGATACTTTTCAAAAGAACATAATATAATGTTTAAAAAGGTAAGCATAAATATATTTTAATTAATAAGCAATAGATAACCAGTGTGGAGCACCGAACGAATCGCCTTAACATAATGAAATATATTTTTAGCGAAATCCAAAAAACCACATAGATCCTATATTATAAATATTTTGAAAGAAATTAATATTTTTTTATTTTTTAAAGTTTTGCGTTTATCAATATATTTTATTCTGAGTTATAGCAAAATTTCAAAATATAAGTACCATATAGGGAAATTTACTAATAATCGTAAAACATAGACACAATTTATAAAAAATCATATAATAGATGGCCTGGAAAACATATGGTTGAACGGAAAAAATACTTTATAACAACAGAAAATTATATATATGTATATTGATAATACTAATCACATACTATATCTTAATGGGCTTTTGTTAGAATAAAAGGGATAAAGTATCAAAATATTGATATTTTTTAATTTTTTATTTGAGTGGGGAATACTATTCTTCGACTAAAGATATCAAACAAAATACGTAGTATAATCACTGTATATCATTATTTTTAAAAAAAATTAGAATACTTTTATGTGCATTTAAAGCATCAATAATAGAGAATAAACAAATTTTTCAATTTTCCCCCTAATCTAGATGTTTAAAGCTAAGTTTCACAAATATATTTTCTATCGAGCTATCATATAAAGAATATGATGCTTGCATGACATTTAGTTTGATGGCTTATAGGGATACTATGACCTAATTATTTTTAAGATTCGGTTTAATTGTTTTACTAATTATTTTTGTTATTGTCTTTTACCTTATACTTAACTATTTTTTGATAGTTTTTATGATTTATCCACTTTATTAGTTTAAAATAACAAAAAGATATATTTAGAATAATAAATATGATTAAGTTGAAATTTTTGACATCCAACTAGATATTATTTCTCACAAAAAAATTTAAAAGGCCTTCAATATAATCACTTTTGATATTTATTGTCATTTTCTTTATTAATATCTCGGAAATCTCTGTGTAAAGAAAAACTAGCTCATATTATTAATGCATAATAGTACTATTTTTACATACACTTTTTATATATTAGATGATGTTTCTAAAGATGTGAAATTTTACAAATGAATATTTGTCTCTTTTCTTTCTTATTCTTAAGAGTCAGCATTGCTGCGTAGAAATCATACATTATAAGAGTTATTTTTAATTTTCTGGTCTTCTTAAAAGTTTCACTTGCTAAACAAACCTTTTTAACCATAAATGGTCATTTATTTTATTAATTAGGTTTTTTTTTAATTTAATTTGTAACCAAAATATACCTTTTTTGACCTATTATAAGCGAAGAGAAAAAAAGATATGTAGCGGAAATATTTCTAAATAATAATAAGGGTCAATGGATCCTGCTTTAAATGAAAATAAATTTTTAATGAATGTTCTGATGACTAAAATAATATTATTTTTTACGTATGAGTTATATTAGATTGACTTACATCAAAATTAATGGTCATCATTTATATTTTTTCTAGTTCTGTATTTAAGACGGTACAACTATAACCGACTTTTGTAAATATTTTATCATAAGCATGCTAAAAAACTAATTATAACCCTTTAAATTAGCCTACGAAAAATAAAGTTTTTAAAATAAGTATAAAGACATGCATAAAATTATTTTCACATTTAAAATTTAGAAAATAATTAAATATATAATAAAAATTCTCATATTTTATATAGCACTTTCCCTATAAATTTACATGCTAAACATGTTTATTTGCAATACTGCTGCCACAGAAATAGATTATACAAGAAATGTGAGTTTTATATTTCTTTCTGCGTATATTTTATATATAAGAAAACTAGAAAAAGTCAATATATCTACAATATGTATTTTAATATCTAAATTCTGTTATATTGAGCTGCTTATGTTTAATAATTGTAAATATATTTGTTTACGATATTCGATCTGAATGATTTTTTTATCCTTTTAGTATTACAATATTGATATATACACCATGTATAAACAAGAAAATACGAAAAAAAACACATTATTTGATTTTAAACAAAACGCGTAATATATTTTGAGCTCAATTTCTTGAAACTTTTTAAATGTGTTCGAACCGCAACAAAGAACCCATAATGATCAAAAAAATCAAATTAAAGCTTGCATTTATAGAATTCTTAAAGTTCTGTCAAATTTTATGAATTTATAAGGGTATAATAAAATACAAATATTCTTTTCAGGATGAAATATGAACAGATTGGTATTTTACAATGTCTCAAGTGAATTTGTTTGGTGTGGAAAATTCAATAAGCAAAAAAATTATAGAATTGCTTACTTAAAAAATTCATCAGAGATATATAATAACTTTTCTTGAATTATTTAGTGTAATTACAATTGTAAAATAACATAAGGAGAGTAATATCTACATATTAATGTCTTCTTGGGGGCTTCAACGTGTAAATATATTAAAAAAATAATTATTCTTGCGTAAAAAAACCATAAAAAGCATCTTCTATTGAAATTGCGGTATGATTCCTTATCTTCTGCACCAATATGTTATACTTACAATTAATCTGTTAATAAATAAATCTAGAATTAAATCTTTGATTACATATAAACTGGATTCATTTTATTCGAAAAAAAAATCCATTAAAATTTAATGATGCATTACGAGAGAATTTGGATATATTTCTAGGTTTTTATAAATGCAAAAAGAGAATAATATTTTCATCATGCAGCAAGCAAATTTCCAAGATGATATGATGTGCTCATAATTTACCTTCCTCCTTAAAAAACTTAAAAAATTTTTAAAAACAATCAATTATGTAATTTGTTTTATGAATTAAACAATTTTTTTTTGATTTCTAGATGGTATATTTAATATTTTTTCCCGTATCTTATATTTCCTCAGTAAAAAAATTCTTTTCAATAAAATAATGCTTAAGTTAAACATTCATTAAGTTTTATTTAAAAAGTTAACTTGTAATTTTTTTACGCATAATAAGAGCAATCATCATATTAAATATATATAAAAACAGATCTATCTGTTTAAATTAAAAGTATGGTATACATGGATTGTTATCTTTAATTTTATATATGCTGAATATATCAAAAATGCAAGAGATTTCCTTGTTGTCATATACTATACTGGTAAGTGGTAATAAATTTCGGTAAGGAGCATAAATAAAAGGACAAAACTAATCTGATGGCCCATAAATTGAGTCTAAAAACCGTATTAATTATTTAAAAATACATTTATTTTCGTTTTATTGCTATTAATTGCTTTCAATGCGATATTGGCACAAATTGAACTCAAGAATGTTAAAAATATGTAAAAATGATCAGTTAATTTTGCGGGGATGATTATATAAACTAAAAGTGCATCATTACTTTGTTGTGATTTTATTTTTTCTTATTTTAAGACATTGCATATTTATCACTTATTTTCTTGGTATTATTGAAATTATATGCTCTTTTTCTGAATTTACGGACCAAAAATGTGCTTTCCCTAGTAACTATTTAAAACAGATGCGTCTGAGCTTTTTCAACCAAAAATTTGATTATCTACAAATTTGAATAGAATATATAACAATGATTCTTGCGTGTAGGCTTCAGATTTTGCATTTAAAGTAAAAAATACACAGCCTTTATCATTATTAGAAGAATGGATTAGTGCAGTCAAAGTAAAATATATTACTATCTGTGTAGATATAATTTTTCTGGATACTTTAATTTATTGATATTTTTTTCTATTCTCGTTCAAATGTTACATCTTTTCTTTTTATGCTTGGTGTATTTATATTTTACTTACATTATTTCACATTTCTAGAGAATTCTAAATTATATTATCTTTTAGAACTAATACCGAATGTCGGTTTCTGTTATACGTTTGTTAATCGATCTTAACTTTTGATTAAACATTTTTTTGTAAATTAAATCAAGATGCACAAAAATTACTTTTATATAACAAGAGATGGGGGTTTATTGGGCTATATAATGATTTTCACCACAGCCAAACTATCAAAACAAGAATAAAAAAGTAAAGGAGTCAATTTTATGAACTTTTTATTGATAAATTTACAAATAACATCTACTAAAAATAAGCTACTGATTTACTGAGAAGATAAAGAAAGATTTTTATATGAAAGAAGGTATTTATTATCGAAGCTGTTTTATATATATATGTATGAAAATTTGAAGTAAAAAAAAAATTAATTCTGTTCAGGAAACGATTGCTAATACCTATTACCGGAGAACAAAAAATATAAAAATTTTACAGTAAAATCGCTACTGGATCTTTTTAAGATGCAATCCAACGATTTAAAATATAGTTTTTTCATCAAAAAAATGCGTATTTTTCAACACAGAACAATGAACTAAAGCGAAACTTATCGTTTCGTTGAAAACTAATGAATATAAAAAATACACCTGCATAATCATTCAAAAAAAATATAGCTATTGTAATTTATAGTAAAAATGTGATAATCACAGGTAGTTGCAGAAATAAAATTCAAGAATATTCGCTTTTTGTTTATACGACTTAAGCAAGGTATAAGATATAAACTATATATGTATAAGACAAAAACACAATATAAAACTATTTAATGCAAATAAGTTTCATTTTTTATGATGTTTGAATACAATCATTATGTATTTTATAATAATTTTTCTTACAAAAAGCAATTCTCAATATAAATGTATTATAAAAATGTTTTAGATCAAGAACACTAAGAATGCATATTATGGAAGCAAAATTAAATATTCATGGTATAAATATTAGTAAATTTGACTTTAAATATAATATAAAATAATCTTCTTTTAACATACTAATTATATGTGGTAAACATTTTCATATCCCATTTAGTCAATTTATATAGCCAGATTTTAAATTGCGCAAGTAATGCTAAAAAATTTTGCTAAATTTAAATTTCATGTATGAGGTTCGATTAGGTGAATGTAAAACTACATAAACTTGTATTTTAATTTTTTTATTCATTTTTTATTATAAATTGATTAATTTTTTAATCAAATAGTTTGCTTTTTTTGTTTGACTCGAAATTACATGTGTATTTTAAGTTTATTATTAGTTCTTTTATCATATTATTTGATCTCTTTTTGTTTATAACGAATTCTTAAAATTCAAACTTATTTGGTCAAAATTTATTAGTCTAAGATATATAGGATGAGCATGTTTTCGGATGATAAAAAGAAAGAACTGCACAAATCCATTAAAAGGTGGTATTATCTTGTACCAGAACCAAATATAGTCGATAATTTTTTCATGCTGCAACAATCATTATTTTTAAAAATTATGAGTGACTAATTTAATTATCCTAAACAAGCCTTTCCTAATACATTAAAAGAACGACCTTTTATTACTATATTCCCGCGATAAAGACATTTATAATTTTTGTTCGATTCATGATAATTGTTTAATGAACTATTTGCCAGATATATATTCAATTGTAAAATATGTGATTTTATTACTTTTACTTAAATATATACGACGATCAATATTTTAAGTCACCATCTTAGCTATCTTGCTGGTTTCTCAAACATGTTTAAAATAGTTAATGATTTTATAGTAGTTATACCTTATATTAGACGTTCTGTCTGCGTGTCATTAAAAAGAAATTTATCAAATATGATAGATTTTTTGATATTATTTATTTGTGTGAAAATAACAAAAAATAATATAACAGATATATTTTATTTCATGGTGTTACAAATGTGATTTAAATTGAAAAGATAATACAACCCATAATATAAAATTTAAACGTGATTCGAAAAAGCATCAGAAAATAATTGAATAATAAACACAAAAATAAGAATGGGGTTAGTATGTAAATAATAATTAGTTATTAACATTTTAACCAACAGAAATAAAGATATATTACCAGGTCACAGACTGTAATTCAAGGCATAAAATATAATTTGATTATTTAATTTAAATATATTCATCAAAAATTTAATAAGAGCAACATATAATTACACGAACAAGAAAAACAAGATGATAAATGCTAACTTATTATAAAAAAAAGTACTATAAACACAAATTGTTATGTTATTAAAAGGGATATGGCTGTAATCAGCTATAATAAATGTTAAGGGTCGGTTTTTGGCGAATATTAAAATTGTTTAATGTTTAAAAATTTGATTCAACTATGATTTTTTTCTTAGTAGTTAGTCATCAATGTAATTTTTATTCCTCATATATTTATTTAAATTCAATCAAGCTTTTAAGATAAATTTCCACCGGGAATTTATCGATTTTAAAATATATATGCTTCAATATTTCAATGCATATATTTAGTGTTTTTTGGTGATACACTAGCAAAAAAATGTTGATAATAATTTATTAAAGTTTTTTACCATTTCATATGCATAATTTTATGAAATTATTTTCATTTGTGCGTTTAATGCACTATATTTTCATTATTTATATAAGAACTAGTAATATTAATGATATTATACGTTTTTTAGTCCTGAACAAGTAAATACCAAGACATACCATGTATTTATAGTGTGTGCATTTCAAATACACCTTTATTAAATGACTAAAATTTTTTTTTCTTATTCTGATACTCGTTTTTTTTCATATGTATTGTTTTGGAGATGTTTAAGTTAATTGAAAACTCTGTATAAAAAAACTATATATTTTCGATTTAAATATTAATGGGGGGTTTCATGCAAAATTATAAGTGTCGGGATGTCCTGAAGAAGCCATATATGAAATTTCATGCTAAAAGCATTTCACCTACCCAAAAACAGATACAGAATTTGACTAGCTGTTAGCATAATCATATAGAATTACATTAATTTCATCTTTATGTTATTTTTTCTTGTATTTCAAATACATAAATTTAAAATCTAACTCAAAATTTAGTATTTTTTGCTTTATAAATTATTTAATTGTCAATATCAGTGATGCCCGAAACTTGTTTCCTCGAAAATGCATTAAAAATATAAACAATGAACACTAAAAATTTGGAATTTGTGTTATAGAAAACACCTTGGGGTACTTATTGTAAATGCTGAAGTAAGAAAATAAAATGACAGTAAATAGAATGATAGATATGTATCGAAGATAATATATGATGACTCTCCATTTTTTTAATAATTTTGCCCATCAATATTATAATTATAAGTATTTCATTAAAATATTGGGCATACCAACTGAAGCAGAAACAGACACACGACCAATAGAATGTAGAGACTCTTGAATTAATAAATATGTAAGAAAAAGATGCACAAAAACGATTTTGAATTTGATGTGGCCATTAGTTAAATATTAAATCTTCCTATAGAGAGATCCAAACTTTTTCTTGAACTAATTTAAATATCTAAGATTAATTTTAATAAATAAATATACGGTTTTAAGATTATGTATGATTATATTACATGAAGATAAAATAGTTAAATGTGTTTTATATGCGCTAATTGTTCTTTTTTTAATTAAAATAGGTAATATGGGCACAAACCGGGTCTATGGGATATGATTTAAAGATTTGCTTTATTTCTAACACGTGCAAGATTCATTGAGCAGATGAAATAAATAAAGTAATATATATCAACAAAAATATTCATTCGGAAGTAAAAAAATCCATGCTCAAATATTGTAATTATTACATGCTATGTACAGAAAAAATCATCATAAATTTCTTGAAGATATACGAAAATTCTACTCCTTTAATATTTATTAAAACCTTTTGGCATTTCATTCTCCTGTATATATAAAGGAAATGGGTTATATTTAACAAATAATGCCACTTTATATATCATAAATAAAGTTCGATTTTAAATAGCACATAAATCAAGCATATAATTTTTTTTAGATATACATGCTCATAATCGTTTTATTAGTGGGTTGATTTTGGAATTTTAATTTTGAATTTTCTCTTAAAGAATAGCGTGATTGATTTAAAGTGAACACATCATAAATATGACTTTGGTTATATCCTCTTCTCTTGCATCTTCTTCGAGACTCTCCTCTTATAAACATCTTTCAGGCCAGATGTGTTCTTCAAGTCCATAGTTTGAATATATTCCTCTAATATGTTTGTGATTTTGAGTTCGTTCTGGACAATTTTGTAAAAAATATGAAAAAAATGCTCATATAAGAAAATTTTAATTGGTATAAAGTAGTGGAGAAAATATAAAAAAACAAAAAATGCTCGAACTCATACATATTTTATAGTTTAAAGTAAAATTTATATAAATTCATGTTAATTTAGGTATTTTTAAGCCAAACCACACACTTTTTTAAATATAAACAACAATAACTAAATTGTTATAAGCGAAAAAGATCTAAAAACTAACCTTAAGTGTCTCTATTTTTCTCTCTGTAGCTTTATTTTATCATTATTATCAGGAATACGCATAGCGCTATTATAATATTTTAGAATCATTTTTTTGTTAAATTTAATAATATAATTAACTTTTAATAATATAATAAGATATATTTAACAAAAAAGCTAAAGTTAGTACATAAATGTATGTTTCTCAGCTCTTTTACGTCAATATAGATTTAAAATAATAAGACTTAACATGAAAAGGGCCTTTAGACGGTGTAATTAGCAAACAAAGAATATTCAAACATTGATTGTGCGTGATAATTTAAATTTTAACTCGAACAATTCTTATAGAAAAAGATCAATCATCAATCATCGTATATACATATTTGCAATGTCCGGGATACTAACAACTAACAGGCCCAAGAATAATTTAATGCAAAAGGATACCAGTTATTATTTTATAAAAATAAATCGGCGTAATATTGACTCTATAATCAATATCTTGTTTAATTGTTCCACAAAATTTATAAATCACATTAGGTTACACCCCGAGACTGTTCATCATTCAGACAACTTAAAAGAAAAGAATAAATATTTTTATGGTTAGTAAACGAAAATTCAAATATTAAAAACACTATGAAATTTTATTATTAGAAGCATGAAACATATGTTTGCAATTCAAAGCATTTTATAAAAATGAATATTACCCTTGTGAAATTATATTTTTTGAATAAATTTCAACCACGCACTATTTTTATAAAATCCTTACGTGACTGTTTTTATAGAATTAGTCGCTCTTAAGATTCGTTCCATGCAATTTGTTTTATTTTCGTTTCTATTATGATATATTATTTTTTAATTTACCATTTAATTTACAAAGAAAAATGTATATTCTTTTGGCCTATTTTCATTTAATTTGATAGAAAAAGAAAGAAATAAAAAAATTAATTATTAAATTTATTTTTTAAAATTATATATATACATACAGAAAAGATTATAAGTTCACTGATTTCAAATAATAACTAGAGAGTGACTATTCATCAGTATTAATATAATCAAAAGAACGATCAAAACAGATAGAATGAATTTGAAAGCTGAAATATTTGAATAAATGTTTCTTCTAATGTTCGAAACTCTGCCGAAAATTAATATATCTGAAATAATGGAACATTTATAAAACATTAATGTAAATTTGTTTCAAAACACCTATAAATACTTAGAAAAAAAGCATTATTATAATGTATTCAATATTATATGTTTTCTTGGTAGCTTTAGCCAAATCAAATAAAAAGAAAGTGAGCACATTGGGGCTTGAGAGCAGCAAGCTCCTAACTGATCTAGCGAGTGATAAACACAAGGATGGAGAAGATGATTCGGACAGCACTACGAATTCAGCCAAAGGCATTACACCCCTAGGTGCATTGGAAATGATGGGACAGCCTATGGATTCAGCAATTATGGGCAAAATGGCACCAACAATAGGTGTTCTTGAAATAAAGACACCATCTGAAGAGGTTACTACTAAGAAACGATCTAAGGATGAGAAGGGATCCAAGAAACACAAAGTAGTTGCTCCAATTCCGCAACCACTTCCGCTTAATGTGTCAATACTTCCTGGTGATAAAGATAAGTCGCCAAAAGATGACGATAAAAAGGAAATTCAGAATGCATTTGATAATCAAGAAATTTTGATGACAAGTTCAACTTATCAACCACAAATAGCTAAAAGCTTGATGACACCAGAAAAGGATAAGAATGATAAAGTTGAGGTTAATAATGAACTGATTGCGAAACTCTCGGAATTACATGCTGGATTAAAAGAAAATATGGCGAAAGGTGAAGCGCTTATGAATGAGATTGGAAAGCTTATGGCAGGCATATCGGCCCGTAATGACGATAAGGAGAAAGAAAAGGATAATGATAATAAACTGAAGGGAAGTACAGACCGACTTGATCTAAGGATAATCGAAGTTGGTGATGACAAGAAAAGAACAGATTCGGTATAAATAAATCGATTCGATAAAAAAAATACTTCTAATCCTGGTACATTAATATTTTAATGATAAAATCATTTTTATTTAGTTTTCTTCTCTTAATTTTTCATCTTATATAATTTAATGATTTTTTTATGGATCTTTAACACAATAACCTTTAGTAACAAATTTGATGTTATTGGAGAAGAAGATGTATAGAGCGAGCATGTAAACTATGAGGCAAATTTAAGGAGCCTTTGATCGTATCTTCTCTAAAATTCAAACCAATGTTTTTTTTAACAAATTTTGGCTCTAAAAATCAAATTAACCGTTAAAAAATATTATAATAACCTTCTTTTTTTTTAATTCGACAAAAATGGTTTTATTTAATTTTAGAAACTTTTCTATTGCATTTTTATCATGGAAGTTTATTTAAAATTTTCATATTTAATAATGCATTACTTTTTTGCGATATAATTTTTTTTTGTTGAGATATCTGATTTTCATTAATGATTGATTTATGAAAAGTAATTTTCTTTATTTTTTTAACACTTTATCTCGGATTTTTATAGATTACTTGATTGAAATAAATTAAATATTGATACAATCATTTTATTCCGTTTTATAGATCTTCGATTTAATTTAAATTGTTGGTTTTTTATTTTAGAGAACCTTTTTAGTTCAGTTACATGGCCAATTCTCAGCCTTATCAAATTGATTTTTTGCAATTTTTTTTCTCTTATCTGCCTTTTCTTAATTATTTGTGTATTTTTATTTATATGATTGAAATCTCTGTTTGAAAAAATTATTGTTATCAGGAATTGTATATCTTTTGGGTGCATATGTTCATCATAACAGTAGTTTTATGATGTAAAGTGATTTCGAAAAAAGTAATATATTATTCCATCTATACTCATATTGTTTAAAAATACTGAATATTGATGATTTAGTCGATAATAAAATTATTTTGTTGAATTTCAATGCCTTAATTACTCAAAATATTCTATTTGTACTAGTTTTAACTAGATAGATTAAATATGATTGTTAGAGACATATTATTATGATAATATATTTTATTATTTTAAATTAAAAAACGAGCTGATATTATATAAACTTATATATTATTGTATACTTATATTTAAATGCTAAAAATTAAAGAGTAATATATAAGCGACAATTCAACATAATTTTGTGAATTTTATCAACAATGAAACATAAAATCAGATATTTAGAGGTTAAAAAAATTCAATACTTTTGTTTATGAATCTATAAAGAATCTATGTTCCATTATAAGATACCTTATATGAATACTATTGCCTAATAATATACTATTAAATTTAAATTTAGTGCACCGATATATATTTATCATAAGCTCATGGCTACTCAAGAATTTGCCAAGCTTATTCATATAATTTAAAAGTGAATATTTTATGATATTTTCACCCCTATCTTTAGTTTTAGTTTTATTTATTTATTTATTATGCGTATGTCTTTAAAGGTGCTAGAAATTTCAAAGGAAGTAGAAGCATACACACGAAGAATATAATTTAGAAGATACTTGAATTAATAAATTTTGAAATAAATATATAATTTCGAGTGATGTTTTAAATATAATTGGATGGAAATAAATATGGATCGAATCAGTTCAATACAGCAATCCAAAGTTTTGCTTAGCTAAAAATAAAATCGCCTTTAATAAATTTAAACCCGTATATCCTCACTACTTTGTTGTTTAAAGTAACGGGTGTTAAAATAATATTATTGTATGCAAAAAAACATGTAATTTCTCATAATTATAATTATATTTTTGAATCTCAATGAGACAGTTTAACCTTGTTCTTTAGATGTATATCTAGAAATTTTTTATATGTATCTAAAATGTGCCACAAAATTTATTTCATTTCTTAAAATTTTTTGTGGTTTAAATTGTACCGTGATATATAAAAAAAAAGTTGGTATCTATTGAATTAAGGAATTGAAATTATCTAATGCATTAGAGCTAAAAATAATAAATTCTATAATTTTTTTACAGTTTAATTGTACCGTGATATAAAAAAGGTTGATATCTATTGGATCAAGGAATTGAAATTATCTGATGTATTAAGGCTAAAAATGTGGGTACACACTTCGCAAGATGCTGAACCCATATCATTTTAGAAAAGAATAGAAGCAGATGAAGACGAAAATATATCTGGGTAAGATGCCAAAAGGTGTATTAATAATTTCAAAATAATATTCTTAATTACGCAACTAAAGTCTTAGCAAAGGGGAAACAGAGAACTAAAGAAGCAAAATCCATGATAAAAATAAAGTCATTTATTGCATTGCATCATTAATAACTTGAATGTATATTTTAAACTACTAATAGGTCTTGAAAAGGGGAGAGGAATATGTATTGATGTGATAGAAGAGGATATTGCCGAAAGTATGGATAGGATGTGACCACGGGAAATATAACACGTTATGCTTGAAGAGGAAATCTAAAATTGCATTGCCAAATTTAACCCATTAAGAAAACATATTTTTAAACACATTAATTTTATGAGTAAGAAAATTTTTTTGAATAATAATTAGCAACCATTTATTTATGCATTAAATATAATCAAACAGCCATTGTTTAAAAATTACTCATTCCTTTCTCTTTCCTCATTCAATTTTTTATTTTTTTCCGTTCGTCTTTGTACAGCCTTATGATGTTCATTTCTATCGCGCATTTCTGCTCTAAGCTTTTTCGGTAAAAACCTGTGTTTATCGATTCTTTTAATCTCCCCGACATCCTTATATTTTTCCTTCAAAGCCTTTCCCAACTTTATAGCATTGCTTTCTCTAAAATCTATATTCTCTTTAACACTAGCATCCGATCTCCAGACCCTGACCGATCCATCATCAGATGCCGAAAGAATTTTTTCGCCCACAGTATCGAAACAAATAGAAAAAACCATTCCCATTCTTTTATTAAAATAAACATCTCGCGATCTTCTTTCATCAATTTTAAAAATACGAATAGTTTTATCGTAACTTGCTGTGGCTATTTCATTACCAGACGGTCTAAACTTTACGTCGGTTAATGAATTTACATGGTGTCTAAAAGTACCTTTCGGCCGTTTAGTAAATCTTAGATCATGCAAATAGGCATTTCCATCTTCGTTTGCACTAACAAAAAGCTTACCATCAGGCGAAAAACACAATGAATTAGATTTTGTGCCACACGTAATTTGTGCAAACTCCGTTTCGATTCTTTTATCAACTAGTAAAATGGAACCATTATCGAAACATGATCCAATAATTTTAGATTCTCGGTCGAAGCATGAAAATATCGATGGTCCATTTTCATTAAATAAAAATTTTGGTGTAATTCTTTCTGGGTCGAATATTTCAACACCAGTATTTGTTGATATTAAAAAATCTGTACTGCCATAAACATGATTAATTAATCCTGCACCGCGATATGAGTTCAATTTATTGAAATTTGTGTCACATAAAATTACTTCATTTTTTAGACCAATTAAAATATCATTATTGAGAAATGACGAACTTTTACTATAAAATGAATTGGCTTCTCCAATATCGTTTTTTGCATATTCCAAATCTTTGATATTTATTGATGATACACAATCTTTTTTTGCTATATCATAAATTGTTACTGTTCCATCAAAGGAATTCGCCACAAATGTATCGGATTTCGAGTGTTTTTGTATTTGTATAACGCCTTCTTTAGAATCGGACCAGGCTTTTATAAATGGTTTGGCTAGAAGACGTTCTACCTTTGTAAAATTTAGAGCTTTCATGTATTCACGTTGCGATTCGAATGGCTTTAATGTGGAAACAGAATTATGCTTTGGAACGTCGTTTTTTCGTGTTTTTTCATGGTCGGTGTAATTTGTATTAATTGTTCGAAAATTCATCTAAATACGAATGGGTAATTATAAAAATTCTAAACTAAAATAAAATGGTAATAATATCCGTGTAGATAACAAAAGAAATTTTCAAAGTTTAGGTTTTAGTTAAAAACTAAAAAACAGATTATAATATAAAAAAATGTTTGTAAATTAGCACCATATAACATGGTACGGAAAATCATATACTATAATCGAAAAAGCAACCATAATCATTTATTTGACTAAAATTTATATGCATATTATAAATTACTATGCATACTCAAAAACAGAACAAAAAAATATTTTGGAAATATTATATGTATCCTTAAAATTATATGTCTTAAAGATTTCAATTATTGAATCTAAAGATAAAAAATATAAGATACAGCATTAATATCCTAAAAATAAAACATGTCTTTGGTTTACGCGTGATATATATTTCACAAAATAACAATATTTGTAAATTCACATTCACGGATGTTTCAAAGAAAAAGGGTCATTTCATTTTAATTTGACTACTTCAATCGGTTCACAGCCTCATCATCCCGAAAATTTTTTTATAAACTGAGCCTTCTCTCGGAATCGAATCAATTTAATTTATGTGCCACAAATGCAGTGTATTTTTAAAGCCGAAAGCTTTCAAGTGGAGGATAATTCTACCCGTTTTAACTTAAACCTTGCAGCTAGACGCCATTAATTAGCAGATTGGCAATGTATAGATAACTAAAAAGAAAAAATATATATAAATGGTTATAACCTCGGTATAACGATGTATATTCCAAACATGTCTTTCAACGAGATTTTATCTACACTCTGCAACATATAAACAACGAAAATTATGTGATTCAGTTATATGATTTCGAAATCAATGTTTAAGTTCAATTTTAGAATTGATTTTTTTTTTATTATGAATATTTTAGCGTGTGTATAATTTTATGTATTTGAATCATTATAGATACAAAATATTTTACACTTTTAATTATTCACAACTTTAATACACAACTAATTCTATACATTTATGCTGCCTATGACTTTTTATTATGCACATACAACATAGTATTCATAAGCTAATATTGGAATCACCCATAAACCCGTAAATAAAAAGATAGGTTTTATAGGATGTGTATTTTCAATAAAATAATAGAAAAATATAGAACCATTTGGTAAATTACGCTGTATCTTTTTTACCAATTTAAAAACAGTAATTATGGATTTTGTTTAATAGACATACAAAATGTTTATTTTATATTTTTTGCGTTAAAACTTAAATACAGCAAAAATAGTTCACTTTATACACTCTTTATAATTAAATCACACATTAATCTTAGATTTCGTATAATTTAACTTTTTATATCATCTTTTTATATAAAAAGTTTGATAATTTAATCAACTTATAGCGCAAATATATATATCGAATAAATCAAATATTTTTTTTTTCAAATGAGGATACCATCATATTCTCATATTATTGAATTTTCACAATAATTATATCTTTTTCCTTATTTTTAATGTATGAAACATATAAATCTTCTTATAAAACTATTTACAAAAAACAGAAATATCATGCACAAATAAATGTTTTTTTACTTGATTATTACGTCTATTTTCTCAAAACCACTATTAAGTGTATAAAAAGAAATATTTTGTATAATTTATGAAAAGAAGAATAATAAAATACTCTGTTTTTTTAGTAATAATCATTACATTTTAGATCAGTAATTATTATCTTGCAGGAGATTTGGTCTTATTTATTCAAAAAAAATCGAATGAATGGTTTCTTGAATTGTCACTAATAACCAGAAATAAATTAATATAATAATTATTACATTTAGATTAATTATATTTTACAGTTGATTTGGTCTTATTTATTCAAAAAAAACAAAATGAATGGTTTTTTGAATTGTCACTATAAAGCAGAAATAAATTAATATAATAATTATTACATTTAGATTAATTATATTTTACAGTTGATTTGGTCTTATTTATTCAAAAAAAATAAAATGAATGGTTTTTTGAATTGTCACTATAAAGCAGAAATAAATTAATATAATAATTATTACATTTAGATTAATTATTATCTTACAGGAGATTTGATCTTATTTATTCAAAAAAAATCAAATGAAAAGTTTCTTGAATTGTCACTATAAACTAGAAATAAATACATATAATCAAAATTACATAAAACTAGATCCTAATATTTTTTTAAAAACTTTTCCTTATATTTTAAAAAAAACATAAAAATGAAAGTATTTTTTAAATGAAAATTCACCGATGGATAAAAAAATAGAAAACATAGACCATTAAGTACTTTTCATATATTTTATAAAAATTTGATTTTTTTTTATTAAAAATTATAGCAAATGTATTTTCTTATTAGTCTTTATAAATTTATATCATAAAAAAGCATATTAACAGCTTTTTTTTAATTTTAAGAGAAAAAAAATAAAAAAAACAGATTTTATTAACATGATTTTTTGACCTTTTTGTGAAGAATAATATTCATTACTTTGTAGTAAAAAATAAAATAAAAGTTAATGTGTACCAAGCATACTATTATTTTTTAATGGAATATAGCAGGTTTGAGTTTAATTTAATAATAAAAGACATATATGCAATTAAAAACCCTTAAAATTTTATAAATCTAATCTTCACATTAGCAAAAATGATAATAGAATGGCTAAATGTATAATAGGGGAAAATATATGGTATTTTTTCAAATACGAAGCAGTAATGAGTTTTTCCTGGCTATTAAAAGTTATCAGATATTGAAAAAAAAAATACGGAGTATCACAAAGAAAGAATTGAGTTTATGTGTTAATTTTATCTAATCTTATTATATCAGTTCAATTTGCGGTTATTTAAGTTTAAAAGGTATAATTAATTTTTTATTTAGAATATTAGAATCAGTAGAATTCCATACATTTAATTTTAAAAAAGCTGTAATATTAGAAAAAAAGCTTTTCATTCTGATAATAGAATTTAATTTTGTGATTCATAAAATTTTAATGTCTTTTTTACAGTTTTAATTTCAATAAAAAAAACTATTTGTTGTAGATCATACAAATTTATTTTTAAACTAAACAAATCTTATTGTAAACTTCTTTTCATGCTCACAAAAAAAGTCAAAATTAGAAATTGTTTTTTATATAATCGTTTTTATTATGAAATTAAATACAAATACGCATGTCGTAAAATAGAAATTCAATACATTATTATAAATATTCATGATATATTTATACTATCGAGTGATACAAATAAATTGTTCGAAAAATGTATTAATATTTAGGGTTTATTATAATATATCTTACTACCTGTTTTTAAATTATGAAAACTATAAATTATTGTATAAAATAAATGTATATTTTCTGGTAAACCAGTTTAATATATATTTTTAAAATATCGGGAACCTTATTTCTTTATTTTTTTTGGAATGATTCAATTTTCTGAATATTTAGAAGTTCAATTTTATCAACTTTAAAAAAAAATTATATTATTTTTTCTTGATTATTTTTTATAGCATATTTACCGGTAATTTTTGGTACTAGATAATATTTTTTTGGAAGATATATTAAATAGACAATCTAAAGTTTTTTTCATTATAAAATTCATACTAAAATGTGTATTTAGCAGGATAGTAAATATTTAATGCATTTAAAATTTATATATTCAATTTCTTGATATTTTTTTTATTTTTATGATGCCAAATTATTCGATATAGGCGAATATTTAAAATAAATTTTCATTAAAATATTCAATAGTTTATTCAACAGTATACAGGATTAGGAAAACTATTTAGGTAGAAGGTCTTGAAAAAGAGAGATATCGAAGAAGATGTAAGAGAAGAGGGGATACCCAAGTGTGTAAATATAATGTGTGCACAGGAAAACTATTTAGGTAGAAGGTCTTGAAAAAGAGAGGTATCGAAGAAGATGTAAGAGAAGAGGGGATACCTAAATATATTAAATATTGTTTGAGCCCAGGAAAACCATTGAGCAAATAGGTCTTGAAAAAAGAAGAGGTAATGAATGAAATGTAAGAAAGAGGGTATACACAAGTGTGTAAATATAATGTGTGCACAGGTTATAAATCAAGTTAAGCTGGAAAAAAAAGGAAAAATTTTATACAAGAATTAACCCATGACTAAAAATATTTTTTATTCACAGTGTAAAATTCCATCATTTATTCTAAACTAAAGGGGAAAATTAACAGCGTTAACCGCTCTTATCAGATCACCACTACGGAAAAATCCTTAGCATACCAATTTTTTTTGATTACATGCACTTACGTTCGAGAATCGAGTTAAGTCGTTATGGCGATACAATCAAGGGTATATTTTAGAGTATGCTATATTTTATTATGTATTTGCCTATTAGTTTAGCTGGATAAATACAGCTAGACGTTATTCTTTAGGTTTTTGGTAATTTATCAATTCCCTTGCGTGATAGGGCTGTAACCTTTGTTTATCATAATCCAAAATTCTAGATCATATTTGAAAAACTTACTCCAAACTACATTTATTTTCTAATTAATGATGGTTCGATGTATATTCATTGAAATATAAAAGTATAAAAAATTCATTTATAGGTTAATTTAGTTCTAGCTTTTTATAGTTGTTCAATCGAAGCTTTTGCTCTATATAATAGATTTGAACGATACTTCTTAACTCTACATGTTTACAATATTGCTCCAAATATATTCGTTAAAATTCAACTCAAATTATTTATAGATGCTCTGGCGATTTCCTAGCTTTAAAACATATCTATAAAAAAATTATGCATTGTATTTAAATCATAAATAGTGTATATTAACCGTAAATTATTAAAATTCCATGAACTAACTATCAAAATATTTTCCCAAAGATTACAAATTGATATTTATTTTAAAAAATGGTTTTGATTGATTCAATTTAAACAAAAATCTTTGCATAATATAATTTTTTTTTGCATCAAACCTAATATTTACACCTGTAATCAAATATATATAAACTTATATAAAATTAGTATTGGAAAATCATAGATCAAAAAGTTATTTTTATGTGCAAATATGTATTTTAATGAATTAATACAGACATATAAATGTCTTTGATTTATGAAATTTTATTTTTAATCCACCTAAACTAATATTTACTCCTGTAGTCAAATATAAAAAATAAATAAATAAAACCACAAACTTGATGAAAATCTTTTGGATATAAATTAGTATTGTAATTCAGTTATACATAATTTTAAATCTCTTTTGAGAAGTAAATTATATTTTTAATACATCAAAGCTAATATTTGTGCACCATGAGAAAATATATAAAATAGTAGCATTATAAATTGCTTTCCTTCAAAACTGTTTTTTTATCTAAAAACTTGCCTTATAATGAATTAATATTTGATATTATTGTTTTTTATTCAAAATTTCATTTAGTAATAAATCCCAACATTTATTCATTTAAAAAGAAAGACAATGCATAATTATCAACATTATAAAATCATTTTTCCAAACACGACTCTTTTTTTAAATTAAATTAAAATTGACCCTCTCTAAAAGAAAATGGAGCAATCCACGCAAATACTCAGGTCAACAAAGATAATACTATTTTTATCAATAGCAATACCATTAACAGTTTTCATATCACCACGCCTAGTAAAGTATCTCTACTATGATTTCAAATTTCTCAAAACGCTACAAATTCACCGCTTAATAACTGGATTATTCTTAACTACATTCGACATTAATATAATTTTTAGCCTATTAACACGATATCAAATTTGTTCAAACATAGAAAAATCTGATATCCAGCTGAAATCGATCGACGAGCGAGAAAATAGAAATAATAGACCACATGTACGAATATCAGACGAACTATTGTTTTTTACTATGACATTTATGATACCTCTTTTCTTTTCCAACATCATTCAGGAACTGACTACATTTTCAGAATCGCTGAATATGGCATACATTAAGTTTTTTTGTAGTTGTATGCCAGTTGATTCGTTTATTAATTTCTTTGGATTTGATATTCGTGCTAAAACTTTTCCGTACTATTATTTTGCATGTGAACTCGTTATGACTAAAATGCAATCAAAATGCTATTATGGATTTATATATGCTGCATGCTATGTTCACTTAAGAAGAGAATATTGTACCGTTCCTGATTTTTTTGTTGACTTTATTGTGTATCTTGAAAATGAATACGACAAGTTTTATAGCGAATTTCATAGGCGTAGACGATTTGGAGGGCCTGGAAGACGCCTTCGAACTAAAAATTAGTAATAAACCAGTAAATTGCAAGATCAAAAATTAACATACTTATTTCTATATTTACTCATATTTATTATTGAATTTATATTATGTACCCAAATTTTAAAAATAAATCATGCCACTTAATTTTAAATATATCAAAAAATTATTGTATTCCTAAATTTAAAACATAACAAAAAAAATATTGGGTCACTTATTTAAATATATCAAAAAAATATTGTATTCCTAAATTATTAAAATAAACAAAAAAATAAATCATTCACTCAATTTATAATATAACAAAAAAATTATTGTATTCCTAAATTTAAAACATAACTATAAAAAAATAAATCATGCCGCTTAATCTTAAATATATCAAAAAATTATTGTATTCCTAAATTATAAAAATAAACAAAAAAATAAATCATTTACTTAATTTTAAATATAACAAAAAATTATTGTATTCCTAAATTATTAAAATAAACAAAAAAATAAATCATTTACTTAATTTTAAATATAACAAAAAAAATATTGTATTCCTAAATTATAAAAATAAACAAAAAAATAAATCATGTCACTTAATTTTAAATATATCAAAAAAATATTGTATTCCTACATTTAAAACATAACTATAAAAAAATAAATCATGCCACTTAATTTTAAATATAACAAAAAATTATTGTATTCCTAAATTATTAAAATAAACAAAAAAATAAATCATTCACTTAATTTTAAATATAACAAAAAAAATATTGTATTCCTAAATTATAAAAATAAACAAAAAAATAAATCATTCACTTAATTTTAAATATAGCAAAAAAAAATATATGTATTCCTAAATTATAAAACATAACAAAAAAAATATTGGGTCACTTATTTAAATATAAAAATATATATAATGCTGCAGGGGGGTATGGTTGAGTGGTTTACAAGTCGGACCACAAAGTGGGGGGTCGCAGGTTCCACTCATATCCACCCCACTAATTTCCGAATCAAATTTATTCTAAAGAAAAATACCCAAGGGGGCGGCCAGTGACCAATAAAAGATAAACCATAAAGCATCGACAAGCCATGAGAAATAGGAGGTTGCTGTGTAAGCCGTTGAACTGTGCCTCCAGAATGAAAAGGATCCCACACCGTTCAGCAAGGATATAGGTAAGTGTAGAGTGTGGTTGTAGTTGTAACTCTTAGCGATGAACAGTAGGCAGAAATTAATTCCCTCCACATAATGACAGCCGCCTATGAGAAAGGGCCCAATCTACGGTGCTTACAGGTGACAACGAGTACTGGGGGAGTTCCACAGAGAGACGCTGCAGTTAAGCAATAGTTCCTATTAGTATAAAGCGAACTTCCTAAAAGTAATAGAAGTAAAACATAAATAAATAAAGTAAATTCGATACGAATTTTAATGCTGCATAATTTCGCACATAAACAAAAAATTCATCGTGCCCCTTGTTTAAATATAAACAGCAATCTATTGTACATTTTGTCATAACATAGAATTAATGGGCACAAAATGCCTCAAGTCGTATATTAAGGAATATGAATGCCAACTTAAATGGAAGTATCTGCACAAACAATGACATTGAGAAAAACACTTGAATTTATAAGTCTTAGGCAAAAATGTATTAAGTAGGAACAATGTGCTTGAAAAGAGCGTGCAGAAAATTTGTAATATAGAGCAATCTAAAGTTTTACACAAGCAAACATCAAAAGTTAAAAGAAAAATTAGCCCAATAAATAAAAGTCCATTATATTATCTTGTTATTTTAAGTATAAACAAAAAATATAACCCTTTGGTAAATCATAAACAATAAAAAAGGGATCATATAAAACACTTGAATCAATAAGTCTTTAAATCTGGAAAAAAAGTACACAGAGAATCTTACTTTAAAAAAGTATAAACATGATGCACATAATAAAAAACATTTTTCGCGCTTGAAAAACCTCTGAATATAAGATTACCCCAAAAAACAGTTTTTTTTATTGAATTTTACGTTTCTTAATTCATATTTTTTTTTTATTAATAAAACGTAGATGGGCGATTGCAAATATTGCAAAACTTCTTAATGCATCTTTTGATATCTTCCCCTGATCTATCCTCATTATTGATATTTCTTTTCTTCAATAATTTGGGTCAAAGTGTTTATGAAGAGTTTGAGATTGCTGAATACGCCTAATATATCTGATATTTATGACACCTTAAAATATTTTAATACGATTCGTCAACCTCAATCCCAATTCATAGCACATGGTATACTTTTGCTTAGATTTGTAAGTTAACCTGATGAATCTGCCAAAATTGATGCATCTAATATTTTTTATTATAGACTACAATTAATTTTTAAGGCTAGTTATACTAGCTACACTAAAGGTAAAAAAAAATCTATTTTATTAATAAGGAAAAACCGGTCCATTTTGTTTACTTAATAAATCTGTTATATTTCAGTATAACAACTATCATCACATATAGATATTTTAGCTGATTTTTGTACTGTGTGGGCTCGGATGTTTTTGGGTTTCTTTGAGTAAGTAACGACATCTAGCAATGTAATTGTATCACTCCATAAATAATAATATAATCATTATAAATAATTTAGAGAACTAAATTTCCTACACTATAGAATTTCTATGATTTTATTGTATTTATATACCGGATTAAGGGTGTTATCCTAAAATACCACAACGTTTTTGAAAAATAAATAATTTTTGTCGATTTTGTTTAATTAATCGAAAATATATATAATAATAATAATCGATTATGTAAAATGAAATTTAAATAAATCTGAGCTTCAGATAAAGTAAGACTCTACTCGCCTTCGTTCACGTTGGGATGTAGAAAGCTTTAATAAGATGTATAAAAAATAAACTTAAGATATATAATTAAAAGATTAAGATAAAATAGAACATGAAATTACACAAAATTAAACCTTAGTAGAGATTAAAAACCGCGATTATTTATGCTAAATTGAAAACCAATACTAATTTATGAATAAAATCTAACATAAATTGTATTTAAAATCAGTAAGAAATTGAATTTTTATAAAAAATATCAGTTATTTCGTGTAAGAATGATACTTACTCCTTGTGATATTCCCCAAAACCATATAAACATGTACCTTGCAGAAGGAATAGAATGAAATTCTGAAAGATTTAAAAACTTAATAACACTTATCCCATAGAAAATTTTAAATAATTTTGTTATAAACACTTACTCTGTAGGGAAAAAACAATAAATATTGAAAGATCTCTCACTAAACACTTATCTTGTAGAAGAAAAATAAAATATCTTGAAAGGTTAAAAAACACAATAAACACTTACCTTGTAGAAGAATAAAATATATATCGTAAGATCTAAAAACGCAATAAACACTCATCCTTTAGATGAAAAATAATGTAACTTAAAGATATAAAAACCCTAAAAACATATTCCTTAAGAATAAAAGAAAATTAATTGTATAATATCTAAGCACGGCTTATAGTAAAACATAAATTATGAAACTATAACAATTATATGTATTTACTAAAAGATGAACAGACTCGTTTTTTTAAGATCATTTATCTTATTTATAAAAATTAATTTTAACTATTGTTATTCAGAAAATAGAGCATGTATCTTAATTCCTGACAGAAATCCTAAAATTTCTTAAGTATGTACTCATGTTTCTGAATCACATTAATCTTGGAGCCATTAATTGTTTGATTTCCTGCGAACTCTTTTTGAAGATCGCTATAACCTTTCCAACAATCAGAATAGATAATATAATCATTATTCACATTTTGATTATGTTTATTAACAATATAATTTTAGTTTAGTCATCAACAACAGCTAACCGCACCTTCACCCTTCAAAACGTTCAATCATACCAAAAAAGCATACTTTAAAAACTGATTATTTTTTATAATATTTTCTCTCTATAAATTAACACCCTTATTATAGTATCTCTGCTTTAGAACCCATCGCTTCTGTTTATTTTGATATCTTGAATTAAAACCAGCAATACTATCTTCATAAGCATCCATACACTCTTTCTACCCATCTTTCAAACATATTTTATTAAATTAAAACACTCTTTTTTTTGCGCGAATAGCTCCAGTATATGAAGAATCCATACTTTATTTAATCAGGGCTTGGTATTTACATATTTTTAGCATACGGAATATCTAAAACCACATAATTATTCGGAAGTATGATTCATACACCATTAAATTTCATCTAGATTTTCGTGGCACATATTTTGCACTTTTTTTATAAATATTCAATTAAATTCACTTAGTTGGCATATTTAAAAGAGAATTCAAAGTAAATATAAATTTATTTTTGCCATGGCCGAATATATACGATCGCCCAATGCACCTAAAAACGTATAACATGTAGAATAAAAAAATCGAAATTTAAATATCCAGAATACTTAAAAATACACATTGTAGAATACTTTAAACATTATTTGTGCCCACCAAAAAAAATTCAATTGATTTTTGATTTTATAAAGCAGAGAAATAATATTGTCTATTCCCTCTATAATTTTTATCAAAAATGAATCGATTGATATGTTCTAAAAGTATCTTGTTATAGTGTTTTTAAGTGAAAATATTAAGCTTATTAAAGCAACATATATAGAGCAAATTCTCAAATCGAGAAAAAAAGCACAAAAGAATAGTATAAAATTAAAAAGAAAGCACACAAAGTACTTAAATAATTAAAGTAAAAAAATCCGAATCTATATATTAGAAATAATTAAAAGAGGATAATGATTCTTTGTTTTTTTTTATTATTTTAATGTCACACACTGTTTTATTTACTTTTTAAGTGTGTTTTTTTATTATTATTTTAATGCCACACAATGTTTTATTTACTTTTTAGCTGTGTTTTTTTATTATTATTTTAAGCCACACAATGTTTTATTTAATTTTTAAGTGTGTTTTTCTGTTTCTATACAATCCAATGAAGAAGAAATGCAGTGATACAACATCAAATTAATATAAATTAGAAATTTGCTTAAATTAAATAGATAACAATTATAAATATAATAATATTATAAGGGTATCGAGAATATCAGTTATATATCAAAGGGGTGTAATATAAGTAAAAATAAATTATTTATTTATGATTAATATCAATTGATATAAAATATTCGTGCATTCCATATGGTTTTTAGGGAAATTCACGAGAAAAACAGAAGGTTTATGGTATAATTAATGATATGTATATGTTATTTAACCAATATAAGATTTTTGTAATATTAAAAATAAGAAGTTCCCATTTTTTTAAAAATATATTCAAATTCTTAGAATGTATATTTAAAATATTCTATCTTTATAATATTGTAAAATATGACACAAAGAAAATAAAATTGCAACTAACAAAACAGTTTTTCAAATATGTGAAACCACAAAAAATAACCATCCTAGATATCCGATTCAATAAAGCCACATTAATAATTTATGTTCGTAATATAAAAAGGCTGGCCGATTGAACCCACACACTATTTTGGAATATACTGATTTGGCTTTTTAAATGAATTAAATGGCTTACAATATGTGTATTAAAAAATAAGAAGCTTTATTGTGATAGTCTAACAAGCGAAGCCAATAAACCATTTTATTTATGATTATATCGAGTAATATAACAATAGACCGAAAAATTACTAATAAAAGAAAACCAAATAAAATGTGAATTTTAGGAAATATATTTGTGAAATTTCTTTTCTAACTTTAAATAAAGGTAAACCGGTCTAGCTTTTTTACCTAAAATTAATGAGTTAAGTTTATTTTTATCATTTTATCTATTTTGACGTGGTTATTCCGTTGGGAATATTTCACAACATCTTGATGCATCTTTTGTGATATCCCCCTGATATATTTCATCAACTGATCTTCTTCACTCAAATGTGATGAGTTCAAGTGTCTTGCGTTTTTATCGCATAAATGGAATTTTAAGCAATTGACCCCAAATTTAAAAGAAAAGAACTATCACGATGTTTGAAAAAGAAGATGACTGTAGCGATTTAAAAGTGAATGTCTTAGAAACAGTACCAAATAATAGCGATAAAGGGGAAGAATCATCTGTAAATATCGAAGATTCCATTCGAGCTCCAAATAATGAAGTTGACATTCAGAATGAAGATGAAATGTCTGAAAATATATTAATAGCACAACCCAATAATTCAATAAAAGATCCCAACCTAATTTTGGAAAATGTATGCCAATTAAACAAATCAGAAGAAATAAATAAAGAAAAAATATGTGATACTGATGAGAAATCGGATGAAGATAGCGATATCACAAAATTAAACGAAATTCAAAAAGAATTATCGTGTAAAAATACCTTTAATGATTCAAACTCAATTGTAGTTAAAAATCTTGATTTGAAAACAACAAAACAAGATATTATTTCATTATTCAAGTCTTGTGGAAAAATAGAAAGAATAAATTTTGTTGTTAATAAAAAGAATAAGAATCATAAAAATACTATTTTGGCTAATGTGGAATTTGCAAAGAAAACTAGTTCTAATCTTGCTTTAACGCTGAATGAAACTGTCCTTAAAGGTAAAAAAATTTTCATTAATAGAAAGAAGATTAAAAGATCCAATAGTGGTAGAAGAAATGTTTAATCGTTCTGTAAATAAACAGTTTCTTGTAAAATTTGTATCTTTTTTTAAAATAATATACTCATTTTTATATTACTTTTTTTATTTTTTATAGGAAAATTAATAGATCCAATGAATTATCATGTTGTTGATTTTATCAGTTAGTCTCGTTGAATTAATTTTTAACAAATTATTATTGCAATTTTAAAAAAATAATAATGCCATTATTAAAGGTTATACAGTGCATAAAATCAACCACATGGTAAATATTTATGGCATCTATTTATTTTCATATAAAAAATAAGATGAAAATAAAATCAGAGGTAAATATATATAATAGGAAAAATCAATTGAATAAAATATCTTCTACTAGCGATCAATATATATGCTTTGCCTGAAAAATTCATTGAATTACGTCAGAAATAAATTATATATAAAGGAATAGACATTACATAAATGCCTTTAAAATTATACTTTCACAATTTTTATTCATTTGTTTAAGAATTCGCCGCATTTTTATTGTTATATTTCTTTCATATGGTACAAATATTAATATTTATGTCTATAAAATTTTGCTAGACTGACCAGATTTATTTGTGCATGATAAAAAGAAAAATACGATTTCTTTGGTGGAAATACGAAAAACAAGTAATGATAACCTAACCAATGTTGAAAATGTGAAACTGTAAAAATACAATTTATTGACGAACGAACACATATTCATCTACAAATACAGAACAAAAATAGCATTATATGCCAAAACATGGAATGGCATGGTCACAAAATACCGCAAGCCATATATTAATGAACCGGGGATGCCGCTAGAATTCGAAGCATATGCGCAAACAATGGTATTATAAAACACTTGAATTTATAAATATTGAGCGTAGAAGATATATTGAGAAAGACAGTAGAGATGGTGTGATTTAAAATAGTATGCACAGAAAATCTGTAATATACAGCAATCTACGGCTTTTGCAAGCAAACATGAAATTTTTTTAAAAATTAGCCCTTAAAGAAATAATAAAAAAATATTTACGCCAAAATCCGAGATAACTAAAGATAAAAACCATCCGTATATAATCAACACTATTAGTAAATCAAAAACCATGTATCTTTATTTTTTATTACGAATTCTTAATCAATAAACCTTTTCTTAAGTACGATAAAAATTAATAATTCAAATTTTCTTTTTTTTTGTAAAAGAGGAATTTATGACAATTTTAATTCACTGGTTGTTGAATTCGATGCACTAAATCTTTTTGTCAAGTTATGGTAAGGATAGTGTATATTGATTAAAAAAATATTAAACAAGATATTGTATTTATTCTTGCTGTGATGGAATTTATGTAGTATAAAAAGGTTTTATCGTCATTATTTTCCGTTCGTTTTTTCATCCACATCCTGATTCTATAAAAAAATATCACTGGTATTTTTTTATAATATAACAGAGCTGGCTTTTTGACTAAACTGATCGAAATATCTATTTTTTTGGATTAAATATATAATTTATATTTACAGGTGAGAGGAGAAGATAACCGAAAGTATAAATAAGCTGTGCGCGCAGAGAATTAAGCAACTTGTGCACAAGAACAAAACTAAAGTATAACTATAAAATAACCCTGTAAAAAAAAATTCCTATATTTAAGGGTTATTTTGATATGTAATTTTAGATTTCTTCTTTAAGCACAACGCAATTTTTATATGGATCAGATCCTATCTATCCTATATACTAAATCCTCTTCTCTTTTCAAGACCTATTAGTTCAAGGGTTTTCTTCAATCCTATATTTTTGTATAAATATTTTTATTTATGGGTTAATTTTGGTATTGTAATTTTAGATTTTCTCTTCAAGCATAACGTGATTGATTTATCCTGGGTAAGTCATATCTATACTTTCAGCCATATCCTCTTCTCTTACATCTTACTCGATACCTCTTCATAGTCCAAGACTTTTAGTGTCTGGATTAAAGATAAAAAAATATTCATGGGCTAATTTGTTTTTAGCCATCTAAATTTGTTTGAACAAAACTTTAGATGACACCGTAGAGTAGACCATACTTATATTACTCTTTTCAATATCATCCTCTTTACAACCTTCCTACATGCATATCCACTTTTCAAGATTTATTAACACAAGTGTCTTGTTAAAACCCATTGTGTGTGGGTTTTAACTCTACTCATCTTGGAATTCTCAAAAAGAGTGGCCAATATAACTTATTATGCAAGCAAAATTAATTTAAGATGATTGGGAACAAAATTAGACATTAAAAGAGTAAATTATATTTTATTGTGAATATTTTATTTATCAATTGCGTTTAATAACAATATCTTTGATTCTAATTTTTAAAAAATAACAAGAAGAATATAACAAATATAAACTAAAACTATAGGATAACCAACAATAAACTTCTTATCACATAATTCAAGATATCCACAAAAAACAACACTAGCAACATAACTACTCCAAGACAATGATGCAATAGCCAAAGGAACTTTAATAAAAGGAAAAAATATATTGATAAAAGAAAAAAGAACAATCGGCAAGAACGAATAACCCAGAACACTAAAGCATTTCGCAAGCTCAACCTTTTTAGCATTTGTTTTTAAAACATTTAACAAGAAACAAACCATGACACTAGAAAATATCGTGATGAAATATACATAGCCAAAATGAACCTTTCCATTAAATAGTAAACAAATGCAGTATAGGATCATAAATAACGCAGGTCCAGCAACATCGGATCTTTCTACTTGAATGTGGGGGTTTAATACCATCTTTGTTTCGTTATAGATCGTTTGAAAGTCTATTCCAAGTTCTTGGAGCAATGGTTCGTCTGTTGGAAGTCTTCCGATTATTGCTGATTTGAAATCTATTCTATCAATATAGATATCATGAAAATCCGACATGTTCATTTTTAAAATAGGGTTTGGATTTTAATAATTTTATGCGGATTAAAAATAGAATATGCAAGAAGCATATAATTTATTACTACTGTAGACGATATTATAAAAGTTGGAAATACTTTAAAAAATATATGAACATATTTTAAATACAAGAATAAAAATTCTATCATTTAAAAAAAGTAATCGAATACAACATTTTAAACACATGCAACACACTAAATCATTACAAAACTAAATTTGACCTGAACAACCACGCAAATATTTTAAACATACGCATTTAATGATCAATACAAAAAATATAATATATTTTAAAGCACCATGCGCTAAATTCTATATTGCTCACCCAAAAAGAGAATAAATCGATAAAAAGCTTAAATATATTATATTACGTATATTAAAGCCTTAATTATCTCGTTTTTATTAATAATTTATATTACTAAAAATAATTTTATCTTATTTTTTTGTTCTGCCCAGAATGGACACGGATTTTTATACCAGTCCAATATTATTCAATAGATATCGAATGAAAATCGTCTCGTAATCCTTAAATCTACTGAATAATAAATAGTTTTGATTTTAAAGGACATCCATAGACAACGTTGAAATCCTTTTCAGTGATTAGCATAAATTATTATGTTCTAAGTTGTGCCGGAAACATTTATTATTTTTTGATTCCTTTTTTTATTATTTATAATCCTAACTAACTTTATTCTTTTTTTTACTAGCCATCTCCAACATTCCGAGAAGAAAAATACCCCCCTGAATGGACCTTATGCTTTCTAAACTTAATTTCATCTATTTAAATCACATCTCCTTCACCACTTATTTGATTCAATTTTCTATAATACTTTGGGCTGCTATTTTTGAAATTCTATCAATATTTCACATGCTCCTTATTCATCAATTTAAAGTTCATACACATAATTTTTTTTTTGACTTTTTGTATTCACATTGTAATTATTATAAGAATGATAATCTAGCGTTATATGAGATTTTTTTTTCCTAAAAATTATAGCTATTTTAGTTTTCACTCCTCAGAAAAACCATTCGATAATCTTCACCTACCCAAATTTTAAATTCATCACAACAACAATATTTGTAATTCTTTCTTCTTTGTATGCTTATTATTTAAAAAATAAATCACATTTATTCATGTTTTAGTCTTTTGTGTTACATCAAAATGAAAGGTAAAAAAAGTGAATATCCTAAAATGGCAGTTAACACACGATCAGCTTTTATTACAAAATAATATTCCCATCGATAGGTTTATCTAGAACAATTAAATTTAAATCCTTGATATTTTCTACTCTTAAAATTTTTTAAAAAGTATATCTCATCAAAAGCTATACAACATTCTTATTACTCAGAAGCACTAAAAATCGACTCGGTAATTGTAAAAAAAAGAAGGAATTACATGATATATTCACTAAAGAAATACTAACACGTTATTATATTTTTTTGTATTTTTAGATGCGATTAAATTACCTACACCAATTTACCAAGATAAGATATAAAAAGGTATTTAGACATTTTTTATCGGCATCGAAAAGTAACTTTTTATGTATTTTTATATAAAAAAGTTATAAGCTCATTTATTTATGAATTTCATGAATATAATAATATTTTTAGTCTGTATCTTCACTGTTATGAATAATAATTTGGATTTTTTTCTAATTATGGTGTAATATAATCACTATTTTTTTCTGCTATAGGTTTATGACATCTTCGAATTCTAATCATAATAACTAAATTTTATTTTATCTTATATAATAAAGGAATTTTTGGCTCATTATGTTCCACATATATTTATAAGGTACATAAGAAACATATTTCATGTAAATATAAGTTTACAAATACTTGCGATGATGAAAAAAATTATTTAATGACCTTTAAAGTCAAATAAGAATAATACTAAAAAGATCAATATTTTGTTGAGATTCCTGTTTGCCCCTTTTTTAAAAGATAACATTTTTCAATTTTTTAAATTCAAGGTACACCTGAAATATTTTATAGATCAAATTTAGGATAAAAAAAATTTAGAAATGTTTTAATATGAATATAAATAACTTAAAAAATTAAAACCCAATAAAAATCGAGAATATATTATAAAAAACCCTGCGGAATATCCTATACATAACAAAATACAATACATATCTCAGATTCTACTTCATATTCTTTAGAAAAAATTGGGGAAAATATTTTCTATCTTCTTACATAACCAAGAACAATGAAGTGGCTCAAATTTATTTAAGACCTCATGTAAAAAGATTTTCAAATTGTAAAAGTTTTTGGTGTTTACTTTTAGTTCTTACGATAAAGTTTTATGCGATTTATAATTTTTTTTGATAATAAAATATTTAATCCTATATAACGATAATTTTCGCTTTTTTAGTAAAAAAAGACATTGTCAATAACCTTTTTAGGGTTATTTTTGATAAATCGCATCTTTTTATCATGTAAATTTTTTGGCAAATATTTTTGAATCAATAATATTCGTTTCTTATATCCTAGTTTTTGATAACTGTGACCTCATATCCATCGATGATATATAATATAATGGGAAATAAATTTTTAAAATCATCTCTATTATTGCCTGGGATAGCATAGCTTATACTCTTTAAATTTTTTTAAAGTTACCTATATTGTTAATCACAGAAAATCCAAGTGTATAGCTGCATTTTTCAAATAAAAAAATTAGGAAGACATATGTGAGACGTTTAGGGAATCTTCAAGACAAAATTCAAAAATATCTCTAACAAAATGAGAAAAATGTATTTTTTTATATTGTCTTTAAGGATAATTGTTTTATATGTTGAAAACATATATATAAAAATATTTATAAGACTAAAATACTATACAATACTTTCTTTACAGCAAAATAAAGCGAATACGATAAAAATTTATTTCATAACATTTATAAAAAAGTTTCAAATAAAAGACGCTTAATTTTTTTCAAGTGTTATTATTAAAAAAATCATGTGTAAAAACTGATCTTAAAGTTAATAATTATTTTTATTTATGGGTTAGGTTTTTTATATAAATTTTATCGTTTGAGACGTAGTCAACCCGTTGGAAACATTGAACAACTCTTTAATACATCTTTTGACACCTTGTTATGATCTATCTTAATTAACTGCTCTTCTATCTTCAAATAAGATGTGTTGAAGTGTCTTGCCTGATCTAAAAGTAATTTAAATTATATAAAAATATAATTATTAGACAGTACTTTCTTTTTTCACATCTTTCAATTATTGATATATAATAGATCAAAGAATGTATAGGCTAGATTTATAACATGATATAATGATTAAAAATTACAAACCGTCTGTATTTTTTTAATATTTACAAAATATCAAATCTTATATATGATCATTCCGAAGATTTTCTGCATAAATTCAATGCAAAAGTTTCATATTCAAATAAAATAATTGATTTAATTCGAATCCGATTGCAAACTGATTATTTTTATACTCTTATATGGTTATAATAAATTAATAAGATTTTATCTATTCTTAGCAATTAAATACGGATAATTTTATTTTATATGTTTAATAATAATGCAGAAAACATTTTTTCCTCCAAACTACTCGATTGCTAGTAAAAACGATGTACAGACGTAAATTTATCTTTTGTATTACAAATTATAATAATTTGAAGATAATTTATACTTACTCAATACATAAGAAATTGGGCGTGAATACATATATATACATACATTCAATAGTCCAAATAAATAAATAAAACGAACTGATTTACATTGGTTTTACTTCAGATTTCGTCTTAATATAGTATAAAATTTTATTATTCCTTGCTAATTTTTTTTTTGTATTTTTTTTATAATATGCAATTATTTTTTCCTAGTTGAGAAAAAAAATTAGCGATATTTACGATCAATTTTGAAATGATTTTTGACGGAAGAAATATGGTTACATGGGGTTATATGCGAATATTTTTTTAAAGATACAAAAAAGATATTTTATGAATCATAAAAAGATATTCGCGCTTAAAAAAATAAAGTTTTTCTAAGAATTTCGGCAGTAGAAACTTGTTTTTATTAGCCCAGAAGTGTATTTTAGAACTTCATCTCGCGAATAACCCTAAAAACCTTCAAAAACAAAAAGGTAAAATATTATAAGCATTTATTTATTTTTTGATCTTGTGGTTAAAATTACTATACAGTAAAAAAAAATTGCGATTTTAAATTATATAATTTTTATTTCTTTAATGAATTGATAATGTTGAATAATAAAAAGAAACTGCTTTTATAGACGTTTTAAACTTAAATAATGCAAAGTTATGGTATTACTGACAGTTAAAAACATTAAAGAGGATATGATTTTACATTTAAATGACGGAGAAGACAATTTTAATTAATCTTTGCTCACTTTTTAGATGTACAACATATAATATGGGATGTTTATATATATACTTTGCGTGTTACATATGCCCAATATTTAAAAGCTGCGATTTATTCATTCCCCACATTTTACATTCTTTTAATAGAAAATAATCTTTTTATAAATATTATATTAATTTTAGAAAATTCAAGGATAAATCGTATGCTTTTTCATTATATAATACTCATTAAATATTTTTTTTTAATTTTTACCTCTTTACATTGCTGACTATTTATACAAAAATTTTTTTTGATTCTTGTAAAATTCTATATATCATTTGCAATTCCTATTTTTTTATTTTTAATGTTGTATTATAATTCGTTGAAATTATATCTTTCCTAGATGCCAAGTGCTGATATGTACTGAAAAAATTTTCATTTCATAGTAAATTATTTTTTGATTTGGTTTCTTATAATACTCGATCTATAGCATAAAATTTATCTCTTTTTAAAAATTTCCCGTTTTTGTGTAAGCTTCTCAATAAAGCTTTGATAATTCGTAAATTTTAAAGCATTAAAGCCTTCTCGAATTTATATCTACTTTATTCATTTACAACGTAATAAGATGTAAATAAAAAGCATGCAAAATACCTTTATTTTCAATGGTGTGATTACATGTTCGTTTTTTATTTACCATGTAATGTTTTTAGGACTAATTTAATTGGTATAAAAAATTATATCAGTTTAAATATAAACATCTAATGATTTCAAGAGTCAAATTTTGTTTCTTTTAGCTTCTTACCATGTGATTTTTCTATATTTATATATAAAAAATAGAGACACGAAGTAGAAGCTTGCATGCAAGCTCTCACACTTCGCAAGACACTTGAAAAAATCCTATTTGAGAGACGAAGAGCAGTCGATGAAGATAAATTAGGAGAAGGTGTCAAAATATATATCAAGGAGAAGGTGTCAAAAGATATATCAAGGAGTTGTGCAATATTTCCAATGGGCCTACCACGTCTAAAAAAATAAAATTGATAAAAAGATACATAATTCATAAATATGATGATGTATGATTTCTATATTTACTTAGGTTAGATTTTAATTCTGATTCGTCTAATGAATTAATATTATAAAAAATATAAGAAAAAAATAATTTTACGATGTAAAATCGATATAAATAGGATGATTACTTTTGTATGTTTCTAGCATTGTGATATTTATAAAGTTCAAATAGTATTTTTGTTTGAAATTAACGAATTTATATAGATATTGGTAAGGAAATTATTTTATTTATGCTTTTCAGGAATTAAGAATGTAATCAAAATTTTTATGTAATTAAATGGTCAGCATTGAAGATTAAGAACATATCATGCGAATAATGAGTTTTTTCTTATAGCTTTAGTTATTTGCAGAATTTGTTTACCAACTATTCATAATTCTTGAAAAGCATAAATAAATCAATTTCCTTACCAATATATATATATAAATATGTTAATTTCAAACAAATATAATTACATTGACTGATCATAGAAATTACTTAATCCTTTGTCATAACATAATTTTTACATAATATTTCAACTTCTTATTAACCTTCCCTCAATTAACAAGTTTGATAAAGTTTAATGATTAACCATGTTTTATCAGAGCGAATTTGCAAAAAAATAGATAATATATGATTCTATAGGAAAAAGTGAGATCAAAGTCGGATTTTTATATATGTAAAATTGAACCCTGTACGAAATATTTTTTCACATTATATGTTTTTAATTGATTCAAAAGAAATATATTAATTGATTTTCAGTAATATTTAGCTTATATAAGCACCCGAAAAATAAAACCCCATCTACAGTAATTTTGACACAATAATAACTTGAATTCTATGATCTTTATCGTACATTTTCTTAACTTGATAGAAGGAGACTGAATAGACATAACAAAAAAATTACATAGTTCTACCTTTTAATATCATTGCTAAAATTTTTTGTTGATTCATATTAAAAATGTCTATACGAAGTAATCATACAGAATATTAATATAAATGACAATTTTTAATGAAGGTTTGAACCTATTTAAAAAATTATTTTTTAAAGAAAACACAACCAGCTTGCCATTAGACTAATTAACGATATTATAGATATATACATGGTTTAATATAAAAAAATCAACAGTCAACCATATAATAGACAATTAAGATCGCATTTTATGAATTCATATATTACGAGTATTTTAAAACTAGGATTATAATTGTTACTTATTGCTTTAGAACCATTTGAATAGCTTTAAACAACCAAAAGACGCAATGGTTATAATTCCAATCATATTTTTACAAAAATATCCTTGTTTTCTCTACAGTGATTTTTTTTGTTTCAATTTCATACTTTATCCTGTATTATTTCTACTAAGAGAATCTTTTTTTTCAATTTTCTTCAATAAGTCAAGATAAAAATATCCGTTGTTTCCTATTTTAAAAATTTTTGCGCGTAAAAGATTTCGAATAAGACTTTATCATCTTACCATTAGAATTTATATAGATTTTTTGCCATTTTTAACTGTAAGAATGAAATATTATCGCACGCAACACCCTTTGTTCGATAACAAAAATCAAAAAGTTAATTCAAATATATAAATAGATATTTAAATTCTGCTTCAGCGACTCATTCATAAATATTATTCTGGAATGCCTTAAAGAGTACCCGTGTTTTGATAAAAATATAGACTTCAAATTAGTGATCCTCGTAATAACCTAAGAAAAGAGCTGGTAAGAGTCCGCAAATATTTTTTGAATATAAGATTTATAACAAACAAGTAATGGTTATGCATATTAAGACAAAAGTAATAATTTCGAAATAAATATTTTTTCATAAAATCTTGTTGGGTAAAATAAAAAAACAAAAAACAGAAGATAAACATAAAATCTGATTACCTATTGTCTGCTTTTAGAATTTTTTTCGCATAAATTCTTCTGAACTATTTATCAAAAATTTAATTTTTTCTAATGATAGTACAATACGTCATAATTAATCACACAGATATTTCGTAAAAAAAGCATTTATAAGGTAATTATGCAGAATATATGTATTACTCATCATATAATATACATATCATTCTCTAAAAATATAAATTCCTATAAACCAAGAATATTTTTAGATAAATTGTATAAATATATATAAAATATATATTTTTATATTAATTACAAGATATATTAGTACAAAAAAAAGAAGAAAATCTAGATATCATTGATAGAGTAAGAATTCAAAGTATCTATCTACCGAACAATATTAAAAAAATAATTTTAAAAAATATAATTCTAGGCAAAAATACCCTTATTTTACACCCACGAAAAAATCTAACATCATATGTCATGCATGTGATCGTGTGGTCACCCGAAAGTGGTATATAAGATAGTTGTGGGTGTCAACAGAAGCTTAATTATATGGAAAAACAATAGCTAAGATAACTAAACTTAAATATATCAGCTATAACGCAGAAATGTGTTAATAAAGATCGTTAATAGAATTAAAATGAAAATCGTATAAAATACACCCTTTTTATTAAAAATGTAAATTTTTTCGAATAGAAAAAAAAAGCAGAAAGAAAAATTCACCCTTAAATGAATATTTTATATGGTTCTATACCTATCTGTTTGTAAAATACCTTATTTCTTTTCTATCTTCATTATATTTTATTTTACTTAATGTTTTTATAATTTTGCATTATGTTTTTTCAATTTTTTATAAATTGTCATCTCCATTTATATTTTTTAAATTAGATTTTTCATATTTTATGATCTAGTAATTATTAGTCATTTATATAAGTTTAAAACAACAATTTTCGCTTCTCTAGACAATTAACAAAAAAATATATTTTAAATGTGTTTAAACAAAGTTCGACTGTTCAGATTATCAAAAGAGACAAATTTAAGATGCAAAATGCCAAAAGTCTGGCTAATAATAACATTTAGAATTTATACAAAGAAGTACTATAACACGGTTTAGCATAATACACAATTAAAGTGATTTGATTGTATGATAATCCAGTTCATTTGTTTTGTTTAAGTTAAAAAGTTATTTTATATATAAATCTATTAATTTTTTGCATTCTATGGTATAGTTGACACTTAAAATACATATGGAGTTTGGAATGTAACGGTTATACGTTAAATTAAATAACGTGTTCCCTTTTAGGAATATTGCTGAAATTTAATAATTGACACCTCAAAATTTATGTTTGATTTCCATGCAAAATAGAAAAAAGGTGAATGAAAGATCAAATCCTTAAATTTTATAATTTCGATTTGATTGATTTTACACACAAAAAAATAATGCAATTTATAGGCGGGTCTACATCATATTTTAGTTTTATTTTTACAAGATCCATGGTAAAATGGATAACTAATTATTAAGGATATATTCGAAAGGGGATTATTTTATAATTACCCAAAATGACCATTTTATATATTGAATCCATTCATAACTTTTTTTGCATAATCAATATAAAAATCATCAAGAAAACTTATATTATATTCTTATTTTATAGTTTAATTGTCCTAAATATAATAAGCAAAAGAAAATGTTTAAAACGAAAAGGTTATATATAGCAGATTTGGTATTCTCAAGACTTCATACGTTTTCTATTTTATTTTTTATGGTTACTAGTTTATATACATGAATTAGTAAATTTAAAAATTTTGTAGCTTATATTAATAATGGCAAAATTCTTTTTTTTATCAACTTCCTGCTTTCTAGAAAAAAAATACAGTTTAATCATAAAATATCTCTTATTGTCATTTTAGAATTTAAATTTACTAAAAAAACTCGGCTAATGATAAAAATAAAAATTTAGAATCACTTGTTTATGGTTTTTAAACAAAATTATCGCATTGAATGGTTTATTTCTTATATTTTTAGTGATCTTTTATTATTAATTGTGTTATTCATAAAACTAATATCTTATCTTCAAAAAATACCCTTTTCATTTCGTAGTAATAACAAAAGCTTTCTTTTATTAAAGAAAGCGGCATTTAATAAAATTTTTTATACATATAAATTCTTTTACTAGTTTATACATGGAATTATAAAAATTCTATATTTACAAATTTAAATGTGATATAATAATGTCAAATCATCATAAATTATGTGTAAAAATATATAGTATTGATCTTTTCTAATTTTATTTTGATATTTTTATAATATTATACACTATTTGCAGGGTTTTCAAACAAAAATTTTAGAAATTTTTCTATTCAAATTGATATTTGTTTCTATTTTTTATGTTGCATAAAGATACCATATTAACCAAAGACATATGCTATTTTTAATAATCTTCTTGATATGATGCTTCATATTATTTTCTTTTCAAGCTATCACTTTGACCATTTTTTAGAAAGCTTGTTTTTAAAAAAACCTGGTGTATGATATCAGATCAAAGCTAAAAACAAAAAACCATTTTCAAACAGCATTTTTCTGTAAAAAAATAGAAGGAAATGAATACTAATTTATTTTAAATGTATAATTTTATAGTTAATATGGTCTTTGATAAAATATTTTGTCCCTTTTTTTTAATCAATAGCCTATTATTTAGAGAAACTTGTATCACTCGTGTTTGGAAAAACATAATAAACTTGCGCTATAGTTTAATTGACATAAACAGCGTTATTGATATTTATAAGTTAACAAAGTTAAAGATTTTGTATATATTTTTTTATAAGGCAAGTATAATTAGAAGTGTCTTCTTGTATTAAATAAAAGATGGGGATTTTGCAAAGAGAAATAATTAGGTTTTGATGCAGATTATCTTCACTAGTTTACAGGTATATAGTATGTATTTTTATCATGCGAAGTTAAAAAGATACATTGTATGTTTCTAAATAAACTACATACAGGTCAATTCTACATATCAGAATTAAGATAGACCACCCTGTCTAGAAAAATTTTTGCATAGAAATTTGGTGGGTTATTGACTATCAAAAAACTTCGATCATATATAGTTAGTATGTTCTATAGGTAAAAAAAGAGTAATTCGCCAGAAAATAAAACCTTTTCTTATTTATTTTTTTCATTTTGGTTGTTACTGCTGTTAATATTAAATTATGCACATCTTTATGATTTTCATCATATGTTGTTTATAATCATACGTGAGATAAAATTGTAATAAAAAGCTAAAATATTTTAATCTATTCGATTTTAAGATACGTATAGAATCGCATTAAATGAATAAAATCTATTTCTTAATGGCATCAAACTAATATTCGCATAGATTATTATTTTCGTGCAAGATTAGATTATTGAAGTATAGAATAAAAGTAAGATTTTATACTTATATTTCAACATAAATACATCGTTTCTTCCAGCGTCAATTTTAATATTTTTCTTAATTTTTTTTCAATTAGCGTTCTTTCTGCAACTTACTAATATTTTAATTATAAATTCAATACTAAACACCATCACTTGCAAATAAAAATTTCTTTGTTGATATAGACATATTATATCAAAAAAAGCTTTTATATCGACGTCTTAAGTGCAACCAGAACATTGATATGATTTCAGTAAGAGACCTTAGTTTATAGGGTTTAAAAATTTGAAGCGAGAGTATATATTAAACAGTTATGAATTTACAGCTTAATAAGCGATGTTCTATTTTAGAAACATAGAAATTACACTTTAGAATTCGATAACAAAAAATCAATTTTTTATGGAATATTTTTATGTTTCCATCTATACCAATTTAAGAAAAATATATTACCAATTATTTTTTATTTATGGGTCAAGTTTCTTTTTATCAATTTCATGTATTGAGAACATTGGACAGCTCTTGATATATATTTTGACACCTCCCTAGATCTGTCTCATCAACTGCTCTTCTTCTCTTAAATGTGATGAGTTTAAGTGTCTTTAAATATATTACCGTTATTTTCCTCTATGTTCCAATATCATGTATATTTGATAATCCGATCTAAATTAGCTTTTTCCCCATAAATATCCATTATTTCAGATAAATTACTTTCTCTAACATAAACTCGCGTTATTTTTGCATTTTATATAATATTTTTACGCTTGATGGATATATTTTAAACTTTTAAGCTGATTTTTATATGATTTTTTTATCAATATTATTAATTCTAATAATATAGTTACACAGATATAATCCATATTTCAACGTAACATTTAGAATAATTAGCCCGTTTTTGATTTATATTATGAATTTATATCCGATAATCAGATTAAATATTTTTCTAGTTTTTAATAGTTTATTCCAAGCGATTTTCTATATATAACATAATCTACAAATTGCGGCGAGAATTCTAATTTAGGCCATAAAACGATAAGCTTTTACAAACTTTTACATTCCTGATAATTATAAGGAAAATTACAAGCTATCTCTGTCTTTAAAAATATTACTAACTTATAAAAATAACCATTAGTGTCATTTTGCAAAGAAAAGAAATCCTTAACATGCAAATAAAGTATTTCCAATAAAATGTTCTTTCGGGGATTTCGTATATTTCTAGTAATAACTGGTCTAATTTTCTGATTATTTTACCATTGGTTGCATCTATAGATAAATTATACTATATCAATATATATTAAGTTCTTTTTCTTCATATACTTCTTCAATAAGGTTTAATAGGCCAAAAGCACGTTTTTATTATGTAAATTTATTATAAAGGTGTTAACTTTCTTATTTATATGTGCTTGCTGATAATTTTAAACGTGACAAGCAATCATTATATTTTTTGTGATTTAGAGAGTATCTAACAATGTAAAAATCATCTGGAATTTTATGATACCCTTTTATTTCTTGTATAAATATAAATTCAATTCTCGCGATTGAGGTTTATTTTTGAATATGCACAACATTGATCCTATACACATATTTGAAAATATATTTGCGGATTTGGTGATTCTCATACAATATAAATATAAAAAATATGTGCGAAAAATAGGCTTATGATACATTATATTTTATCATTGTTTAAAATGTTATTTTGTATATCATTTTATTTTCTTTTTCTATAAAATCGTTATCGTGTAATAATTAAATTTCTTGTCATGTCTCTATTTTGCTTTTTAAATGATTTTTTCACCAAAATACTTATTCTTTACGTGATGAATTCCCATTATTTCATGAACATGATTAAAATGCTTAGACTTCTACCATACAGAATTCCAGGCGATAAAATACTTATTTAAACAGCAGAGACAAAGTTATGAAGTTTTTAGAATTTAGCATTTTTCTATCATTATATCGATTTTACTATTTATCAGGATGTATATGGGCATATTATTTATTCAATTATATTACAAAAGCTTTTGACTATATTTTTTTTTGCAAAATATAGTTTTATTAATTCCGCTTAACACTCAAAATTTGTGTTGTTAGTGAATGAAATACAAACCTTATTTATGAAATTATTTTGACTATCATATATTCTTTTTATTTTAACGGCGCTAAAATACTAAGTTATGTCAATAAAAAACGAGTTAAAAAATTTACTAACAAATACAAGGTCACCATGAAAATTATCTGAAAATGTTTAGAAAAATCACTGGATTTTTATTGGGTTCAAATAATACTTAACATACACAAAAATGACTATCTTTGTGTGTATTATGCCACATTTTTTAGGAATTTAAATCATAGGTTTACTTGTGAATGCTATTCACTGTAAAATTGTTCAATAATTCTGTTCACATAATATCGAATGAAAAAACCATTTTATTATAAAAATTTGTTTTCATCAATTGTAGTAATATAAAACTGGGTCTATGAGTTTGTTAAGTGCTCTTAAATTTATTTATTTTCGGTATTCCACACAATGTGCATTCTATTTGAAAAATAATCATGTTTCTAGATGTAAAAATGATTTTTTTTGTTTCTAAAGATATAATTCTTGTGTTATATTTGAATTAAAAGGTTAAACAGTGCTTCTGCGCGTGATTTATTTAATACAGTGGCATTTCAATACAGCGGAAAAATTTATTACATTTTCATAATATAAACCTGACTCTTACACATATTCTACGTATAAATTTTTTTTCGAATATTGGCATAGTATTTATAAAGGATGTAATAACGTTTGCATTATTATGAGTTTCTGCGTAAGATTTTATTCTTTTAAGTCAATACCACAAAATTTTACATTAATTTTGTCACGCTTCTTATTTGAATTTTAGACTTGCGAATTGACACTTGCTTTGCATTTATTCAGCTAATAAAGTATTTAATTTTCTTTCAAACATAATATAATCATAATATAAATTTTGACGGGTTCAAGCAAAGATAACACTTGTTTTTTTATATTTACCGTTAGTAAAGCAAGATATGAAACACTAGATCAAAATTAATATTTAATATAACTTTTTCTAATTTTATTGCTGAAAAAGAAAATAAACATTTATATTCATGGATGAAGGCTATCAAATATAGCTTGTGTTGCTCCTGTACTATAGCAATAGATCTTAAAAGTTTTTTTCCTGAGGCGCGTTAAGCTTAAAATATATAATTATTACAAAGAGAAAATCAGAAACCGTATGTTTACATCACTAGACATTTTTTTGGGTTTTTTGTAACCATTAAGATTAATCTATATAGCCAAGGTACATTTTAGCATATTAAAAAATACATTTTGCAAATATATTGCAGATCTTGCCCCCAAAACGGAGTTTCTTATTTATTTTCGACTTAGCTTACGCCTCATATCTACATTTTATGATTAATATTAGATGACATTGATGCTCGAAAAGTTCATACATTAACTATGAGATATGAAAGCATATTCAAAAAATTTCTGAATCGTTTGCTTTAAATTAGATTCAAGAAATTTTTATAAAATAAATATGTAATTCTAACTTCAAGGAAAAAATTAGATAATCTAGTCTTAAAAGATGGCATATCAAAATTTTTATAATATATACGTTTCATTTTTATATTTTATATATGCAAGAAATAACCTTTTCGCTACAAAATACAACAAAAAAAAGTTTTATAATATTCTAATTTTTTTTTTATGGAAACCATATAAATTTATATAACTTTATAGAGTTTTGCAAGCTCTCACACCTCGCAAGACAATTATACTCATCTTATTCGAGAGAAGATGAGCGTTTTTGAAAATATATTAGGGGAAGGCATCAAAAGATGCATCAAGGAGCTATGCAATATTCCCATGAACTGACCACATCTAAAAAAATAAAATTTATAAAAAGAAACTTAACCCATAAATAAAAAAATCATAAAAATGAAGATATATAGGTACTATTTATATACTTTTATTTACATAGGTTACATTTAGATTCTGATTCATCTAACACATAGATATTATAAAAAAATATAAGAAAAAATTAATAAGATAGAACAAATCGATACAAATAGCCTTATTTTTATGGATTATTTCATTTGTATGTTGTAAAAACTTATAAAAATAGCATAATTGTAATCGTATGTTTATAGAACTGTTATGTTTATATAGTTTTAATGGATTTTGCTACTGAAGACACGATTCATAGATGTGTGGAGTATTTTTTTGGTCTTTTCCTTTATTTATTTTACGATTAAAACTATTCATTTAATCTGAATTTTTCAATAATAAATGATGAGCTTAAAATATTAACATGAAGTTTTCAACAACATATTATGCGTTAATAAAATTCCTTAATAAAGCCTTAATTAGTTGCTGAATTTGTTAAGCAACTATTCATAATTCCCGAAAAGCATAAATAAATCAATTTCCTTACCAATATATATATAAATTCGTTAATTTCAAACATATATAATTTTATTAACCGATTGAAAAAATAACTTTATCCTTTATCTAAACATAATTTTTATATAATATTCCAACTTCTTATTAATATTTCCTCAATTATTAAGTTTATGTAAGTTTAATGATGAAATATGTTTTAATGAAATGAATTAGCAAAAAAAGTATGACGCTGATACCAGATTAAAACGCAAAATAATAGATAATGCATGATTATCTAGGAAAAAGTGGAATCAAAGTCAGATTTTTATTCTTATAAAATATAACTTTGCACAAAATAATTTTTCACATTTAAATAGTTTATATTGATCAAAAACATAAATATTACTGATTTCCAGTAAAGCGTAGTATGGTTGAGTGGTTTACAAGTTGGACCCCAGAGTGAGGGGTCACAGGTTCCACTTCCACCCACCCCACTAATTTCCAAAACGAATTACTCTAAGAAAAATACCCAAGGGGGCGGCCAGTGAACAATAAAATATAAACCATAAAGCATTGACAAGCCATTAGAAATAGGTGGTGGCTGTGTAAGCCGTTGAACTGTGCCTCCAAAATGAAAAAGATCCCACACCGTTCAGCAAGGATATAGGTAAGTATAGACTGTAGTTGTAGCTTGTAACTCTTAGCGATGAACAGTAGACAGAATCACATTCCCTCCACATAATGACTGCCGCCTATGAGAAAGGGCCCAATCTACGGTGCTTACGGGTGACAACGAGTACTGGGGGAGTTCCACAGAGAGACGCTGCAGTTAAGCAATAGTCCCTATTAGTATAAAGCGAACTTCCTAATATTAATAGAAGCCAAACATGAATAAATAAAGTAAATTCGATTAGAAGTTTTTTTTTGATTTCCTGTAAATTTTTAACTTACATAAGCTCTCCGAAAGACAAAATATAACCTAAAATAATTTTGTCATATTAATAACTTGGATTCTATAATCCTAGTATCGATCAGCATCTGTACTTGATAAAAAGAGACTAAATAGGTTTTTAAATACAATATTAAATAGTTCTACCTGTAATATCCTTACTAAAATTTATGTTCATCCATTCTAAAAATGAGCATAAGAAATGATAATATAGTATATTAATATACATGGTAATTTTTAATTAAGGTTTGAACCTATTTATCATATTAATCCCAAAAAAACACAACCAGTTTTGTATTAGACTAGCGTAACAATATATAGATATATACACGGGTTTATATAAGTTATGTACGGCCAACCATTCCAAAACTTTTAAGATCGCATTTTAAAAATGTAACCATAATGAGTATTTAAAAACTATGATTGAAATGGTTACGTATTGCTTTAGAACATTTGAATAGCTCAAAACAAACCTCAAAACACACTAATTATTTTTAAAATCATATCTTTACGTATTTAACTTTTTGATCTTCTACAATGAATTTTTTTTGTTTCAATTTAAACTTTGTCCTGTATTTTTTTACTACAAGCGATTTTTTTTTATAATTTTTACTCCTAATTAAAGTCAAGTCTGGATAAAAACACCCGTTGTTTCCATTCATAAATATTTTGTGCATGTAAAAGATTTAGATTAAAATTTTATTATTTTACCACAAGAATTAATGTTAATGTTTTTGCTATTTATAACCCCAAAAGTAATTATTATTTATATACAACACTCTTTATTCGATAAAAAAAATCTATCAATTTTGCTCAAATGATCAAATAAATATTATAAGTCTGCTACAGTACCAGATTCATAAATATATTCTAACATTCCTTCAGAGTAACCATATAGAGATAAAAATATAAGCTTCAAATTAGTAATCCTCAAATCAACCCTGACACGAGAGCAGGTAAGAATCAACAAATACTTTTTGTTTAATATATATAAGCTTAGTAATGGTTATGTATATATCGACACAAAAAAATATTTTCGAAATCAATGGATAATTTTTCGATAAAATCTTGATATACACAATAAAAAAACAAAAAACATAAGATAAACATAAAATCAGATTACTATTGTTTACTATTTTTATTTTTCTGCATAAATTTATCTGAAATAATTATTTAAAATTCAATTTTTTCCCGTGATGGTACAATATGACATAATTAATCACACGCAAAAATCTTAAAAAAATAACTTTTTTTGAGAATTTCATATAATAAGGTGTTTTATTAATCTTTATAAATACACCACATTCTCTTAATTATAGATAACCTATATATTAAGAATACTTTCTAAAAATTGTATGAATATATTATAATAATAATTTTTATATTGATTTCTAGATCTATTTGTACGAGAAAAGAATAAAATCTAGATTTTATTGATAGAATAAGAATTCAAAGTATCGATCACCCGACTAAATTTTAAAAAATAAAGTAATAAAATATAATAATGTTGGAAATAAACTTCCTTAATTGAAACCCGCAAAATCTAGTGGCATAGTCATACACAAGATTGTGTGTAAACCCGCAATTCGTATAATAAGTAGTTGTGGGTGTCAACAAAAACATAATTATGCGTAAAAACAATAGTTTTCATAAGTAAACCCAAATATTATAGTCTCTCGCCCTAAATTTGTTGATGAAGATTGTAAATATAATGGAAATTAAAAGGTTTTTTTAAAAATATAGTTTTTTAGGGCAAAATTTTTTTCTCAAATCAAAAATAAAATCTTCCCTTAAATAAATATTTTATACGATTATGTATTAATCTGATTATATAATACCTTATTTATTTTCTATTTTATTCATTTTCTTTTCAATTTTACAATATGTATTTTCAATTCTACTTTATATATTTTCTATTTCACTTTATATATTTTAAATTCAATTTTTAATCTTTTATATTCCACATTATATCTTTAAAATTCTACTCTTTATCTTTTCAATCCAGTCGTATCTTTTCAATTATACTTTATTATTTTCTATTCTTTTTAAGTTTTTAGCATTATACTTTATATAATTTTGATTTACTTATTTTTTTTTATGTTTTCATATGTTATAAACGCCAAGTTATGCTCTCTCTAGAAAATTAAGAAGAAATGATTTTATAATGTGTTTAAACAAAGTTTTATATGTTCAAATTATTCAAAAGAGACAAATTTTTCAATGATTATATTTAAAAAGCCCAGCTACCAAAAAATCTATCAATTTATGTAAAGAAATACTTAAACACTTTTAGTAGAATTCAAATTTATTGTATGTATAATCAAATCATTCTATTTTTTTTTAGAAAAAAATTTAAATTTATATAGATATTTATGCAATTTTTGTATTCTATAGTATAGTCGACTTTTTAATTACGCTTAGGATTTGTCACGTAAAGTAATTCGTTAGAAAAATTAACGTGTACTTTTTAGGAATATAGCTTTCTCTACTAATTGACATCTCAAAATTTTCATTTGATTTCTAATAAAAATAATGAAAATGGTGCTTGACAGGATTAATACCTTATTTTTTTTAAATTTTATTTGATTAATTTTTCCATGCCAAAATATATCAGTTTATACGCGTTTATCATAATTTAGGTATAGATAATATTGTAGTCTAATTTTTTAAAGGTCAATGAAAAAATATATAAATAGCTTTATAAGGTTATAATCAATAGAGAGATTATTATATAATTATTCAAAATGGCGTTTTAATACCTTTAATGTATTTTGGACATTTTTGCTTGATCAATAAAAAAACCATCAAGATATCTTGTATCTATTCTTATTCTATAGTTTAATTGACTTAATATAATAAGCAAATACGATCTTTAAAATGGAAAGATTATATGTCACAAATTGCGTAGTTTATAAACTTCACAGGTTTCTTATTGTGTTTTTAATGGTTACTAGTTTATATATAAATACAAAATGAAAATTTTGTAGCTTAAATCAATAATGTCATAAATCTTTTGTTAAATTCCTTTTTATCCACTTTCTGCTGTTCTATAGAGAGAAGAATATTGTTTAGTCATCAAATATGTCTGATTGTTATTTGAAATTTTACTTTTACGAAAAAACACAGCTGATGGAAAAATATTAAAAATAAATTCAGAATTACTTTTTTACGCTTTTAAATTAAACATATTGTAACAGATTCTTAATTTCTTCTATTTCAGCGATCTTATATTATTAATTGTGTTATTCATAAAACCAACATCTTATTGCCAAATCATTGCTTTTTTATTTTTAGTAATAACTAAAGCTTTCTTTTATAAAAGAATGCGGTGTGTTATTTATTTATACATATAAAATTTTTTTTAGTTTAATTTATGGAGTTATATAGAAGCTAAATTTTCATATTTTACATAATATAACAACGTCAAAATATCATAAATCATATGTTGAAAATATGTACCATTGCTCTTTCTAATTCATATTAAATATTTTAAAATAATTATACACCGATTTCAGGATTTTCCAATACTAATTTTAGAAATTTTACCATTCTTATTTGTTTATATTTTTTAAGTTTCATAAAGATACTAAAATTCACAAAAATAGTATTAACTTTGCAATTATCTGCTTGATTTATGCTCAAGGTTTTTTTCTTTCCAAGTAATCTCTTTGACCATTTTTTTAAAAGCCTGTTTTAAAAAAAATCTGGTGTATGATATCAGATCTCAGCTGAAAACAGATAGATCATTTTGAACAGCCTTTTTTGTGAAAAAAAATATAAGGAAACGATAAACATATCATTTTAAAATGCAAATTTTTAAAGTGTATATGCTCTTTGATATAACAATTTTGTCACTTGTTCAATCAATAGCCTTATTTTTATGAGATTTGGATTCCCGTTATTGGCAAAACATAATATACTTGTGCCGAATAAAAATGACTTATAAGCGCGAAATTGATATTTATAAGTACTTAAATACATGATTTTGTATATCTTTTGTAAAAGCAAGTATATTTAGAAAGTGTCTTCTTTTTTTAATAAAAGAAAGGGGATTTTCTGACGTAAATAATTAGGTTTCGATGTAGATTTACTTTACTATTTTACAGCCTTAAATGTTATGTATTTTTTTCATGCATAGTTATAAAGGTAATTTATGTGTTACCAAATAAACTACATCCGGTTCAAAGTTTTATATCAGAATTACGATAGGCAAACCTGTCTGATATAATTTGAGCATAGAAATTCGGAGGGTTATTGTTCATCAATAAACTTTGATTCTTTAATGTTTTTATGTTGTATACCTTAAAACAAGAAAAATCCACCATATCATAAATCATTTTTTTATTTATTTTGCATTTTGGTCGTTACTTTTTTTATTTTTAAAATATTCTTATATTGTTTTATGAAAACATGTTTGTAAAATTTAAGTATAAAGCTAAAATATTTTAATATTTGGGATTTTTGATACGCCTAGAATCCTATTAAATTTATTAAATTAAGTTCCTAATGGTCTTAATCTAATATTTAAATGCATTAATTAATTTTTATTTATGGGCTATATTTATAGTCGTAATTTTAGTTTTTTTTGTCAGGCACAGCTTGCTTGATACTCTGTACACACAGTGTATTTATACTTTCGGCTATCTTTTCCTCTCCACAGTCTTCTTCAATACCCCTCCTTCTTTCGAGACCTATTAATTCAAGGGTTTTTCTCAATCCCAATGTTTGAATATATGCCTCAATCTGGTTCGTGACATCTAGTTCCTTCAGGTACCTTCTATGATATCGTGTAACCACACCGTCCCATGTTATAACATATGGAATAATTTTTGTCTTGCATTTGTATATTAATGATAGTTCAGATGCTAGCAGGTCATATTTTCTCAATTTTTCGTTTTCAACTATGTTTATGTTGTCAATACTTGTCACGCCAATTTCGATCAGTGTGATGCAGTTCTTCTTTTTGTCATATACAAAAATATCAGGTCTGTCGTTCGATAACTTGATGTCTGTTTTAATTCTTGTATCTACTTTGATCTCTGCGAATTCGTTTTCCATTATTTCTTGTACAGAGTGTTTGCGTATTTTCTTGGTTTTTTTGAAATTGTATTTTCTTGCCAACATAAAGTGAAGACATCTTACAATCTCGTTGTGTCTTCTTGTATAGTCATGACCAAGCATTTTTTTATATCTGCTTGCTAAGTGGTCGACAGTTTTTATTGAGTCGTTACAGTGCGGGCACCTTGATCTATCTCCAAAGAATATGTTCCTATCCTGGATAAAGCAGAATCTAGCTTCTTCTAATGGTCTGATATTTCCATATTGTAGCCACTTTGAGGATCCTAATATTTCTAGCGTTGTATTTTTATGAACATCGAAGAGTTTTTGATGTAGTGTTTTTTGTTTTATTTTACACAATAAACTCTCTTTTTGTTTAAATTCAAGCGTAGAAAGATCTATGTCAACAAGGCCATATTTTGTTCTGAGGAATTCATTTATTACGGATAAGTGGGTTGCATTTTCATTTTCAAATTTCAATATCGCGGCTTTTCTGGGTGATTGTCCTTTTTCTTGGTTTAGAGTTTTATATAGTTGGTAAAGTATTCTTTCGGATTTAAACTCAATATTTTCCAATCCACGTCCTAGTTCATTTCTTTTAAGATATAATCTTTCTTTATTGGATGGTTGTAAGTGTATCCCATTTTCTATTAATATCTGCCTAATTTCATCATCTAGCCTTTTAAAATCTTCTGGTTCTAGCTTTAATAAGCCCACATAGTAGTTTATCAGTGATATTGCATATTCATTAATCGCCTTTATTATGTTTTTACCATTTAGTTTTGTTTTGCATATGCTTTTTACTCTATCAAGCCTTTCTTTTCTAATTTTATCCATCGTTTCGGGTTTAGTTCTCGATTTGGAATCTTCCAGTATCCCGAGGTATTTATATCCATCTTTTCCTTCTATTACTGTGGCAATATCTTTGCAATTGATATTGTTAGTAGCTGATTTGGTAACGTTAATTTCCATTCCTATACATCCGAAGAATTTTGTTGCTTCATTGGACATTAGTTTTAAGTTACTTTCTTCTTGCGACAAAATCTTTAAATCGTCAATGAAAGGGAAGTGATTGGTTGTAAATGCCTTCTTATCAAGGTTAATGGCTATTGAGGGAAACTTTTCATTTAATCGGCGGCTTAGCGGATCCATACAAAGAACAAACAATAGTGGAGATAGGCTATCTCCTTGTATAATCCCCTTTTCAATTGTTTTCTTAAAGATTTCTTCATTGTTTAATCTTAGAGATAACTTCTAGTTTTTTGTTAACACTGATATAAAGGCAATCATCTATTCTTGAATGTTAAGATTTTTTAAGCAGGACAGAATATACTCGTGGTCGATTGAGTCAAACGCTTTTTTTATATCTCACCATGTTACGTGTAATACATTATTATGTTCACTGTTAATTGCAACGTTTATCATGGCTTGTTCTATAGCTCCCTGTACTCTTCTGACTGTACCAAGTTGGTTTTCTGATAGTAGGTTTCGGGATTCGACGTCTTTCTGTAGTATCATTGTGACAGCTTTAGTTGTCAATTTATATAAGTTTGACATGCATGTTATAGGTCTGAATTCCGATCCATTTAAAACTTCTTTTTTGGGTATGAGGTATGTGATCCCAGAGTAGAACCAACTTTTTACCTCTTTGTTTTCAAGGCATATTGATTTTACTGTTTCATATAATATTGGGTGTAATTTTGTGATTTTTTTGATGAATTAGTTGTATATACCATCGCATCCAGCAGCTTTCCAGTTAGGCAGGTAGTTGATGATCTCCAAAAATTCTGTTTCAGAGATAAAAACCATTTGTGGTGTGTTTTCCAGCGCGTTTTTGCGCAGGTAAGTATCGAAGTTTCAAATTTCCGTGCTTTAGTCCACATATTTGACCAGAAATTCACAATATTTTCCTTATCTGCCTTAATTTCTGATTTTACCGTATCTGTCAATGCGCTGTAAAATTGTCTTCTGTTGACTTCGAACTGGGTGTTTGTTTTTGTAAATTCTTTTCTTTTTCCATATTGCTCTATCTGTTTATTTATTATCCTTATTTTATCGTTATTTTTAGTAATCACTTCAAGGACATCATTTTTTTTGTCAAGTATTTTATTATGTTGTCTCATGATTTTTCTTAAAAATCTTGTCTCACTTTCTGGGAGTTTAACTGAGCTACTTACGTATGATTTGAGGGTTGTGTTGATTTGATCATATCTTTTTATTTTTTCCTCCTTTATTAGTACGTAGTTTAATCCTTCCTGGACAGATTTTGATGTTAACTCTTCGTAACTTTTTTGAACAGCTTGCAAGATCTTTGCTATATCGCACATGTTTTGAGGGCGGTGGTTAGTGATATGCGCATTAACCGCTAAATTCAGACCTTCAATTATATCGCTTTTAACTTTAGTATATGGTATTTTTCTTGTTCTAGGGTGTTTTGTGATGTCCGTATTTTCTAAGTCCGTCAGTACTCTGAGAAATGTTTTTTTGCATCTGTTGAGGTTAATACAATGGTTAAGTGTTTTATAGTCTTCCTCTTGATCGCTTTGATTTCTTCTTTTCCTTTCTATTTCTTTGAACTTCCGGACTTGTCTTCTTTTCGCATCATTATCTTTTAGAATGTTTGATGATTACCCTTAAATTTCATTCATGCATATATCACAGTTGAAAATATCATTGTGACTCATTAGGAACTCTTGCCAGCCAGATCTCGGCATTCTTCCGAATCGTTTTAGGATCGAGGTATAAGCCTCTTGAATCCATTGCTCTTTCTCGGCGGGTGTATTCTTGCAGATGGCTATGAGAGTAAGAAAAGCCGTGGTATGAATGCGTGTGGTCGTGTGAGTTAAAGGCAAGTTGTCGGTTGAGATTATCGTTACAGGATCGGTTTTTGAATGTTCATCTTTGTAGTTCTCCTCTCCTGTTTTTTCTTTATCCCCCATTTTTTAAATGCATTATTATTATTTTAAAATAGATTTTGAGCAATATTACGTTATTGAAGCATAGAATAAGCAAATAATTTTTTGATATATCTTCTAACATTAACATTTTATTCCTCCTGCGGCAATTTCGATATTTTGTAGAAAATTTTTATACTATTGTTTTTTCTGCAAAGATACCAGTATTTTATTATGAAATTCAATCTTAACACCTTCATATACAAATATAAATGGATTAGTTGACACTAAAATATTATATCAATATAAGCTTGTATTAAGACGTCTTAAGTGCAACCAGAATATCGACAGACATTCCAAATACGAGACGCTAGTTTATAGGGTCTAAAAATTTAAAAGCGACTATATATATTAAACAGTTATGAATTACAAGTTTATAAACGATGTTCCCTATAAATAAACATAGATATTACACATTAGAATCTGATAATAAAATATTAAATTTTTATGTAATATTTTTTAAGTCCCACCCAAACCACTTTTAGTAAAATATATTACTAATTGTTTTTTATATACGGGTTAAGTTTATTTTTAATAATTTCATCTATTGTGTAGATTGCACAACTCCTTGATGTATCTTTTGGCACATTCCTCTGATCTATTTTCGATAACAACTCTTCTCTCTTAAAAGTGATGGGTTAAAGTGTCTTGAAATATATTACAAATTATTTTTATTTATATGTTCCAATATCATAGATATTTGACAATACAAAGTAAATTTACTTTTCCCCCATAAATATCCATTATTTTAGATAAACTATATCTTCTAACATAATCCCGTATTATAAGATGTATTTTGAATAAGTAATCCACGCTTGTTGGATATATTTTAAAGTTTAAGCTAATTTTCCTATAATTTTTTATATCAATATTTATTATTTTAAATAATATAGTTGGCTAAAAATAATCGATATTTCCCATAACATTTGTAAATATTAGCCCATTTTTGATACATATTATGAAGTTATACCAAATGATCATAAATTTCTAGTTTAGATGGTTAATTACATTCGTATTTCTATATATAACATGATCTACAAATCGTGACATAAATTCTTTGTGAGACCTCAAAACAGAAGCTTCTATCCAAATTTTGCATTCTTAAATAATTATAAAAAATATTTTAAGCTTTATTTGTCTTTACGAATGTTGGAAACAGACAAAAAACTAGCATTTATGTCTTTTTTTGCAGAGAAATGTAATCCCTAACATGCAAATAAAGTATTTCCAATAAAATGTTCTTTCGGTGATTTCGTATATTTCTAGTAATAACTGGTCTAATTTTCTGATTATTTTACCATTGGTTGCATCTATAGATAAATTATACTATATCAATATATATTAAGTTCTTTTTCTTCATATACTTCTTCAATAAGGTTTAATAGGCCAAAAGCACGTTTTTATTATGTAAATTTATTATAAAGGTGTTAACTTTCTTATTTATATGTGCTTGCTGATAATTTTAAACGTGACAAGCAATCATTATATTTTTTGTGATTTAGAGAGTATCTAACAATGTAAAAATCATCTGGAATTTTATGATGCCCTTTTATTTCTTGTATTAATATAAAGTCAATTCTCGCGATTGTGGTTTATTTTTGAATATGCACAACATTGATCCTATATACATATTTGAAAATATATTTGCGGATTTGATGATTCTCATACAATATAAATATATAAAATATGTGCGAACAATAGGCTTATGATACATTATATTTTATCATTTTTTTAAATGTTATTTTGTATATCGTTCTATTTCTTTTTCTATAAAATCGTTATCGTGTAATAATTAAATTTCTTGTCATGTCTCTATTTTGATTTTTAAATGATTTTTTCACCAAAATACTTATTCTTTACGTGATAAATTCCCATTATTTCATGGACATGATTAAAATGCTTAGATTTCTACCATAATGAATTCCAGGCGATAAAATACTTATTTAAACAGCAGAGACAAAGTTATGAAGTTTTTAGAATTTAGCATTTTTCTATCATTATATCGATTTTACTATTTATCAGGATGTATATGGGTATATTATTTACTCAATTATATTACAAAAGCTTTTATATATTTTTTTGCAAAACCTAGTTTTGTTAATTCCGCTTAACACTCAAAATTTGTGTTGTTAATGAATGAGATACAAACCTGATATATCAAATTCTGTTTACTATCATATATTTTTTTTTATTTCAACGGCGCTAAAATACTAAGTTATGGCAATAAAAAACGATTTAAGTAATTCACTAACAAATACAATGACACCATGAAAATTATCTAAAATTTTTTTAAAAAATCACTAGATTTTTATTGCATTCAAATAATGCTTAAAATCACAAAAAATGACTATATTTGTGTGTATTTAGCCACATTTTTTATGAATTTAAATCATAGGTTTACTTGTGAATAGTATTCCCTGTAAAATTGTTCAATAATTTATGTTCACATAATATCGAATGATAAAATCATTTTATTGAAAAAATTTGTTTTCATAAATTGTAGTATCATAAAACTGGGTCATTGAGTGTGTTCTGTACTCTAGAATTTATTGTTTTCGGTATTTCACACAATGTGCATTTTATTGGAAAATGATGATGTTTCTAGATGTGGAAATAAATTTTATATGTTTTTTTTGATAGAATTCACATTATATGTTTAAATTTACTGATCAAACAGTGCTTCTGCGCGTGATTTATTTAATACGGTGGCATTCCAATATCAGCGGGAAAATTTATTACATATTCATAATATAAAACAGATACTTATAAATATTTTGAGATATAATGTTTTTTCGAATATTGGCATAGTATTTATAAAGGCTGTAATCAAGTTTACATTATTATGAGTTTCTGTTTAAGATTCTATTCTTCTGAGTCAATACCACAAAATTCCACATGAATTTTAGACTTGCGAATTTCTCTGCTATGCATTTATTCAGCTAATAAAGTATCGAATTTTCTTCCAAACATAGTACTAACATAATATAAATTTGACGGGTTCAAGCAAAAATATCATTTGACTTTTTTTATATTTGCCGTAAATAAAGCCAGATATAAAACACTTGATCAAAATTTTTATTTAATAAGACTTTTTGTGATCTTATCGCAAAATATCAGGAATAGACCCTAAATTTTTTTTGGATGAAGGCCATCAAATATAGTTTCTGCTATTTTTGTACTATAACAATAGACTTATAGTGATTTTTTATTTACCGCGTTTAGCTCAAAATGTGATAAATTAAAAAAAATTTACAATTAGCACATCTTAATATGTATGTGTTCATCACTAGACATTTTTTTGAGCAATAAATTAAAAAAAAATCTTTAAACTGTATTTAATGGGTTTTCTGTAACCATTAAGATGAATCTATATAGCCAAGGTATATTTTTGTCAATATATTAAAGATCTTGCCCCCAAAACGGAGTTTCTTCTAAATTTTCGACTTAGTTTACGCCACATATCTATATTTTATCATAAAAATTAAAAGTATTTGATACTTGAAAGGTTTATAATTTAACTATGTGATATGCAGGATTATACAAAAAAATTTCCTGAATCGTTTGCTTTAAAGTAAATATAAGAAATTTCAAGAAAAATAATATGTAATTCTAACTTTATGGAAAGAATTTGATAATCTAGTCTCACAAAGATGGCATATCAAAATTTTCTAAAGCATATACGTTTCATTTAAATCTTTATATATGCAAGAAATTAGTATTTGGGCTAAAAAATACAACATAAATAAAGTTTGATATCATTTCCGATTTAATTAATTGAAGCTATACTATTCCACTTTATTGATAAATATAACATTAAAGAGTAAAAATAGCTACACATATAATTGTAAACATATTGAAACATTTTACAATAATGAAAAAGATTGTGGCTCTTCAAATATCTTTTAAATGCTTGAATATACAATATATAATTAATTTATAATACAATATCACAATAGTAAAAATCAAATTATGTCATCTTTAATTAACGGTGGATTGAATTTTTTATTGCAAAAAATAAAGTTATTTTACTTATGAAATCAAAGTAATATAAGCGTATTTGTGCAAAATATTATAAAATAATACAAAAAACTGGTGATCTCTAGATTTCACGCTATAAAAATTACAGATGCCTTAATTACAAAAATTTATATGAGTTGGCGAGGTTTTTTCTTCAAAGATGCATAAATCCGAAATAAAGACTATTTAAACATTCCTTTTATGTATATTTTGCAAGAATATTATGCACAAGCAATCGAAAATATCTATTTGCTATTTATCCTTTTCTTTTATTATTCATTCTAAATTCTTATATTTGCAAGATTTAATGTATGTTAATAATTCAATTTATATAAATATGCATAACAAACAGAACTTCAATGCAACTTAACCATGAAAAAATAAATAAAGAGATCAAAAGTATACATATATCGCAGACTTTATCCAGTAAATTATTGATATTTAGATCTAAATAGAATCATAAATCGAAAATAAAGATTACAATTGAGCATTTAAAAACACTATACACATATATTTGCCTTTATTTTCTCGGAATATAACGGTTTTTACCCTTTCAAAAAATTTTAAACTTAAATATTTTTCTAAGTCTTAATTCTTTATAAAAAATTTAAAATGGTTAGTTATAAAACATGTAAAGGGAACTACGATTTTTGAGAAAAATTTGCATCAAGAGGGCAGACAGTAATTTTTATAGGAATTAGAAGTTTATTTTATTATAGATTCTAAAGTTGACTATCATCTCCGAAATGCTTAAAAAAATGGAACTTAGTGATTTAAAAAAATTATATGCGATTTAATTACTTAGGTTTTCTCTTTCTAGTTCATCAAAAATGGTTAAGAGAGAAGAATTAAACACCAAATCAATATTTACGATACATATACCGACTCTTAAATGTTTTATATGCTTTTATTTAATCTTTTTTATTTTTAAACACATTTTTCTTAATATTAAAAACACATTTTTTTGAAACAAAAGGTTTTCATAAAATCACAAATCAATTTTTCGTTAATATTTATTATGATAGTTTATGTCTCGATCATCCGAAACTATTTAATATACCTTTATTTAGTATTTATCAGAAAAAAAATATTTCAATAAATTAAATTTATAATAGAAGATGTTGAGAGACATATATTTATTTATTTTAAGATGCTTGTACGATTTTCAAATATGCCGAATTAGCTTTCAAAATAAAGTGGTTACATTTTTTAATCTCCCACATTAACAGAACCATGCCATATACGCTGAAGCATTGTAAATAAAATTTCAGCAAGATATGATCAAAAGTTATAGTATGTGATTAAGAAGAGGGTTTATGTAATTGCCCGGTATCAACGGTAAAATTTCATTTAAAATATTCTACATACAGTTTATGCAAAATTTTCAATCGATTCTCTAAAATGAAATACTTGACAAGCATCATTTATTTCTAATTAACTTTTTTTTATACCCCACTTATTAATTAAAAACTAATAATTAAAAGTCTAAAAAGTTATTAATCAATAAAAATAACGATTGTATTTCTAAGGATTACACTATCTTGGTAATTGTCGGGGTTGAAATCGATCTAAACCCCCCCCCCCAAAAAATATACATGTGTCAAAAAAAGAAAAGTAAATAAAGTGGAAGAGGGCGCAATAAATCATATGAACTTCAACTTATTGATTACAAAAAATAAACCAACCATTTACATATTTCTCTTAAATATGAACTACCCAATATAAACACTTTATATGATCACATCATACAAGATAGATCCCTGGTTTTTCCCACCGTTTGTACAATGTAAAATTATCCAGATTGACTTATAGGCTGTGTTTGAGATAGAAAATCCATTTTTAATAATATGTGGATCTTATGGATATTTCTTTCTGAAGCATTACCATTCAATTATCAAGAATTTAAAATTTTAAATAAATATTATAAAAGTTAGGGATGTCATAAAAATTTCACACATATGATTGAAAAAAATTGATTATTTACTCTTCTAGAAAGGCATTATTAGCAATAAAATGAGCATTTTTGTATAAATTTTTTTTTCGAAATGTAGATTTTCGCTTTTAATGTTTATTTGGTTTTTGTTGACTCTCTTAGGTGTTGCTTGGGATAAAGAAATAAGAAATCAAAGCATTAAGCAAAACTTTATATAGTCCCGACATATATTAAGTATATTTTTATGATTTTATATGCTCAAGCATCAATAAAATTTTCTTAATAATAGCCAGTCTAAAGATTTGGAGATTTTTAACTATATACTTTGACTAATTCTTGGACAGAATTTTATAATATCCTTTAACAAGAAAACCTACGAATTCTGATATTAAAAATTAGGTTTTTGATTTTTTCATTTTTATATTTTATATTTTACAAAAAATATTACTACAATTAAGGTATTTAATTTTAGTTTTATTTTTACAATTCAATTATTATTTTTTTAACCCATAAATTTGGGAATTTTATAGATTCTTACTTCTAAGAGACTTATTCAATAAAAATAATTAAACTATATTACGATATATTTATGATTTTATAGCAGAATTCTATATATAATTCTATCTATATTTAAAAAATTATTTGTAAAGAATAAAATTTGTTTTTCAAATATAGATAAAACATTCACAAAAATAAAATTGAAGAATTATAAAATGTGAAGTTTACAATTGAAAAAGCTTAAATAATCTATTTTTATGTGTTACCAGGCTTAAAAATACGAAAAATAGCGAAAAACTGTAGGTGAAGAATTTTTTAGATCATAAAATTTGTGTTAAATATATAAGCTTGAACTATATTTTATAATTTCTGCCTATTAGAATCATGATTTCATCATTTTTCAATTATCCACTTTTTTTAATAAGAACAGATAATAATTAATATATTTGTAATTTCACAGTATTTCATCATTATATTCTTTTAGCATTAATTGACCCTATAATTTTTTAATATCGCATACGTTTGTTTTTTTAACATTCAAATTTTTTCGTACATTCCTTGAAACAAAATTGTCTGTTTATAAATATGAATTAAATTTATTAAATTGAAAGTAAATATATGTCATATAGCTTTGTATTTTTTCAAAAAAAAATTATAACTGCTCTAATAGGGTGCATAAGTAAGGTTATTCACAATATTTTTTTTCAATTTTTATATAATATACCACTGTTTTATTCATTACAATTAAATATATCAATTTAAATACTCATCTGCTTAAAATAAGGTGAATTGCGCTTCGAAAAGAAAAAGGCAGAAAATTTTAAAATTTTAATATGTGAATAATTTATTATATTTATTTGGAAAATTATAGTTGTTTGTGATTAAGATATCAATATATCAGAGGATAAATGATTTTTAGTTATTTTAAATACGATTATAGATTGAATTGTATACATTAATGAAGTTTCAACGCATAATACATATAGTTTTAATACTATTATTTTAGTGATCGATTAAAATAATTTTATTTAGGAAAGATCTGTGTTTAAAAAAATAGCTAATATAATATTTATCTTTTTTTTGCAAGATATAGCTAAAATTTCATTCACATATTAAATGTTTGAGATCAAATATTAGACCACAATAATTGGGGAATGATGAAAATTGATTTTTTAGTGGTTGTTTATATTGAAAGAATGGTTCTTATTACTACATTCTAATCAATACGGAGAATTTATGTTTTATAGAATACGTGTTTTAGCCAGATTTATAAGAAAAATACAGAGCTATTTTGTGTTTTATATTTGCCTGACTGGTGGCTACGTTTAGTGGTGAAAATTTTCGGCTTAGAATCTTCAAATTAAATGTGTGGAAGTTCGGATCCTCATCACACAAGAACATCATAGATTATCAAACTGATAATTTTTTGCCTCCTAGCAGCGAGTGATATAAGAAATACGGCTAGGATGACACATAGTAAATTTAGGCATTCGGCTTAAAAATCTTCTTGTTATGGCGCTCATTTCACTTGGCTCGAGTCAGGAACCCAAATTTCAAGTAATCTAAACCATATTGGTATCATAGAGATGTTTTACCGCAGCGGTAACCCGATTTGCGCATTCGATAGCGTTAAAATTCGTTTTATTTGCCCATCTACTGTCACAAAAATTTTGAACTAAAAATATTTATAGTCTGTGGAAAGTCTAAATACATTATTTAAAGTTCAAAAGGGTTGCATTTTTGACGCAATTTTCAATAATAAGCAGAAATTATTGTGAGAAACATCCGAAAAGATATTGTTAAAAACACAATGTTTTATATATTTACTTTATAGATTCTTTTCTCGAGTAGACAAATGATTTTTCCAACAAGCAATAGTTATAGTACCTATATGAAATATATATTCTATTTTATAAATTGATTTTCACTGAACAAACCTTTAGTAAATTGAATGTATTATGTAAATGAAAAATATCATACTTTAGCCTTCCGATTTTAAAGATGGCATTTACATAGAATTACCTATTTATATAATGTGGCGATTTTTTGTTTCAAGTGCCCAAATAAACAATTTATTAATAGTTATAATGAACAGAATAAAGTATCAAATATATCATTATTAGATAATATCAAATATTTCCCATAAAAGTTATTTATTTATAATGTTTTTGGTTATATTTGCAACACAAACACATAATATTCACGCATGAAATTAGTTAAAATCGAAAATTATAGGATAATAGTTTCATATTAAGAATGGTATGACTTTTTTTTTATTTCAAATGGCAAATATGCAATTTAAACACATTATAATTGAAAAATATAAATTTTGGTGAATAAGAGTTAATAAAGTATGCATAAATGAAAGGAATCGAAGTCACGAATCAAGGCATATGTTCAAACTATAGGATTGTGAAAAGCGCTTTAACTAATAGATCTTGAAAGAGGAGAGGTATCTAAGAAGGTGTAAGAGAAGAGGATATAGCCAAGGGCATAAATATTATGTGTACACGGGAAACAATCAAGTTAAGCTTGAATAAATAATCCAAAAGAAAAAAACCCCAATTTTTCAAAAATCAAAATTAATTTCGGAAAAATATGATTCGATAGCACCTTATTCTCGCATAAATAAACTTTAAAACAAAGTTTCGCTATTTTGTTTTAAGATAATATGGTCTGCTAACATAATATTGCAAAAGACTTCTAAAAGAACACGAAGTTTATAACCAAATCTAGACATACATTCAAACTATAGAACCAAGATATTATTGAATAAGCATTCTTTATCAAGAGGTGAGATATAGAAGAGGATGTAAGACATACCGAGATAGCCAACATTCCCTTTTAAATTTATTAATAAGAACTAATCAAGTTAAACTCGAAGAAGGAAAATTTAATGTTTTGACACAAATTAATTCAGATTAACTTAAATATTATTAATAAAGAGATAATTTTTCAGCTTCAGATGTCAAATAGGTAATCACTGCATAATATTACCAAAAGATACTAATGATTTAAAATGGTGGTTTGATATTGATAGAATTTCAATAATTTTGTGTTTCACATGTTAGTAATTTATCTATTAGTTATCGTCTAATTTATATTTTAGCCATTTAAATTTGCTGCAGTACAACACTAGATGGCTCTATAGAACATGTTAACCAATACTTCTTTCAATTTAATATTTTTTACAATCACACTCAATATATCTTCATCTTTCAATGATTATTGATTCAGTACTTTTACTTAATTCCATTGTTTATGTATATGCCTTGCTTCAGTCAGAATTTATAACTTCTTAATATTAGACCTTTTATAATCTGTCATGTATGATAATATGCCGAATCCCATAGTAGTTAAATTACACATTTTTAATTATTTATCTTCGGATTAATTTTTGATTTAACTTTTATATTTTCACAAACAAAACTTTGATACAATCCTTGATCCATTCTTTATCAAATATTTTTTTTTATTTATTCCTCTAGTATATCCTCATCGGCCCCATCTTCTCTCAATACATATCAGTTCAAGAGTCTTTCTCAATCCTATGGTTTGATTAAACAACACACATAATAAAATTTTCATATCCGTAAGAATCAAATAAATGTTTGAAAGACAAATTTAACTCTATAACACAAGCGCTTCAATCGATATATTCAAATTCTTCGAAAATATTTGTAACTGATGGTTTTATATTTTTTATTATATTAAAATAAATTATCGATCTAGATTTTCATACTATTATTCTTATTTACTTCTAAATATTTATAGAAATTATATCTAATTGGTATAAAATTTAATAAATGGGGAAATTATGCTTGAAAATTGATTCAAATGCCAAAAAATAAACATAGATATTATATGTCTAAATCCAATATTTTAAAAAATTGAATCTCAAGTATATTTTGCTGAAGGATTCAGATATCTTAGAAGAAAATTAACACAATTTTTCCAATACATCTTTTACCCGAATAAAAAGAATGATATTATCAATTAACCTTTGAAATATACAATAGAAGGTATATATGAATAAAAAGAAGGCCTTCTAATTATAAAAACAGCGCTATATATATGCCGCAAAAATTTATCGTAATTAAAATTCTATTATCAAAAATTTAGAGAACTAGACACTTGTTTATTTACAATAATTGTCTAATCAGCAAATAAAATACAAAATTTTCCGTCTCGTTTATATTAATATATACTGAATCACATAAAAATTGTTTATCTTTATTTAATAGATAAGAAGTTTCTGAATATATGCCTAACAAAATTAAAAGCATTATTTTACACAGGAAATGTATTTAATGATTCTTTTAAATATATATAGATTATGAATTGATAAAAAAGGTTTTGTTGTGCCATTTTTAGTTATTTTAAAGATTTAAATCTCTGAAATATATAAATTTGTTGATAAGAGTAGTAAATCTGGTAACTAAAAACAAGCTGAAATAAGAAATTTTTAGATTCCCATAAAAAATACAAATATAATTGAAAGATCGTATATCACAACAATTCGAAATTGTTCATCTATCTTGATTCAAAGTATTAAAGTAAGGTCTAAGATGATCCATGATCCATCTAATATAAATTTTTTGAATGTGTTTCATTCCCAAATTTATATTGTAGCTTAAGATCCAGGTATAACCATTTCCAAAGACATATGTTAGCATTTATATTTATAAAAAATATTATTTAATCAGAATTTGTTAAATTGATATATTATTAAGAAAATTGATTTATTACACGACTTTTTTCTGTGGGCCTTCGATGATAGAAACATTTGTTTTTCCTTTAAACAGAACAATATAAATTTAAACATAATTTCTATCTATAACAAATATAAATAATAATAATAAAATCTTTGCAAAAATCTTATGCTATTAATGTTTTTAATAGTTTCCTCAATTTTTGTTTTGTGGTAAGAATTCTTTGCTTCGGTTGATACTTCGAAACGCTTCATTTGTTGAATTAACTATTGTAAAATCCCTTTATAAGGGGTGGGAGTAGAAGATATAAAATTTAAAATATATTTTTCTGCATAAAAAAATGGTTTTTAGTATAGTCATCCAATACTGTGTTCCATTATAAAAGACATGAAAATATGTTTCTAGATCATTGCAATTAGAAATTGTGCTTAATTATTAATTTTTATGAAAAGATTGCGATGAGAAATCTAAAATATTTTTCTGAAAAACCTTATTGAATTTTTATTTTCAAAATTTTGTAAAAGAGGTCAATTTTAATCTATTGTTTTTTTTTAGAAAAACTTTATTGAATGCATATTTTTTCTTTTCGTAAAAAGACTGCGATGTAAAATCGTAAACAGTTTCTCGATAAACTCTATTGGTTTTTTTATTGAAATATAAAAAGCGCATTTTCTATATTAAATTAAATTGTAAATTTCATAAAAAAAGCATTTTAAAAGAAATTTTTTTATAAAAATTGTGTTTAAAGGATTATAATTGCCATTTCCATATTTTTAGTTTTGATGGATTTAAAAAAACCAAAACAAAACACTCACAATAGTATTTTTCTAAATTCGATTTCGTTAATCTATTCTTTTGTTACGCAAAATCGTTCAATAAATTTATTGAGGATTATCATGTTTTAAATGCTATGATTATTCACAAAAATAAAAATCTGTGCAAAGAGTAAAAATTACATGCATTGATGATAAAAATGGATTTGTTATCTGCGTCTTCATATACATGTGTCTGACAGAAAAAAAGTTATTTTCTTTGTTATTTCTTGGAATTAAACGTGCATTTAGACCAGCCCAGCATCTTTAATCGATTCAGAATGAAATACAATCTAATTATCTTTAATTCCTACTGAATTATTCACATTTTTGTGTATAAAAATACCTATTTTAGCAATCAGTATGATAATAATTTCTTTATTATGCCATTTATGATCTCTTCTTTAAGCGTTTATTTTTTTATTTTCAATCACAATTAAATTATTTTTCCGTTAACATTCGCATCCAACATCCAAAATACCCGAAATTATTGTTTTTATGGTACTTATGCTCACCAAACCTAGACACATCCATCTCAACCACACTTCTTTCGCCACCCATCTGCTCCAATGTTTCATAATACTTCGGAATTAATATATTATGAAATTATATATACATTCCTCATATTTTTGTCTCATCGATTTGAAGTTCATAGACATAATATTTTTCTGTATTTCTTGAATCACATTTGAATATTATGAGAATTATATATTTTGATGTTTATCTTAATAAATAGTAGCTTCTTCCCAATTATAATAAGTATTTTTAGAAGCACTCTAAAGAAAAACTGTTCTTTTCTTGTCAATCACCAACATATTAACTTCACAACCACAGTAAATTCAATTCTTTCCTCTTTTGTGTTTCATCGAAATAAAAGTTTAAAAACAAAAAAGTGTAAATTATGAAATTTCAGTTAACTCTGATCAGCTAAATATTTATATGTCACGTAAGATAGACCAAACCATTCAAAAAGAATATATGAATTAAAAAAAACAAAAGGATATTCACAAGAAAAGCAAAATGCACAGAATCATTTATAAAACTTAATTAACAAAATATATTGATTAAATTCAGTATTTATAGCACATAGACTCTACAAAAAATCATTTTAAGAAATATTTGATTTTAAACAAAAACATATGAAAAAATTTGAGTTTCGTCAACATAAACCTAAGTATTATAAGAAATGAAATTACCCAAAGAAAGAATGAAGCACGATATTCTTGAAAACAAACATGTTCATCATCTAATCATATATGCACGTATAGAAATATTTTTTACACAATAGTTGCCACAACAAAAATGCAAAAAACGATAAATTATATATATTATCATTAAAAAATAAATCTAATGTTACAATGAGATCTTTCAAGGAAAACAAAAAAAAAGAAACTGATTTTTATCAGTGTGTATACAATATTATAATCACCAAGAAATATGCTCGTTTCAAAATACACCAAAATATTGCGAATAAATGTATGAAAATTGTGTATTTAATCTCTATTAGTTAGTAAATTCAAGTATTACCTATACCATTTTCCAAAAAAAACATATGAATGGGCGAAAAATATTAAATTGGCCGGATGTCAAAATCAGTATTATTTTAAGATATGCATATCTTTTCATCAGATATTAAACGTATGGTCTTTGATTAAAATTTTTTTGAGATAATTATCTTTTAAAAATGAATATGAAGGAAAAAAATAAATATAATTATATTATTAGAGAATCCAATATTTTAAAATTGTGTAATTTACTTCTTAAAACGACTAAAAAAGATAGTTTCTGCTTAATATCTTGCATTTATGAATTAACAAGTTGAACATAATACCTATTTATTGAAATACAATTAATACGGGTTCTTATGTATTTAAAAATATAATTTCAATCTCTAATTTTAATTTTGATGAGCAATCTAATTTAGACTAATTTCTAGGCATAAAAAATGACCTTAATTTATATTTATTCGATAAAAAAACAATTATTTATATAAATTCATGATTTTTAGCGCAAAATAGTCGTTTTGATGCATCAAAAAAAATCTTTATATAATTCGCACTGCAGTTGTAAATAAATTTTCGGCATACTATAATAGATTATATTTAAGCTGAAAAATATGTGCAAGATATAAAAAATAAGACAAAATCTTGATACTAGAATACAATTTTTCAATGATTTATTAGAATGTGACTTAGTATAAGGTTTTTTTGAGGGAGGAATCATTGAATATTATCCGTAATATTTTATAAATCCAGGGTATAATATCGAAGGAATAACTTTAAAGCACAAAAAACCATACAGTGTATCTTTTTAAAGATTTTATTTTACAAAAATATATAAAAATCTGCTGATATTATCTTGTTTAATATATCAAGCAGATTTATAGTGCTAAAAAATATAAATATGAATTTTTTAAAACGACGATATATTCAAAGAAAACAGTATAATGATGTGTGTGTTTTTTCCGAATTTCGTATATCCAGGCATATCTTTCAAGCAGAGAAAAATGTTTTTGTATGATCAATTATCTACAATCAAATAATAGAAAAAAAAGAAATGATAACCTATTATTCTAAATTTTTTTTTCTTTTCTTAAAGGTAATCCTTAACATGTCAAATCCAATATTGTATTTGAGAAATAGCATAATTATGCCGATATAATCAATTTAAGTACAAAAAAAGTTATAAATATTCAATTTTTATTTTTCAATAGATTATACTAAATCGAATAATCTAATAAGGGTATTATTTTAGATTGTGTTAGATAAATAGACGAATCCATTTATTTTATAATTTACTAAAATCTGATTTTTAATTATCATAAAGCCTTTTTTTATAGATTTTTATTACATTATATAAAGGTCTCAGTGATAAATTTTACCTGAATTGAAAGTAAGAAGTCTTTTTACTAGCCCAACGACTTTATAATAGAAATAGATGATTCGAAAATGAACTGAATTATATAAAATAATAAAAATAAAGGATTATTGCCATAGTTGCGCGCAAATTTATGATATCTAATATACTTGATCATTTAAATCGGTGTCCGTCATTGAAATTGAATATAATTTAAGTATATTTACCATAATATTATCGCAATTATTTATATGCAATACAAAACATACAAATATATTTATAATGTAATAAAACATTTATATATTATGCGCGCATGTTTTTTCACTGATGCTATAATATATAGTGCCATTTTTTTATTTTGTCGGTATTTACGTAATAATAAGTAAAATCGAATATGTATTTAATTAGTATTTTATTCATGGTTCATCGAATTCTTTTTGTTTTTAAATTTTTGTCTCGAGTTTGCTGAATAATAAATTTTAATTTCAAATGCGGTATAAACATATTGGCCATTCATATAAGAAATATTAAGTATCTATAAATATAAAGTTAATTATTTTGTTTTTAACATTCAATGCAATTACAATTTGATATTCTGTATAATTAAAGTTTTATTTATGTCAAAATTTATGAATCGAACGCTTTTTTTACATTTTTATAGATTTATGAAATATAAAATATGAGATAAATTTACCATATCTTATTCATGCTTTTATCTTTAATAAGTATGTTTATTGCAACAGGTGCCATTGCCTAATTGCTACATCACCCCATGAGCTCTCTACATCTTATTGTCCGTAATCAGAGTGAGCACGGCTCTTTCTCAAAGATGATAATCAGTATACAGATGAAATTGGATCTATAATTTATACTCGCCTGCTTAAGGAATATAATACAGTCTCAATCTTCTCTTGTCTATATCCATGCAAAACATTGTAGGTTGTTTTTTTCATACTGGGACCTGTCGATGGCATACACAACAGCATCTTATTTATTAGATTCTAAAATCTTAAACAGTAATACAATAAAATATTGAAATCAAAAACCTACCAATAATTTTTGGATTATTTTAAATTTTATACAGATTTATGAAATATAAATGAATATTTTTTTTAGGATATTGAAAATTGAATATGTTTATTTTTAGATTTTATTAAAAAATAAATTGATATTAATTTTTTTTAAAAATGTAAAGATGAATGAATATTATTTTTAAATATATTGAAAACCGAATATGTTTATTTTTTGTTAAAATCTAAAAATAAATTGATATTTGTTTTTATTAAATCGAAAACTGAATAATATTTTTTTTAAGATGCTGGAAACAGAATATGTTTATTTTTTATTAAAATCTAAAAATAAATTGATATTATTTGTTTTTATTAAATCGAAAACTGAATAATATTTTTTTTAAGATATTGGAAACTGAATATGTTTATTTTATTAAATCTAAAACTAAGAATGTTTATTTTGCTAAATTTAGTTGGCGAATTGGGAATATTGCAAAACTTAAAATTGAGCTTTTGCCTATTTGAAATAATGATGAGTAAATAATAAAACATATACGAGTGAATTATATTCAATTTTAAAAGAAAATGAGCATTAAATAGTTATTTTACCTATAAATTTTTTTAAGGAATTCTGATTTATATTTTTAAATTAATTAGTACGAGCATTGAAATAAAATTATAAATACAACAACTAATTCATATAAAAATTAAAACTTGATTTCCTTGCCATAATTTTATAAATACAGCCAGATAATGGTAGAAAAATAAGAGTTTTATTTGAGTCTTATAATATTTTTTTAGGCTGAAAAGATTTTATGGTAAAATTTATATTTTAAAGAATGACTATATTTTAAAGATAACAATAGCAAAAAGAATTCAGACAAGAATATTTAATTATTTCATGCAGCCTCAACGAATTCCTCGAATTTGGTATCACATCTGCAACAATATTCGAATTTTGCATTAGTACTCAAAAAGGTTCCAATACCACAATTAGAACAGCTCTTAGGTTTAATTCTTACTGTTCCATCATTCAATAAATCGAAATGTTTAAGAGCAACAAGTTTCTTTCGTATTTTTTTAGTCTTGACTTTTTTTGGAGTAGTGTAAGTTTTCTTCTTCTTCTTTTTACCTCCACGAAGTCTGAGAACTAAATGAAGAGTACTCTCTTTTTGAATATTATAATCGTTCAAGGTACGTCCATCTTCAAGCTGCTTTCCTGCAAAAATCAGTCGCTGCTGGTCTGGCGGAATTCCTTCTTTATCTTGTATCTTTGCTTTTACTGTCTCGATAGTGTCATCTTGTTCTACTTCTAAAGTGATGGTCTTACCCGTTAATGTCTTGACAAAGATTTGCATTTTTATGGGTACGAAAATCTCAAAAATAAATTATGGAAATGAATGATTTTTGGGGCATGATTTATTTTACATAAATTTGAAATTTCTCTTTTAAATAGGGATGTCTCATAAAATGGGTCGTGTTCCTAAAATTTTTGTTTTATAGGTTTAAAATGTTGATAATTGGAATTCATCGTATAGGAGAAAGTATATATTCAATTAGAATTGTCTAGGATATTGTGAATGATAATTTTTGTATAATTAATGACCCGTCAGTCGGATATTATGAAATGTGAATTACAACTAAAGCATAAACACAAACAATAGGATTGAGAAAAACACTTGAATTAATAAGTCTTGAAAATGGAAATAAATATATGAGGAAGGTATTAAAGAAAATGAGACGAAAGAAGTATAACAGGATTGAGAAAAACACTTGAATTAATAAGTCTTGAAAATGAAAATAAATACATTCATGAGGAAGGCATAAGAAAATGAGACAAAAGAAGTATAACAGGATTGAGAAAAACACTTTAATTAATAAGTCTTTAAAAGAAAGATACATACATGATAAAGGTATTAAAGAAAATGAGACAAAAGAAGTATAACAGGATTGAGAAAAACACTTGAATTAATAAGTCTTGAAAAGACAAAATATATACATGATGAAAGTTATAAATATGAGAAAATATAAAGACATATTGGGCAAGTCTGCTCTAAAAATAATATTAAATTTTGATCAAACAAGTTTAAAATTTTGAACATAAATTAAAAGATAAAAATAAATAAATAAATTATGTTGTGAAATATTTTATGGATATTCACAGGACTGTCTATATTTATAATGTTACTAAAATTCATCTTTCAGTAAAAATAATCAATGAAATCAATTTTACTTAATATTTTGTTATTGGTTATTTAACCTTTTGATATAAATTCATCTTTCAGTAAAAACAATCAATGAAATCAATTTTACTTAATATTTTGTTATTGGTTATATAACCTTTTGATATAAATTCATCTTCCAGTAAAAATTATCAATAAAATCAGTTATCTGAATATTTTGTTATTGGCTTTTCGCCATTTTGGTATAAATTCACTTTCAGTAAAAATAATAAGTGAAAGTGTGTTATAATCTGAACATTTTGCAGCTATTAAGTTGTAATTTGCTTAGATTCATCTTGTATGAAAAATAATTTTGAATTCCGTTATTCTGATTATATAGTTTTATCCAATTCATTTTATTTTGCTTTAAATTCATCTTTAAACAATGAAAATTTTGGTTTATATGGTATTGATCGTTGCAATGCCACTAAATTTATGATTTTATCTTATTTATACTGCTTAAACATGATTAAAATCTGTTTTTGTCAAATTTAAATTTTGTGAATGTTTATTAATTTGGCATCAATAAACATATTTTTTTTATATTTTTAATTATTAATCCTCAAAAATGCATCCATTTTGTCTTTTGTAATCGTTTATTAATTTGGCATATATAAACATATTTTTCTATATTTTTAATTATTTATCCTCAAAAATGCATCCATTTTGTCTTTTGTAATCGTTTATTAATTTGGCATCAATAAACATATTTTTTTATATTTTTAATTATTAATCCTCAAAAATGCATTCATTTTGTCTTTTGTAAACTTTTATTAATTTGGCATATATAAACATATTTTTCTATATTTTTAATTATTTATCCTCAAAAATGCATCCATTTTGTCTTTTGTAATCGTTTATTAATTTGGTATCTATAAAAGATATTTTTTTATATTTTTAATTATTAATCCTCAAAAATGCATTCATTTTGTCTTTTGTAAACTTTTATTAATTTGGCATCAATAAACATATTTTTCTATATTTTTAATTATTAATCCTCAAAAATGCATTCATTTTGTCTTTTGTAATCGTTTATTAATTTGGCATCTATAAAAAATATTTTTGCACTAATTGTATCATTAAAACTTATTGTTATCTTATCTGTATTTAATTTCATTAAAACCATGTTCCAACACCAAACAAAAAGGATATATCAATTATTAAATCACACCATATTCAGAAAAATACTACATTAAATTATAATAATATGGATATCCAAGTTTTAAATTGTTAAAAATAAGATGTTTCGTTTAGTTAAAAGACAAAAATAATAAAAATGTTTTCGAATTAAGAAGACCTCAAAGTTTTATAATGTTATGTTATTCATATCAGAATGTATTTTGGGGCTAAATATTAGAATTAGTTTCATTTACAAAAATAAAAAAGACGCAAACGGGTATTTTACTTAAAAAAAATATAACTATATGTATTAAAAATCAATATTAAATATTAAATCACAAAGGATAAAAGATTGAATATAGAAAATCTTTAATTAATCTTTAAAGTATTTTCTATAAACAGACTTTAAAATTTATTTTGTAAGTTTTTAGGTTAAAGGAATTTTGATGTTAGTACAATATATGTACTCTGAAAACTGGATAATGCCAGAAACAATTAGATAAAGTCAAAAATAACAGTAAAAATCGGTTATATATTTTTGAACATATAGTTTTGAATTTTGATTTGTTACATTGATAACGTTTCACAACAAAACAAAAAAAAACGGAGCCACGAATATCTCCTTTAAAAAAAACCAATAAAGCAATACAACTTTATCTAAAAATTAAAAATAGAAAAAAAAATGGACGACAAGTACAGCCAACATCATTTTCAAAAATTTCTAGAAAAGAAAGAGAAAAAAAAAGTGTACAGTCCCATACAAGATGAAGCACTTAAGCGCGCCTGCCAATTAGAAGACAATACGCATTCAAAAGCCGAACAAGCTTATCAAAAACTTCACCAGAGTTCACAAAAACAAAAAATAACCAGTGAACTTTTAAATTCACAAGGTGAAAAACTTGATGAAATAAACGACAAATCTCATCAAATAAACATGAACATGAAAGAATGTAACAGACTTTCGGGTGAAATCAAACAAGCTGGCAAGATTTTTGGATTTAGGATACCACTAGTCAGCAATGTAAAATCATATTTCTCTAAAGAAGCTCGTATGGACAGAAAACTAAAAAAATTAAACAGAGAAGGTAGACTAACTAACTCAGAAGAACATGGGAAAGGCGAAAATGGCGATGAAAATGATAGTAACGAGTTTACAGGAAAGAAAAAACAAAAGGGTTCGAGAGATAACGAAGATCTCACTGGGGAGGAAAAGACAGACGATGAACTGAGAGCCATATTAAATGAGTTAAAGGGAATGCAAAAGGAATCTAATCACCAAAAAAGAATTATCAAATCTCATAAAGGAAAAATTGCGGAAATTTCTAGAATGAATGAAAATTCGGAACATTATATGAACACTACAAACAAAGAACTTAAAAAACTCTGATGATTGTTAATATTTATATAATACCTTATATTTATTATAATGGCTAGAAAAATATAAAAGATTGTTTGAATTTGATTTTGGTAGCATATAAGATTTATTTTTGCTCTATTGAATGTTGAAATTTAGAATATTATAAAAAAGCAATATTTTGCAGCCTATACACATACTTAAATAATTGTTCCTTGGATTATTAAGATACTATAGAATTTATCGAGTCAAAAATATCGATAGTTTTAGCATCCTGTTTTTATAATATATTTAACTTCGAACAGTCATTTCTCAGCAATAAAAAATCACAAATTACTACACCATTCTTGATCTTTATCATAAAAGAATTTCTAACTTGTGATTCTATTTTCATAAATATTGTCTACCCATGATTTTATAGTATTAAAATAAAAAAATTTATTATCCTTAGCTTAATTTTTGTAAAAAAACATGTTTATAGAAACTAATATGAAGTTCACGAAGAAAATAACAAATTATATCATTTTTAACATATAAATTTGTAGAACTCTTGATTGGAACACTAAATAATAGCATTTAGTGACCAATTAAAGATTAGATAAAAATAAATATTGCATTATTAATGAAACCATAAAAAAATATACACAATCTATGAATTCCATCACTTTATATATAAAATAATAATCGATCATTACATGGCTTTATTTGCTATTTAACACCTGAATCGAATATTTTCAGGCAATGATTTATTAAAATCGGGCATCAAAGTTAATAAAGCCAAAAAATAAAGAAAGTCGAAAATAAAAAATTTAATTGCATCTATATTATACGTTTAATGCCTAAATATAAAATATATTCTTTCTAGTTTGAATGTTACAACCTCTATTTTCTAGGGGGATATATTATGTGAAATGTTTTGATTTTTAGTTTTATTAGATATTTAGATTATATCTTATTTCTCACCCAAAATCTAGCAAATATAAAAATTACATAAATGAACTAAAATCAGAAAGACTATCCAGTAATATAATTCAAATAAAAAAATAATTATAATAATCAATAATAAAAAGTAAAAATAATATGATCATATTCATATTAATAATGAAATGAACAAGTATTTGCTATTTTTAAGTATATAATTATTTAAAAAAAATAATTAACTAGAGCAATTAATATTTGCACTAGAAGCTAGATTTATACAAAAATATTGGATTAATGGTTGTGTAATTGACTCTGATTTAATTAAACAAAAAGTAACTTTAAAATATATATACAACTTAGACAATATCCCTAGAAATTTTCGAATGAACAAATATATTACATAACACATAATTCAAAGAAAGTGATATTGAATTTGTGATCAACACATATATAAAAACCACAAACAGTGGTTATATTGACAGCGATAAAATTAAATCTACTAAAGAACTTTTAAATAATAAAAGAAATTATAATGTCCTTTAATAATGGGTATTTATCCCATAAAGAATCCCATTTATGCGTAAATATATATTGATTTCTTAGATGTACAAATATAAAAAACAGAATTTATGTAAGATATAATTTTCTACAGACATAAACTAAGATAAATTTTAATAGAATATAATTTTGAAATCATCAATTTGTTATATTATCTATATGAACACTAAGAGCCGCGCCATACAACATAAACTGAACTATCATTATCATCGTATCGACAATAACACCTAAAGTTTTTCTTTTTTTCGCTCCAATTCTGATTTGCGTATTGAATACCACAAAAGAACCATAAACCAGATTGTAAGTCAAAAACGAAACAAAATTGCTTTTTATAACTTCTGCAAGAGAATTCACCCCAAATATGGTACCAACTGTACATGCAACCGTCACAAATGAAAAAAGAAAAAAACCAGAAAATCCTTCCATCGAAAATTGTCTTTTAAAAATATCAACAAATATCGTTCCTGTAAATATGATTGAAAAAAACGCCATCGGCACAAACGAATAAAACACCCAATCAACAATATTAGCAACAAATATTGCAAAGTATGCAAGAAAAACGATACCATATAGCAACAGTGCTAACTCTCCTCCCCTCAACAACCTTATATTTTTAATAAATGGTAATTTTTTTCTAAATAACTTTCCACCAAAATAAACTGACAATAACATAGACATACCAAGAAAAAAAACATACACAAGCTTGAAGTCGATTGCGAAATCAAAAATATATAAATAAAAACAATATAAAAATATCTGTAAAGATATGAAGTCAGTGTAAAATATCTTCGTATTCTTGTTTGAACACTCCTTACCGATCCTTTCATATTGAAATTCACATGTGTTGTATATTTCATCATCAATTGCAGAACATCGTTTTCTTTTGCGCAGATGTTGATCTGGAGAAGGCGATCGTGACGGTGGTAGACACGGTAGACTCCTTTTATACATATCTTCACCTACAGGACCTTTTTGAATATCACACTTTGAGACATACTCTTCTTTAACTATATCTATTACCGAAAATTTATTTTTTTCTGCTCGGTCTTCAATAAAAAGTGTTTTTTCGTTCGCCTCCATAAAATCTTATAGAATCAAGGATCTATAGCATTATATTTCTTCGAAATTTCTAATGATATATTCACAAATCAGATGATTATCTGATTTTTTTTAATATAAACAAAATCTTATTGATCATTTGATAATAGTGATGGTAATATAATTCTTATAAGCAGATTTTACGTAGATTCAAACTAAATATAAAAAGTTTAAGAGAAGAATCATATAAAATTCGAAGAGATATAATTAAAATTAGAAAAATATTAAGATTAAAGATTATAGAAGCTAATTTTTAAAAAAATTTAAAATGTAGAAAATAAATACTCAGAAATCATTCGAAAATAATTCAATTTGGCTCTCAATACAAATAAACTTAAACAATAAAAGTTCCTTGATTTGGGGCATACCATTTTAAATTAGACTATAAGGCATGCAAGATATTTTTACCATGTAATTATATTTTATCTCACGATCATATAAACACCTTAAAGATCTTTTTTAACTTATTATTTCACACAAGATTTATTTGTATATATATTTATTATGATTGATACCTATCGTAGCAAATTATAACAAATAAAATAAAATTTTAAAATAATTCATATTTATTTCATATTAAAACCAAAATTTAAATCGGAAAAAAAAATTATAAAAAGAATTTGTGTTAAGAGACATCTTTTCACCAAAAAAACCCAATAAAATTGCAAAAATACTTTTTTGTAATATAACATCAGGTAAAACTCACCTATATATTTTTACTCTTTAAAATGGCAGCATATTCACGCTAATTTAATATTCATTACGTAAATTTATAAATTGACCAATAAATCGCCAAAGGAAAAAACCAACCAATAAAAATATCACCAATTAAAAACCACTTCAATCATTTGTATTATTTGTAACTTGATCTCAATGTGTCACTTAAATTAGATGAACTTATGCTCAATGGTTTATATTTTAAATACCCCATTACAAGGCAGAAATATCGCGAAATCCCTATGTTAATTCATATCGAAATACTAGATTTCTCTAGATTTTTGCTACTAATATAGGTGCATTACATGCCAATTAATGTATTCAAAATATTTTCAGTCATATATTATAATCAATTTGGGCATGTACCCGAAGATGGAAAAAGGACGACAGCTAATTTTTGCGATATGATTATAAAACACAAATTTTAACAATCAGAATAGAAATTCGATGGTTAAAACCACCTTTTTCTTATAGTAACATTCCAAATTCAATCAAATTTAGCATTATTTCGCTATTTCCTAGTTTTTTCAAGAAATTGATTCGGGCTTTATTAATTGTTAGAGCCATTTGTAATATTAAATCATAAATTTATTGAGTTGAACCAGAAAATGAACAAATACATATGGTTGACAGAACATTGAAAATACTAGAAATTGTAAATGTGCAATTATAATTATTTGAATCGTGACTTACGCCTTTTATTTATTTTAATAAAAGATTCAGATCAAAGGAATGGCTTTTTTACATATTCATAATCATATTTTTTTATGATTTTCTTCGGATTTCCAGCTCTGCCATAAAGCTGAATAATTTCCATTGGTCTGCCACACCTATAGCGTAAAGCATCTTTTATTAAAGCTCAAAATTTACGCTTCGAAATATACTCTAATTATTCGAATCTTTTTTTTTCTAAAGTCTTGTTGAATAAACATGAATTTAACCTATACCAAGATAAAAATAGGAAAATATTATATTTTTATGATTTTTCTATTCCATATCCCCGTGTAAAATCTTATAATTTATTAGAATGGAAAATTTGAAATCTAATTTTACTTTACTATGATCAAAAGATCACAAATAAAATAGATTAAGAGAAGAATATAATGATTATTAATTAAACTAAGATTAAATTCGGAAATCTACCTGAGTGAAAATATTACTAAATATATTGAAACCAAAAACTATTTATGGTGACTAACACATAAATTTTAGTTTCGAATATATTTTATAACTTTTTTTAACTCAATATATTCAATAAACTTTCTTTCTTAATAAAAATAAGCTTTTGTTAATATTGTAGCTAAAATTATTCTATTTTTGCACAAGAACTATTATAGTTAGAATTTAACAATAAAAGAATATATATTTGCGCTAAACAAATATAAATTTTTTATTTTAATCGAACTTTTCTCATTATCTTTTACAAAAGTTTGATTTTTGTGTTATTATATAATTTTAAAAGATAATGTCTCTTAACAAGTGCTAGAAAAATCATTCATATAAACATACTGAATTATAAATGTATCTTGGTACATTATATCATTATAAATAATAAAGTTGAATTAAAACGGTCAAGATAGCTGGTGTTATTAAATTGAAAATGTAATATATAAATTTTTTCATCATAGCATGCTTAAACCGATAGAAGAATTTAACCGGTTATGTTTTTTATAGAGTTAGAACACTGAAATCTCGTTAGAAATAGCTTTTAAGAAAATAATCATTCGAAGATTTTGAGGGAAACGACAAGTGAATCAACAAAAAAATCGTAATTTGTGAGTTATGTGTGCATATATATTCAATCTATAAAGATAAATTTATCTACAATTCAAGCCTCTAATCGCACATAATGTAATTTTTACAGATTTAATATTCAATAATATATAAGATCGCAAAGATGTTTAAAAACCTAACATTATGATTATATTGTTAAATATGTAAATAAAACTATTGAATATTAATTAAAGAAAATAAAACCAAAAAAATACACACATACTTCCGATAAAAACACCTTGGAAATAATTTTTATCTCTTTTAGGATTAAGAATTTTCTATTAACCTTTAAATGACCAGTTGATATATAAAAATTCAGATCTAGTTAAAATTTTAATTCGATATTGTTGAAAATATCCATAGAAAGCTAAAAGGTATTCGCATTTTTGAATCGAAAGATTTATAAAAATTTTGAAATTAACTATATAAAAAGACGAACAACAAAAAAAACAACGACATAATTTATAAACGTGTGTTAAAATGGGTAGATACTTTTAGACTATTTAAAATATAATTTAAAGAGACCTAACTTATTCTTATCTTTTTTCAAAAAAACATTTTCATTTTCTATATATTCTATTGAGAATGAAGAAAGAAAGCCTTAGATTTAAAATTTTTTTCATATAAATATTTTTTTATTCCAGTGTGCAAATAAAAGAATTATATGTAATTGGATAAAAATTCAATCCAAGACATCTTAAATCGTATTTTCATAGAATAGTCGTTCAATTTAACAGAAAATTAAATCTTTCGTTACGATATTTCTTTTAGCATCGATTTTCTTCGACTATAAAATAATATAATTAATTTAGATTAGATTAGTAAATGTATCAACAAGATCTGAACGTAAAGAATAAGAGAATTTGTCTGTGCAAAGGCGAGATTAAAAATACTTTAAGCAACAAGTTATTTTAAAATACCATTACAATAGAGATAAAAATAAAAACGAATTTTAAATGCAGGCTTTTTAAAATTACGTGGCTCAAGATAAAGGTAAATAGATCTAGACTTGATTTATACATACAAACCATGTGCAATATAAATATGTAATATTTATTTATGATATTATAAGGTGAATTTCGTAAAAATCAATTTAAATTTAAGCTAAAGCCACATTGAATTGAAAGATTCATTTGAATATTTGATACTTTAATATTGTATAGATAAATCGAACTTTTTAAAGATATATTCTATTATGTCTACATTAAAATAAACATCAAAAAAAATTTCTTCTTAATCATTTAAATACATCATTATTATCTATTTTTAATATAAAATCATCCTATCATTTTAGAAATCATACAATATAAAATACAATTTGGATCTACGAAGAAAATTAATACCAAATACAATGATTTATAAATTTAAGAATGAAATTAAACAATTCAATCCTATGCATTTATTTTTGCTGTGATGTTCATAAATCTATTTTCTTTTTAAGTTAGAAGTGTGCTCGAATTCATATTTTTCCTGTGTATAATTGAACTATAATATCACAAGTAATCTTAAATTTATTATTTCCAATAAAATCTATATTTCCACGCTTTAGAAATCTCTTACACATATTCTATAACTCTCCTATTTTGTTAAGGCTAATATGTACAATACTTTCCTCATTCCTATAGCTTAAATTCTATCTATGACAAAAAATTAACTTTATACGTAAAGTAATCATGGTAATTATTTCCATGAGGCTAAAATTCAAATTCATTTTTTTTCGCTATTATTATAATACATTGAAACTAAGTCTGGAATAAATGAACAGCAAAATTTTAAAAAATATTTTGCATATTTAATTTTATGATGTGTATATTCTTGAATGCCTAGACTATTAAAAAATACATCTAAAGATAGTAGATACTGAATTTTATTTTCATGTTAAAATTTTATTTGTATAAAAGTCTTACAGAAGACAGGCTCAGAGAAACGATCTTATTTTAGAAATTCAGGTCCATCACGTCATTTCTTATAATTCTTCAAGCAGCGAGTTGTTGTTTTTGCGGAATTTTTTGAAATACTTTCAAAAGCATCTAATAAAAATTAAAAATAAAACATATAATACGATTTTCTTTTTTCCGTATAAATGATTATTTATATTTTTGGATTAAACAGTTCAACAATTAATTGATTTCTTTATTTTTTCCAAGTTTATTCTATGTGTTTCGAAAGTATTACCGTATACTTAAATTTAAAAGACATTTATTTAATTAATATAGAACTAAACTATTAATTAAGGGCAATTCGGGCTGTGTTCCAATCACATTTACTATTAATTCGTAGAGCTAAAATACAATCCATGAATATTGGTTTAAAGGTGTTAGCCCAAAAAAACATATAGACAATGTAATTTGAATATAAATGATTGTATATTTTTTTTCAACAAAACAATATACTGATTTTGATATTGCTAAAGTTTAAATTTATATATCATGAAAAATCACTTAAATTCATTCATGGGCCAATTTGATATTACCTATTCAAATTTGTTCTGTGAAAACTTTACATCGCTCTATAGAACGGGTTCGCTTGTTACTTCATTTATTTTCATCATATTTACAATCATGCCTATTATATTTTCAGCTAGCAAGACTTATTAATTCGAGTTTTACCCACAATTCTATTGTTTGTACATATTCTTCAGGTAATATTAAAAACTCTTTAATATTAGACCAATGCTATTATTAAAGGCAAAAAAGGTATTATAGCAGATTTATCCCGGTGTAATTTTTATATAACTTTGTAGAATAATTTCATGATTGAAAAACTTTGTTTAATCATAGATAACCATATGTTCGACTAGAATTGATGTAATGCGAACAGACAGCACAAATAAAATCTTTAAAATAGTAATAATAACATGATTATTTTGTTGATATTTGAAATATATGATGTTTTTTTAATCTTATAAATCGATTTACGTGAATTTTTTAATCGTTTTTTTTTCTGTATGAAATAACTTTAAATTTCACTAAAAATTTTATTAAATCATAAGTTTAATGAAAAAAAATTACAAATAAAAAAAGGACCAATAAACTTTTTAAATTTACACAATATTAATAGTTCTCTATTTATAGTAAATATATTTAGTTATATTGTCCCCATTCCCATTTAATCATAAAAAAATTTATATGTATTAAATCGCACATTATTCTCATAAAATTTATCAGTCGATAGATGTTACATATGCGCTCTATATATAATTAACAAAAAAATAGCAAAAAGAGGATTTTATATATCTTCGATTGTTACAAGTAATTTATGCACCTTTAAATTTTAACAAATATACAGTAATCTCCTTTTTATAATATAATTGAATTGATTTTATGGGCATAAGTCCATAATTTAATTAGATAGATTCTCAATTTTTTGAATTGTGCACTAAAAATAACTTTTTTGCAAAACAAAACCATCACAGCCTATAAAATTAAAGATTTATTTTGTTTTGGCTTATTCTGATGATATTGTATATTGGTTGAAACAACATTAGCACACATAAAGGCATAATGAAATGTTACTATAAGAGACCAACACGTTTCTTTGTTATACTCTAAGGTTTTGTGGGAAACCAAACTTCTATAGATGCACTGGATGAAATGCAGAAATCTATATGATATATTTAAAAGTAGTTATAAGTAAATAACTCTATTTAAAATGTTCGCTTAATATTTTCACCAACGTTATTTTAGATAAAGAGGTCAAAATTTAGATATTAACACAAATATTTAGAAGGTGTTTTTGTAGTTTTTCAATAAATTTATTATAAAAAGTTAAATCTCCTTAACACTAAACCTATGGATATATTATTTATCGAATTATTAAGGTGCGTCAGAAATATTGTATACAATTAATTAAAAAAAGATCCTAAATTTTTAATCAATAGAACTTCTATATGTGCGTCTGAATATATCAAAATACATGAAATGATTATATATATCAATTTAAATTTAGAATTTAGGCGCAAAGGCCCGTATACAAATAACATATCAAACCCTTAATTATGCTACCTGATTTTATATGTAAATAGCGCAATTTTTTTTATGTTACATTGATTATGTTTTGTCAACTCAAGACAAAAATTTAGCCAATTAAATTTAGTAGAAACACTTTGTAAACAATCAGGAATCATGGGTATGTACCAATATATTCATGAAAACATAAAAATAAATTTTCGAAACAATAACTTTCGAAACATTACATAGCTAACACCGTATAATTTTTATGATTCTATGTGAAAAGTTAAAGACATAAATGAATCTAATCGAATAAAAAAAAAACGGAATTACAACTACCCGAAAACTTTTGGCCCGATTTTGTTTTCATCGAAATGATTAAATTATAAAAAACAAAAAATATTATTATATATAAAATTCAAAGGTTTTTTTAATTTTAGAAGAAACAACCTCTAATATAGTAGATTTTATTTTAAACTATAAAAAAGATAATACAACTAAAATGATTTCAAAAGGTTCTATACAAATTAAATTACATATAATTTTGTTCTCATAGTATTTCTTGCGTTAATACATTTAAAATTTATTTAGTGCCATAAAATAATTATATATTGGCATTTATAAATTATTCTGATTATCTACACAATCTCATGTACTAATCTATGACAACAATCGGTTAGTTACATATTTATATTATGAACACGTCACAAGGCATATCTAATCATTTTATTACGTGTTTACGTCTTCAACTTGTTTTTATCGTTCATATTTTTTTATCATCAACACGAATTCAACATAAGAGTTTATATAATAATTCCTGTATCGTATGGTTTAAATTTAAGTGAATACAAAAACACTATCACCAATAAACTATAGTTAAGGCCTAAATAATATTAATACCAATTCTAATGGGTAAATTCTTCTATACTATTGTAAGATTTCATTTTTTAGACATATCCAAGCCAATAATTTCGCCTAAACTTAAGGGTCATACACAATCCCCAAATCTGATAGCGAAATTGAAGAATTATTAAAGATATAGTTACAATGCCAGCCCAAAAATACAAAGGTATTTGTCTATTGATATCAAAATGTGCATTTAAAAGATTCAATTACATTTTTATACCTATATTAGCAACGCAACTTTTATATAATTAAGATAAAAAAATAGGCTATTAAAATACGAAAATACCCATGTGAAGTTAAATTGTATAGCAGATGTTGTTTTTTAATATCTTTTATTTTCCTTTAAGACAGATGGATGTAATATAAAACATACTAAGATGTTTTTCGGCATGTTTGAACAACTTTTTTATGCATACTACTATTTTTTTATATTTCTGGACTTATATACGATTAAAGTAATCATAAAAATAGCCTTTTTTATAATTTTATAATACAAAATGGTAAAAAATTTAGAGAATATTATAATCTAAGATTTTGAGCAAATAAAAATGATATCTTACATTTATTGATAAACAAAATATTTGCTGGAATTATAAGAAGGAATAAAAATCCCAATTTTTCAATAAATTTTGATGGTAGATTTTACTTAATAGAATACCGTATTAAGATATATAATAGTAAGTAAGAGTTCATTAACAATAAATTTTTTATCCCTTTTTAATAAAATAGCAATTCACGCCTCGTATACAACTAAATATAGGGTAAGAGTATATTATTAGGCAAGATTTCATAAACACAGCAACACACTCAAATCCTTCAATTTTTGCGACCAAAAAATTAAGTTTTATATTGAATAATGATAAAAAAAACACATGATATTTTTCGAATAAATTATTTGTATAATACATATTCATAACTCAGTTTTAGATTTTTCAAAAAAATTAGTTCTCTCCTTGAAATCTTATTGTTGAATGAATATGGTTGATCTTAAAAATAAAAGAAGAAATGGGTATATAAAGATATAGAAAAACAACCTTTTAACTATAGTTGTTTCTGTTAAAAAGAAAAGATAATCAAATAGTTAGAAAAATATTCATAGAGATCATGATGCAACACCGTTTGTTAAAAATGCTTTGCAGCACAGATAAAAATAATGTTATTTTTCATATTTATGAATAAAATCGGTTTATTTTTGCATTAGTCTTCTATAATTTTGCATATTTAGACTACCACGAACATCTAAGATTATGTTTTAAAGAATTATGATGTTGAAATAAACAAGAACAGCAATACTTGGAATATATTGTGTTTTGATATATTTAATATTTCTCTAATAAAATAAAAATACCTTTTTTACAAGGGAATTTTATTTTTAGCGATATTAATTAGATGACCTAAATTAGTTTCATACAATATTCCATTTGTAAGAGGTAAAAATGAACCAGTGATATTTTTTCGGTAAATACATTGACTTATTTCTTATGATGAAAAGGGCCAATCAAGATTTTCAATTAAATTATTTCTTTTTAAAACTTTGTAATCTCTTTTATTTGAATTAAAATCATGTTAGAGCACATTCTCAATTTTTAAAGAAAATTGAATCATTGAATAAACTCTAAAAATAATTAATCTGGTAAAAATATCAAAGATTTTTTTTGATATATAATATATTTATGAGTTCAATTTTAAATAGAACACTTCAACTTTTTATCCAGGTTAAAACTAAATTAGAATAGTTCCCGCAATATAAAAGAATGCAATTTAAAAAATTACTTTTATTTGCCCATGTTTGGATGCATTTTATTCATATGCTTAAAATTCTTTACCATAAAATGCACAAATTTGATTATAAGTGAGTCATGTCCCAATAATTCAAAGATAGAAATAAATTATGATATAACTGAGCCTACACTTCTGATATTAAAGATGGATAACAAAATATTTCCATTCCTCAGAGATATCAAGAATATGTTTGGATTTGAACCTGTTAAGATTAAAAAAGGCAGAAAATATACACATTACATATTGTATAACAATCAAAATCATGGCAAACAAAATCTAATTATAGATTGTGTAAAGACATTGCAAAAAGTATGGGAATATGGTTGGGAAGATGAGAGAGGGTTGTATATAGGATATACTATATTATCATTAACGAATATAATCATTCAAAATGAGCATATCCTGCAAGATTTAGCTTATGTTCCGGATTTTACAGTACCATTTCTTGCAATTAGCACATGTGGTTGGGGCTTTGCTGTTATTTTTGGTATTACAGTTAAAAATAGAATTAAAAATAAATTATAATTCATATTGTATTTTGCATTTATTTTTTTTCATCTGTAATTTATCTATTGACTTGCATTTTTCTTAAGGTGCAATTATTCATTCATTTTTTGTTTTTTAACTCGAATTATCCTTCCAGGCCAATTATCTTAAAGTGTATTTATATGTTGATAATTACTCATTATTTTTTTGCAAATTGACTTGAATTTAACTTTAGGTTTATGAATATGAATTTTTTATTATTAACTGGGATTGTTATGTTGATCAAATTTTTGAGATTTTTAAATGAACGAAGTACGCCTTATTTACACTATCATGATTATTTTAATTTTCTATTTGAATTCATGTATAATCGAATTATTTGACTCTTGCCTGTTTAAAAAATAATAATATGCTATCTTTATAGATTTTATATTAGAATTATAGAGCTTGGTATAATTCTTTTTATAATCCAAGCCATTTGTTTGGCGATATGTGTCATAATAATAAATTCAAGACATTAAATCTGCGTTTTTTATGGATTTACAATCTTATAAAATGTAAATGGGGGTAACAGTGTTTTTTTCAGAATAACGATACATTGATTCGCTATACTTAGAAAATAAAATGGATTACAATCTTAAGTAAATGAAAATAGGTGTAAATTTATTTTTTTATGCATACTGATACGTTGATTTGCCATATTTAGAAAATAAAATAAAATATAGAAAAGATTTTCGCATCTTTATTAATTTTTTTTTGTAAAAATAAGGCATTTATTTTTTAATCCTAAAAATATGCCAAATATCGATTCATGAGCTTTAATTTATTCAAATATTTAAATTTCAAAAATAAGATAAATTTTGTATCCTTAAAAAATAGACATTCATTTTTAAATGTCGAAAAAAATAATTTCCCTATTTTTATGGTTAAAAAGTGTCTGTAGATTGCATACCATATTTTAAAGGGCCTAGCCATGTTCATTCAAATATTATAAAGATAAATTGAAATTATGCATTATTAATTTAAAAATGAAAGGTAACCAGATATCATTCCGCTATTAAAAAGAATCTTAGTATGTTATATTATTCCAATTATCTATTTTTATCGTGGCATTAATAATATGATGTACAAAAATTATTAATACAAGTTTCTTGCATTGACAAAAAGATGTAAAATAGAATCTACGAAATGTTTTTTTTATTTTAATTTAATTTTCATATACAATCATAGTGAGTTTTATTGATCATAAATCATAATTTTATTTTTAATAACTATGGATTCGTTTTGCCAAAAGAATTTAAGGGCAAAAAATACACTCTCTGATTTGATAGAATCAATTATAAAAAAGAGTAAAAAACATAATAATATATATTTAATAAAGTATAATAGAAAACATTTGTTCTTAAATCGTTTAATATATTGCTAAAATGCGGATTATCTTTGGTAAAAATAATTTTTTCAATTGAATTCATAAGGTGATTTATAAAGGTGTATAAATATAACTTTAGAAACTCTTGTGCAAATTTACCATACTGTAAATAATCACAAAATTAAAATATAATTTTGTGAATTTATATTTTTTATACTAAAAAAGAGATTCTTTTGCGAATAGGTATATATGATATCCAAAGATGTACCCGACAGGACAAATTTTTGCTTATACAAGAATAAAAATTCTTATAAAATGTTTTCTTAGATTATTACATTTCACCGGGTAATACATTTATCTTAGAGCATGCCAACTTATTTTCTCCTAGTGCATTCAATACAAAAATATCTAATATCTATCCGTGATTTTTAAGCTTTTATAAAATATATTTTATTGCTTATTTCTTACACTATAATACCAATTATCACATTTTTGTTAGATTTGATACCTTTTAAAAATCAAGCGTAATTCAATATTTTTTTTCTAAAACTTATTAAAATCAAAGAAAAATCTGGGCTTAATTTCTGTTAAAAAAAATGGATTATAATGTGTCTAATCGAATTTTTCTCCTTAAAAAGAACATAAATAAAATACGAAAACAAGCATATAATATAGGCTTTTATAAATAGAAAACGCTCGTTTAACTAAAATATGTTCGAAAATATTCAAAATATGCAGATATTGAAAAGTCGCACAATTTTTATTGTATTTTATTTAGAAAAAAATTAATTATAAGAGCATATTTTTATGAGAATATGAAACTCAAAAGTATTCTACACTGATTTAGAAATTTTTATTATTTATTATTTAAAAAATAGTATATTTAGTGCATATTCGACCATAAAAAAATTGATTGTTTTATATAGGTTCAAGTTTGAGAGATTATAAAAGAATTTTTAGTTGTTTCAGATATTTTATTTATCATACAGGGTGATCTGATCATTAGAATCTGTATATGAAACTAATATCAATCGAATTAATATAACATGGTAATTTATTCGCTAAATTTTATTTGTGTGATAAATTCCTGCAAATAACAAATCCAAATATTATTATCAAATGTCAACATATTTATGATATTCAACCAATATCGCATTTTTAATTCAAATAGCATGTAATAAAACAAGATCTGCGATATTTTAGGGATTTGTGCACACATTTAAATTTCTTAGCAATAAACTTAGTTTTATATGCTTAAGAGTTTTTATTTTATATCTTGATACTAAAAACGTAAAAGCAATTATTTAGGTTCTTTTTTTTCTGGAATTATTCTATTTTTAAATTTATTTTATAACGAGCTGTAATTTTTATATTTAATGGAAAAATCAATCTAATTATTGGTTACCTAGACTTCATATATTCTTCAAGTGTATACTAATCACTTCAAAAAATCTTTAATTAGAATAAAACTCCGTCTTTTTTGAATTTTAGTATAATATCAAGTTTTTTTTATTCATATTGCAATAATTAAAAACTATTTTAATGTAAAAAAAATGATGGGTTTGTTCGCAAAGATGAAATAGCCATAAAATGTAGGTTTTTTTTATACGATGGCTAATTATAAAAAATATTATGTTAGTTTATTTTTTCTATTTAGATTCTCCTTTTTTCTTGTACGGAAGTAAATATTATAAGATCGTATTGAACAAAGTCTCATATATATTAATAAGACACTCGATTGGAAAAGTAATGAAAAGTTAAGTGGGCAAAAAAAGATAATTTCTAAGATATAATAAAAAATAACTAGGGTGAAATATAAAAATAGGCAAAATTGAAGCGCTCAATAGTCGTATTGAACTTTAAAAGAAACAACAAAGCGCAAAAAATAAATTAACTCACAGGTAAAAAAGATGGAATTTGTTAAAATTATCATTAAGAAACATCATGTCAAATCAAAATATTTAAAAATTTTGTTTATATAAAATTATAACATATAATAATGAGAAATCATATTCATACATCTAAATTAAGTAGCTACAGAATTCTGAAATTTAATATTAATAAAGTCATCTATAATTACATTCCTTTTGCATTTAGCTTGGGCCATCAAAATCTTTATAAGAATATATATGGTTTATAGAAATGACATGTCCAAAATTATGTGCTAAGATTAAATTGATAAAATTAAGCAATTGTTAATATAAAACGAATCATGTGTTTGCATGAATTAATAATGAATCTTATTCGTGGCCTTGATCTCTTCTTTTTGGCTTGAAATATCTTTACCCAATAGATTTACATAAAGAATGGAATTAATATTCAATAAAACTAGCTTTCATAAAACAAAAGGCGAATTTTCATGATTTTTTAAAAAAACATCGATATATAATGGTCTTATGGTCAAATAGCTTTTTTTATTCGAATAAATTGAATTTTAATATTATTGCGTAAGTTCAAATCATTTTCTTGCCACTTAAATAGCATATCATTTTATCTGTAGAATTTTTTAGACACTAGGATTATACATATTAATGGCAATGGCGCTTACAAACTTATATATGTGAAAAATTAACTACTAATATATATCAAATAAAGAGCGTATAAAAATTTTGGGTTATGCTATATTTCATAAATTGTTTGGGGAATCAATAACATCATAAAAAATGTTCACTTCATCTACAATGTTTTATGTCAAAAAAAACATTTTTTTGTGGCTATTTTATGTTTAAAAGCATTTTTGTAATCAGATTGTTAACATCGAAAAATTTATATAATCAAGTAAATCAAAATATCAAGCTATGAAAACAAAAAAATTCGTTATATATTCCTCCTATATATACTTATATAAAGACCCCCGCGTCGGATTCGAATATAATAGACTCCAATAAAGTAAGATCAACCTTTTAAAATGCTCATAACTTGCATAGTAATAACATACCTAACCAATTTATATTTAGCTTATTTAATTTGTCGCAATTGTGTGATACAACTTGCAAAAGGTTTATATCTTCATATTTATCTACCTGTAGCAGTCTGATAATTTTTTTTTACTAAAAAGAAGTTCGTCGATAGAAAGTTTTTTGAAAGATTTCAAGACATCATTTACATAAGGTAATTCATTTTCTGATAATTTTTTATACTATCAAGCATAAGAAAATTTTGTTAACATTTTAGCTCTATGGAAAATTAAACACCATTTATTCCCAAGTTGTATAACTTTTATTAGAAATAGTTTATTACAATATAAACCTTCCTATAGGTTTGCAGGAAAATTCCAGCATCATAGCTTAAATTTAGACAAAATTCCTGTATTCAATACATCAGAGCAACCATAGGAGTTAGAGTATAATAAAACACCGATTTATTGCAATATTTTATCATCAATAATATAGAATAAATAAATACAACAAAGATTCAAAACCTTTCTCATTCTTGAACGAGATAATGCACTAAGTTTTAAGAACTTTAGAATAAAGACAATTAGTTTTATTTTAATTCAGCAGTAAATTATCAAATAATTTAATATATTTTGATTTAAAAAAATTAAAATTTTCATTAAAAATTGATTAATGTACAAAGAAATATTAAAATGATATCTTTTAAATGATCAAAGTAAATAATTGATCCATTAATTACAAAACTATATATTGTAAAATGTATTGAATAGCAAATGATATATTTTGACTTTGTTTTAAGGATAATACGGGTTTTAATAGCATTGGTTTTTTTAGCATACATAACATTTGGATTCTATTTGCCGGAAAACACCGGCCTTATGACTTATAAAAATAATAATGAATCAGAGGTGATATGCCAAAATAACAATTCGGTTTTTTCAATAGCTAAGATTGAAAACGATGAACCTGAATTCGGATATGAAGATATGTTTTTGAGTTATGGTATAAACTCAAATAGCTCAAAATCCTTACAATCGCAAAATAAATTATTGAATAGGGAAAAGAAGAGCAGACCTTATGGCGCAAGAAATCAAAATTATTTATTTAATAAGGGTTTTAGAAGTGAGAATAATTATAAGAACCGAGAAAGAAGATTCAATATCAAACCAATAAATAAACTAGATGACAATAAAATCACATACCATACAAATTTGGCCTCAGAAAGTCGACATAAAAGGAATATAAAAGCAAATGAAATCTTATTTACTTCAAACTATACCTTTTTACTAGGAATAGAACCTAAAACCGCGTGTGAATCAATAAAAAACTATCGAAAACTTAAGGGGGGTTATAGAGAAGACTTTGAAAAGATAAACAAGGCAAAAAAAGAGATGATCACAATATTTGGAAAATTGATCTCGGAATCTTATACCAAGGTACCAGTAAATGATAATGCTTTCCACACCTCAAACATGTATTTTGATATAAAATATAATATATTGATATATGGTCATAATTTCGGATATATTACATGTTTTTCGCAGAAAGAAATATACCTTAAACCAAATCATGCAGTAGATTACAATAAACTAAAAGTTTTATTAGAGATTAATGACACAGATTCTAGTGAAATTGAAAATTTATTCAAAGAATCAGATAAAAGTGTTATTATTAGTAATTTATTAACAAGCGATTCGGATTATATTTTTGTAAAAGAAATCAAAACGGATATTTCTAAACGTTTTCATATAGAAATAGATAAAGATATAAACAAAAGAAACGAAACCTGTATGCTGAAAATTTCAGAGGATAATATAATAACTACATCTGATGATTTTTACTATTTGTTTTGCGGCAACCGAGCATCCATTGCAGCAAAATCAAAAGGAACCCATTTGATTTTTTTGGTTATATTTTTTTACAGATTCACAAGATAATTGTCAGCTGATTTTGTTCCCGAAAGAATTCTGCATTCAGACATAAATTCACAAAAAAAGAATAAAAAAATATGATTAGGTTAGCTTAAAATTTTAAATCATCAAAATTTTATGCTTTTAATAAAAAAATTGTATTTAAAAATTTTTATATCGTTCTGTTTTCGGGTTATTTTTCATAAATAAAACGATTTTCGAAAAACAACAGAACTTAAAATTGCCTTTAATTACCATCCAAATTTTATTTTAAATCCAATTAATTTAATAAGGAGGTTTTTATTGTAAGATTAATTTGCTAACCGTCAGTTATTAAAATCAATTAAATAACTATGACATGAATTTTGTAATAATAAAAAACGAGACCAGGGGCACATTATCATATTATGTTCGCAAGAATGTATAAAAATTTTATATATGCGTAAAAATGACTAAAACTGCTATTGTATTCACCTTTTTTTTTAATTTTTAATGAATCGGACTTCGATATGATTAATTTAAATTTTATGATTATCTTTATTGAGAAATGAAAATTGAACTTTCTAATATAAAAAGTTTGATCAAAAAATTTTCTGCAAGAAACTTAAAATAATTAATTTGCTATGCTTCTTGCACATATGATGATAAAAAAAATAGTAATCTAAATTTTAAAATCGATATTTTTTTAATACTATTTATCAAAATATATATTTTTAAAAATAAAATCTAAACAAAAAATAAAAAATTATATTTTTTTCAGTCGATATAAATAATTAAGTCTTTTATTTTTCTTATAAACCTCATTAAAAAAACGTATAACCAATAATAATTTTGTTGTTAATGGTTTTTTTTTACATTTAAAATAGCCCTTTTAAAATATAAAAATTATTAAAAAACTTGTTTTTTCCTTATGTATTTAAAAAATTGTGAAATTTAAAGCACATTTTTATCAATAAGATAGTTATAAATATTGCATAGTTCCTCTGTACATAAGTTAAGTATCAGTTTATCACATATTTCTCATCCTTAAAGCACAAAAAAGTGTTATAACAGTTTTTAAATATTTGGAAAAAATATAAATTTATAATATTAAAGGGTATGAGAAATATATATACATTAAACAAAAATTTATGCATTAGTTGTTACATGCACGTCTTATATTGGGCTTATATTCGATTTACGAATCACTGTGACATTAGATAAAAATAATAATACCACCTTTATCCCATAAAGATATTTTATATTATTTGTTTTGTAATTTATAAATCCGATAAAATTTACCCGTTATTTTTGCTTTTAATCGCAACAAAAAGGAAAGATAATGTATTTGACTTTCAAGATTCGAAACCAATGAATCAAATTAGAACATATTTTTAGCCAAATATATATAGTATGGCATATTTAGTCACACTTATCTTGGATTGAACAGGGGGCTGCCAACGAAATCTTATAAACCAAGCTATATAAAAACATGGACCAAGTAAAATCAATTCATGGCTTAAAATATGAAGATATTTTAAAATTTTGCGATCATATTAAGTTTTATAATCAAGACGCAAAATAAGCAAGTATAATCAAATAAATTTGAAAGACTAATGAAAAAATCAATAAGTTATGATTAGCGTATAAAATGCGTTTTCCACGCGAATGACAAAAAGATATGGCCCAATATATATGGTAAACTATTAAAAAACTGATGAATAGACCCTAAAAAATAGAATCGAATTATTTACACGACTTAATCTTAAAAAAGGATACAAATTGGAATTATATAGCGCATCATGATTTTTAAATAAATTGCATTTAAACCTTAAATGATATACATAAGAAATAATTAATATCATCACTGTGTTATAATCCTTCTTAGCCAAGAATATAGTAAATTATCCAAAGAAAAAACAATTACCAAATTTATTGGTCCAAAAACGTACTTATATATAATGCCACTAATTCAATATAAATTTTATAGTGTTAAACATAATAACGATAAACAAAACTATAGTAGTCATTTCATTTTTATGAATAATATCAATAATTTATAAAAAAGAAAAATTCTATTTTTAAATACAAAAAAAATACGAAAATTCTTATCATTTTCATAAATGAAAGGTTTTTTTGTGCTTATCGCTTTTTTGTAAAAAATAATTTAAAAGTTAATGCATAATACATATCGAGTATATAGGATAGAACTAAGATCGGGAAAAGCTGCAAGTGTACTTTACATGAAATAAGAAGCGTATGAGAATATTATAAACGGAAAAGACCATAAAGATAGAAATATATGGGGAATTATATCACAATTGTTAAATTCAATTTTTAGACTGCATCATTGGATGGGCAAAGAATAAAAAAATTCAAGTAATTAATGCCTCTATCATATATTATATGCAGTTGTAACTAAATCATTTTTAATTTTCAAAATATATAATTAAATATATTCTGAACATACATTAAACACATAATTTAGTATATATTTGGATTTGAACGCTTTATAATTTTTTGATTTCGACTTAATTTTTATAAAGTTAAGCAGATTTTCTTAAAATATTTTTAATAATATAATCATATATATGGTTTTTTCAATTAACAAATTAAATATCATCAATTTAAGATTCAGGAAAAAAATACTACTTTGAAAATATAATTATTTTATTTTTTTTAATCTCACCTATGATAGAAAATTTTAGATTTACAATCGAAATTAATTCTATAATAATATGAAAAAGTAAAGTTGATGAAAGATTTATTTATCATCAAAATTCTATATTTATAGCTAAAACCAAATTATATTTAAAATTACATACAATTCAAAAATATATTAATGTATTTTATTTGTGAAATATACTGATAATTCTTCAATGAATAATTTCTTATTGAAGAATATTTACCAAGATGCCACATATGCCACAAAAATAAGGGGAATCATATCATTATAAAGCCAATTGTGTAAAATATAATTAAAATTTGGTATTTATAATCAATAATTTTCAAAAAATAATGAGAAATAAATTATTGTATTTAAATACACAGCACTGAATCGATTTAAAACTATAAATGTATATTCAGAAAGATAATAAAATCCTTATGAGAGTAGTAAATAAAATGCAAGATAATTAATTAAAATATCCCAAAAAACACAAATTTTTCACAGAAATATCCGTCTAATGCAATATATAGTAGATATAAGTTATAATAGAACCTTTATTTGTCTTTAAAAAATACAAACAGGGATAAATCATGTATCTAGTTTACTCTAAAAAAAAATAAAGCGGAGAAAGCTTATAAAAACGCATAATAGTTTTTTAATAATCTTTTTATTTGTAAGATTTTCTGGATAAGATTTACTTCAACTTTTCGAAATTGATTTTTCTTGTAATTTTATATTTTATCAAAAAATATAAAAGTTAAGATACATGATATTCATACTATTAAGTGAGAAATATATCACATGAATTTTTAAAAACAATAATAAGAAATAATACAAATTTTAATATAGAGATTTAAAAGTCGCATCAAGAATTTCAAGTATATTTCTGATCTTTTTACAAAAGAAAACTCAAATTTACCATAAATATTGATTTTTTTATAAATAAAAATGTAATGTGTTAGACTGTCAAAATAATTCTATAATTTTTATATCATTAAAAATATATCTGATTATTTGAAATATCCGAGAAAGGCAAATCATATTTACAAACTACTTCATTTAAAATTTTATTAAATCGAATAAGCATAGCAATAAATAAAATTGACTAAAAAAACAATTAAAAAATTTACAAATCAAAGAACTAAGATCAGGGAATAGTAGAATTTAATATCTGTGTGCATATCAAAATGAAAGGAAGAAATTATTACAACTCTAAAAATATAATTACTGTTTTCTTAATATTTGTAATGTCTAAATAGTATTATTTAATAAACAAATTTTTTTACGATGCACATAGAATTTAGAATATATATGTTTTTTACAGTTGTGGATATATGCCCAAACAAAATTCAATTTTTATGGAGAAACTTTGATTGAGCTTTAAAATTGAATAAAAACAAAAAAAAAATATTTATATTAACAGCCTAAAATGATTTCGAAATACTACAATATACTCCATTATGCTTATTTTTTTAATATATAGCTCGGATTAATAGACTATATGATCGGACGGAACATCAGATTTTTTTGCTCTTTATAATATTAATGTAATATTTAGATGCACTAATAAGAATAAAATTTAAGTTTTGGTGTTTATTTTATATCTTTGGATGTGTTAAAGTTTAAAAAGCAGGAAAAATAGATATAGATGCAGTCCTGCATGTTTGTAACTATGAAAATAAGAAAAAAAGACTTTTTAAAATTTAAATATTTGTATTTATGAAAAGACTAACGATAATAAATGACAAAATCAAAAAAAATTCGAGACACTCGGTTTATTTTTATTTTTTTTAATAAGAGTTTTTTTATATTGAGAACAAAGTAAAGTTTCCCAAAATACAGGTAAATATATTTCAATATCAAATAAATGTATAATATACCAATATATTACGCCTGAAAAAGATTCCTCAAAGTCTGTGACTTGGCTCTTGGAAAAGAAAATATCATTTGAAATCACGATAAATTATTAGTCTATAAAAATTTCAAATGTGACTAGAAAAATAAAGATATTTTTGTGAATTGATATTTGGCGGCAAAAAAATAGTTTTGAAATAATAAAAATAGAACAAGGGTTGAGTAATTAAAGTCAATCAGAAAACAATATATAATATAGATATAAAATTTTAAAAAAGACATTTTATTTATATTTAAGAATATAATTATGCTGTATTTCCTTGATGAAAATCCACGTCACTAGTATATATGAAATAAATAAGGTCGAAAACGTAAAACTGAGAAAATCCAATTTATTAAAATACGAATCGCCATTAATCTACAAGTGTAACACACATATTATACTATATTGTAACACGGTACGCTGTGATAACACAATATGATAAAAATTGTCTGAAAGAGATCGAAGTTCTAAAACAAATTGAGGTATATATTCAAACTATAGGATTGTGAAAAAACCTCGAAATAATGCGTCTTAAAGAGAGAAGAGGTATTGAAATATATTTAAGATCTGAAATTGAAGAAAAAAGGAGTATATATTTGATGTTTCATGGGAAATAAATCAAGTCAAGCTTGAATAAAAATAAAAAATTACAATGCTAAAATTAAACCATGAATAAAATATAATTAAATTATCAATGGTATTGATACATTTAAGATACATATTTGATTCTAATTATTGTGATCAGAACAAAAATATACAGTCTCTATTTTAGGACTTATGAAAAACTACAAAGCAAATATTTCAAGAATTTGTATATATTCATTTTTTATATTTTTTTTGTATAATGGGTAATTTAAGAATGATTACTAAGATTTTCTTTCAAAATGATAAACAATTCTGAAAAATAATTTATTTTACAGATATATTTTCCCCTTTTTTAAATTTTGCATATTATTTTCGATCGTAGTATATATTACCACATTTTTAATCCTTTAACTTCAAACAATAATCTATTCCACAATCTTAAAATTAAATAATGCCTATAATTCTCTTATGATGAAATTTAATTATGGGGTTTTTATTCAAACTGAATCCAAAAATAAAACGCATAAGCAAACAACCGGGTTGACACATAACTTGAATTAATACTTTTTAGCCGAAATTTACATAGAATAAATTTTTAAATATGATTAAATAGTGATATTAATAAAATATGTTCTTTCGAGAAATCGCAGTTTTGTCAAATAATTATGTAGTTTGTAGTAATAATCAAACCAAGACATTAAAAAATATTTATATAATTTTTAATGGTTGAATATTACTCTTCTCAAAAAATAATATAATATGCATTGCACCTCTAATCAAACGAATTTCAAAAAAATAATTAAGCAATAACACAAATTTAGCTATATGATATGTTGAAAAAAACAGTCGTGTTTAAAAATTATAAAAGGAATCTAAATATGAAAAAAAAAAGAGATTTTTATACAAAAAAATATACCAGGCAAACACACTTATATAGGATGTGGTTTTTTAATATTAAACTTTTCAACGAAGGTTTGGATTAAAATCTTTAAAAATATTTTAAGGAATAATATAACAATTACAAATCTACAGAGTGTAAACTCAATGCAAAGCATTTCATTTTATATTCCTAGCACAAGGAAAATCTATCATTGTAAGCATTATTAAAATTGGATTTCATTTTCGTATTTAAAAAACGCTATGATGCAAATTTTTTTGTAGTTTTTATATATTACTCCAATAAAAATAAAGAGATAAGACAAATAACCTAATCTATGTTTATTTGTATGCCGCCACAATTCTTTAGAAGTGTTTTTAAAAATATTAAAAATTTGAAATTTAATATGAGAATATTTTACAAATATCTCCATTAAAAAACATTCCTTAAGTTTGACCAATAGATAATATATTTTTCTAATATAAATAAAAATATTCATAATTATATCCAAGAAAATAAATTATTCAAGACTTGAACGTAATTTTACAGAAATTTGAAGGCATATAGTACATATTTTCTTTATGCTGATATCAGTTAATATTACACTTTTTTTACTTCCTTTAGATTATATTTTTCAAAAGCAGAAAAGTAAGAAGATCACATACTTAGATATTATCATTTGGAAAGGAGAAACAAAAAAAACAAAAAAAGATGTATCTTATGCTAAACGGCAAAAATATTTTATATATTTTGGTTCCTAGATACCGTAAATTTTATATTCGTAGCTAAAACCTCAAGAAGTTTACATATGAACCTATTCATGGTTAACTTTAATGCTTTTTCTATCTTGAAAAGTTATTTAAATTACCAAAGACTATTATAAATGTGTTTTTCAAAGACTAAAAATACGAAAAAAAGGTTTTAAATTGTCTAATTCTGCCGTATTTTAGGCTTTTATAATATATAATATTTTTTTTTATGTTGCAGAAATTTATATATATTGATTAAAAGGGAATTAGAAGTAAAATAGGCATTTTTACGTCTTTATTAAATTAAATTAGCATTTGATCGTTTTTTGCCTGATATTCATGGGCAGAAATTATGTACAACTCGCGAATACTTTTGAAGATATTAAAAAGATTTAGGTCACCTATTTATGATAAAAAAGTCAAAAATCATATCGCAAATTATTTAAAACAAAGGAGCATGAAAAATAAAATTGGTAAATGCAATATGCACCGGAAAAATTGATATAATTTTATAAAAATCAATATTAGACCATGGTCGAAGGTAAAATTTTTAAATTTAGAAATATAATAATATTGACAATTATAAAGAATTTTCTTAACAAAAACCCTTAAAAATTACATTAAATACCTTCATAATATATATTAATTGTTTTTGTATCAATAGGCATGATGTAAAACAATAAAAGTATTTATATAATCTAAAAAAACAAATTCATAGCATGAAAACCTAAATAAAAATGTATTGCAAAAGATATTTTTTAAAATTATGCAAAAAACAAAATTCATAAAGACTTTAAAATTTGATATACCTTTTTTTAAATTTTTATCTAAATCCAATGGTATATAATAGCTATATCGAAGCCAAACTAATAAAGCTTATATTTTAGCTACTTAAAAACAGTTAAAAAAGATATTTGCAAAATTATTTGATTTTTTAGATAAAAAATTTTCATGTGTCAAAGTCGGAAATAAAGAAGCCTACGATATATAACTTTTCTATGATATTCAACCTAGATGACATATTTAAAAATCTTCTTATATTTTTTTAAATTATAATAGCACATTGATTATTATTTTTTATAGTGAATAAGTATAAAATATGTGATATTTGTGCCATTTAGAAAATAAACTTATAAATTGCTTCTCATATTAAATCTTTTTGGTTTTAGGGTTAAATACAAATATGAAGTATGGTTTGCGCATATAAAAATAAAATTTAGTCGAAATCATAAGGTAATAATTAGGAATGGATAAAGAGTATCTTTAATTTTTAAATTGTAGACTCATTACTAGTTTTTTGTTATATAATTATAAAATTACATTTAAAGATAATTTTTACATAGGTTAAAAGTGACAATATAAATGGAATTTAATAAAATTAAATAAAAAGACTAAAAAAATAGTAGGAATATAATTATGACTGTTTTATAAAAAGTATCAACTATTAAATGTATATAAAGCCATCTCGAAGCGAAATATTTGAATATGAAAAATATAACGACATTTAGGCATATTAAAAGATATTTCAATGGAATTTCAGCGTGTTTTTTTGGTACATTTAAATATAGTTTCGTTTTATTTATTAGAAGCCTAATAAATATAGGGGAGCTTAAAAGTACTTGTGAATTAAAAATACTTATCGACTTCTACAACTATGATACAAGTATTTTTTTCTGAAAATATTTTTTAAATAAAACATCTTCAAATATTGTATTTTTTATCATTTAATTACGGGTATTTTTCAGGATAAAAAAGAAAATTTAAACATATTAAATATCATGCTGTGCGGTATAACATTACAAATATATTTTTAAAGATTAAGAATAATCCTGCATTTTTTCATGATTTTATCCTTTCACTCGTTTCAAAAGTTTAAACTCAAATACAATTAATTATGGCAATAATTTATAAATCGCAAAAAATATCTTATCGAGATAAACATTTTTTTTTGAACTCGTTTATGTCATTAAGAAATTAAAATGTATATAAACACAATACAAATAGGAAAAGAAACACATAAACAAGCCAGAAGAACGGGAATTTAAAAGGATACAAAAAAATAAAGGGAGATTGTATTTTTTTCTGCACTATTTTAACTACTTAATCTACATGATTATTTACGAGAGGTCACCAAAGGAAATTTTTAATAAAATATTTAATCTTGTTTTATGATAAAAAAAGGTTTATTACCCGAGTAAAGCTAAAGAAAATGAAATAAGCCTGGTAAATATTATTTTTTAAAATTATTATAAAGTATTATTGATTTTTTGATATTAATATTGGAATCCTGTGTTTGGAGAATGGATATTTTAGATTAATTTCCTGCTAAAAAATGTGTAAGCAAAAAAATTGTGTAAAATAAATAACTGAATACATAATTATGCTATAAATAGTGTAAAAAATATATTTTTACTTTGTTTATACTAAAAATATAATAATTCTGGTACTTTATCTGCGAATTATATAGTAAAATCACAAAAATTATTTTTTTAATTTAAATGAATTAAAAAAAAGTAGAATAATATAAAGCCCTATTTTTTAAGTGTAAGTAAAATGGAGTAGATAAAAAAAGAAATAAACCTTACAAGCCCAAACGATAATAAATTTTATATTTATTAAAATATAAAGCATGTATATGAAAATAAAATACACTTTCAGTACAAAAATACATAGTTTTTTTGAAATAACCTTGAAATTTCATACCAGACTGAAAAACAAAATGATTTAAATTACGACTTTTTAAATATGATGACAATTTAAAAACGAAATATCATATCTTCTTATCAAGACAATTGTCAATTATAATATGATGATTGGTGATATAATGGGAAGTTTTTAGCATATAAATGGATTGATTTTTGGCTATTTATAATTGTTTTTGTTTTATCTGTACATTTCAATTTTTTATTACAGCGTTATTTCGTCATAACAATATAAGTTCTATTATTTTTTATGCAATCAGTAAACATTATAAAATTTGAAAATTCGAATACATAAAACAAAATAAATAAGTTAACTTATCTTTTGCGGTAAGAATTCATTTGAGTCCTGCTAAGATCTTTACTTTATTACATATTTAGAACACATGCAGATTTTTGAACATATAAAACAATATAGACGGAAATATGAATTCTATGGTAAAAATTTGGGCTTATAAATAAAATCATATTTACAAGAAAACTCAGTATTAGCATTTAAAATAAAATTACATCTACAAAAATAAGCATTTTGATTTTATAATGCATTGAGGGTCCAAATGATCCAGGAATCTTTATATTCGTCTAATATACTATGGCTATGCAATATTACGGAAATGAAAAAAAAATATTAAAGATAAACAATTGAACGATCCGGATTTTTTGAAGAAAACCAACGTATTTTTTTTATAGCATGATATGCAGGTCAAGACATACATTTAAATAATATAATAGGATCTAAATGTTTTTTGCTCAATCACATGATTGAAATTTTTTTTTATTGAAATTTAAATTTCAATAGATCAAGCGTTTTTTTAAGATTTGATGCATTATATTCAAACCCTTAATTTTACCAAATTTAAAATAATAAATAAAACATTTTAGTATCGATTTTATCATAATTTACTGCAATAACTTATATTTTTGCCTTTATTTGTAATGCAAATCTTTCTATTTTAAACTGCAAATGGCTTGGTTAATTTTTTTTTGAACTGTGGCATAGATTCATATATATTTTACTAACTAAAATTTCCTAAAAAAATAAATATTTGGAGTGATTTTATGTGAAAAAAAAGCCCAATAAAATATCATATTAATATATACCGTTCATGCAATTTCCATAAGAGTATCTTCTTTTAGAACTTTGTAATATTCTTAGATGAAATAAGATGAATAAAAAAAATCAAGAAAAAAGTTAATTTTATATTTATTTTATGTGTAATTTCAAGAAATTATACCAGATTTTGCATAATTATTTATAAAATTCTACTATATAATCTACCTAAAAAGAGGACATTTATATTTTTGTATGCTTGTTGTTTCGCAATTTGAAGAACATTGGAATTTCGCGATGAGGGCTTATTAGGATTTTTTTATCAAAAAGCAAATAAAAACCTTTGTTTTGACTTAAAATATCTAGGCTTTTTTTTATGTAACGGTTTTACGGGCTAGTAAAGTCTATTCAACAATTCAGCATACAAAATTTGAGTTTATAATTGAAATGTATAATTTAATTACATATTTTATGTAATTGACTACACCAAAAGAAGATTGAAAGAACTAAATTTTAATAAAACATAAAAATATTCGTTTATTTTATGCTTTTTTTTATAAACACATAATTTACGATTTATGTTCACATAATATTGTTTTAAAAATGGGGTTTTCAATTGTTCGTTTGCAGATTCGATCATAAAATATAAGAAATATATGTTTCTATATTTCCAATTTAACATAAAATAAATCATATATCATAGAAGAAACCGGGGAGCCGCCATTAATATAAATTCAATTGTATATACTAGAGTGAATCGAAATTTAAATGATAGTCATTCCGGGTCTAATTTGAAATGCAGCATCTTAGAAATGTATTCTCAAATTCTAGATTTTAGAGCAGTGATTTCTTTAAACCAAGATATTACTTGTTTTTTAAGTCAAATTAAATCAGAATTGTCTTGGTTTAATCAATTTTGGGTTTTTTATACATAATGCGGATACCGATTAGGATAAATATATCAGTATTTTTTGTTTTATTTATGACAAGGTTACATGTTAAAGACTTATTTCTAGGTATATACATCGCTTTAAATAACTTTTTGTGGTATTTTATAGAAAAGCTGTGTATTTGTATTATAATTATTCTTTACTATATTATTTGTCGCATCTAAACAGTGTATATTAGAAACTGGACTTTCATGTACTGCGACTCCCTTATTCTGTAATTATTTATTCAAAATCAGTATTTTCAGCTGTTGTACTTCAGAACAGATAGAAAATACCCAGAATAACAAAATTATAGCTTATTTAATACTATTTAGCGGATTTAAAGCTTTATTTAGATGAATCTAGCAAATTTGCTATGCATTAATTTTTCTTCTAATTTTATTGCTCAAATAATAACACAATGATTATATAAATGTAAAAAAATTATTAAAATAATGTTTATGATGTTTATTACGTTAGATTTACAAAAAAATTATAACTTAATTCTTTTTCGCCACATTCAATTTCTAATGCTTCAAATGTCTCCTTCATAATTGATTATTTTAGAATATATTTGGCGGATGAATAAATTTTTATAAATAACTTAAGAAAGTCACATTATAGATTACTTGCGATCATTTTTACTTACTATATAAAAGACAAACCCTTTTTTGATTTTTATAAATAAAATGCCATTTAAAAAATATGAAATTTTAATAATAGATCCTTAGATGTGACTTCTGGATAAAAATACTTATTAAAAATTTTATATGATGCTTTATAATTTCCATTAAACACACAAAACAAATTGTCACAATGAAAATTAATTTGATTTTGATATATTAATATTATTTTAATTTTTGTTTCTAAACGTACTAAAATAAAGAAAATAAATCGACGTTCCAGATAAAATAATATTGTGAGGAATAAACCTACCTTATGATTTAAAAAGATCGACAAATTATCAATTATAAAACTAATTTTATTGACTTTGTCATGTAATAAGCCTATTATGGTTATCCGATGGCTCAAACCAATATAATGTTTTCATGATTTTTTTAGATTGTATAAAAATAAATTGTGAATAGTTTATTTTATCCTAAGAAACGAGGTAAAGAGAAAATTAAAATACAAGTCTTATTCTAAAAATTATTTATGACACCAATGACCATATTTTATAATTACACTTTATTTAAATAATGTCGAGGTCTTAAAATAATTTTAAATTCAATTTTGGTACTTAACATATATTTATTTGATTTCAGAAGCAAATTCATATTGTATTGATGATACACTCGTAAAAATAATCAGCATCATTGATAAAATCACACATAAATTGACACTGCTAAAGCCCACATTTGACAAAATTCATTATACTTAGCTTCCATATTAACAAAATTATACGGTTTCTCACAGATGACCCTTGTGTTGTGCTATTTATGGGTCATTAAAATTATTTTATATGTTAGAAATAGAAGTCGGATTTGTTTTTATGTGTCTATTTTATTCTATATATGGCTAATAATCAAGAAATTTGCAATCAAAAGAAGTCGATTTTCGATAGTCATCCCCTAAACCCGATTCTACGATATTAAAATTATTTTCTTTTTATTATTTAAAAGATTTTGAAGCGAAATACAATTTTCATGATATCAAAAAAATTATTTGCATGACTACTAAACAGTTACTTCTAGCTACTTTCATTTGCATATTATTTATGAAAAACATCCATTATTTATGGAAACATCCATTATTTGTATAATCAAGCGAATTTAATGCACTTAAAAAATAATTTAGTGATAAGAAAAAATTCGCCCTTGATGTCATATAAACAATTTTGAAACACAGATTAATAAAAATTAAATACAATGTTGCCGAAAAAATACTATTATTATATCTAAATAGCATACGCCTTTTGAATATTTAATCAAATTTTCAATAGTGACTTCTACAAGTGATTAACTAAAGATTCATTTAATTCATATTGATCAATTAATTTTGAAACAATCAATAAAAATTTTCACAAAAATAATGTGCATCACCAATAAATTAAATGGAAATCATTTGATAAATAGAAATCAGAAACAAAAAAATCGATTCTAATTAAGTATTTAGGACATAAAACTAATTTATATTAAGGGATTTCAGCTTCTATGGATTTTTTAAACTACATATTTAGAACTATTTTTATCATTTTTATTGGCACTTTTTTTCTAAATAATCAAATATCGTATGGGAATGACCTCGGGAATCACCTTGCAAATGAAAATAAAAATTATTTGAATGATTTTACAAATTTGAGTGTACAGGAATATGATTTTAATTCTGAAATTAATTATGATCATGCAAATCCATATATTTTTTACACTAGAACATTACTTTCAGATGAAGATCTAAGATATAATTTTTCAACTCCAGATTCAGAAGATCTTCAGAAAGATAATTTACCGGAAAGAAATAATATAGATTATACGACCGAAAAGAAAGATAATAGTCTATTAACAAATGAGATGATATCAAAGTCAAATACAAATATCATAGATGAAATTATTTCACATAAAGAAGATGATACAAGTGAGAATAGTGAAATAGCAACAAAGAGCCCATATTTCGAAAGAAATAAAAGATCACATGGCGATGAATCAGATAATTATGATAGCGATGAAGTATTTAATGCAGATACCATTTGTAAGGCGATAAAAATACATAAGAACCAAATAAAATCCATTATTAGCATAAGAGAACATGAAACTATAGCGCGAAACAATCTAAAAGAAGCTCTTTTATACGCCATAGAAAGTCTTTACAATCAGACTAGCTTTAAAAATACAATCCAATTCAATTTAAAAGAATTATTATATAAAAACAACATAACACTTTATCATAATTTTAATGCGGCAATACAAGCCCAGAAAATGTACAATTCATGCTTTGATAAAAATCTAGTTTTTATTGTGCCTATTAATAAAAATATATGTTGTTATGATTTTATGAATACAACAGGGAAAGAAACAAGCTTGCGTGAATTTATTTCGAAGAATAATATTTCTGGTTGCGAGTATGAAAAAGAGATAAATAGCAGTAGCGCACAAGATTATTTATGTACATTGAGCTTGAAAAAGGAACCTAATGGAAGCGTTAGTATTTTGCATAAAATTATCTTGAAAGATCATCTAAAAAATATTTTTTATTTAGGAAATCAACAAAAACAATTTAATTTGTTTTGTAAAAATAGGACAGAAGAAAAGATATTACATGATGTATATGAATCATTCGAGACATATTTTTGCTCTAATACTTATCTTACTGATGCTGAGAAAAATAAAATCACAATAGCACGTATTGGTTTAACTGTATTCGGAGTTATAATAGCTGTAGTAATACGACCTTTGTTCGATGATTAAATTTCTAAAATGAAATGAATTTAGTAAATTTTATGCAGAAAATATAACAAGATTAATTACAATATTTATAGTTTTTTTAAGAAAGGTAACGGGCAGATTTGCGCCTTATATTACACTTTTGGCGTGTCTTTTATTTTTTATACCCTTATTTTTAATGCCGAAAATCACGAAATCGTATTCAGATTGATGGAAAATATCGCGCAAAACCTAATGAAATCTTCGCTTGGCCCTTAAAATTTTTCTTTTTGGTGATTTCGGGATTTATTCATTTCTAAAATACTTCAAGTCTACTTCAAGAAATGTAGAAAGATACAGAATGTCTTTTGTTGGGTGACATTATATAAATAACACCTACTAATCAAAGACACATTAATTTAAATCAATTCAATATTTATGAATTTTTATTCATTCAAATGAAATTATAATAAAAGCATCTCAAAGCCATATCATCTTTGCAGCATAATCTTATAAATGAATTGCGTAAAAAATATTAAGATATGAAAAAAACCTGTTTTACAAGAATAAACGTTAAAATTAACGTATCTAAAATAAATGAACAAAAAATAATACTGAGGAATCAGCATAGAAAGTTTTTTGTTCATTAGGTGTAGTTAAACGCATCAAATCTCGTCGAGTTCAATACTTTGATAAAAATTCTACTTTTATTACACTTCGAAGTCCACTAAAACGTATTATTTTTCCTGGAGACATAATCATTTCAAGAATAGTGGTTTGGTTATTCTGAATTAAGTCAACTTGGCTATACGCATTCTGTAGTAAGCGACTGTCAGTCATTTATTGATGTAGTAACTAGGGCATATAAAAATACGATCGAGGGTAATATTCCGTCCAAAAGCTTATCATCAAAATGAATCGAAAAAATTAATGAAGCTTTTTTTGTCCGTCAAATGATTCTAAGAAATCATAATTTCGGCTTTTTTGGTGTTTTTTATATTTATGGCTAATCAAAAATAAAAAAACTTTTTTGAATTTAATTTTCTGTTTATTTTATAAGCGATCCTTAGATTTTTTAAATTTTTGCGCTTTCTGAATTATTTTATATATTTTTTGACCTAAGTAATTGCGTTTAAAAAATAATAGTATTACCTAATATGCGTCATTTGTAAGGGTCGAATCTAAAATACCTTTTTTAGTTTTTTATTCAATAGTAAAATAGTGAACATTTGCAGAAAAATAATTTAAGTTTTTCCAGTAAAAAAATATTATTTATATACTTTTTACTAAAAAAATGTACTTCTTTAAAATAGTAATATATAAAAATACTATGTGTTTATCATTTTACGCTAAAAGCGTATGATCCAGTTGGAATGGACTAATCTATTTTCCTCGAAAAACGACAATTTAAAAGAAAACATGTCTTGACAGCAAAAAAAGTCAAGAAAATTATAAAAGTAGATAAAATTATTTATTAAACCTGTTCTAAATCTTGATTGCATAACTTCAAAAAAAGTTAGAAATTTAAACCTAAATAAGGGCATAGAAGAATTATAAACCTTATAAAAAAACCAATTTGTCATAAAAAGTATGTTGCGATAATTAATCAAGAAATAAAATTATTTAAAGAAAAAATACGAAAGTTTTACAAAATTTATATAAAAAAAGCTTAAAAGACTTGATCAGTGTCGTAAAGACAAGTGGCAGAACGAATCAGTCTAAATATGTGACTTTAATTCTCAAATATTACAAAGAATTCATTTAACTTATCGGAGCTCACCAGAAAAGAAGAATCAACATCCTAAAAAATACATTATAGTATAAGAAGAAAAATAGCAAGCACAAGTAGAAAATGAAACCCTAAACCATGTGCTCTGTAGCAAAAAATTATTTAACTACATAAAAAAATGTGAAAGCAACAATAAAATCTTGAATTAAAAATCGAGCCTTCATAATTTATAAATTATAACAATGAGGAAAAATGAAAAAACCTATATCAGAAGAAAAATTTTTAAAAGGAAGCTTGTCTTGATGTTATTTCAGACGATTTAATTATTTACTAGCGGATTTGTCAATTAATAATAGAAAAATAAGGAATGATTTATAATGGAAACTCATTGAAATCTTTTTGTGGAAGTTTAGTTAAAAATTTGAATAAATCATATAAAAGCAATTTATGAAAAGCATATTTGCGCATTATCTGAGAACAAAAAGGGAAATTTCGTTTTTTAATCAATCTAAGAAAACATTTACTAGTCTATCTGGAAAGCTTGCCGGTAGAATATGCGAATAAAAAAATTATTAAGAAGACGTCTTGTCTATATTTATTTATTCATGATTTTATCGCATATTTTCTCGTAAAAAGGTGATAACGATTGTTCAATTAAGGCATATTACAGATAAATTCAAAATGAAAGATCATTCGGGGTGGTAAATTAAAGCCAAAAATCCCTATGGCTTATATTTACTAAAAAACACAAAATATAGCTGAAATATTTTACTATTAAAATGAAAGACTCAACCAGTTGGTATCTAATCAACTCTGCGCTGTAAGCCGGATACAAAGACCCCAAGATTAAACGTTTAAAAACAGACCAATAGATAAAAAATACGTCAATGTCAATGAACGCCATGAAATGATGTTAAAAAGCGTAAAAAGTAAATTTTGTATATAATATGGTTATATCTAAAGTACCTAATTTTTTATTATCGCTATATTAGCTCACCGAAGTGAATACTGTCAAATGAAAAATTTTCGATATGGCATGAAAACAAATAAATTTTTTATTTTATGTATGATAAATTTATACACTAAGTCGATGGTATGTCACTGCTCCCATTTGTTTTTGCGTAAAACCATAAAATAAATTGCCCCGAATAGAAATATAACTAGATGAATCTATTTATAGAACGGAAATTTTCTATTCAAAAATGAGACATTTACTTGCCTCTAAAAAGTATAAAGACTTAAGAATATGACATGTGAGACAATCAATTACTTTAATTGCACATGATTAGAAATAACTAGCTATAGTTTAGCCCCAAATGATATAAGATCCAGCTCATATACTGCTCTCATAGAAAAAAAGAATAGAAACTAAATACCATAAATGTAGTAAGATAGTCCACCAGCGCAAAAACAGGAATTTTTTATGAATTTTTAATTTAGCCAAAACGTATATTAGCTCAAAATTATATTTATATTACCTAAAAAGTTCAATCTTCCCTTTAAACTTCTATTTTTACTTTCTTGTAGTAGAGCTTGTGAATTTGGCAAAATAAATGTTTGTATAAGAAAGGTTTTTATAGAAGAAGTATAAATTAGCAGCCGGATTGCCAAAAAGGCTCTTTTATGGATAGAGGTGTTGAAAAGAGACCTATTATATATAATTTATATCGTAAAAAATCGTTTTAATTAGATTAGATTACGACCACTAATAAAGAACTGATAAATAAGGGCAGTAATATTTTAAATGGATGATAAAAAAACACATATAAACCTAGAAAAGATTGAATAGGTGTAACTTAGAAAATTTGTGCATCGAATTTATAGAGATGAAACAAAAAGAAATATAAATGTAAATAAAAAAATCAACAAAATTTTTAGAAATTCATAGCTATTTATTATTTAAATAAAGGATCGTCAAGATAATCTAAATTGAAATATAAAAAGAATTTTATAAGCAAGATATTGTTCCTTACTGAATATAATTTTTTTTCGAAGAAGAAACGCAGTGTCAAAATTATGGAGAAGCATCTAAGAAATAATTTCATCTAAGTTATTGCAAAAAAAAACATGGTAAAACTACAGACCTATAATGACGAAGTGGTGGAATCTATACACTTTATGCTTACAGAAAATTCAATTTTAAAAGATCAAACAAATCAAAATATACTCGGTTAAGAAAGAAACTGACGGAGATAAAAGAAGACACTAAAAAAAAATATATGGTTATTTAGCTTAAAAAACCAGATATTTTTATCCATTATAGAATCAAAAACTTGATTACATAAATGGAAATAGAAATAAAGTTTGTTATCGCATATTAATGTTAAACATGCGAAGTCGATGAATATAATTTGCTGTGAATGAAAAGTATTTAATTGAAAAATATTATGTGTGTGAAATAAGATTATTTTACATTTAATACTAGAAGTCATTGCCTTTTCCAACTGTAGCAATATCGTTTTATAACTTTCTGATAAGAGGTAACTCTCTTAAAGAGATTTATGACCATATAATGGGGTTTAAATGTGCTGTTTTATAGTAGAAAAGTTTGTAAGGGGGTTGTTGAGTTTTAGAGGTTGATTAAATGTTTCAAGATTATGTGCAGTTTTTTTTCATAAAACAATGTCTTTTTATACTTTTAGATGATAAATTCAATAAAAATGAAAATTAAGTGTTTATCCTTTATATTAAGATGATTTGCTACAAACCAAATAACGCAGCAAAGTTAATTATATATTGTGTGTGCACACCACAGTTTTATATATATATAAATTTAATGGAAGCCAGTGGAAGTATAATCATAATGGAAATAAAGGATCTGAAAAAACACTTAAATTAATATGTTTTGAAGATAATTGCATTGAAGAATATTATATAGATGATGGGCTGAGCAAAGTACTTTTTGTGTCTGTTTATATGTGTAATCTAAAGTTATACAAGAACAAATTTGATATATTAAGGATCAAATCTACACATAAATAAAGAATTATTCTATTTTTTGTAAAATTAATGAAAAAAAAATATTTATTGGAATTATCATGCTTCATTTACAAATATATATGTTTTTGCTATTCTTTTTTAATAAAAATATCATTTTTACCTTTTTTATCTATTAAAAATAGTGTTAACGTTTTTTAAAATATAATATACTTAATTATATGTTTTTTTGTAGCTTTAAAAAAATTTTCATATCCAGATCCTATTTATATTGATAGTTAATTCTTTATATCTTTATACATTTTTTTCATACATAACATTAAGACGATTGTTATCGATGATTAATTTTGGTTTTTTATTTTCTGCGATAAAAAAACCATATATTACGAAGTTTTAATTGTACTTATATTCGAGAACTGCAAATAATTTTATTTCTCATTTTTATGAATATATAAGTCCAAAATGTTATCCTATTTTGTTTTTACTATTCAAAAATAATAAAATTATTTTGTGAAAACATTTTTTAGATGCATGCTCTAGATCAATTATATAAATATTTATGTATATTAGATTTCTTTAGATCTCCTATTTCTGAGCATCATAGCTTTTAAAGTAGTATAAAACATAAGTTTTTGCTATTTAACCCATGTATAAAATAATTATTTAATAAATTAATTCAAATATTTTTGTCAATTATATTAGAACATATAGTATTTCGGCTAATTTCGAGCTAGATATATATCATTGTTTATTTTAGATAATGTATACTCGACCCGTTAAATATGATGGCTTTTTTTTATCTGCTTTATGTATTCTTTTCTTCTCTTATCGTCTTAGAATCTTTCTTAAACATATTCATTATACAAGGTTTATGTGCAATCTTTTTGCAGGAATTGGTACTTTGAAATCTCGAAATAATTTTTTTTAAAATAAGATTTAAGATTAAATGGGTGATTTATAAGTTAAAAAGGTATAAAAAGTATTAAATTTATGGAAAATCAAGAGAAGTAAGATTTCAAGGGATATTTTCGCTTAGAATCTATAGCAAGCTTTGTGGTACACCGACGTAATTTATAAAAACCATTCAAGACGTATAATGTTATAGTTTTATAATTAAATATTTATCTTAGAACAACAAACAGAATATATATTGAATCAAAAAAAATGATACAAGAGAGATTTCAGCTTTCAGAAAAAACAACAAAAATAAGTACAGGTAAGAACACTAAATTATTTTTGCTTATTTATGGATATATATTAGATTAATATGGTATTTATTTACTTAAAATGCCCTGTTATCGGTATTTTATATTTGATTTTTATTGTTTATATTGAATCAGTATACTGTTATTACTAATAAAAAAATTGGCTTACTTTCCCAAAAAATAATGCTAAGGAATGCATAAATATCATAAAAATAAAAAAGATCATGATTTACGATAATGTTTTAACAAAAAAAAACATGATATGTAAATAAACCTAATAATATAATCAGATAAAAAAAATACGCGCAATAAATAGAATTGTGATTGAAAATTTATCATAAATTATTCTACGTACATAACGTATGCTGTAATTTTGTAAATATCATGTGTTAAAAGAGGTCTGAAATGAATCGTCTCATAAAGATGTTGAATTTTATCTTTTTAAAAAAGTAAAAACATGAAGATACCCCCTAAATAAATCTAAAATTTGTCTTTAAAAAAATGACTTGCAGTAAAAATTTTATAAAAGGCATTTAAAAATATTTTTAAGGGTTTTAATGTTTTATTTCTCGATTCATTGTAAATTTATAGGATTTCCCAATTTGCGCAAATTCAGATAATTGTTTTCGCTGTAATATTTATTGAATTTTTGATAATGCGGAAAAGAACCTAAAACATAGATATTATATTTGAAATACACGATTATTTAATGCTTCACAAACGCGGTAAATATATATAGAGGCTTGAAAATATTTTAAACAATTTTATAATAATCAATGGTATACCTTATAATCATTCAAACAAAAAAAAACCTTTAAATTCACGGCTTAAATTGATTTATCAAAAAATGAGAGGATAGCAGGGGCTATATTACGATACAATAGGATGATGCACCTGTATTTTTTTTGTAAATTAGGGCAGTAAAATTACATAAAACAATAAAAATCCATCAGAAAATAGAAGATTCGAATTAAAATATCCAAATATTGCATATAAAATGAAATCTTCTTTTGGTATAAATTCTAAACCATGTGTCTTTTCTATTTTAAAATATATATTTCTTTTTATTATGGAATGATGCTAGTGTTATAATTTTAGACTTTATGCTTAATAAAAGGTGATTTTGTTTCTTGTGTGCAGATGTAATTTATTTTTTGACTATATCCTCTTCTCTTAAATCTTCCTCATACCTCTATTTTTTTCAAGGCCTATTGTTTAAAGATTTTCCTCAATTATAAAGTTAAAAATACGCCCAATTTAGCTTAAAGCTTTGGAATATGTCGTATTTTAATATAGAATATGATGTTAGAAACACAAATTATTATAATACATACCTAGCTTCTATTTATTTAGATTGTACATTAGTTACGAAACTTGGGATTTTCAATATCGCTGCTTTATCTAATTCTACAATTTTTAGTGACCAAAGCACCAAAAGCAGTTTTCACATTAAATAAATGGAACGTATGCTTATTTTCAACATATATAGATTCAGAAACATGCTCTTGTATAAAATATGCAACGAGAACCTTTTTTAGTAAAGTCCAAAGATATGTAGGTAAAATAAGTATTAATTAAAACGTGTGAAGTAGAAAAATTGTGCCAGAAATATGTATGTTTCGTATATATATAAATGTCAGGATTTCAATTCTTATTCCTATCATACATAAACAATTATAAGAATTTTTTTCCTTATTTGTATGCATTTATTAGTTTTTATTAAAATTCTAGTGATAGAAGGTGAGTTTTACAGTGATTAACATAGATTATTCTGTAAACTGTCGAACTTACCGAACAAGTAATACAATTATAGTTTATATTGAATCGAATTATAAATATTACCAATCGATTATAATATAATTAGATTGTCACGGTTTTTGAAAAGAGATAAAATATTTTTCTGCATTTATGGTGTGTTCTAGCAGAAATACGCAGACTTTTTTTTATAAAACTGAAAACTCTATTCATAATAAATATAGAGGTGATGAAATTCTTCACTTAATCACATAATTTCAGGAAAACAATATTAAAAATTAGTAATGATTTATTACAAATTATACATATATTGGATTTTAATTGAAATTTAATTGCGATAATATTAAATCTAATGGATATTATTAGCTGTAAAACTGCTGGAACGGTATTTTAATATGCTCATTGACGTTTTAATTGCTCAGAAAACAAACTATAATTTTTTTAAGTTAGAAAGATGATTATTCTTTTCATAAAAGTACTTCTGAAGAATTTCAGGAATTGAATAAAATAATAATTTCTGAATAATATTTCGTTATTATTTTATAATATTTATAATAATGAAAATTATTGTATTTTGATAAAACTTCTCTAGTATACCTCTACCTTTGCACAAAATCAAAGCTTTCACTCAGCATTATTGAAAATAATTATGTTTTTTTCAGTATTATTGAGACTTTAATAATTACGATAAACTAGAACAGGAATGAAAAATCTTAGGTTTTTTAAGTGTTAATTTCAAATTTATCATGATATATTAAGGCAGTTTTTGGATTTATTTACATGATCATAGAATTAAAAAATTTTCGATTGCATCCAAAATTATGATTTTCTACAGCACAAATGTTTATAAACTTATAGAAAAATATATAAAATGCTATATACTTTTAAACTATTTATTTAAAAATAAATATCAAACAACGATATATGAATCCCATTGATAATTAAAAATGATCGATTTAGGTCTTTATAATATAAAGCTAGAATTTTAATATCTGTTTTACATATATGCATCACAGTTATATTCTGTAAAAATACAGGATACCTATGAATTTGCAGATAAATACAATAGTAAGTAAGTAAAAAAAATTTAACTGAAAAATGTACGAAAAATCATAAAAAAATAGAAGAAGTCTTTAAGTAAAATTATAGTTGCACATTTATATCCAGTCTAAGATTTTTTTATATAATTCAACAGAATATTTAATATATCAACATAAGTTTATATATCTTTCTAGTTTTACAATAAAAGAGTGTTTTCAAGTAGTTATGCAACAATTACAACGTAATTGAATTAAAATAAACAATTAACTGATAACCGAGATCTACTATAATTAGAATTGTATTTTTTCTGAAAGGATTAAAATAGCATGAATAAATCTTTCAATATATTATCTTTTAGTCTAATATTTGTTTCTGTTGCCTTTATTATACTTTATAGAAAGCATTTTACTTTATTTGTGTTATTTACAAAATTTTACGTATAATTTATATATTTTACTCAAAACAACTATTTATCTTGAATTAACATTTATTATTTGGTAGTGTGGTTTTTTTATCCTTTTTAGTAAAATAAAAACCTTTATCTCTTCCAAAAATTTTCGCGTGTTTATTTAAATAAATTATAGACTAGAAAATAAGTTAAATGCTTTTTAGTATATGTATATATAAGATTTACTATAATATAAAATATATTTTTATGTGTCTGCTAGATATTTTATTGCTCATATAAATATTTATCTTAAATTAAGTTTATTTTATAATAACTTGATTGCATCTCATTAAATTTTATTTTACTATAAAAAAATATAGATTCCTATTTCACTATATTAGAACGTTCATTGAGTTTATTATTTTATAATAACTTGATTACATCTCATTAGATTTTATTTTACTATAAAAAAATACAGATTCCTATTTCGCTATATTAGAACGTTCATTGAGTTTATTATTTTATAATAACTTGATTGCATCTCATTAGATTTTATTTTATTATAAAAAAATACAGATTCCTATTTCGCTATATTAGAACATTCATCATGTACACGAAATATTGTATTTATTATTCATTGAAATCACAAAATGTATTTCAAAAGCGCTTTATTTCCATAAATAATTATATTTAGTGTCTGTTTGAAATAAAATACCGAAAACTCATTATTTTCATCAATGCATACTTTATTTTGTTAAAAAATTGTGTTTTTCTTAAATTAAAATACTAGTTTATGAAGTCAAAAATATTTTAAAAACAATTAAAACACTCGAAGATATCAACCTTTTTAGTGTTTTCTAGACATATATTCGTAAATTTATGAGGTTTTATGATCTTTCTGTAATCTAAAATATTGATTCATTTTTTTTCCAATTTACCTCGTACGAATATTATTTTGTGATTTCGAAAAATAAAAATAAATAAATAAATAAATAAATATAAGATAGTTAAAGAAAAAACGGTTAGTATTTTTGGCATTATCCTCACAATATTCTAATAACCAACGAAAACGTCGCAACAGTTGAGTTGTGTAAATAATCGACCTATAATTTTATGTTAAACGACTGCTGGTTTGATAACCTTCGTGTAAAGGCAATAATAAATTACCAAACTCGTAATTAATGCTGCCTAGGTGCAAGGGATACTGTTAAAACAGTACGGCCGATTCTCAGTAAAAGAGAGCTCTTGGTTATAAACATATACTTGATTGTGGTGTTTAAACAACTCGATCCGTTTCTCGAATGTAAGCCGGGTCGGTCATCAGTGGCGTATTGGTATGATAGGGATGTTTCCGTGTTACGTTTACCCGATTTAAGTTGTCAATACCATTAATCTTTTTTTCTCACAACCAACGAATTTATATATTTTTAAATTGTATGCAAGTCACTTGAACATATCAAATTTGAGAGAAGAAGAGCAGTTGATGAAGATAGATCAGGTAAGGTGTCAAAAAATGCATCAAGGAATTGTGCAATGTTTCCAATATGCTGATTACGTCTAAATAGACATGATTGATATGAAGAAACTTAAATTTAAATAAATAAAAATTATTCAAGAAAACAGTAATTTCTTTTTTTCATTATTCACTTAATAATAACTCAGTCTCAATATATTTACAATACTTATTGGTTCGAGTGTTTCGTTTGGCATCCTGGCTCTTTAAAATGCGAATATGGTATTTCGTCACTACACGACGCCGTGTTATAAAATAATATAAGGATGTAACAATTGATTGTTTATGTTTAAGTTATAGAGAAGTTTGACTACTCTAAATTTAAAGTAAAATATTTATGGTTCTAATGAGAAATGATGTTAAAAAGCTTTTTTTATTTTATTCAGTGGCTTCCTCGACCTTGTTTTCCGTGTTAGCCACTTTATGACCCATCAATTTAAACACCTTTTTAGCATAGTCAGTACCATCCTCAATCTTGAACCCGCATTCAATAAGAGCAGTCATATAAATAACTTCGCCTTGAAGTTTCCAAGACTCATCGTTTTTCTCGAAAGCATCTTTTAAGTTTTTAATGATATCGCTATTGCAATTAATTTCGAATATTTTTTTAGTTTTAAACATCATATTAATCATTGGGTTAGAATCGGATCCGGGTTGACTTCTTATCATTTGTTCCATTGCTGCAGAATAGCCATAAGCGTTTGTTGATACTAAACAAGGAATATGTGATGGCATAGCCTTGAGGTTGATTTTTTCGACGTAAGTGTCAAGTAATTTTTTATATTCTTCAGCAAACTTTTCGAAAGATACTTTAGTTTCTTCATTGTCCATTTTACCTTTATCTTCCGTATGAGTTATTGAAGTTATTCTTTTAATATCGTGCTCTTTATATTTATTAAAGCCTTGGAGCATAAGTTCATCAACAGGTTCATACATAAACATGATTTCATCTTCGGGGTAAAGTGAAAGGAAAGGGCTATTTATCACTTCTTCTTTACTTAAACCTGTAAGTACGAGTATTTCTTTCTTTGAGTCTTTTGGTTTTTTCTCAATATATTCGTCAAAGCTTATTGCTTTATCAACACTTTTAGATGTTGTATATTTTAAAATCTTGGCTAATCTTTCTTGCATTGCTCCTTTACTTTCTCTAACACCTATTTTCAAATTCGATCCGAATTCTTTCATAAAGGTTTGCATAGATTCGTCATCAAGTCTTTCGATCATTTCTACGACTTTCTTCACAAGATTATTTTTAACCATTTTCATAGTATTGGTACCTTGACAGATTTCTCTGCTTACATTCATTGGAATATCATCACTAGCTACTACACCATAAATAAAACTAGCCCATTCAGGAAGAACATCATTAGTAAATTGGCTCGTCACAAATACGTTGCTTACATATAATTTTACATTGCTGTTTTCCTTGTCTTTCTTTTCAAAAAATGATTGCTTGTTTCTTTTGGGGATAAAAAGAAGTAGGGTCAGGTTTATATAACCTTCAAGGGTACAATGTTTTACTGAGAGATAATCATCCCAGTCAGTGCTTATAGTTTTATAGAAAGATGTATATTGATCTTTGGTTACTTCTTTAGGCTTTACCATCCATAATGGCTTTTCCTTGTTGATTAATGTTGGTACCTCGACCATTCTTTTTATTTTTTTCTTTGCTGCTCCATCCACTTCAGTAACAACTGGCTCATCATCAGCAGCAACTGGTTCATTATCGGCAGCAACTGGTTCATTATCAGTAACAACTGGTTCATTATCAGCAGCCTTATTAATATCTTCTGCGGCATCTGCTACCTCAGTTACCTTATTATCATCATTTTTCAAATTTTCTGTATCGGCAACTTCTGTAACCTTATTGTCTTCAAGAGGCGTGTTTTCATTGTTTACTTCTTCATCAAACTCTCTTTCTTCATTCTTAATAAGATAAATTGGATATGGAATAAACATAGAGTATTGTTTAACAATTTCTTCAATCTTATTCACATCCCTATACTTCTCATCTCCCTCACGAACATGCATGATTACTCTTGTACCATGACCCTTTATCGGTGAAACAAGTCCCTCACTTTCCTCAGAAACCATCGAAACTGTATACTCTCCAAGTGACTTACTCTCAAACATATAAGTACTATTGTCATAAACTGATTTGGTCACAACTTGAACCCTATCAGCCAACAAAAAAGATGAATAAAATCCAAGCCCGAATTGTCCTATCATTTTCTTCATATCACTTTCTTGTTTAAACTTATTCTCTGCTAATGCCTCTTTAAATTTCTTAGTACCAGAAGAAGATATCTTTCCAAGAAACTCCTTAAGCTCATTTTTGGTCATTCCGATTCCATTATCTTCAATACATATCCAGGCATTGGGCTTATCTCCTGTCGATATGGTAATTCTTAAATCACTAGGCTTGATCATAGTCTGCTTAAAATCTCCACCAAGAGTCTCTGCAATTTCATTGTATGAAAGCTGGAATTTGTCACAGGCATCGGATGAATTCGATACTAGCTCTCGGAACCCAAGTGACTTGTCGGAATATAATGAATTGATTATCGTGCTCATCAATGATGTTATTTCAGCATCGTATTTGCATGTTTCATTCTCGGTAGTTGGTGTAACTGCTGTTGTATTATTTGGTTTGGTTGTTGTTGTCATTCGTATCGATATCGGGATTTTCGCTTATTTATAGAGTTTCGGATTTTTCCGGAAAAAAATATGTTCTTGAAAAATCTGGAAAAAGATAGAATGATCAATAAATCAAATATAATAATGTATTAGTGCAATTATGACATCTTTCATTATATGTAAATGAAATTATGGTCGTAAATAGAAGATAAAACGAATATAATATACATTTAATGCAAAAGAGCTATAATAATATGATAATGTGAATATATATTTCTAATAAATTTTAATTTGCTTTCAATACAATGAAGCTATAAAAATATCATGTAATAGTATTTTAATTTGCATTCAATACAAAAGAGCTATAAAAATATGATAATGTGATAGTATTTTAATATACATTCAAACAAAGAAGTTATAATAATATGATAATGAGAATATATTTCTAATGAATTTCAATACAATGAAGCTATAATAATATCATGTAATAGTATTTTAATTTGCATTCAATACAAAAGAGCTATAATAATATGATAATGTGAATATATTTCTAATGACTTAAATTCACACTTAATACAGAGAAGTTATATACATGATAATGTAGTGCTATTATTAGATGGATTTTAGTATACATTTAATAAATAAACATCACTATGATAAAAATCAACACCATTAATATTATATTATAGCTATAGTCTTAATATCAGCCGTCGAGACAAATTATATAAAGTCTATTGTATCATTTAATTCACCATCAATGCTGGTAGTAAAAGAGCATATAATATATATTACGTAAAAAAGAAAAATATAAAAATAAATCCCATACATTTTAATATAATAAATTAATATTAAATTATACAGGAAAATCATTATTAATTTTTTATATTAAACTGAAATCCACAAAATTTTCACTAATTAATTGTTGCTAAGGCACATGCTCATCAATGTTAAAAAATAAAAATAGGCCCTAAATTGTATTTCTACCATCTGATTTTACAAAATAATTAAAATATCAAAATTTAAAGAATCGACTGGTGTTAGACTTTTCCTTATAAAAAACATGATTTAATTAAAAATCTTAAGAGATATTTAATACATAAAATAAAGCAGCCTGCATCATACTTGGTTATTTATATTATTGAAATACCAAAATTTGCAATTACTGGATTAATTATATAATCATGTTTTATGCAAATTTGAATCTCTTGTGTGTTTTACTATAATCACATTATGTTTTAAAGACATAAAAAAGATCATATTTCACGATTCGTCAATAATAATAAGAAATGGAATGGGGAATGTCTTTGGATGATGCATAAATTTTTGTGATTGGAAAATCAAATATCTTTCTGTAAACCCAAATCTTGAGTTTTTTGGTAATCTTTAATTTAATATTTTTGATGGTGTAATAATCATTCTCAATAATAAATTGCCCTTTACTATAAAACGAATTTTAATATTTTGTGTTTTTTTTATTAATTTTAACCACCTTTATAATAGATTGTGATCAGTTTACTATGGGCTTAAAATCTTTAATTCTTGTGTTTTTCTTTAGTTTTAACTACCTTTATTATAAATTATGATCTGTTTACCATAAACCCAAATCTTGAATTTCGTGTTTTTCTTTAATTTTAACTACTTTTATAATAGATTATGATCGGTTAACTATATGCTTCTTTGATTTAATGCCTATTAATCATTAATATAGACATTATTTTTCACCCATAAAAACTTATAATATTCTTTAATTTTTTTAGAACATATTCTTTTATAGCCCTTTTACATCTCTTATTATGATCAAGAGTAACTTGAAAAAATCACTGGCATATTTTCTAATTTTATATCATAAGAAATCTATTCAATTTTCTTTTAATACGTCAAAAAAAGCTAAAAAGTCTTGCTTACTTTCCCCCTGTTTCATATTTATAATCAAGTTTGATACATTATCAAGTCCTTTTCACCTACACACAATCTACATACATCTTGGATACACGTTATTTCTAAAATTACTTTTCTTAAAATAATTAAAGAAAAATTACACTTGTATTATAATTCATATATTTTTTACTAATATTATTAAATTCATATATTTTTATTAATATTATAAATTAATAAAAAAACTTGCCAGAAATATGCTTAAAAAATATTTATATCATCGAATTATAAAAAATAATAAGTAACCGTGATTTAATGTTTCCAACTTCTATAAAAAAATAGTGGAAATAAACCAAATATGCCATACTAAAATAAATATTCCGATATCTATTAACATTCTTTTTTTTCAAATAAAACATTGGTCTACCACTACAATTTAAATTCACAATCAAATTTTATTACTTACTTTGGATATGTCAAAAAAACTTACATAAAGGTTTTAACAAAACTGTGCTGTGCCTCTCAATAAGATAACTATCATTGTCTATTTATAAATTTAATAAGTAGTCAAAACTTAATTTTAATTTAGCTTAATCTATTCTTGTATAAAAGATTATTGTGTGATTTATGTGTCGCAAGTCTAAATTTTGACTCTATATCTATAATCTAAAAAAAAGCCGAAAATTTGCATGTAAGATAGGCAATGAAAATAAAAAATCAATTTAATGTGTTATAATGTATGTAAAATTTTAGAAAAAAATATTTAGATAAAAAGTTTCAAATAAAAAGTGGTGTATATGAATCTTTAATGAAAATTGTCATAACTTACTGCATTAATATGATTTTTTTGTATGATCGAGTAAATTAAATCAAAAATAAAATATCATAGAAGTATCCAAATTATACTTATGTGTTTATTTATGGCTAATGTTTTATTGTAATAACAAAGAAAATAAAGAGATGTGTTCCCATAATAAATGATTAGTAGGAAACTTTAAACAACATAAATATTTTTATTGAATTCTATGATATATATCGGTGGTCAAAATAGACTAAACGTAGTGTTTAAAAATATGCATGTATAATACTAAATATATGTGTGTTGCCAGTGACGCTAATAAATTCATGGTATATAATATTCATATAAAACAATGTATATCTTATTAAAGGTTAAGAGGCTTAATATATTGTATAAGACATGTATATAATCAAATATTTACCAATACATTCTATTATTATGAAAATATACACAATATATTCTATTATTAAAAATATACACAATATATTCTATTATTAAAAAAATATACACATTCTTTGTTTAAAAATATTGCATAAGACATGTATATAATCAAATATTTACCAATACACTTTATTATTATGAAAATATACACATTCATCTTGAAAAATTTTACACAATACATTTTTATAAAAAGATATTAATCAATACACTCTATTGTCAAGAAAATATACACATTCATCTTTAAAAATATTACTATTTTATTTATTTCTGGGTTAATTTCTTTTTATCGATTTTATCTATTTAGACGTGTTCAGCGTGTTGGGAATATTGCACAACTCCTTGATGCATCTTTTGACACCTTCCTCTGATATATCTTCATCAACTGCTCTTCTTCTCTCAAATGAGATGAGTTCAAGTGTCTTGCGGAGTGTGAGAGCTTGCATGTATGCTTCTACTTCGTCCGGGATTTTTAACTCCTTAACATATTTTTTATGATATTTTGTGACCACCCCATCCCAAATCATCACATATGGTATTATTCTTGTTTTACATTTGTTTAAAAAATTACATAATACATTTTTATAAAAAGATATTTATCATTACACTCTATTATTATGAAAATATACACATTAATCTTTAAAAATATTGCATAGGACATGTATATAATCAAATATTTACCGATAAATTCTATTATTAAGAAAATATACACATTCATCTTTGGAAAATTTCACACAATACATTTTTATAATCAAATATTTACCAATACATTCTATTATTAAGAAAATATACACATTCATTTATTAAAAATATTACACAATATATTTTTATAAATGAATATTTACCAATACATTCTATTATTAACAAGATCAACACTTTCGTCTATTAAAAATAAAATATTAGAACAGTTTTGAGAATAGTACATACGGGGTATATTATTCTATTCCACAGATTAACAAACACTACGTAAGAGTTTCAAAAATATATGCCATCAAAATTTTAAATATTAATTCTATTTGTAAATTATAATTCCCATCCAAGCGCCTTTTTTTGAACTTAAAAAGAATTGTCTAAAAAATCATACGAATATTTTAATCGCACTTTTTCAAAATTATGCATACATTATATTTTTCCTCTGTTGTCTCTGCTTATGAAATCATTTCCGTTAAAATGGTTTGTCTTTTAAACTTATTATTTTACTCAGAACTTTAAATTAATTCAAGATAAATATTCAAACTAAAGTTGGTGTTCTTAATCACAGAAAATAGCTATACATCCCATTTTCATTTTAAAAATACAATTTTGGGTGTGTTTTACGTTTTTTAGCCACAAATACTCAAGAACTTAGGAGATTTCCTGTATAATTTATTCAGGCGTTAAATTGTCTAAAAAACGCGAATTTTGGCAGAATTAATCTTCGTGTTACATTTTTTAGACTTAAAACATACATATAGCAAATCTAAAGTGCGTTTAATCTATACAAGCAAAACCCAAGAATGATCTTTAAAACATATTTGACTGATGCTTCTTTCAACCTCGTCATATTTAAAATATTTTGGTGACATTTTTATTTCCTCGCTTTTTAGTTCAAGTGATTGTTAAATCCTAATGTCTGTATATATGCTTCTGCTTCAGTTGGCATTCCCTGCTCCGTAATATAAGAATTATGTCATTACGTAGTCCTTCATCCCAACTTGGAATTTATAGAGCTAATCGTACTCTGCAATTTTAGATGTGATATGGTTCATTTGCCAGTAGTTTTGCATGGATATATCAATATTTTGCAATCACATCAAATATAAATGTTTTGTTCTTTTGACGGTAATCTAATTGGATCATTTTATTGTTTATGTGTATACTAATATAACAGATAAACATATATTCCCTATAATATTATGTCCTTTATTTTTAAAAATTATTTACTTAGGTATTTTGTGCTTTGTTTATGGATAAAACCACACTCTAATTTACTTTTTTTACGTTCATAATTTTTACATAAAAAAAAACATTATATCGCAAAAATATCGTCCATCTAATATCAAAAATTGTGTGAAGTTATTTATATACGTCATTTTTTTTACTAAAATGTATTTTATTTATAATTACCATAAAAACTAAAATATGATAACCAAATAAAATATTAAAAATTACTTTTTGCTATTATTACTGTATATCGGATTTTGGATTTACATATTGATTTATAAATTTAAATGATTTTTTTTTCAAAATAATACCCCAAAAATTACAGAAAATATATATCAATTTATATTTCTTTGAGTATCTCAATAGTTCATTGAAATCATTAAATAAATGCTAAAATACATATAACATTCGAATTTTAACCACTATGAAAATATTTAAATAAATGATTTTAAACCAAAATAATTGCAGTTATAAATGAGTTTTCATATCCGTGTGTGCTGCACATTCTATGCACAGATCTCTATATTTACTCAAAAATAACAAGATTTAAAATATATAAAATGACGAAACTAAACCTATTGTCGCGCCTTTCCCATAGAAATTTCAAGCTGGAATATATTATTATTTAATGTATTCATCGTACAAACTTTTAAAATATCATAAACTGTCTCAATGTCATATAACTAAACTGTTCATTTTTTTAAAAAAACATTATTTGTTTGAATCTAATTATAATTTTTTAATTTGTTACCATAATAAATTACAGAAGCTTTAGGTATTTAAAGTTTGAAATAAAAGTATTGTGTTTATTGAACAATAATAGTTCGGTGTTAAATCACAGTTTTGTCGATTTGATTTTACAATCCTTCCTACGACGCAATTACTGCGAAAAGAATGAGAACCATCTTTGAATTTTATTATTTTATAGTTTATAAAATGATAGGTGTTAGTGCTTGGATTTTTGTAATATTCTGTTCATAAATTCGCATAAAAATTTTACAGGTTTCAGATTTCCACTAGATTTGCTGAAATCTTCATGAACATAAAATTTGATAAACCAAAACACGAATTTATTAAAACAAAGCGTCGGCATATTCTAAAAAATTATTGATAACGCGGTTAAAATATATGAAAGTATTGCCCTCTCTTCATTTATATCCTTATAAAATTTTCTAATGATTGATTTCACAGAATCCATTTTTTCTATAAAGCTAATATATAGGAAAAAACTAGAAATATAGTAACTTGAACGGTATTGATCCAAAAATGCGAATAAAAATCTTTGTGTTGATAATTGCTGTAATATATAAAAAACTATTCATATTTAGCATAAAAAAAATATAAAAACACCCTCTAAACATTATGCATACTTATCAAATTCTATATTTAAAGAAAAAAAACTTGTGATAAAGAAAATTTTATATGAAAATGAAATTTCTTTTGTAGATAATATTTTTTCCATTTAAAAACAATAAAATTGATAAAATTAAATGCTTACTTATTTCAACAATGGCTATTTTTGATAGATTTGATCAATATTTAACCATAAAATTTATAGAAGGTGTATTTGAAAAACTATAAATTCTTAGTTAAATTTATGTTCGCTTATTTAATGATCTTTATCTTAAAACTTGAAATTAAAAAGCATCCCTTTTTATGTTAAACTATCATAAAATGCATCACTTCAATTTTTTAATAGAATACACAATATGTTAGACGCGATTAACTCGTTTCTAGTGATTTAATATCTTGTATTAAACAAAATTATAGTAGAAATATCCAAAATGTGTTTTTTTGATAATTCGACGGAAATTTGTGCTATCCAGGTATTTTTTTACTTATGGAAACTGTTAAATTTTTAACAATATATAATATTTTTCTTCTGTGTTAAGTTTCTTTTTATTAATTATGTCTATTTAGACGTGGTCAGCCCATTAGGAATATTGCACATCTTCTTGATACATCTTTTGACACCTTCCCATGATCTATCTTTATCAACTGCACTTATTCTCTCAAATAAGATAATTTTAAGTGTCTTGTGAAGTGTGAGAGCTTGCATATATGATTCTAGTTCGTCCGGAATTTTTAACTCCTTAATAAGGTTATTTTTAATATATAATTATATTCGTTTACTAATAATAATATTTTATCTGATCGGTTTTTTCATTCTTATATATCATTACAATTAAAATTTAGCAGAATAAGTCTGACATGCAAATTGCTTTTTCGTAATTTTTTTTATTCCCACTGTCACAAATAGATACAAAATAACCTTAATTTAATATTATATTATATTGTGTTGTGTTTTGTTTACATGGCAGTTAAAGAAAATATATTTTTTAAGAACATCAATATTGATAAAATTTGAATTTAATGATGTTTCTAATATTTGTTTTGCCAAGAAAAATATTTTTCTGAACAATTAGAATCATTTATTATCAATGCAGAGTTCGAGATAGTCTAAACATAAGAATCAGTGATTTCAGTGCTAACGTAACAAAAAGATTACATACTCAAAATTGAGAATTCACATTTTTTTAACTGTGTATACCTACATCATTGATACTTCATAAACGATTACAGATTTGAAATCAAAAAATACACTAAATTATATTTGGAGTCATTTTTGTATAGCGGGTTTTTTTTATGAGCCGGTTAAAAATAAACTTTTTTGTATGTTTTCAATACATTGAATCTTTTTCATTGTTTTATTCTTCAATAGTCTAAAAGTATGTTCCTGTTTTTCCCCTAACGGAATTTAGAAATATTTTTCCAGAATCATAAGATTTGCCGAAAAATCTAAATTCTGACAATGAAAGATCTTAAACTTCCGAAAATATTAGATCGATGATTTTATATACTGTTTTAAAAACTCAGAAAACCTTTTTATTTCTAAATAGGCATAGGAAAGTAAATTTAACGGATAACATGAGAAAATAATGTGGTTTGTTTTAAACCTTATTAAAATATATAAAAATGCGTCAAATTTTCTTTATTATATTTTTTTTATACATCTCATATACATAATCTAATCAACTCACGAAATATATGGATCGTTTAATAAACTACTAATAGCCCCCAATCATATTTTTGGCATTTTTTGTTATTTATATAGATTATCTTGAGAAATAAAAAAATATTAGATAATTTTTATGCTATTGTGAATACATAGAATCAGCACAATATTTTCATATTCTCTACGTAATGATTTTAAATTATAATAATCTCACTGTTCCTTCACCAACTTTATGATATTAAAGTCTTTAAGGGACACCATTTTAAAAAATTTTTTAAGATCACAGTAATTAAATTTTTACAATAAAACGCGAAAAACATTTAAATAAAATTCTTCATATGTATTTGTTGATTTTTTCTTGAAATAATCATGGTTGTATTTCTGATTAAACAATGGAATATTTAAATGTATTGAGAAACATTAAGATAAAACCTATGACGCAATAGGCATGGTTTGATTTTAGAAATGTCAGACATAAAAAATTCTCGATTAATGTTAAGGGTGAAAACATTGCGACTGTAATTATAAATAGTACGAAACTTTTTATTCTAGCGTTGATTTCCCTTTTATTTAAAGATTAGCTGATTTAAAACTAGATATATATATTTATAGAAATTTAGAGTATATTATGGACTAATTTAATAGCTGGATTTCTTTATTTTTTTGGATAGCTAGTACAATTGATAAAAATTCCAATTTGTAATATATATCATTAAAAAGAAGACATTATTTATTATAAATAATTTATGGATTCAAACTTGAACAATAATTTACTAATTAATAGAACTATGACCTATAATCTATTCAAAGTACCTTTTATTTTTTTGGTTTATATAATACACCTTCAGTAAATATTTAGATGAAATTCTTTCATTCATTTGCATATCAAACTTTCTTTAACATTGAATATTGATAATATGCCGAAACTTATAGCTTTTAATATGCCTTATTTGTCATATATTTATTATTCTCTAATCATAGAATTTTTGACAAAAATACGTAGTTGCATGTTCAATAGAAAAAGAATAGGTGGAAGATACAAAAACCGGTTATTCTCTGTAAGAAATATAAAAAATCAAATTCATGGTTGATAGTTTTATATAGATTTTAAATCCATGGATTTCCCAGTCATTTTTCGGTTCACCTGTATTTGACGCTTAGGGCTTATTTTAGTAGACATATCAAGTTTATTTCATATTTCGGTTTTGTGACATAATATCGTTTGGGTGCTTTTCCATATCCTGAATTTTCAACAACAATCAAACCCGTAATTTATTAAATTGTATTACCATTCCCTTAAATTGAAATTTTTCAAAGAAGAATCTATTATTTTAATGCTTTCAGAGATAACACAACTTGTTTTTCCTTCATGTTTTTAAAATGATTCTGGTCTTTTTTAAAAAAATAAATGTTCGGTGTGCACAGAATGATGAAGGGGCTTTACATTTTATTTCTTAGGAATCAAATTGCACACCTTTTTTGCAATATATATAACAAGTTAGCTAAAGAAAATACAAATAAAAATAATATAAAGTACATTAATAAAATATAATCCTTTAAATTAGATGAATATAATATTAAATCGTAAAAAGGTATTAACATGCATAAAATGGTAATTATATTTAGAATCCTTGAATTATATATACTTTAAGAATTTATAACTGAATTACTCACAAAAAAGGATTAATTGTATCATGAATAAAAAATTATTGTATAAGCTTTTTATAAAGTTAAAAAAAATACTTTTGCATTATTATTTGTATATATAAGATCAGCATTGTAATTGTAGTATCTTTTGCGCTTATTCATAAAAAACATTATCAATCACTTAAACTAAGTAGTACTTCTTCATTTTTGCTAGTCTGCACAAAAAATAAGAATTCTCTGTGATATTTCACGTTTTTTCTTACAATATAAAATAAATTTATGTTATTAAACTTAAATAAGGTATAAATGGGTCTGGTGTTATACACGATCACGCAATAAAATGTAAATAAAGTATAAAATTGTAAAAAGAGATAAAAATTCGCCAAAACTTAGTAAATAAACATCTTAAATGCTCTAAATTCTTGTATCAATAGCAGCGAATAGTATCTAAACATTTTAAATATCTATTTTTCCAACTTTTATTGTATATTTTAACCTTCATTACTTTTTGACGACAGGAAACCAGTATTTTATCTTATAATCAGAGAATTCTTATAGTTGTATTTTTAAAGGACAATTTTGTCCGTGAAACAGATAAAATTATAAGCAGAAATTTTTATTCTATCATTAGAATAAGAGCATATTTGTGCTTGAAAATAAATTTTTTGTTGAAGACTATCCTTAGAAAAAAGGCTTTTATAAAAAAAAATGTTTTTAGGCTGTGTTTCTTTGCATGATCAATTTCATTTACTAAGACAAAATTTGCTGATTCTGCAAAATAAAACCCCTCGGAGCATCTATGCCTATCTCACGGATTTATTTACTTCAACTCTATTCTTCTCTCAAACGATATAAATTTTAGTTTTCTGCTATGGTTCTGCATGAAGAATACGTGTTTATACTGAGGATTTATGTATAGGATTATTCTAATCACATTTATTTTATGTTATCGGATTAAAGTTCGATAGTAAGCCATTAGCATGGATTCCATTTTTCTTTATGCACTTTAACTGTTATCAATCAATGTAAAAATAGTTGAAGGACATCGTAATAGGTATATTGAAAATCGATGTCTTACGCTCATAAGTTCTATGGCCCATAGATGATTTCAAAAAGCCAATCAAAATTATCACAAACAATTTTTGAAAAAGAAAAAAATAATAAATGTAAACTTTACTAAATTTATATTTTATACAAATCTTTGATAAAAAAAAATTTTCTTATTTTATGCGATCAAAATATTTAGAGAAGTATATAAGCTAAAAAAATTATATATCGGAATGCATTTTGAAAAAATGTCTGTTTTTCTATCTGAAAAATTATGTCTTATATAGAAGAATGCCATAAAAAACGTAATTTTGCCATGCCATTTTTGTTTTTAACTTAAAAAACGACGAATGATTTTTTCATTTACAAGATTTAAAAATATGATTTGATGGTGATCACGACCGAATATTTTTAATTTAAATAGAGAAAAACGGAGATCGTCAAAATTCTATTGAAAAATAAAGAAAATATTTTGTTGATGAAAAGATGTCCTAGTTAGACAGGCTGAACGAAATTTCTGTAATTTAATGAGCGAAGTATGATATACCATTAAATGACAAAAATAGGCTTGTTGAGTAGTGATTAATATATAAAGCCATATAGCGTGTTATTTTGTTTGTTTTTTTCTAGTTTTTTATAGAAATTAAATAAATTTCTGGACAAAAACTAAAAATGGTATTTTTATGTACCCTGTATATATATTACATAAATTTTTATCTAAAAGAATATGTTGAAAATTAGTATAATATGTTAGAGAAAAAAATCGAGCAATAAACTGGCAAATTATTCAATGTATATGTATACGTTGATTTCTTTATGTATCTGATCTAATCGAATAATCAAAAGAATCTAGGTTTCAAAAATGATGAGCACAAATTATGAATTTGCTTTTTTTTGGATTAGATTCATTTTTCTATTATATTTTACATCTTCGAAACAGTTTTAATGTAAATTTAAAGGATATCTATATAAAGCAACGAACAAAGATCTTCATGGAATATATTTTTTATGTGTAGCTCTTTTTCTGTTTTTGTCAACTTCTGTGTCATATCTAGGTATATTTTTAATCGCCCGCAAAAATAAAGGTCTTCTTTATAAATGAAATTTCTTGCTTAATATAACTGTATGAAAATGATGACTTCATAGATATTCTGCATGAATTCTAATAAATAAATATTCTTAAATATTTTTCTTATATTGAATTCCAGAACTATTATATTATTTATTTTAATCATAATATAAAAATCGCGCCATACTAAATTTCATAACATATATTTTAATATATGACTGATTTTGACAGTCAGCTGGTTTTACTTCATCAAAAGTAGTCGAGCCAAAAATCAATAATTTTTATAATACTGATACACAGTCGTTAATATATTTGATCCATTTTTATCTTTTTAAGAAATAATTTCAAAGCATAATTTTTAAACATTTCAAGTCAAATACTGTTTTTTGACTATCAAATTGGTTAAATTATTGCAACTTTCTATATTTAAAATTTTAATTCGTGATCAGAAATGTAAAAATATATTGGTTACCACTTTTTCTATAGCAATCCTGATAAATTTGTTGCTATAAAATATAAAATTTCAAATTTGTTTTGTTTTGTAAAAAAAATTACCATTAATTATTAACATAGATTATTAATTTACTTCACATGCATTAAAAAGCTAGTTTAAAATTGTGATAATAGGGCGGACTCATGCTGCAAAATATTTTGCGGTAAAATTATGACAATACTATATTTATCAGGGTTAATCTATAAAATTTTATAAACTTTGTAACGTTTATTATTGTTTTTTATGCGGTTGATTTATTACTGTATTATATTTCATGCAAAAAACCTTTTATTTTATATTTTTGGGTGTTAGATTATTAATGTAAATAATTTCACTTTTAAATCAAATTAATATAAATTAAACAGTTCTTACGACCATATAAATTTTATAGATTACAAAAATACAGAGATAATTGTTGAAAGCACAAAATTTCTGCATGTTTGGCTCACAATAAATTTGTTATTGCACAGTTTAAGATATTAAATAAAAATTCGCCAAAAAAAAAGCAAGCAAATGACAATTAAAAGTTATATTCATTAAATATTGGCAAACTTACAACATTTTTTATATTCTTGAGCCCCACATAAGTAATATAGGTATTTTTACATCTTACTTGATTTATAATTTCGTTGTTAAAATGCTATTTTATTGTTTCGTTAATTTTTTATCATTAAAATACCTTTTTTTCAATCTTTGTATATTATAAGCGAACAAGTTTTCCCTTTCATATTAAGCAATGCATCTGAATTATACATAATTATTTGCTGCTATATTCGAGACTAACTATCTCTGGTTATAATTACATGTACCAATTATGACACTTTTTTAAAAAAGGTATAAAGCAAGTGATTTAAAAATTATAAAATATATTTAAATGTAATATTTCGATTTTAATCATGAAGATTTTGTCTACCATAAAATTCTCGCCATATTAGATCTTTTAAGCGTAATAACGTCGAGTATAGAACTTATATTTTTTTTGATTCAATAAAGAAGAATTAAATTGAATCAAAAATTATATTCCTACGATATAAAAAACCTTTAATACATATAACCAGCTTCTTTATTACTAGATTCAACCACCCATATTATCTGTAAAGGCATTTCAAGCAAAAAAAAAGTATCTGGATAGCATAAAATTCTGTCAAATTATCAAAAAAAAAACTTTCGAATTAGGTTTAAAATTGTTTTACGTTTTTAAATTAAATGTACGATTATATTTAGTTAAAAGGAATGTAGAAACAAATGTTTTCTTTTTTTAATAGTCAAAGCATTCTAAGCGTGTTTAAGTACAAATTTATTAATTTAAATGTGTATGTTTCTCAAATGTAAGACGCATTAAATCGAAACAAAAATATGCATTTAATATAGCTTATTTTCTAAACTTAAAATGCAATCTAAACTTAAAATGCTATTTATGACAATATTAAGACTATGGGATCTTATATTCATGTTACATAAAATTAAAACTCGATCTTATTGTTATGATTTGCAAGAATATTATTTAGTTTTTTTATGTCTTATTTTCACTGTGATAAGATTCAAATTAGATACATAATTAAGCTAGATTTGTAAAAAAAATCATATATTTTGATATTTTTTTTCTTATTTTGTTTATTTTTGTTCTTTAGGCTTTATTTTTTTTATAAATTATAGGTTTATTGTAAATAATTTATACGTTTATGTCAAGCGACAACTTTTTTTAAGTATAATAATTGAATTATTGTTCATTAATAGTGAATACTTGCATTGAGAAAGTTGTACTTGGTCTTTTCTAAATGATAAATATGTTTGTTTTATATATTTTTATATGTACAGAGGGCATCGTATTTTATTTATCTGTTTCTAACAAAAAAAATATAATTTAAGGCTTATTTTTGTTATTTTTACAACACATTATTATGTTTAACACTTTATTTAATCGTATTTTTTTATAATGTTTCTAGGGTATTAAACAAGAAATATGGCTTATATGCTTATACTTATACTTATTCTTCTTTTTCTTTAAAAATTTAAAAAAATTATAATGGTCAACTTGATCTTCAGTCATAGAAATTTGTTCAAGAAAAACTTTAGATTGCTCTAAAGGGTGTATTTGTCTGATATTTTTCTATTCATTATTATTTTTACATTATTCCTCGATGTTCTTATTCTTTCAAGATTTATTGATCAAAACTCCTTAATAATATTAACTGTAAGTATATTTCATGTTCAGTTAGATTTCACAAATGTTTAAGTTAAGACTTGCGGTATTTTGAAATAAATATTAATAAAGGCATAAAAAAATACATGAAAAAAATAATATATCAATATCATGGCTTTAAAATATCATTATTAACACTGGTTAGTAAATTCTATAAAATAATGTCTGAAACTAAAACCAGCACTAAACTAATATAAAAAAGTAAAGATTTCTAAATTTGATTTATTTTCATTTTAATATAAAAAATGCTAAAATATTCATTATGATTTGAGACTTTGCCTTATTGTTTTAATTTAGCTAATCTTTGATTGCACTTATTACTAAAATATATCCACCATCAGGATGTATTTGATCAATAATCTTTATATTTCTTTTAAAGCTTTCATCTGAATTATTATCTGAAAATATTTCTATGTGCTTATTCGCTTTATTAATTGACATCGCTTCATTTCTTTCAACACAGCCTTTTAAATAAATTGAATTCATCTCTTTCTGGCAAATTTTATTCGATTCTTTTTTTAATCCAATTGATTCGTTCATTAAGTTTTCTACTTCTTCTTTGTACACATTTTGTTGCATTTCTATGGGATCTGATCAATGGAATATTTATAAAGATACTAGAATATGGTTTTTTGGATATAAATGTGAATAGATAACAAATGAATATGTTTGTGTTTTATGAATATAAAAGAGTGCGTTTTTTGGTTTTACTCATATAAATATTTCGCAAATTATATTCTTTTTATAATTTCTGTAAACACAATATGTACTTATATTTATCTATTTTTCATGCAAATACAATTACTTATGTAATTTTATTAAATATTGATAAAACCACTTCTTATCTGTTCTTTCATTATCAATTTCTAAAAATAAATGGCTCAGCACACGATATTCCCATAAAATATTTTCGAATCTACAGCATATATTATTTTGTAAAATTGTATTAAAATATTTGGATGTATTCCATAATTTTAAATTTTTAAATTATAGCCGAATTAGTCGAAAGGTGTTTTATTTTTGACCACACAAAAAGTTTTAATTCTTCTTAGATATTGAATTTAAAAATATTAAAACAATATAAAAATTATCAAACATATTATATTTTTTATTTATAATACGACTGTAAATTTTAAATTGCTTGACTCTTATGCTTCTATTTCACCTTTTAGTTTATATATTAAAAATCGATTCATTTCAGCAAATTTTTTATGTGTATTTATGAATAATAGAACTTTATCAATGTGATATAGTATACAAATTCAATTCATGTTTTCATTTATATTCATTACAGAGAACTTTTTGTTTTAATTTAAAATTTGTAGATTTATTTCACTTAGCATTGTTTTTGGCTTTATATACTGTAGACTTGAATTTAATATATTATTTTTATTTACGGAGATTTGGGTATTTTTGTTGGATATCATGTGTACACATTATATTTATGACCAAAGTATACCCGTTTCTCTTATATCTTCTTTGATACCTCTCCTCTTTTCTTGAATCGTACATAAATTATATTGTTGAATATCAAACAAATAGAATAAAACATGGTAATTAAATCCATGAGTTAAGAATTTGCAACTAATTTTTATTAATCAACACTATAAACATATCAAATTCCAAAAAAACTATTACATTGACTTGAAATATTTTTCATCGTAATATTATCATTTTTTTCAATAAAATGTAATTTTTGAGCACTAATCAAGCCCAAAAAAAAATTCTTCAAAATACAGAAAAGTTAGAAGTAAGATTCTAATCATAAAAGTCAGCATTCTCAGAGAGTCATGCATATATTAGATCCAAAATATTCAATTATAATGTTGAAGTTTTGAATCCTTCTAACACACAATCAATGATAAATTACCTGACTAGTAATTATTGCTATCTAGCTGTAAGATACACAGCAACCTCTTTAGGCCTAATAACGGTACAAAAAACTCTCTTCTTTAGAAAAACCTTGACTCGATTCTCGAACGCAAGTAATCAAAGCCATATCGATATGATGAGGATGCTTCCAGTAGCTGTAATACGTTTTACATGATATAATACGCTAAAAACCTTTCCAAATTTCTGAATATAACTCTTAAATAACATCTAAAATTATTAATAAGAAACTAAATTTTTCCATGTTATAAAAATTATAAAGGGCAGATGTGCGAAAATAAGAAAAATTATGTATTTTTTAATATAATAATTTTTGAACTTTAAGCGAACAAATTTAAATTTTTTCTTATGACTCTCATGTAAAAAGCCAGAAACGGAAACCAATTATTTTGACGAAAATCAATGGGTAGCTAATTTTAAAACTTTTAGCCCTTGTATATAAGGTTCCGAAAATTTTGAACGTCGAGTAATATGCGGCGGAAAAATGTATTTTTTTATTGCCAAGAAAAAAAAATGGTTATTGAATCTTTATAAATGTTTTAATGTAAAATAAAATTTAATAACGCAAATCAAGGTAATTTTTTTTTAATTATATCCATATGATTGAAATAATTATTTTTTATTTATGGTCTTAATTTATAGTGAAATAGAATATTTATCTGAAATTAAAATATAGGGATATCTATTGGATATTTTAGGAAATATAAATTATGTTATTTTTAATTACAATTATTTTCGACATCTTATCATATAAAACATATTATTGTTGTTGCGTTATTGAAAAAAAAATATGTAAATTTCTAATTATATTCAATAAATATACTTGAAATATGGGGTTTTACCCTTTAAATATATCTATAGTGGATTTATTTTATATCTAATATATGATTTTTTTTTAATTTTTTGATATATTTACAAACATCGTAGGATCACAAAATAATACTCTTGACAAATGTTTCGTTTATTAATTTTAAAACCGAAAAAATTGTTATTTATACATATAATATTATCTCTCAATATATAAAATCACATGATTTTTAGTATATGTTTAACAATATCTGATTAAATTTATTCATTTCTGGATAGTTTATGTTCAATAGTGTAGAAATCCCACTTTTAAACGTGAAAAATATGGTCTGTATTTGAATATAGAATTCATATTCATTTATAATTTTTCCTATTTTAAAAGCATAAATTAAAATGATTGAACATGCTGAAAAATAAATATGTTTAGAATATATATAAAAATGACAATGGTTTTGAAAGATTCAAATGTAAGTGCTGAAAGTAATTTTCACCACAAGATATTTAATCTTTATAATTTCTAAAAATTTGTAATTTTCTAAATATTAAAATGATAAGAAATAAATAAAATTACAGATATTCACAAAAATTATAATTTCACTAATTAAAAATGAATGCCCTGAAATTGTTAATCTTTATTATTATTGTCTGTAAAAGCTTTTATACCCTATTTTAATAATTTTTGTAAAATACTAGATCTATTTCTTTGTGTTTGAATACCATAAGAATGCGTATATGTGTACTAATATACACATGAAGCCATTTATCCGGATCTTATAAATAAATTGTGATCAAATCAATATTTTTATTTTTTCTATCGGATAAAAAAGCAAAAAAAAATATCAAGAAGTTTAAATGGAGGTTTATTTAACACAGTAATCTAGATACAAATTGATCATTATATCTATAATTTCAAATTACTGTTCCTCATGTACTTGTTTAAATCGAGATACAAATATGAACTATTCACAGTGACCATATTTATTATGTTTATAATTTAATTATTTTTCAAGCTTTTAATAGTATACAAGGATATCCAAAAACCATCTTTACTTCAGATTACATGATAAAGCTTAATAACTGCAACATTTTTTCACCTAAAATATTGTGAGTTTTTTCTCATTCCCTCGACCAAAAAAATATAGTTCAAGTCTTTTAAACAATTTTAAATTCAACTAGTTAATGTATCTAAATTGGTTTCATTTTATATTTAACCTGGTTCTTAAATATAACTACATTGAACATTTCTCTTTTTTATGGGCATTTATTTTTTTAAATCAGGTTTTTGAATTAGATTTCTAAATTGATCATATTTAATTTTTTTTTAAAGAGAAATACAAATTTTGTCGATATTATAACAGTAATCTTTATATTTGAATATCAATAAATTGTCGTAGAAATTGAAAATCATTTTAAATCAACAGTGGCTTTAATTGAAACTTCTCATTTATGTAGTCCTTCTTTTATCTACGTCCTTATATTTAATATATATAGTAAACCCAACCACATAAATAAAACCAGAAGAAGATTTAAGTCGGATATTTATCTTATACATACTAATAGTTTTTTAGCATCAGAAATTAAAGTCAACATTGTTGATTAAAAAAATAACATATAATATCAGTTTGATTGTAATGCATATATTGAGAGCTAAAACCGTACTTTATGTGTATATGAATGTGAACGAAAAAAAAACCTTTTAAATTTAAATTTGTTAAAAAAATAAATAAAATCTCTCGTTTACAGAATTTAAAAAAAAATTGTTTCAAATTTATTTTTCTTTTACTAACCGTATTTTATAAAAATGCTCGATTTCTACATTTGAGCAATCCCGTTTGCATGCATCAGTGTCTTCAGTGCATCGGATTATTTTGTACATGTAAAGTAAATTTTTGCATAGTTTATAATAAAAAAATAGATTAAAAATGTCTTTTATATGGGGTAATATCCATTTTATCGGCATTCCATGTATTTTTAGATTCGCTTATGATCAAGATAGCAGCTAGAGTACTAAGCATACACAATATACATAAAATATTAAGTTATATTATATATATCTCAATTCATTACCAAGAGCTGTATTTATGATTAAAAGTAAATTTATCGAATATACATTATATTTTGTTATTCATTATAAAATATTCGAATAATTAAATTTTATATGACTGCAAACATATTTTAATTTCTTATTTATCTGTTTGGACGTTAATTTTAAAAAGTACAACTCTTCTCGAAGAAGGGTGAATTGACCAATCTGAATGAATTAAAACAAGTTTATATGTTATAATCTGTTATAATTTATTTAAAATATATCGTATATACCTAATATTTTTAAAACTGAGATACTCTCATCTAAAATATCGATTCCCGTCAATTTTTTCAAAATATTATGTGTGTTCATACTATTATACTTTTTGTACTGAACATTTTTTGACATTCTATGATAGTTAGCATCGAAGTCACGCAAGAAATCTTGTATTTTCTCAACCAAATGGTCCATATATTTTAGTTTTATGCTTGAATATTTAGGAATGGAAGAAATTGTTTTGAAAAATTCCAAAATACATTTCACAAAGCGTATAAATGGAATCCTATAATATTTTAGATGACTATGAAAGTGTATTGCCCTCAAATTATTAATTTGATAAAAATTATGAAAAGGAATACTGGCTATTAAAAATTTAGTGGTTTCTAATTGACATTCCCCCACAGATATTTGTTGACATTCCGTACATGGTCTTTTGGGTAAATATATTCTTTGTTTCGGGAGCATCATATTCGATTTTTCGACAAAAAAAATAAGTCGAATTAGAGCACTATGGTGGTTATTAGTCATTATTTTTTTGAATTCCACATTATTTTTAGCATTTTCACAGAGCCAATGCTTTGTTTTCGTTAATAATAACATGTTTTTACAATATTCCTTGGTGTTTATTGCTTTGTATACTTTAAAAAATTGACTATCCCAAATTATTTGCGTTGAATTTAGGAAGAAACAACGCAGACTATATTTTAATATAAAAAATTCATTGATTAAAATCTTGTTCTTTGTTTCCAGCTTCAAATTAAAATCCTCAGTGCATATGTTTTGACAGAATGACATGAAAATTTCAGTAATAAGATAATATTCAAGTGTTACAAAATTTGGAGGTGCTGTATTAGTCAAATTATTTTTAAATATATCATCTAACAGATGAAATTCTGGTAAAACATTAAGTATAAAGCTATTTTTTTTAAGGGAATCTAAACAGCTCAATATTTCATTGATTCTTTTACTCCCAAAAAACAGAAGTATCCGTGTCTCTTCATTTTCGAGCTCTTTCGATACTTTATTAATAAATTCTTCAACATTTTGTCTATAGATATCTAAAGTACATAGACATTCCTCAATAAAAATCTCTTTAGACTTATTCTTAAAGCCGTGAAGGGAATTGAATTCTTCTAAATATTTACGCATGCAATTTTCAACTTCACTTTTATCTTTAGTGCTTCTACAGAAAATAATTCTTTGTATCATAAAGAACTTATCGATATCAATTAGGTCATATTCCACGATTCCATTGTTTCCAATGTTTCTAACACAATTAGATTTTTTCGAAGCTTCTTTTAAACAGATATCATCTTTCGAAGGATTATGCTTCGGTTTCTCTGCGGAAACTTGTTCTTCTGCATTGTCTATTGAGGAATAGGATTGATTATTATGGATTTTATTTGTCTTAACATCGCCATTATCATTTGTACACAAGGTATTTATGGAACAAGTTGATGTTTTTGTTGTCTTTTTTAAACTAATCGGAATATATTTATAGACTTTTGGGCATGTACTGAGAAACGTCTTCACATAATTTCTATCATTCATTAAATTATCTTTTTTGATTGATTTCTTAACTTTATCAGTCGATATCACTGGTTTAATTCGTTTTTTAATTGTCTTTTTAACTTTAAACGTCGGTATCACAGGTTTAATTTGTTTTTTATTTTTCGGTAAATTATCTTCGCATGTTTTCGCAATATTAGAAAAATAATCTGGGTCTTCTGTGTTAGGTCTATCGGTATTGATTAAAGCTTCACGCATAGCTTTAAGTATCGTGTCTTTTGGCTCCAATTGGTCACCTAAAGGTGTGCATATATCATTTACCGGATGTGCTTCAAGATTGATTCTGCTTGGGTCTTCCAAATAAAAAGCATCTTCTATTTCATCGTATAAATTTATTGTATTTGAAGGCTTTCTATACATGTGGCTAATATCTAGAACTGATTCACCCATCTCATATGAATGTTCTTGGTCAGTATTGGTTTGCTGTATTATTTCATTTAGATTTAAATCGGCCACGGGATCTCCGATTCCCGCCTCTAAACAACTTTCCATAACATTGGTAGCATGAAAGGTTGGGCAATTTACGGTTTTGAATATATCTTGAAAAGAGTCAACATCCATTCCTAATTCAGCATCGATTAAATGATCCGTCATGACATTATTTTGAAACATATCATTCAATGAGTCGCAATATAAATTTCCATTTGATATGTCCGATGTTGTATTCTGATTATATTGAGAAAGGAAATGATCCTCATAATTTGAAATTTCCATATCGGATCCTTCTTTGAATTTGGTTGTGATTATTCTGTTGATATAAGTCATAAATGTAAATAAATTCATATTAATTTTTTTTGTAGTTTGCTAGCATCAAAAGATTTTATATTTGTAAAATTATGTGAATGGCTAATTTGTCTCTACCAAATGAGTAAATTAAGTATGTAGGGTTAAATTTGCAACAATTGGAAAGTAACGATTTAAAAATTGCTTTACAGGCTTCACTTGTTTTTTAATCTAGCGGAATATCATTCTGAAAAATATATAGTCCATGAATTCAAATTCATTTAGCGCTTCTATTTAACTAAACATAAAGTGAATAGTCATTCTTGTTGATTATATTTAAATTTTTAATGAATTTTGTTTTCATTTTGAAAGCAATGTTGATATCTGAAATAATGACGTATGTTTTTTTTGCTATCGATGCTTATTAATAACAAAATTCATACAGCCTCAATTATTATCATCGGGAAATTACTAATTATATTACCAAAAATTCAAATGTACTTACCTTAGAAAAATAAAATTTATCGGGTGTTTTATTTAGGTTTGTGTTTTTGTTTCTTTTCATGCCACAACCACATTGGAATAAAAAAAACAGAATCGGAGATAAAAAAGTCACTACGTACATTATTTTTATTTAAATAGCGCAAACCTGCATTTTAGGATTTACTTATGAATTAAATTCGAATCCTATGATAATTTCTTGATAATTTTTATGGTTCAAGCACAAATTAAACCATATTATACAAATTAGAAATCTAAATTTAGCATATATAATCTCGAATATTTCTATAAATAGAAAATAATATACTAAACCGGCCTCTATTTTCAATAAAAATGTATACTGTTGATTTTTCGAGCAATCGGTGGATTGATTCTGTATTAAAAGACTGGTAAAATGATTTATTATATAATATTAAGGTTTTTACTGTCATATCATATGTGTTAAATATATTTTATATAGTAAATGTGGTTTATTAATATATGCTAAACATATTTAGTTCATTTTAAAAATACTTTGGATATTTTTTATCGACTAAAATTAAAACTGAAATCAAGTATTTTCTGATAATTTGTATCATTTTGTAAACATTTGTCAAAAAATAATAATTAACTATAGAATTACTTAGTAAATTCATTGTAGTGCAGATAAACAGCATAAAAATGAGGAAAGGTCAATTGTTTCTTATTAATGATCTAATATAATTTAAAATTCTAAATACCAATTTAATTGCTCAAATCTCGCCATAGTTTTTCGGTTTACTGGTTTTTATTTTATATTTGTTTGGTTTTATGCTATATTGATTAATATCTATCTTATTTAGATAACGTCTTGGGACTAATTTGTTATTCATTTACAGATTTACAATAAGAGCTGTCCTATCGCCCTAAAAAACGATTTTAAAGTTAAATTATAGAAATATAGGGAAAAAATATATTTTATCAATACGTGGTATATCAATATTTGGAAAAAAATCATATAACTGCATAATTTATGATGAAAATAGATAAATAGCTAATCCTGTATTGACGCTATAAGGATATTTTAATGGACATACAACCTTCAAAACTTCAGGTGTATGTATTTTGAATTGATATTTTTTATGATCGAAATTAATCAATTAAGAAGTATTCTCGAAGCAGCAGATCCTCAAATTACTCAAAAAAAAATTTTTATACCTTTTGAGTTTTCATATAAATTACGTGAAAATATTTTTCATTTATTTTCAATTTGTTAAATCAGTTAAATTAATTGTGATTTACACTAGATTATATCATTGCATAAAGAAATCGCTTTTTCTTATCTTAAAGGTGTTTATTCCTTTTATTCTAAGCCAAATATTATTGCTTTTGTTAGAAGTTGCAGTTTTCAGATAATAAAATATTAACTTCGTCTTTTATGACTGCAATCATAAGTTCTCTCTTCTTAGTTCATTCGGGTATACATATAAGACATCACAGAATAAATATACAAATGCATCATATCGCGACCATATAGGCAACTAAACGCTCTATTACCAGCAAATATATTTTATTTATTTTTTAAAGGATCCTGTATAGGCAGTAAAATGGGCGGTAGACTTTTATTTAAAATATTTAAAATAATCTTAATATTTTTTAAAATGTTTAATGGCTAAAGTATTATTTTATCATGTGATTTAATATCCAGAGAATATTAAAAATATTTAAATCAATTCAATGATTTTTTAAATTCAATAATCAATGAATATACGAAAATTGAGGGTCAGGTTAAGTAGTATGTGCATAGATCCAGACTTAATTTTATAATTTAAAAAGAAAATATTCAGATTTTCTACAATATAAATCCGAATTAAAACTTTAAATTTTCTATTCTAGTATAATGTTTTTTTAGTGCCTATTGTAAAAATATTTAATATAGTATCTACATCAGAGCAAAACCTTAGACAACGTACAGTCTAATATATTGAATTTATACATTAAAATTGTTTATTGAAACATTCTATATCATATTTAATTCGAGTATAATTATCAAATTAAGACGGATTAAAGGTTTCATCATCCATAAAAATTTTAAATATAACATCAATACTTTTATATATATTTTTTTTCTAGCAAGAGACAGTGTGGATTGAGCTTTATAATCGAAGAGAAGCATCCAAAATATTTAATCTGCGTATATACGCTATTATTACGACCAATATTGTCTTACTATAAGTGAACAAAGCTTTTCTGATTTTATACGCTACTATCATTTAAGGAGATTAAAATTATTGATTTTTATTTACATGGTCTTCATAAAATACTGATGTTTTATTAACCTAATTGTTACTAGATAAAATGCTAACACTAAAAAATCCACATTAAGTTAATAAAAATATGTAAATATTATGTGTATTTCATCGAAATTACTTTAGCTTGATCTAAATTTTTTATTACAATATCCTTATCCTATTATATAAGATCACTGGAATTTTTTTCTTTAACGCATCTTAATATATTACTGTTTTCACTACGGAAAACTCAAGAAGATCGTCGTTATATTTCAAAATTTTTACATGATAAAAACATAAAGAATATTATTAAACCTTTCCCGTTAGGAGGTGTTAGAAATAAAATCCCGTAAATATTTAGCCTTATAGTTTTTAGTATTTATTTTTCTAATACTTTATTAAATTTATCTATTTTAATTAATTAAAAGAGCTGGAGACAAATAAACAAAAAATAATATTTGCTTGCTCTTTTATTTAGCGAAATTAAATTTTGATATAATTTTAGGTTTTTACTATTTTATTTGATCTCTTAAGGGAAGGATAAATAAGACTTGGCATATTTATGTAGGAGTTAGATGACATGTCCCTAGGCCTCTTATATATAATTAAAATTAAAATAATTGTATTGAAATTTCCAAAGCAAAATAAATATATTTGGTATTATAGAATGCAATTTATGCCAGTATTAAAGACAAAATGTCCAAAATAAAAGCAAACATATATTAACAACGATGAAATAACAAGCATCTTTGCCATAAATATTTTTTTTATCATATAAATTCAGTTTTAACAATATTTAAAGACATAAAATATTATAAAAAAATGTTATGAAAATAAAATATTATATAAAGGTACTGAATGATCACAAAAATAGCGATATTATTTCATTTCTCAATCCATATTATTTTATAGAGGCACGTATCAGTCGAAACTGGTTTTAATAAGTCGAGATTAAAGACATGAGACCCATTCAACTTATACCCTATTGTTTTTTTTTGCTACATATATGTATCACCTAATTATTCTTATAGAATAAGATTATAATTATAATTTTATCACATTTTTACAGAAAGATAATTAATTGCATCTAGCGTTTTTAATAACTTTTATCCTTTTCTTTTTTATAATTAAACTATGCAATCAATATATTTTTATTTTTTTTGTTTGAAATTATTGTTATTATGATTTTTTTTAGCATTTAAATTTATAATTACAAAATAAAATTCAATTATTTACTTCATATTTAAACTTAAATATATTATTTACTTAAATGTATTAATAACATTTAACTAATATTATATGGAATATTCCTATCTATGTTATACTTTAAATAATTAATTTCTTCTTCAAGTAGATCATATTAATATTAAAAAAAAACAATTATTTTAATTGTTGTATTTTTAATCTTTTAAGTTGGATTTTTCTGTTATTCTTCGAATTTTTTTTCCTTCTAAATGTTCACACATATTTATATTAAATTTATCAATCGGTAGATTTTTATTAAAACTTTTTACACATCCACAACCAATAAAAAGGTTTGGATGTCTCAATAGGGCATGATACCTATTATTTTTATGGATATTTATTTCCTCTCTTCTTAACAAGATTTCTCTGTATAAATAGCTAAATCCATACCTAAAAATTAAAGTGTTTTTTTAAGCCATATTTTTTTCTCTATGTATCAGCTTTCGACAAATTCCTAAAAGTTAATATATAGGTTGCTGTGTTTGTTCCAACCTAATTATACTTATTCATAATTTATGGGATTATTACTGATAGATGGTGTAAGATAGAGAGATTAAAAAGCCTAGTAACTCAAAATTTTCTATTTTATTTTTTCACATGTGTCTAAGTTTTTTGAAAGATTTTTCAGATTTTAATATGTGTAGAGAAATTTTTCTTTTTCTCATGGGTAAAAGTATCTGATCTGACACAAAAAATTTATATGTCTGTTTTTTATCTTTATAATTTCACTTTGATTTCTGCATTTTTATTTTCTACGTGTCCTTATTAAATCCAATTTTCTCTGGTATTTATTGATTTTTGAACTTTAAAATGTGTGAAGCGAATGCATCTGAACACAGTTTGCCAGCTTCTTATGTAATATTAAAAAATTATATCTGGTAGCCAGTGACTTACTGCTTTAAAAGCCTCTCCACGTCTTGGCATCTAATGTTTTGCCAAGAATAATCTTATTATCATAAACGAAAGAGAATCTCCTTATTCAATCATTTATGTATCAGAATTGTAGCTAATTTTAAAAACCCATCATATTTAACAATAAATTAACCTAATTCTAAAGGATTTTTAGGGTATTAACTTCTTAAATTCTACAAATATAGATTTTTTATGCTTTATAAGCTCATAATTATATTTATTTTAAATCTTAGTCGCAATTAAGATTAGGTAATAAAAATCAAGTGGCTCGCTAAGATATTAAAATTGTCTCTAAAGAGTGGCACCCATCTTAGTGAATCTTTTTCATTTTTAACTGCATCATTTTCTTAGCTAATTAAATTTTTGGTATTCCATGGCTAGCTCTTAACTTTTCGGGCATTTAATTTCCTTTTTAGTATACATGTAAATATATAAGTTTCTATATCCGTATTTTCATTATATAATTATCATTTTCAGTAATACCTTTTGGATTTAAATTTTCAAACACTTATATGCTATTTAATATGGATTACAGAGTTTTTGATGATCTTATAAATAAATCCTATTATAAAAAAAAATCGTAATTTGTTTATTCTTACATGTATTCACATGAAAACTTTCTTTAGCGTATTTGATAGAATTTATGATCTTTTTTCTGTATTCACAGCCATTTTTATTTGATTGGTAGAATTTTTAAATATTATAAATCAAGGATAATTAGAATGCTTAATTTTAATTTAACAAGCTGGTACTTTTTTTATAAATATAATTTTAGGTTTTCTTCTAAAATTAACTTCAAATTTTCGGGTTAATTTATAGAATGATGCATATATTCATCAAATACTAGGTGATTTCACCTTTAAATAAAGTCTTCTGTATGTACGTATACCAGGTAATATTTTATATATATTAATCACTATAGTGGATCTGTGTACGCGACAATTTTATTGAGATATCCAAAGTCTTTCTTTATTGCTTCATTTCTATTTAAAAGCTGGCATAAGATATATATGTTGTTTGCAATTTCCTTTCTTTCTACTTTTCAATTGTTATTGTTTGGTTTATTAGCATTAAATTGAAGTTTTACATCCATTTGTTTGCCTGGAAAAAGAAAACTTATAAGTATGCTTTAATTTTTATATTCTTGATTTCTTTCGATTTTATAAAATTCTATAAATTGAAAAAGTGATAAACAAAATAAAATACACCCAGAAAGCATAACATAAAACATGCAATGACTAAATACATAATGTAAAAAAAGATAGAACGGATTGTGATTGATGTATAATAAACTTAATAATTTTTTGAAATGAAAAAAGCTGCACAGGTGGGCTGCATTGTTTTAGTCTGAAAATATTAATCTATAAAAAAAAACATCGTAAATAAATATAATGGGGATATTTAATGTGCTAAAAGGGTTTGATGTATATAATACAGGCAAATAATAGTAGATTTACAGATAAGAATTAGTGAATAGTTGATCACGCTGTTTAACTATAAAGAATATACATACAACGGAAAACATAAAATATATTTTTTATTTAGAACTGGTAACTTTAAAAATCTTTGTGAAATATATTGGATATCGTCTAATACCAATTAAAACAATAAGCAAAAACACATATAATATCAAAAAATAAGACACAGAATTCAGAGATGAAATTATTCCAGAAGTTATATTTTTTATTAATATTAATCCTATTAGATTTAAACATCTAATCAAGTATTTTTATTATGTTTAAATTACTGATTATTTAATTATTTGATTATGCTACATATTATTGCACTACAACTGTAATAAATTTTATAAAATTTACATTGTAAGTTTTATATATTATTGTTATATATACCAAAGTTATATTTTTACGTATTTTAATATATTTAGCTCCCTAATGATCATTAAGACATCCCAAAAATATTCAATAATAATCTTTTATAGATTTTAAATTATATTTGCAATTTTTTAGGATTTATAATATTGATTCGAACTTTTCTGTTCTCTCTGAATATTAGAATATAATATTTCTTTTAAATTTTTTATTGTATTATTTAAATAAACAATATATTTAAATCTAATATTGAATATTTGTTGTCTCAGAGTTAAGATTTTACTGTTAATCAAATTTTCTACTATCATATCTAATATGAATAAAACTTCTTTGCCATTAAGAAATAATGAATTCTGGTATTATTTGTCATTTTTTAATCTACCTAAAACCCAAGGATATACGGATGAAAATATTACCCTCGAGGCAAAAAAGCACTCTAGCTATAAGTTGATGAAGCAGGAAGCAAAAAAATATCTATTTTAGCATTATATCTTTATCAATTATACAAGAAATAGAAACGGAATTGTGATAAATCAAAATTATAAAATGATTTATGTCTAAATGCATATTTTTATTTTCTATCTGCACACATCAAAAATGATTAGTAAAAACTTGCCTTTTTATTTCGTGAAATAAATATTGGTCTCTTTCTATATGTACAAAAAATATATACCACAGCAAACGATTTATAAACCTTTATACTTCAAGGGCTGTATATTAAGAAATTAGATGCAACGATGTAAGCAGAGGCATACACACAAGCAAAAGGTGTGAAAGACACCCCAAAAATTAAGTCTTAGAACCCCTAGATGATTAGTGCAACTTTGGGAAAAGAATAGGATTATTAGAATCACGAATATACCACCGCCTATGGTGCAATCTAAAGTTCACTTGATTGAAAAACCCGAAAAATTAACGAAATAACCTAAACTTTAACTAATGTGTTGATTATAATGCAATATCAAATATATAAATATTCGATATATAGTTTTCAAATACTTTTAATTTATATATTAATAATTTTTCAATCTATGAACATATCAATGTTACATAAAAACATTATATAAATCCCAACAAAGGGGAGAATGAAAAAAGACATATATACTATATTTTTAAATAACCAGAATTTTTTTTAGAAGAATGATAACTTGTTGTAAAGCATAATGGAATTTTCGATTTATATGTAAGGTATTCAGAAGTACGACTATTCTGTCAATAATTTGATTTTGTAGCTTTCAAGTTATTAAAAAATTTTTAGGAACAAAATGACTTGTGATAATTTTTCATATAGAAAATCAAATCATTTTCCTTACAGTACCTATTTTTATTTCATTTTCTACGGATATTATAGTCCGAATATTCATGCTTAAAACCCCAATACAAAATCATAAAAACTACAGCTTTATAGCACATATACATATATTGATCTATAATTGAACTTCGAGGTACAAATTATAAAAAGGTTTTCAAAATGTTGTCTATGGAAAAATTAAGGCAAGGGATCTATTAGCTTGTGCGAAAATCATCTGGACACATATAATATTATATAATGGGTAACGAAACTCTATTTTATTTGGATATTCGGTTAATAATATTTATATTTTCTCATATAACTTTCACTTTCCCGGAAACTTAAATTTAGTTTGATATGTTGGTTTTGTTTTTTAAATTATATCCTAAATTTTTTTTTCTATATTTTTATTTTTGAAACTAATTATAGTACAATCCACTGCTTTTATTTTCAGGTGGGTATATTTAAAACTACTTTGGCTGCATTTTTTTAAGCAAATACTATTTCAATAATATAGAATGTTATTTTTAACACCTATTATTTTTAGCATCAAAAACATATCTAAACATACCTCGGACATCCGTCTTTGTATTTTGTGTTTATTAGAGAATAAAACACCAAAATGATAAAATTTTTCCTTTTTTTTTATGAATACTACGCCCTTGTGGCAATGAAATGCTCAAGACTATTTTATAAATTATTTTCTGGAATAAATTTTTTATGTTCTTTAAATTTGATGGGATTTAATTCTCTTTATTGGAGACGATGTGAAACATGAATTCTTAAGGGGCAAATTATAGGTTCTATAAGACGTTTTTCGCATCATGAAATCACTTTATATTGTTTTATAGTAGTAAAAAACTATTTTTTTTACATTACACAGCAGCTTATTTTTCCTAAGTGTTTTTGTTTAAAATAATTTACATATAACCACTTAAATAATAATCTTAGTTTTTCATATGCAAAAAGATATATCTTGATTAAAAATAATGTTTCTATTGACAGATCTAAATTGTAGTATAAATTTTTATGTTTTTAAATTTATTCTCACAAAAAAGATTTACTAATAAAAATAAAGCAAGCAAATAGAGGATTCTATTCTTGGTTAGACACACACGAATTTGGTCTAAAAATAGGAAAAGGGCATTTTTTCACTAAAGTCATATAAAATATCTAAAAATTTACAATTTATTGTAAAAAAACCAAAATTCAATAAATTAAAAATAAAGGAAAAAAACATAAATATAATTTAAAAAAAGTCTAAATTATAGAAGGATGCATTCTATTATAAAACGTTTTCAAATAAATTTTAAGGGTTTCAATATATATAAAGCATGATTTGATCGATGAAGAGCTAAAATATTAAAAAATATAAAAAGGTATATTTAAAGAATGTAAAAATTTATAAAAAACCGAAAAATTTAACCGCTGAGCATTTATGAAATTACTATGTAAATAAAAGCTTAAATCCAGTTACATATCATAAAAAAAAGCTTGTTTTATGCCATAATTTTCTAAACAGTTTAAAAATTTACCACTGTCGCAGGAATTTGTATATTTACCTTAAAAAATAATTTAGATGTATCAGATAGATTCTTGGATGTGTTTGATATACGTTTCAATTATTTAAACAATATATATGCACTTAAATTCTCTTTGTTAAGCCTTTTAATTACTATTAAATAAGTAGAAGTATTCTTAGATACATTAATGTATTTCTCACAGATAAATAGTTTTATGTTTATTTTACCAAGTATTTACTGATAAAATATCATATGTTTCGGTATTTATTAAGTTGATGTTTCCCATTTCCTCCTGAATTAATATTGAAAGATTTCATAAACCAATGATTTTTATTCGGTGATAATATTTAATAGATATTTTTTTATATATTTAGCTTTACTACTTTTATTTAAAACATTTATGCAGTTTCTGTATGTGTTTTCACCTTTATTTTAATAATATTTAAGTAAAATGCAAAAAATTTATGCTTTTTTGTCAAAAAAAAATTATGGTACAATTTTATTTTCTACGCTGCATAATATCATACATCATATACAAAAATTATTTATCTTCCATTTTTAAAATTACGTAGATTTTTTAGTTTATTCTGGTAAGCAATTATTAAATTTTTGATGAAAGTTTTGTTTTTTTTATCCCGATATACTAATAATTGTTTTTATTTCTCTGGTTCTACGAGGGTTGTATTTTAAATCAAAATTTTATGAGCAATCATTTTGCTGATTAAGTAATTTTATCAAAAAAGTGTTTATGGTCTTCATACAAATTTAATATTTAGAAATTTTAATCTATGATTATTTTAGATATAAAGTTTGTCTTTTTAATTGGTTTTGTATGCTTCGGTGCTACTTTCACGGTATTTTTTTAATTAATAACAAGCATTTATTTACGGATTATAGAAGGGGTGGTATGGTTGAGTGGTTTACATGTCGAACCCCTGTGTGGGGTCGCGGGTTCCACTTCAACACCCCCCACTAATTTCCAAGCAAATATACTCTGAAGAAAAAAACCCAAGGGGCGGCTAGTGATAAATAAAAGATAAACTATAAAGCATTTACAAGCCATGAAAAATAGGAGGTTGCTGTGTAAGCCGTTGAACTGAGCCTCCAATATGTAAAATGATCCCACATTGTTCAAAAAGGATATGGGTAATGTTAAGTATGGTTTTAGCTTGTATATCTTAGCGATGACTAGTAGACAGAATCTCATTCCCTCTAAATAATGACTGCCGCTTATGAGAAAGGGCATAATTCACAGTGAATTATTGGTAACGAGAAGTTCTGGGGGAATCCCACAGATAGAAGCAGCAGCTAAGCAATAGTTCCCATTAGTATAAAGCGAACTTCCTAAAAGTAATAGAAGCAAAACAAGAATAAACAAAGTAAATTAGACTTGAATTTTTTTTTATAATACGGCCGATTATCATTATTTCGAATTTTTTTGATCCTACCCATTTTTTTATTATTAGTATATAAAAAGCGTTTTAAATTAGTTATTTTGTCATTTTTAATTGAAAACAATTAATCCGTCGTGATAATATAGCTTTATATGTCATAAAATTATATGTGGGGTAACAAAATAATGTAATTCATATGCTAAAAATCTCTTCAATACAATAAATGCACAAAACACTATTTTTGAAATCACAATTATAAAATGATTTTTAAGGATTGAAGACTTGATTGGGAGTATTATAGATGTTTTGTTTGACGCAAATATTCCTTTCGATCCGCTCATAAGACTAATCGAATGAATTTTTTTGGAAGTAAATTTTCTAAAATCGAAAAATTATTTATAAAATTAATTTAAACTTATCTGTGTGCTATAATAAGAAATTGGGCACTCGAATCGAAGTGGGTGCATATGCACATATGAAAAGATTGAAAAAACTTGAATACACAGTCTTAAGGGTAGCAAATATATTGCAGAAGACTGTAAGGATGCTATAGTTGAAAATGTGAAATATAGGCCAATCTTAACTTTTTAGCGAGCAAATTTGAAAAGTTTAAAGAAAAACTAGCTTTTTAAAAATATATAGTTTAAAGTTTACCTATAAAAAGCGTTTTAATCTATTTATATATATTCTTTTAAGATATTTAAAACGCCTTCATCTTCTAAATTACGATAATTATTGGAAATGTTCATATTTTAGATGGTATCTAGTAGTTTATTAGGTTTTTTCTGCTAGTTTATTTTATGCTTTTCTTGGATTTGGCTAATATGTAATTTTTTTTTTGAAATGCAAAATTTAATCCTTATATAGAGTTCTTATAGATGTCTGAAAAAAACATATTTTTTTTCTTAAGCTATTTACAGTTGTAATTTGACTATAAAATCTTTTTATTGCTTCTGGAAACATTCCCGTCATATTAATAATAATGTTGAATAATATAAATTGCTTTTGAGAATCGATTCATGTTTTTTTTACCACCAAAAATAAGTCTATGTTATAAGCTAAAATTTTTCTTTTACTGTGGGTCGGACTACCAGTATTTGTTGCATCCCATGCGCCAGGGTACATTTTTACGCGGTAAGATAATTTAACAATGCCTTCGAGAGATAATAAAGGTAACTTTTAATAAGTTAAATTAAATATTTTTTTGTCTGATATTTACAATAATCAATATTTGTCACTGCCAATATAATATGTTTATAATAAAACTTGAATTTAAATAAGATTTCATTTTATTAGACAAAAAAAAGTTTGTTAGCCTCGAAAGTACAAAGAATACACTAAAATTTTATTCAAATAGCAATTTTTTTCATTTTTATATGAAAACTTAAGTTTAATTTATAAAATACAAACTTGTTTTTACCTATGTAACATTGAATGAAACTCTTATGATAGGATTAGTATTATGTTTTCGAATCATAATAATTCTATGTTAAAGTTAAAGTAGACATTTTTCTTCGGTATTATTGGAAAAATCTTATTTCACCGAAAAATAGTAGATTAAATATTGTTATGTCTTGTGTATTTTTCTTAAATTTCTCTGCATTTAGATTTCATTTGAATAACCACCGCAGTTTTATCTATGTGCAACATACAGATTTTTAGAACATCTACAATTTTAAAACTGTTGTTCTAAATTTAAATTTGGTTTAATTTTAGCATCATGATTGTTTTATTTTCAAATAATTTCTATAATCTGATTTAATCCACATTTTAATGTATTATTTACGATTAACGTATAATAAATAAAAATACCCCTGTAAAAATTATTTCCGACTTTTTACATCATTACTCTCTGGTTTTTGCACTAATTAATACTAGTATTAAAAAAACTTTACTTTTTTTAAAATCGTAAAAAAACCACAACTTCCTCTAAATATGATGTAAAAGATACGTTTTTTAAATTTTAAATCTTTATTTACACACAAAAAATATGAAAATATCATTTGTTTTAACAAATTTTTATATTGGAAATGAACAGAAGATATTTCTTATTTAATATATTCTATCCATAAAATAACCATCAAAAATTTTCTATTAAATATGACTTGCACATTTGATTCAAGGTAAAAAAAAAATTTGTTTATTTGTGTAGATGATTCACCTCTTGTTTATAGTAATTAAAAATTAGTAATATATGCGTTTCTCTGCTAAAAATAATCTTATTGAACATTTTAATTATTATTTGTGTGAAGGGCCATCTTTTTGTAATGTTTTTTTTCATGTTGCATTTTAGATATTTTTCAATTCAGCATAAATTTTTTTATTCCTTTTTTTTGAGGTTGGATTTTATATCTTTTGGAAATAAAATAAAAAATGCATGCAAAATGCGGCTTAAAATAGACCACTCAGTATAGTTTTGCGCTTTTCATTATAAATAACGCATGTAAAAAAAATTGATTTAATTTATGTGTAAACTGAAGATAATGTATTTCGCTCATCATTATATGATTTATTCTTATCGTTTAATATTATTTGGTTGTAATTTAGATAATATAATGTTTTGCTTGTATTCAACAGATCTTAAGATTACAAATAGTTTGATTTAATTTAATGTGTTATTTTTTTTAGCGTAATCAACGATTATATCTATTTACTATTCGAAGCCGTGATCTTTAGAGCTAAAAACATCCAACACAGAATGTATTTGTTAAAATTTTATTGCATAAAAAATATCAGGTGCTCTACGTTCTTTTAAATCCAGAACTTAAATGTTTTAAGGCTCATAATTGACTTCTTATTTTTAGCTTAATTATAATGCAAATATTAAAAAAATTACACATAATTAAAAAAAAATCTAGAATATACTAGTAAATATTTTATTGAGCCTTCATTAAAGTTATATTTAAAAGATCTGAATATACAAGAATAGTTTGAAAATTTATATTTTTTTAATCATAAAATATCATATATATTCATTGTTGATAAAATGTTAAGGCTTTTATGAAAAATTTTATGGCAACCCATCATCTCAAGAATGATAAATTGATCTAAGCGAGTAATTATTTTAGGATGAAATTTTTCAACGTTTGACTGATATGTGGCATCAAAATCTTCAATAAACTTTTTTATGTCTTTTCTAGTCGTCTGTAGATCTTCAAATATCTGTTTATTCTGGTAGTCTAAAGAAATTATGCTTAAATAAGCATCAACACATTTTAAAAATCCAATCATAGTGACTGTTTCTTTCAGTATATATTGGTGAAATCTAAATTTTTTAGATATATCTTTGGAATAGTACTCGTTATATGCTATTCCATATATTTCAGATGATTTTTTCTCGCTACTTTGTTCATCACAAATAATTGTTCCCGATTTCATGTCTTTTTTCGATTGTGTTCTTATTTTCTTATTATTTTTAAAATCTAAATGATCAGCTATGAATATAAATCTCATCAAAACAGTATGAATGTTTATGTGATTTTTATTTTCATTGATTTTCCCTTTAGTGGCGGATGAAAGTGACTTGTAAATGGATATATATATTTTTCGATTGAAAATGAACTCACGTTGATTTATTTGCAAGTAAACGTTTAAGAATTCCTTTTTCCACAAGAATTTGGAACTTTTTATGATAAATTTTCGAAAACCATGTCTTAATTTGTAGAAACTTCTAAGGTTTTCTTTTTTTTGCAGACAAATATCTAGTTCGAAGGTAGGATCTAATATCTTTTTTAGCAATACAAGGCATATTTTCATCTGTATGTAGTCTTCCAACTTTACATTAATCGAATCAAGATTTAGAAAGCATCTACTTGCTAGTATTCTATCAAATACAACAAATTCTGGCATTAATTTCCTCAAAAAAACATTTTCTTTGAATATATTAAAGACATCTACCAATTTCTTCTTTTCGAGGCTTTCGACACAGATTAAAGCTTCAAACCCATCCTTTTCAAAATCAGCAATTTTAAATTTTATTTCTTCTTCTATTTTACTGACATATTGATCAAAAATACTTAAATTCTGCAATATAATTTTTTTGTGTGTTTTATAAAACAAATCGTATTTTATATTAAAATATTTTATCACTAGTATGATCTTTCTATTGATTTCATCACGACTATAAAAATGATTGCCGATAACAGATATTTTTAATTTTTTAAAGTCTTCTATTTTGATTAAATCACAGCCGGATGAAGATCTATATTTTGGTTTATACGAAAAAAATCCGATAATCTCTTTTTTTGCTGAAAAATCAGGACATTTGGGTATATTGCTTCTAAAAGTGGATTGTTCATTATTCGCATTGGAAATTGGTGTTGATAAATTCATTGAATTTTTAGTTCTTTTATGTTTTGAACTTAAATTTTCTGATGAATTCCTATTTTTTGACCTAAATTTTGTGCCCGCTTCTCTTGTTTCTTTGATAACTTCATGTTTTTCGTCTCCCCCAATTTTTTTGCATTTCGATGAAATTTTATCATTGGGATATGGTGTGGGTTGTTTTTCTATGTATATATTTTCCTTAGGTTCGAAATGGATCTTGCTGTTATTATTTTGGGTTCCAATAAAGGTGGCTTCCAAGTCGAAGCTATCAACATATAAACAGGGTTCTAATATATTTGCATTATCTTTCGATAAAAAAATGTTTGGAGATGATCCGAAAGAACTTTTCGAATGATCGGTATCATTATTTCGAAATGAATTCACATCATGGTCTCTCGAATTTTCAGTTATGGGAATCACACTTGTTTTTTTCATTATTTTTTCAGTCATATCTTTATTTTGATGAGCCTCTAGGAATTTATTTGACTGTGGAAAGTAGCCATCGTATGCTATCGTGTTCGTTTCTTCTCTAGCGATAGAGCATGAATCAGGGACGAAAGTTTTAGATTGTGGCTTCATACAATGAATCATTGAATCACAGTATTGTTTTAAAGAGCGAATAGAACAGAACTGATCATTATTATTGCTCGATAAAAACCCCATTTTATCAAGCTCTTCTTGATCTAATGTATCTAGATCCATTTTTTGTGTTTCTACATCAATGAAATTTGACAATTCTTGAAAAACCGCATTCTCATCAATAAATTTATTCATTTGCAAATTAGAATGATTTCCCGAAATACACAAAGTACTACTTCCTGCAGGAGTATCGAAAAAAAATTCTGGATTTAAAGATGAATTTGTGTATTTTGTAATTAAAAATAGTAATTTAATTCCAACCATCTTGTTCCTAAATACATTCCATATTTAAATATTTAACGTCGTTAGCCTTTTATGAATTTGTAAATAGATGCAGAATTAATTTTCTATATTTAGAAGTGATTTTTCTTATATCTATTATTTGATTTGGTCTATAGGTATCGAAGTATGTTTAAATCACACATATACATCCATACTTGATGAATTTTTCTGCATTAATTAAGTATTGAATTTTTAATTAGCGAAATTCAATAATATTGGAATGTGCTAAAAAATTCGAAAAAAAATATAATTTGCTATATATAGATAATCATGTTTCAAATTGGATTCATAAATTAATTCAATTTTTCATTATTAATCCTAAAATATATATTTAAAAATGAATACTACATTATACAATATAAAAAAGGAAAATTATTAAAATTTGATGCGTAAAAGTTTAAATTTTTATATATAAATATCATTGGCTGCTTCTTTTTTTATATTGAATGTTTTTACAGAATTTAGTGTAAGATTTTATATTAAAATATGTGATGTTGGAAATTAAGTATGATATTTGACACAATAAAATGTTAAAAGATCCGTTATATTCGTATTTATTATTTTATACTGGATAATATCATGGCATTCTTTGACTATAAGGTGCCATTAATCTTAGTTCAGTTAATTTTAGTTTCATTATATAAATTAATTAGTGTATTAATTGGATTTTTAGCCGTTTATATTTCTTAAAAAAACCCCATAATCATTATATATAATTGATTTGTATATACTTTCTTTTTACATAATCAGTTTAAAAACTTTCTCGGTGTGACGCTTCTTACAAGAATTATCTATTAAAGTGATTTTCTTGATACTTTTGTTTATATATATACCTCTGGTTCAGTTCGTAAACCTAGCTTTAATTTGATATAGTAAATTTTAAAGTTATAAAAATAGTTAAAGAATAAAGCTATTTACCATCTATTCCGGTAACCGCCGTGGTTAAACATCTTCATCATATTAATATGGTTTTGATCACTTCTGCATGTGTTTGCGAATCGAATCAAGTTATTTCAGCGCCAAAATCAAGTGTATGTTTAAAGCGAAAAGCTAACTTTGAAAGCGGATCAAGCTAAAAGATTTTATATTATTTCTTGCTGCTAAGCGTCATTTATTGCCTGTTTAGTAATTATACTATACCCTTGTGTGTATGGGATTAGAAACCTTAATCATTTAATTAAGATTGTATGTCGAATGTTTACACACCTCGACCATCGCTTTTTTTGTATTTAATAGTAAAAAAGACGATGCATTCCCATGTGTGCTTAAAACATTTATAGTAGTTTAAAGAGATATTCTTACGCATATTTTAATCAAAAAAAGGTATCTTGATATATATGATCACCTTAAGAATATATTTTGTGGTTTGTATTAATAAGCTCGGATAATTTAAAAAAAATTAAGCACGAAGCATATTTTTCACAACAAACTACTATAATAGCATATAAAAATGGTTCATAGTTTGTTTTACTAAACTCAATATTTAAAAAATTCGCAGCTGATCTAAATTATGAATTTCTTTCTCAAATATTGTAAATAGATTTCAAAATCGTGAATTATCGTGAAAATTATTTTTATTATTGATGAGGTTAAAATATCTCATCATCAATATCCAATTAAAGAGCCTTTCATTTCGGGAAACAAAAAGGTTTTTATTTAAAGCATGTAAAAAATGCTCTTTATTTAAAAAATTGAAAAAAATGTATACTTTCACATTTATGATATATCTAACTAATATATTTATTCTACATTTATTTAAAGAAAATTCCAATATAAAAAAGATAGAAATTTTCTTCGGATATTAAGATTATTTTATTTATTTATGAGCAAATTTCGATTTAAATTTATATTTCTCAATCAGATTGTGTGATACAATTCTTGGGTCAATACTTTTGACTACCTCTTCTTCTGCTATATCCTCATCGATACATCTTCTTCGCTCAAGACTTATCAGTTCAAGAGTTTTTCTTAATTCTGTGGTTTGCACATATGCCTCGATTATGTTTGATATTCCGATTTCTTTCAAATTTTTCTTGTGAAATTCTGTAACCACCCCATCCGACGTTATAACATAGGGTATTATTTTCTCTTTACATTTATGGATCAAAGACAGCTCATTTACAAGAAGATCTTATTTTCTCGTTTTCTACTAAGGTTATGTTATTGATGCTAGTGACAACTACTTCTATTAGTGTTATACAATCATTTTTCTTGCCATAAATAAATACATCAGGACAATCATTTTTTATCATAACATTTGTTTTTAGCCTAGTATCAACTTTTATTTCAGCAAATTTATTTTCCGTAATTTCTTGCACTGAATGTCTACGGATTTTCTTTGTTTTTTTTTAAATTTTATTTTATTGATAATACAAAATATAGAGAACTTACTATTTAATTGTGTTAATTTGTGTAATCATGACCTAAGATTCTCTTACATCTACTTGCCAAGTGATCAACTGTTTGATAAGATTCATTGCACTGTGAGTATTTTGATCTATCCCCGAAGAATGGATGCTTTCTAAAAAACCAATTTATTTTAAAAAAATATAACTTGCACTAACTCATATGTTTATATGGGGTGCTTTCTATAAATCCAAGCACATCTAAAAAACTTATTCATAATAATATCAATACATGCAAAGGGTTTAGGAAGGTATAAAAAATTGTTTTTGTTTTTATTTTCAAGAAAATCTGGTTTTTTCTTTGTTCAAAGTAAATTTAGAATTGTCGTTTATTGCATAAGATTAAAAACTAAGTAATATAGCTTTGATTCTTTTTTATATTACAATAATACACCGTATGAGTTACCTATTTTTTTGAACAATGAAGTTGGTAATTAACCCAAAAAATAATGTTAATCTGTATATTTAATAATTAAATTATATAAAATATTGGACGAAAAAAATTATTTTTAAAATATGCTGAATGATACATCAAATTACATAAAATATTGGACGAAGATAAAGTTGGTAATTTCTTTTTTTTTTAATTTTGAACGAATCATTCAAATAATAATATAAAAAATATTGAAGATAAATTTAATTGTAATATAAAAAATATTGAAGATAAATTTAATTATTAATATAAAAAATATTAAAAGATACATTTAATAAATAACATAAAAAATATTGAAGATAAATTTAATCATTAATATAAAAAATTTTGAAGGTGAATTTATTCATTAATATAAAAAATGTTGAAGATAAATTTAATTATTAATATAAAAAATATTAAAAGATACATTTAATAAATAACATAAAAAATGTCAAAGGTGAATTTAAACATTAATATAAAAAACGTTGAAGATAAAGACAATAATTCATGTGTGAAACAACCACTGCATATCTGATTTTCAAGAAAAGCGTGAATTAATGCACCCAATATTTTCTAGTAATAAAAATCATGGGATTGATGTAAAAGAATATTTGAATAATAATATTTTTATCAAGCTGTAAGTTAACTGAGACCCCATTACTATAAAAGATGGTAAAACTTAAGATCCAGTCAATAACGATAGAGATACCATATAAACCGTATCCCGCCCAAATAATAACTATTGGGAAGATAATAACGTGTTTGAGTGAAGGATCATCCGCTTTGATAGAGTCGCCGACCGGAACAGGAAAGACACTATCGATTCTATGCGGTGTCTTAGCCTATCTCGAAAATCCTTTATGCTATAGAGACTCGGATGGAAACATTCCAAAGGTATATATATGTTCCCGTACACATAAACAGATAGAACAAATAGTCTCATCATTAAAAAAAACAATATACAGACCCAGAATTACAATTCTTGCTTCTAGAGCCCACCTTTGCATAAACCCAGCATTAAAAAATGTAAGTGATAAAAACACGGCCTGTACTGATCTATTAAAAAAAAAGAGCTGTGAATATTTTAATAAACGCGATGCATTTGCAGAACGAATCAAGAATACAATTCTAGATGTAGAAGAACTTACAAAAAAAGGAAGGAAATGCAAAGGGTGTCCCTTTTATGCTACAAGAATATTAAAAGAAACATGTGAAGTTATATTTGCACCATATAACTATCTTGTTGATCCGGCTATTAGAAGATCCATGGATATTGATCTTAAGAATTGTATTGTTGTTGTTGATGAGGCGCATAACATTGAAGATTTTTGTAGGAGTGCGGGAAGTCTTTCGCTTTCTTCTGTTACTATTGATATTATAATTAGTGAAATGTTTAAAGTGCAAAGGGATCTCATTTCTGATGATTTTAGAAGAGAAATTATTTTTGTTAACAGTTTTATGAGAATATTAAAAGACTATGTGGAGGGTAATTCTGGATTTAATGTCACTAAAAGAATAAAGACTGATGAATACTCCCCTAATAACAATGAAAATGTCGATAATAACAAAGAGAATCACCCCAATTCAAAATATAATTTTTATAATAACAATAAACTAAATTCTTACACTAACAATAGTAATAATTTAATGAATGGTAAACAAAATACAGCTTACTATAATAAAGAAAATAAAGGGTATAATATTAATCCCGCCTCACATAATTCTCGAAAGATAAAACCCACTACATTACAAATTACGAACGACCCTTTACCAATAAATGCACCAAAAAGGGGATCAGAGGTAACCCTGTCCAAACCTACAAAATTTGTAGAGATACTAAAGAAAGGAAAGGGAATAATAGAATTTCTAGCCTCGATAAATATTCGCCAAGAAATAATATTAAAACTAAAAACAAGCCTAAAAATCTTAGGAAAAGACGATATTATTTCGCAAACTACCCTCCAAACCTTAGAAAGTTTATCAATGATCCTCGAAATAATCTTTTTTGGAAATCCAGAAGCATACTCTTTCCTTATAAAGAAAACTTCACACGATCAATATAGTATAGACTTTTTTCTCCTCGATCCATCAGTCATTTTTGCACCATTAGCCCGATCTTGTAGATCAATAATTCTTTTATCTGGAACACTTACCCCCTTCAAAGGGTTTAGCACGGAACTCGGTTTTTATTTTAAGCATAGAATCGAAGCTCCCCATATAATCACAGAATCTAATGTGTTTATTGGAATTGTTAAAAAAGGTAATTTGAATAAAGAATTTATGGGAACGTTCAATAATTTTGAATCGTTTGAATATATCAATCAACTCACAAGTTTTATAGAATCAGTAAGAAAAAGGGTTGGCCATAGTGGTGGAACACTCGTTTTCGTACCAAGCTATTCCTTTTTAGAAAAGTTGGTGACAAGAATGAATGAAAATAGTGCTGTTTTTAAAGAACCAAGAAATAACTCGCTTTTCGATACAATTTTGAAACAATATAAAGCTAGCATAGAGAAGAAAAACAGCCCAGTTCTTATTTGCGTCTATAGAGGAAGAGCCGCTGAAGGTATGGACTTCAAAGATGAATATGCAAGAGCGGTTATCGCTATCGGAATCCCATATCCTAGCTTTAAAGACATGGAAGTAGTCTGTAAAAGACAATTTAATGATAATTACCGCAATATTCTTATCAGAGAAACCACCAACAAGCCTAATATTGCGAACAGTAATGATAAATCGCAAAACAGAAGTAATATTTCATGTATTACAGATCCTAATAGATCTACTGAAAGTATTAGCAACACTGGTAATTTAAGTCAACCATCTAACATTTTAAATAATAGCATAATTAAAGGGAATTTATCTATAAATTCAGAAAGTAATGGAAACTTATCTACAAATTTAGAAATTAAAAATAGTTTAGATGGATCTCAAAGTAAAACCTCACAAAATACAATAACACAAAGAATGACAGGAAGCCAATGGTACGAAATACAAGCATTTAGAGCCGTAAACCAAGCTCTAGGAAGAGTAATGCGCCACAAAGATGATTGGGGTGGTGTTTTTCTCGTAGACTGCAGATACGCTGAAAAAAAGGCAATGGGTTTGTTACCAAAATGGGTTACTGAAAATATGAAAATTTATGAAAAAAGTGAAAATTGTATTGACGAATTCAAATGGTTCGTCAGAAAAAAAACCTCTGAATAAAATTTAATTTTTTATAAATTTTAAGAAATACATACAATATTTTTAATTAATAAAATACGTAACAAAAGGTAAAATCGATATATAGATATGTAAAAACTAATATTATTTCCGTTTACTTAAGCCATAAAATGGAATGTGTGATCACAAAATACCATAATTCGTATATTAATGAGCTTAGTAATTCTGATGAAAGCGTTGTTGTACGCACAAACAAAGGGTTAGTATAACACTTAAATTATTAAAATTAAAAAAAAAAGTGATACATAGAAGGTGTTATATAGAGAATGGTATTTAATATATATTAATATGGATTATGGTGACACTTGTACCAATCAAGCTTTAAAAACAAGATACACGTAGAAAGGCTGTAAAGAGGTTAAATATTATTGAGACGAAACTTGGATTTATAAGTCTTGAAATATATAATTTAAAAACGTATAATAGGATTAAGAAGAAAATTGAATCAATACTTCTTGAATTTACAAGAGATATAGAGGTTGATTATAAGGCAATGATAAATAAAGAAATACTAAATTAGGGGGAAAGCTCTATAATTTATAAGTCTTGAAACTGAATATGTGCTGAGAGATATAATTTAATCATGTATAAATAGAATAAAGCAAGATGCTTGCATTTGTAAGTACTAAATATCAAGATATATAGAGGTGAGAAATGTGGTAACAATGTTTAAAGAAGTATTAATATGGGGGAAGACCATTAAATTTATAAGTCATGAAGCTAATGAAGTAGGATGTGATATGAAGATGTATAAATGATATTAAGGAAGACAATTGAATCGATTTGTCTTAAATGTACAAGATTTATAGAGGCTAGTTAAAAGTAACGATATTTAAAGAAGTATTAATATGGTTCGATTAAGAAGACACAAAGGCTTTCTTAGTTGAAAAGGCACAAAATGGAATGCGATAAACTAACCAACAAATAAATTTATATTTTTTATCTGATTCGTAATAAAAACTATTGCATTAAAGATTAAAATTAGTTAATAGATTTGCAACAGAACGCGAGAAAAGGCGTTTAAATCACAATAAATTCAAATAAAGAAACAAAATTACCGGATTGATACATAAACGGGTTTTTTGACTACGATGAACTAATCCCCGACATGGGAAACATCTCATCATACAAAAACCGCATTCATTGCTTGGGCTTGCGTACGCTAACGATTCACGTTGTTTTTTTTTAGAGCTGGTTTCCCAGCTGAATAATAGTTTATTAAATTCCTGACATGATGTCAGTTGGTGAAAAGGCCCTTTGTACTTTTCCCATCATCGGTCGCTATTGTATATACATACTGACTCTCCTATACTCCGACAAAACCACCCTTCTGCATCAATCCTCTTTTAAAACTACTTCTAGAGTCATCTCCTAACATACACATGCGTGCTTCGATACCTGGAGGATTCACGTTGTTTTAGTGCCAGAATCAAGCTTATATTTACGATTGAACGCTTACTTTTAATTGGGTCAGACTACCAGTGTTTGCTGTATCTTATGCAGCTAGGCGATATATATTATCAGTGTGGTAATTATACAATGCCCTTGCATGTTCATAATTTGAGCGAAAATCATTTAAAATTATGATTATAGGTCGAGTATTTACACCACTCAACCATCGTTACTTCTGTGTAGTTTAGATATGAAAGATTTTTATTAGAACAACTTAAACATAGAAAACAAATATACTAAAAACAACATTACTTTATTAATATGTCTAATTGGGATTTTATCCGCTATAAATTACTGTGTTGGTGTTTATAAAATATGATAATTAAACCAAAACAACATAAATATATATGCAATTGTTTATAAGCAAAGTTTATTCTTTAACCAACAAGTATATTGCATAATTTCTGCCATACTTGTAAGCTTTAATAACGATTATATATGAAAAATTTATACATTATTTTATTAAAAAATTATTTATTTGATAATCAGCATCAAGATTTCATAAATTTTACTATCAACTATAAATTCTATTGGTATGGCACAATGCTTAAAATCTAAAATATTGAATATAAAAAACTTTGCACATAAATTTCAATTTATTTTAACAACACCTCAAATATTTCTATTATCGCGCTTGAAATTCCAGAAACCTTGTTAATTAAATAAAGAAATATATTTAAATCGTTTGTGGATGCATTTATTTTTATTTGAAATATCATTGAAGTGGAATTTTAAATATATACATTTTTTTTCACTATTTGTATTTTTTATATAAAGTCTTCGATTCTGTAACAGTCCTGATTTGAGTTAAACTAGTAAAATCGATCATCTTTATAATCCTATATTAATTCGTCATCTAAGGCGCATATATAAATTTTTTTCAATTAATTGTTTGTGCACATCCAAAAATTTCTTTATCGTCCAAAAACTTTAGATACATGTCAGATAACAATTCTATAAAATCTCACCATTTCTCAAACAACACTAGAAATCTGCTAGAAACATATAATGATTGATTCATGAAATTCATACAACATAAATTATTCGTAGAAATTATTTTCATGATAATTATGTGTATAGTGCGTTTTACAGATTACAAACTGGACATAAAATTTTGATTAAAAATGTACTTTCTTGTGTTTTAACATATTCTGGTTAATTTTTTTATATGTAGTTTCTTTGTTCTGGCTTTTCTGTTATTCCCATTTTTTTATACAAAAAAAATTACAATCTAATCCAGTAATCATTTTATTTATCAAAACTGAGATAAATCATATGATAAAAAAGCTTTATTATCTTTAATTTGTTTTTTGATCATCTTATTAGATTCTTTTTTTAACATAACGGAAGCACTTGTGATACACGTTGTTTGTTTTTTTAGAGAATTACAATCGTTAATTCTATACGTAATAAAAAAGACACACAAAATTTGATTAATTTATATTTTCGAAACCTTTCAATTCACGAAAAAACATGAAATTTTCTCAGAAAATGCATTAGATTTCATATTATAATAGAATACTTCATATAAACAAATTATTCTAAAATTTTATAAATATGTTCTACATCAAAAAATGGCACAATTCAAAAAATAAATATCAATAATATTCTTTCTTGTTATAAATATCAGAAATTAAGAAAAATATCGCTTTCCTTTTAAACTTTTATTATACCTAACTTATATATATATTTATATGTTAAATTATAAAATTTAAAGGTGGAATCCCCATACCCGTCTATTTTAAAGAAAGAAAATAATTTTTAACTTTATCTGTACACATTTTTTATTTGTCTAATCAACTATATCAATCTATAATTTTTTGCCAGAAAAATAGTTAAATGATATTTTTTTTACATTGACAAGATAAAAGGCCAAATAAGCAATTAATCAAGAATATAATTATTATAATAACATTAAATGCATATCAAAATAAACTTTCATAATTTTTTTGATTTGACCGTGATTCCGGCTAATTTTATAATTCTAGTAATTTATTAAATATAATATCTTATTTTTGTAAACTTTTTCGCTGGTCTTTAAAAAAAATATGATGTATTTATTTGTTTATAAGGTTTTTAAATACACTGTAAATTATTTAACTTTCTGAATGACACAAATTTATTCACTTTAAATGCGGTAAAAGCTTTCACAAAATGAAAGATTGCAATTAAGATTCGTCTATTTCCAAAATTATTTAACCAGAAGTAAATATTATTAAAAATTTTAATCCGGTAAAAGAAGGCAATTATACAACGTTTTTGACGCTTATAAATTCCTTTATACACAAAAAAATTATTTAAAAGATTAATAGCAAATAATAGTGTGTTATAAAACCTTAAATCTGAATATTAAATATTCATATATATTTAAATTTATCCAGATATACATCCAATAAACAGAAAAAAATCTCAAATTTGTTACTTAACGAAAAAATCTGTTAATTACAAACGAAGAACACTTTTTTTCTCTGATCAAATACTTAAAAAATATAATAATTTATTGCTAAAAGGTATTTAATTTTTTAAGTGCGGATTTTAGAAGGAAATTCCAAGCGTTTTTCGTAAACTTTTATAATAATTAAGACTGGCGTAATTTAAACAAAACGGAATAAATCAGAAAAATTCAAAATATGTTTTGATGCGACTGGATGTTTGCTTTTAACCAAAAATTACAGAATTTCAGTGATTTCTTTTATATAATGTAATTTCATTGTAATTCCAGCGATTTTTTTTTGCTTTATAGTTTATTATGTGGTTCAAATTTTTTCAATCATATTATTTTTTAAGTGGTTAGGAAAATCATGTAAAATTTGAATCTGTGATTTTTATCGCTGCTTTAATAAATAAAAAATCCTATAAATCTTTAAGTTATTTTTTTGAGGGCACATTTATTTTTTTTCGGGAAATTTTTCATAAATGAGCAATATTATATTTTAGTTGACTTATGTGTTTATGAATAATATATTCTTTTATAAAATTCTATACAATATAAAACATGTGCAAAATTAACAAAAAACAAAATCAAAATGGATAAAAATTTAGATTTATAAAATGTAAATTATTCGCAATATACATTTAGAAGTATAATTAATAGCTTTTTTTTTTCTTTTTTAAATTAAAATTAAAAAAAAATCCATTAATGATGAATTATATAAGTAAACACGCACTCATTTGATCTGATTATTTTTTATCAAAATAAATATATAAACTGCGAGCACTCAAAAACGTATCTTGTTTAAAAAAAGAAAAATTTATAACAATATAAAATGCCGCAGGTGTGATAGCGCAGGCGTTTTAGAAGAGCTTTAATTAGTTGGCCTGAGCTCCCACCGCAAAACACCCTCGGATTATTATAAATTTACTCAAAACGAAAATACCCGCATGGTGCGGTCCATCGAAACTGGAAAGTCAAAACATAACAAGACTGACAAGTCAGAATAAATTTGGTGGTTTCTGTGTAAGATGCTGAAAACTTGCTCTTAACATTGAATGAAGCCTGCTCTATTCAGCAAGAATATGTGCAGGTATAGAGTGTGGGTAGACTAATTTACCACTAACGGAAAGTAGATAGAATCAGATCCCTCTTATATATCGACTACCGTCTAGTAAGACTAGTCTAATCCACAGAGATCAAACTAGTATGAAAATTTTTTGAATTTAACGTGGGAGATCATCAGATAAGCAAAGTTTTTTGAATGTCATCACCAAATTTCCTAAAAAGAAATAATATATGGGTAAATAAATAAAAAATTAAGCAAATTCGTTTCGAATACAAAAATATCGATATTAATAACTATTTACCATTTTAAAATTTGTAAAAATACCGGTATATATGATTATCTACTTAAAAAATTTAACAACAAATGAGTAATATTTTTATTTATGAATATCGAAGCGGCAAGGTATTATAGGAATGTCGAAACTGAGTACGATATTTAGAAAAGCCTTGCTGGTATTTATTTATGGTCGCTTCTGTCAGAACCAGAAAACATAAAGGCTTTTAAGTAATAAAAAAATTTATAATACATTGTTTTTTTTTTGAAAAAATCGTCAATTTAATCTTTATGAAAGAGGCCCACCTTTCTACGATAAACTAAACAAAAATTTAAATTGAATAAAATTATATTTAATTATGAAAATCTAGCATTATTAAACTCTAAAATTACGTTAAAGATTCGAGAATATATGTAAACCCCAAAAGTGTGAGTTTAATATATAAAATAACCCATAATATACTGTAATAAAAATCACATAAATGCAAATTTATATTTTTAACGCGACTTTAATGCTACAATATATCTCAGATTCATTGATCTGTTTTTTTAAATATATGTAGCATGAATATATAAGTAGAGAAGAAACATCAAGAAAACTAGTTGTTGGCGAATCGAAGAAATTTAGATAATTTTTTTAATAAATTATATTGAACAAAAATATCATTATATACCAGACTATGAAAAGAATTACCACCGCCCGCAAAATATGTTATATAAGCTAAGTAAATTTTTAGCCGTTTATTGCTTTTAATATTTTTATTGAGCATACTACTTGTTTTTTAGCATTTTGGGTTGTTTTATTGTAAAGTTGAAACAAGCTGCATTTACAAATTATCAATTACCTGAAAAACTCGAAGTCGAAAATCAAGTCGAGGAACATATAAAAACTAAAAATATAGGAAAAACTTTAAAATAATGTGTCTTACCCACAGAGAATTATCAAGAAGAGAGTATAAATATTTTTTGCCCAGGGTAAATCAATCATGTTGCGCTTGAAGAAGAAACCAGAAATTACAATAACAAAATTAGCACATAATTAAAGCAATTAAATTATAAATATTCTAAAATTTAAATCAAGCGACTATGTTTATTTTACCAGTAATTTTTCTGAATAAATGTTTTTATTTGGTTAGAAAATTAAAAAAAAACAAACCTATGTTTTGATCTTTGCGTATCTCTTTGACCAACTTTTATTTGTAGATTAATTATAATTCTGATATTTTAGCAATCAATACAATATCACCAATCTGAAGGCTAAATCGCGTCGACTTAATATCAATTTTTATAGCAAAAAGTTTATAACTCAAATTTTCATATAAATTCTTCTAGATTCATTATGCATTTTATATTTAGCTTACATATATATGATCTTTTCGCAATCATCTTCATATTCTTATTTATTTACCATTTCATTGATTTTTCATTCCTACAATCTTAAAATTTAATTAGTCTAGAAAACATAATGAAGAAATAATTAAGCACAAATAATAAATCTCTCAAAATTATCCTAAAATTATTTTTAAATAAGTAAACCACTTGCCTGTCCATCTTTTCTATATATATTATTAAATTATCTGCAAAATCATAATATATATACTAGTATTTATAAGTTTTCGAAGCCTCCTTAGCTCAATCGGTAGAGCGATCGGCTTTTAACCGATAGGTCGTGGGTTCAAGTCCCATAGGGGGCGTCTTTTTTACATAGAATAAATTTTACTTTGATATGTACCCTCTATTAATTTAGTTGCTATTATAATTTAAGTTTTGGTAAATCTTTATAATACAATAACAAAATATGTCACTGTTAATTTATATATTTACGTAGATATTTAAAATTCTGATTTAAAAAATTGATTGCAATAATTTGTATTTAAATCAAAATATCTAATATGAATAATTTATATCTATCGGTAAAACACGAAAATATACAACAAAAAAATTAAAAAAAGACCTTTATGAAGAATATAAATAAAGTATGGAATCTTATATTACACCTAAAAGAATATTTTATAAAAAAAAATCTTGTTTAAATGTATTGCCTTCTGCAGCCGCATAAAAAAATGCCTGTAGGTAGCAGCAATACGCGTGACCTGTAAATTAAAAATAAGGATAAAACCATTAAAAATTTCGAGCTATAAAAACTTGAAACTCCAAAAATTTCTCTGTAGTTACTTAAATTGGCTCCAAATTTCATTTAGAGCCATATTTTTATCCTTAAAATACTAGCATAATAAAAAAATTATACGTGTTTTTTTTCTGGTCTATCTTTCACCTTAAACATTTGTTCAATAAGTCCATAAGGAAATGCGATAATGATTGAATGAATTTATGATAAATTTATTTCTAGATATATTATAATACTGTATTTTATCCTGCTCAATGAATTAAATAGAATTTATTTATAGCCCTATATTTTGGTTATAATTTTAATTTTGTTCTCTAGCACATCTTGCTTGATTTCCCTCGCACAAAGTGTATTTATACTTTCGACTATCTTCACATTTCTGAAGTCAATTTCAATGCCTCTCCTCTTTTCGAGACCATGTACATTCAAGTGTTTTTCTATATCACAAGGCTTGTATATATGCCACAATTTGGCTATGACTTTGAGTTCTAAATGAACTATATAACAAAATTTAGCAAGTATGAAAATTCATTCACTAATATATGTGTTTCAAAAAGAAATAAAATAAAACTTAGTTTGTATGCTCGTTATATTTTTAAAATATGATAATCATGAAATATGTGTTACAGTTTATAAAAACTTGCACATTCTAGGAAAAATCTAAGATAGTATAATTTTTCATAAGACTTGGTCTTCTTTGTGCCAATAAAGAAGATCTTAGGAATTAACTTTCAAAATAAATATTTTGCCTGATTGTCTTATTTTATTAAAATTAAACACCGGTTAATCATGAATAGCTGAATACTATTATATTTATTGTAAAACTAAAGCATATAGAGTCGATTTGTCACCTGCTTGTAGTACGGGGTGGTTTCTCTCTCGAAAGAAACATTAAAAGTTAATTATCGAATAAAATAATTATTATATTTTCTAGTTTATGATTTTTTGATCATATTAAGATAATTATATAAATTAAAAATTTAGATCATTTTTAATGGAATATTTATCTTTTATGTTCAAAAAAAAGTAATATGATTTTCTAATTGTACTAGATCAATACATATTTACAGTAAATACAATATTTTTAATCTCTAAATTACAATGCTCAGCAGCAGTATCATAATTAATAATTTTAGTTTTTAAAATTTATTATTATCTAATATCATTTTGAAACTTAATAAAAAATCTTAATTTTAAAATAAAAAGATAGTGTCTGCTGTTAAATTTTGTAAAGACATAAAGAATTTTATATATAGAGGTAAAAAACGAGATCCTTTGCCCCAAAAAAAGTCACTATAAAATTAGATATTGCCAAATAAAAACTCTATACATTGTTTACTGATTAAGATGATTAAAAAGAGCACTTATGAGAAACAAAAGATATAAATATATCGTATTTGTAAATACTTTTAAAACTAGTAATATATATATAGAAAATACAAACTTAGGTGTATTATGATATTTTAGCAACTAACCTACATAAGAATTTTTTTCTAATATTTGTGATTTTAGTAAATTAATAACATTAAATGTTTTTAGAAGCTTATTTCACTTGTATAATCTACTAATTTTTACATATGTTATCTATATCATATACCTTTTTTCATAAAAATGTAATTTATTATATGTAACTTCAAAACATCAAATTAAATACAAAATTACACTATCAACCTTCAAATTTAAATTTAGATAACTATAATTTTAGAAATCGCATACTTTTTATGCCAAAATAGATATTATAATTTTATAAAAATGGCGTAAATAGTAAAATCCTATTAACGTATTCAAATTTCAAAATCTTAAATATTTTCATTGATTAATTTTAATATTAAAATGCAAAAATCACACAAAAATCTTATATCATAAAAGGCAAATTCCATGAAATATAAACAAAATTAATTATACCACTATGGAACTTGCAAATTTAGTTTTTATTGCAGCATATGTAAAATGTACTTTTTCAGAATTAGATTCTAGATCCCTATACAAAATATTTTATTGTGAGGATATTGATGTTGATGAAGTGGAAGAGAATTCGGAGATAGCAGAAGTCCACAAAAAAGGGGAATTTTCAGGTGAAAAATTCATGATTAAAAAGACTGATTTTGACATGGTTAGTGAAAATGAAATTGAAAAATTCACATCCGAAAAAGAAATAAATATTGAAAGTGATAATCCAACTTTATCCAATTCAAATTATAACCCTGGCTTACATCTTAAAGAGCCCGATGTGATAACTATAACGTCAGAAGTTAAAACACTTAAAGAAAGAATAGAAAGCTCCCCAAGGGAATTCGAAGAAGTAAAGAGGAAAAAGTTTATATTTTGTAGCTTCTGTATGAACTCGAATATGTTTGGATTAAATTAAAAATTACAATTTTTAACTAATTTTTTTGTGGCTAAAATTATATTTATCCCAAAAAGTGTATTTTTATATTATATAATTGTTCGCTAAGCTAGTAAATTTTAATTTATATGTTCTCTTAATATTTAAAAGGATAAAATTTCATTTTATTCATCAATTAAAATATATGGGCGCTTCGGATCAGTAAATACAGACAGACAGACGGTGGATTAAATTTCTTTTAGTAGGCACTTGAAGATAAATGTTGCTATTAAATCATTAAAATGGGCAATGATAATGAATTGTGGTAATACCACATATAGCACTTTGAACAGAGTATAGACATGAATCCTAATTTAAATAGTGGTTGAACACATTGATTTTTATATTTTCTCAAATTTTGTTATTCTACATTATTTAGCCAGTGTTCTTATAGACCGGTGTAGCTTCAAAATTTTAATTATTAAATGGGTCTAATTTTGCCAGAAAAATAAAAATCTTTACAAAGAGGAAATTTATTCAAAGGTTATTCTCAAAAATAACAATATAATAAGCTTATATGCAAAAATATTTTTTTTGGTGACTTTAATATTAAGTAATAAATATTTGGACATTGATACATATGATATTAACAACGAAGAATAATAAAAAAAGCTTAAAGATCACAAAATATGTGGTCTTTGTAATATATAAAATTTTAAATGGATTTGTAAATGCTAATTTGAATGTGTAAATCATATTAAAATGACCATATCACCATTGATAATCTCCTATGATCATAGGCATTGAATTTTACACAAAAAAAGGCTTATACGTTATTGAAACAGTAGAATTTTTAATTTCTCAAGTAGATGTGCACATAAATTTTAAATATACGATAGAAATTTATGGGATCCTTTTTTGATAAATCTGAAATTTATAAAAACTCTTTATTGTAATATAACAAATGTAAATCTATCAATTGATACTTTTTGTTTATATGTTTATATTATTGCGATAGAAAGCTATATCAAAAACTTTGAGAACACAAATACCCAAAATATACTATTTTTTGATATTACTAAAATTCAATTCAATTTTGGCTCGAATGTTGATCAGGTCTCTATATATATGATTATTTTTATATATTTAAACATTTTTCACTCGGTACTGACTCTAAACACACCATAAAATTTGTTTTTATTTTTTGCGCTTAATATTAATATTCTTCTAAAATTGACTACCTTGTATTCATATAATGTTTTTAAACTTTACTTATGCAAAAAGTATTCGAGCTAGCCAACGATTTACATAAAAAAAGAGCTTAAAACCTATGAATATGCAATATAAAAAGATATTTTATCAATAAAAATACCGGAAATTTTACAAGTTACTAAAAATTTAATTTATGCTAATTGAATCATTTAAATTGTTTTTTTGGTTACATAGATGGCCTACTAGAAAAAACCTTAAGATTGTTGCTAAATATTTTTGGATAATTATGACATTTTAACAACTTTTTATCTAAATTTATAAATGCTTCTGTTTTAGATTTTTCAATGAATATGTCACACACATTGCGTAAAGAATAAATTTTAATAAAATAAGTTAAATAATCATTATATCTTTTAGAAAAAAAAACAGTATAATTGTATATTATTTGTCAATAATTTTATAATATGTACTGGCTCGGATAAAGTATTTTATTAAGTCCATCTAAATTTTAAATAAAAATATCAACGAACAATCCTTGTACATCACATAAAATATTTAATTTTTCTAAAAAAAAATTATAATGCTAATATTCGAATCATAAATAAATAAGCATTGTACATTTCTTATGCGCGTGGCTTTTCAAAATATCTTGAAAATGTTAAGACTAAAGCATTTCATTTTGAATTTTGTATCAGCATAACTATACCATGGTGCAAAAAAAAAATTTTTAGCTTAAAATTTTTATATTTGAAAAAAAAAGTTTGGACAATTAAAAACATTTATAAATGAAAAAAATACATTTAACTATATATTATTTTGCTTCTTAATTCTATAAAATAGTTATATTAACAAAAAATTACGAAATTTCTGACAAAACTCACTCGCTAATATTGCATGTGGCATTTATTATTTCTTCTTTAGACAAGAAATATTTTTTGTTATTTAAACTCATAAACGAATCTTCCTCATAGTATTAAGAAAAACACTTGAATGTATAAGTCTTGAGCGATGAAGATGCATTGGTAAGACTTTAAGGATGATGAGGGTATAAACCAGCCACATCAAACCTTTAATATAAAGCAATATAAAGTTTTGCGCAAGCAAACATGAAAAATTAAAACTTAAAAAAAGCTCTAAAATAAATAATGAAAAAATTCTATCTATCAGAAGTAATAAATATATAATCATAAATTTATAGCGATTTAATATTCTTAAATAATTGCTATTCTACAATATTACAACCAAAAAACTATTGCGTAACTATCTAAACACGGATAACTTCTTATTCATTTTATAAAATGGTACAAAGTCATTAATTATATTCCTGTCATGGATAATATGCCTTATATATCAACAAAATAAAAATAATTCATGTGATCAAAACTACCCTCAATTAAATTATGTAAAAGATTTATTTTTATTTTTAAGAGCATGATTTGTTCTTTTGAAGAGTAAATTTGCAATTTACCAGCTATAAATGGTCGAAATAAAAAAATGATATTTGAATTAAGGGTAATAAAGATATATCATTAAATACATTATATGTAGAAAGTAATAAAAATTTTTTATTTGCATAGAAACAAAATTTACGCATTATTAAGGGCAAATTTATTTAAAAATAATTAGAGGTTTATTTCGAAGAAAAAAATTTGATTACCGCACAAATTTCCCTTCAATTTATAAAACAAGAAGCATGCATTAATACTCATCTAAAATCATTTATCAAGGAAGAAGCATGGATACATTAGATTATCACATAAATATAATTTTTTAAAGTCAAAACTCCAATATAATGCTCATAATGATAAGTTTGGCTGTAATAAAAAAAGTGAAATACACTTTATGGGCTTAGTAAAGTATCACTTACATAAATCCTTAACGTTTATATTTTTTGAATTTATCTTGGACTTCTGTGTGGTATAAAAGCACTAGATTGGGTAAATATTTGGAATCCGCTTGCTAAATTTATTTGCTGTACCGATAAAACTGGAAAAATAATCTTATTTTTTTTTTATTTTTTTTTCTAAAGGAATAATCAGTTTTCAGATTTTTTTTTTGATATATTTAGGTCTAATAAATTCTCTTGGGATATAAAATTGTATTGTATGCCCAAAATAGAATTAAATCAATAATATTAGTAAAAAACCTTATAACATATATTTTACCAAATTTTATTGATTCAGTTTTTAAAATTATTTTACAATACATTACTTTTTAAACACTAAAATAGCTATAGAACATTGAAGATAAAGTATCTAATATATTCTGATATATAGTCGAGACAGTTTTTTTGTAAAAATAATAAAGAAACCCGAAAAACTAGGCATTTCATATTTAGTATGTTTATTTTCGTGCAAATAGTATAAATTTTTTTTATAATTAACCTAATGCTTTTTATATTTACTTGGGTAAAAACATATCATCACGTAGAATTCAATAAAGTGATATGTGTATAAATAGGTCGAAATGACAGACCCTCTTTTTTCACAATTAATTTTTTTAAAAAAGTAAAAATACCAACTTCTAATACGCTTTATATTGATTTTTAATTTGCATAAAGGTCACATTTAGCTATGAAACCATCATAACTTTGATATAAAAATAGTGTCTTGTATATAAAATTTGCATTATTCTTGAATGCCCACGGATCTAAAAGATATATTTTCTTTCAATATCGCTTCATACTATCCTACACTTAAAGAAAGGTTTTTACTATATATAATATAGAAAATTTATGAAATGATTGAAAATCTATCAATGGAATTTGAAGCAAAATTAACGTATTTTTTACGATCAACATTTAAATAAAGTTTTTCAATTGTATTTTTTATTTCTACATTTTTTTTTGAATGTTACAAAACATCTGTAACTATTTTTTTTTATTTTAAATTTTATTCGGCATATTTAAATTGTATATAATTTTTCGTCATGTTTTATTTTCTAAAATTGGATAAACACCATATTAATATAAACATAACTTTTGTAAATATCAAATGAATTTTTAAATCGGATTTTTAAGCATCTTGTTGCCGCAAGTTACATTTTCGAAATCTGTTGGTTTTTTCGTATTAGGTCAAGATCGGATTCACTAATTAAAAGACCAAAATATCCTTACTCCATAGAACAATACTTATTTAGCAGTTTTTATTTTTTTAAAAAACAAACTTTATTATATATATCTTTATGTGCATTTCTTTTTAATTAAAAAAATTACTTTTTAAAATCTTCTCACCTAAAGCACTAAACTTTGGTTTTTTTAGAATTCATGTTTTGATTAGATTATGTACACTTTAAATCATATATCAAGCCGTTTCTGGGCTATACGTTCTGATGTTAAGAAAAGACGGAAAAAATACATGGTGTTTTAATATTCGAAAACTAATATAATCAACAAGATATCTGAGCATAAAAAATAACCAAATAGAAAACAGATAAATTCTTGGTAATCAATATTAAAACTAAAAATTTTGCTCTTTAGTTTTATCTAATAATTAAGTTTCATCAATGCTTAGTTCTTATAAATATTGTTCAATCTAGTCTTACTCGGCAGAAATAACAATTTTCATAGGAAATAAATCAGCAGAAAGAACTCACCTGAGTCCTTAGTTCCCTGGATATATTAATAGATAACCAACTAAATATTTTTGCTCTCTTTACGCTTTTTAATTGTGTTTATAATCTAAATACAAATTATTTTAAAAATAATGAAAATATGAGATAGATGCAATATAGATTTCAAATTAAGGTGTTAGAGTGTTTTGAATAAAAATTTGTGGCCCCATTTATAAAAATTAAGGTAAATATACAAGAATAGAAAATACCTTTTAAGAAACTTGTTTTCATTGGAAATTATATTATAAATTGCGACTTCTATTTGTAATTTATTATGGGTAAGATATTAACCCCAAGATCTTCTTAAATCTACTTAGCTCTAAAAGGTATGATTTTTTTTAATATTGACTTACACACGAACAATTTAATTATTTAAAAATAAATTTTCGATGTTTACACTAAAATTTGCACATCCACGTTTATTTGAAACTTTTTTTTTTCTAATATGATGTAAATAGCACCAACAAAGCTTTATATTATGAATTAGATCATGAGTAAATCCTTAAAAACTCCGAACCCAGTTAATTTTTATAATACTTTATGATGATCTTTAGTGTTTATGTAAAACAATAAAAAATAATTTATAGTTTAAAATCTAATAAAATAAATATTTTAACATGGTTAGAAAATTATGATTATAATCATATATATTTTGAAAAATCAATATTATTCAATGGATTTATATAGAAAAATGGCTTTTTGTTTGATAAGAATGGTTTGTTTTCATTGAAAATACAAAACACAAGGAATTTTTTTATAAAAATTTATGATTTTACGGACAAAAATAAACCAGAATCGAATTCTAATATATTTTATAAACCATAAAACCACATTATGTAATTATAATATACCTATGAAGGACTTATTGTTTGAAATATTAAATTTAAAGAAAATAAAGCCTTACAAGATGAAGCTGATTATTTGGCTAATTAGACTACATTATTACTATCTTCCACCTAAATTTTTGTTTGAAAACCTTTTAGGATATTTTAAAATGTAATAGTAGAGCAATTTATGGTAGTTATTGTTGATTGTAATCGGCGTATTAAATTAATTAATAAATTAGATCAAAATACAGCTTATATTAAGGTGAAAAAAATCTGCCATATAAATGCAAAAGCCAAGTTTGATGCTCATAAAATAACTTAACCTTACAGACGCGAGATTTAAAGCAAGTCTAAGATTTTATAGACCGCAGTTAAAATATAATTTGTAAATGAAAATAGAAAAATCTTTAATAAAACAAAAAATTGCTATTATTAATTTCAAATAGATTATAATTAAAAAGTATCTTGTTTTCTATATCCTGCACGCATGAAAATAAGAGTGTGTACTCTAAATAAACAATTTTACGGATCTACAGCAAAAAATACACAGTTTTGCCATAAAAATTTGTGATAGATATCGCAATGCCTTTTTTTACCTTTTTTCTATGATTTGTGCCATCATTATTTTACCTTTTTATTCAATAACGCAAAATATCGTAAACAACCACTCATTAATGTTCATAATCGCATTTAATCTAAAATTTATCTCTAGAGGTAAAAAGAGGTTTAAGATGTTTTCTAAATATCATAATCAATAAGTTTTATCGTAATGATGCTTAAATAAAGACTTTAAAATTATAAACAGTATTTTTTAATATTTACGGAATATATTAACATATAGACACATAGTTTACACATAAAATTGTGTTTATCGGGACAATCCTGGTTTTTGATTTAAATATGTTGCGATTTTACTTTGTAAGTAATGAATATCGAGCGAAAAATGATATTTGTTAATAATATACCGATAGCTTTAGCTTGGTATTTTTTCTAGAAATCAGTTCTGTTGTATTTAAGAATTTTAGGGACAGCATTTCTTTTTAAAAAAATTATTGCTCATTTTATTTATAATTAGCCAATAAATATAATTGTAGGTATAATATTAGCATAAATTTTACGTAAAATGCACAATGGTCGATATAATATTAAACAATTTCAAATAAAAAATTTACTTCTTTTATATAAGAGTATCATAAAGCAATATCCCTTATCAATACAAGGTTTTTTTATAAAAAATAAACATAAATTTTAATATTTTTAACCATGAAAGCCATAATTTGTGTCAATCCTGTATCCAAGATATCCATTTATTATTTATAGCTCATAATGTCACAGTAATTCATTAAAACATGTATATAAATCTTCTTAAGACAAATTATTAAACTATCATTAAAAAAATTACCAAAGCTTCACTTTAAGCTGGCAATCGATATGTTTATTTATGATAATTATGAATATTTAAAATTTCTTGTATATGATAGAAAAAATAGACTCCTATATATTGTGCATTAAAACTCAATATGGTAAAATATATCTGAAATTAGAGGATATGTGCTTAGTAAGCTTATTATAAAATATAATCTTTACAAATAAACGATTAACAATATCAATTTAAAATTTTATACATAAAATATGCTTTTGAAACCATCAAAAACGAGAAGAATAAACTTAATATCTATAAGACAAGAGTATCAGAACTAAAAAAAATTATTTCGAGAGAAGAAAATTTTCTGCAAATTGCAAAAATAATTTTTAGTTATGAATTTTTTTGAATACTGATTAAGAAGTTGTACATCCAATATTATAAACTATAATTCCGATCAAGTGCAATAGAAATTCAATTCATTTTACAATTATTTTTTTGTTTTGGGTATAATTATATTATAAGAACTATGTTCATGGGTAAGTATACGGACAAGAACTACATCATTATATCATTTTCATTGTATTTATCTACTTTTAAAATTTAAACTTTTTTGGTTTTCTTGTGGCATAAAGTGTAATTATAATTTAATTAAATGAATTTTATAAAACAATCACCTTTTATTTAAGCTTTAAAAAGATTTTTTGTAAAAAAATAATTCGAAAATAACACTGTTTCATGCATCTAAGAGATTATTGCATTTTAATCGCAAATCTAAAACCTGAATATATTTTATTAGTTTTACTTGAATTTCATAATTCTTTCACAATCATAATTTATAAAGTATAAAATAATTAGTTTTTTAGGATTTTGTTTTGGTTCTACCGATTAAATTTTTACCATAATATAAATTTTAGCAATAAAAAAATGCACTGTAATTTATGAATTCTGATATGGAAAGTGACAACATACTGACCAATATAAAAAATCTTAAAAAAGATCCAATTTAGGCATTGTGCTATTTTTTTGGTTCTATTGGGATTAAAGGCATTAAATTGTCAATAAAATGTTTTATATCGGTATTATGTGTGGATTAATATTTTATCTCACAAAATTTATATAGAAAATATATTATTTTTTATAAATCTTACAAAGAATTCGGTAAATTCGTTCAAATTTTAAAGAGTAAAAAAATTCACTTAATTAGGAAAAGTTTCTAAACTTATCCAAGGTCTTTTTATTATAGGCAAATATTTTTAGAGCAGCATAAAGTTTTGCAAGGTTTTCTATGCAAAAAAATGCGGAATTTAAATTGAGGGATAAACAAGATTTTAATAATTTGATATTTATAAAAGTATTGATTATAGTTACTAATTTTAAAATGTAGCAATTTTAAAAGATTATAAAATTTCTGCTAATAGATTTTAGATAAATGAAAATTCCATTTTAAGCGCCAAATATAGATAGAAAACAACATCAAGTATACAAAGGGGTCATATTTTAGGGAAAATACATATCTTCTATTTAAAATAAACTTAAAGTCTTGATATCATCCCAAATAAAGATGTTATTTGCCGAATTGTAAGCATTAAATAGATATAAATATGATTAGCCCTAGAAAAAATACAGATTAAAGATGATAATTTTGTTTTTTTTTATAATTTAATTATTTTCTCTGTAAAAAAATTTGGAGCCATTAAACAGCCCTAATATTTATCTAGATCTTATAAAATTACATATATTTGGTTTAATTTTTATTTAAAAAAACGTGGAATACCCAACGAAGTCGAGGTATATGTGCAATTCAAAGGATTGTAATAGACCTTGAACTGATAAGCCTTGAGCGAATAAGGGGTATCGATGAGGTTATAGCAGAAGAAGAGATAGTAGAAAGTAATGATATAGCTTGCTTCGAAGATTTTAATACGCAATCTGCAGAGAAATAATGATTATACCAAAAATTAACCCATAAATAAAAATTTTGATTCAATTGCAAATTTTTTTGGATTTAAAATAAATTAAATCGATAAATATACATGTATAGTGGTTTTAGGTGTAAAAAAAAAGTTTACTCGCATATTTATAACCCAATAAACACCACAATTTAGGTGCAAATTTATTAAAAATTTCATTTTTTAATTTAGAACCTCTAAATTGATACCAAAATTCGTGAAAGTATTTAAAAGATCATGTTACCTGTAATTTTATTTTTTACTTTTAGACTTACGTAAAACACATCATGTTATATATTAATTATATAAAATATTTTTTTTGCACAAAACAAAATTTTTCTAGATTTCAGCAGAAGTGTTATCTCGATTTTCATCATTTGAGGATTTAAAATTCTTTAATACAAAAAATTACGATATTACGTCTATATTATCATGATAATCGTCCCTTTTTAAAGCCGTCAATATCATTATTGTTTTTTATTCATACTTTTTGTATTTTAGATTAAAGTTTCTCCTATTATTAACTTAATTGCACACATAACACCTTAAAATGACTATAAATGGGTTACATGAATGCAGTTAAAGCTCTGCAACTAATTTTAAGAATATACAATTCTGATCTAAATATATATGTGAATCTATTTGGTTATTTAAAAAATTATGATCAGCACCAATTTCATCTATTTTGTAGATTTGAAATTAATTTGATCTATTAAATCACTTCTTTCTAAATATGGTAAGTGATTATTCTATTTCAACAAAATTTATTAATTTGAATATAAAAAAAGCTAACTAATATATGTTTTTTAGCACTAATTTTTTTATAAAGCAGTGAGTAAAAAGTACGTCTATAAGAAGCTAGAATTGTTTTTTTGAATTTAAAAACACTGAAAAAGGCGGAATACATTTTATATTGTTAAACTTATAATATATTTATGTGTTTGATAATGTATTATAACTTTTTTTAGCCAGGGAATCATCAAATGGCCAGAATAATTTTATACTAGCGAAATCTTGAAAAATACCCAATATAAAGATTTACCAGTTTAAAAATTAATTTCTTGCTATTTAGTAATTTCAACTTGCTTTTTCTTAAATCGAAATTTATAGTACTCTCCTTTTTGATATGTTGGAAAATTTGAGGGTGATTCCGTAAAAAAATGAAAATTCGATGAAAAAGGCATTTTTGATGCTAAAGTCAATCTTCAAAGAGATAAAAATCATAACATATTTGGTTGGATCACAATATCTCAAATTTTTATGTCTTAGGGCAAAAAAATCTATTTAAACAAGCACAGCAACTATATTTATGTATAAATCTATATCTCAAATAAAAATACTTATAATTTAGATATATTCATATTAAAATTGCTGACATAAATTATAAATATATTTTTTGGTAAAAATTTTTACTTTATTACGGTTTATTATATCTTCCTTTAAAAAATTACTGAATTTATGCAATTTTTATGACTTATTATACCATTTATCAGCCCTCAAATAAAAAAAGGTTCTTCTGTATATAAAAAAGTCTTCGAACAAAGTTACAATAAAAAATGCATTTTAAATGTAATTTTTTTAGAATATCGAATACTTAATCAAGAATCTTGATAAGTTAATTACCAAAACATAACAATTACAAAACGTCAATTTATTTGAAGTAAAAAGATAACTATTTTTCGAAATATATAATATGTAAAAATTACCTATGTTCATATCGTTAACATTTATTTTAAGAAACATTTCGATAATAATTTAATGTTCAATTTTTTGATTTAAAAATAAGGGCGATAATATTTAGCTATTAAAAATTAAAAAAACTTCGTTTTAAAGGAAAATTTATCGGCTTTCATGTTTTTTAGTCGTTTGAAAATAGTTTAATTTTTAATATTTTTTCTAAAGTTTGTAGTTTCGAATTAATAGTAAAGATGATTAGCATCTGTGATCGTTCCTATGTTTAGTATTTTATGAAAAAACATTATGACTCATGTATTATCTTTTTATTGTTGTAATAATCTCAAAAAAACCTAGTATGATGTTTGAAGCTTATCCCAATATATACAACTCTGTATATTTTTTTTGAAATGAATAAATTTAATTATTAACGATAAATTTAGTTTATATAATGAACTAAACCGCATATTAGTGTTTCAAATACTCTAAATTGTGCAATATAAGTAAATTATCAATTGATATAAATCTTATACCTAAAATTGTGGCTGAGTAATTGGAAATAAACAGCTCTATCAAGATACGAACTTAATATTCAATGCCTCAAATTTCAAATAAATTTATTTACATCTATAATGCATATTCGTAAATTTTAATTATTTTTTATACACGTTGACTATTTAACATTTAATTTTACTAAAATATTTCTAGAGGGATTTTAATGTGTTTACAATCATAATCACATGTCTTTATTATGTTATTAAAACGAATAAATCTAAATTTTTCACAGATTTATAAATATTTTTATAATTATTTGTTAAAAAAAATCAAACATTAAATACATTATAAAAGCTTAAAGTTTAAACCCACAAATGACCAAATATTTAAAAAAACACTAAAACAAAATATAACCAGAAAAAATAGGATTATGAATGCCAAAGAAACAATATTTACATACTACACAAGCAGAATATTATTGCGGATAACTGTAATTTTACAAATATTTAATTTATTTTCCCACCACAGCACTATTTTTTATGCGATAATCTATAAAATGTTTTTCCCGTAAGACTAATTTCTTTAATAGTAAAATATTTTAAAACCATGATTATTTTTTATCCTATACTCAAGTATGTAACTGCCCGAAACACTTGCATGTATGAAACAAATTGCAAAACCTAAAGCAAATAGTACTACGCATTTTCTTATATCATCGTAAGTTTATATTCTCTCGATAAGTCTAACAAACTGGATAGAAATATTGGTTTAGTCTTAGAGAAAAAAATATACTTTAGAAATGCACTTACACTTTTATGCAGAGATTAAATCCTCAAAGTTTTAGATTAAATAACTTATTTGCAACAAATACAACATATTTTCACCACCTCACAGATACAGCATATTATTGGAATATGTGTTTTTTAGAGCATCAGTAAAAAACTTATTTTCAAAAAATACAACCAATTTCTGTCTCCCCCACAGTCATAGAATATTATTGGCTTATGTGTTTTTCAAAGCATCATTAAAAACCTACTTGTAAACAATACAAAATAAAATGCTTAATCAAACATTTTTTTCTGCAAAAACAATCAAATTTCCCATACTCACATTATTTAATATTGTGAATAAAATCGATTGGATTGATTAGAAACAGTAGACGCAGAATTAAATGGTTTTAATGCATCCAAATGTATGCTTATATAAATCTGTTTCTATTTAACCCACAGATAAATTACACTATTTTTAAAAGATATGTTTTAAAATGCTTAATTATTTTTTTGTATTTTGAATGAATTTTTCCAATTTATTTCATTTAGCTATTTATAAAGGCTCTTTTATTTTTGGAGTTGGTAATTTACAACTTATTTGACATTTTGTTGTAATTCCTCGGCAAGGCGTCTTTATTTCGAAATTGCTCTATTGTGATTCAAATCATTATTCCATAATTTATATGCCAGGTTTATATTATATATACATTTTGATGCAAACCCTCATAAATATCCTACTTTATTTTCATAATCACTTCTTCAGATCAAAAAAATATAGAAATTTTTGATATAACTCCCATTTATCATTCTACTTGTGTTATACGAAAAAATCGAAAAAAACCATGTTTAAATGACATGTAAATCATTTTTTTACATATTTATTTGAGTTTTTTTTAAGTTCAATCTATCATTTAATACGAACTGTTTCTTTAATACTTAATTAAAAAACGTTATTTAAACATTTTTTTGCACTGAAATCATTGGCGTGGGCATGACTGGCCCTGTTTCTGTTGTTTTTCTTATTCCTCTTGTGCTTTTTTACCAAAGACTTAAAGCTATTATAAATTTTATAACCACTGAAAAATTATAAAAAATGAAACCTTAATTTCTAAAACTCCATAATTGAAAAATCAATAGGTTGGTTGACCTGTCTGTTTGAATGGAAATATTATTCATATAAAAACACTAAAAAATCAACCAATAAGAAAATAAAGTGATTATCTAAAATAAATTTATTTTACAAATTTTCGTGGTTCATTAAATATTAGAATAAATATCGAAAGAAATACAATCTAATCTGATGTATTTTTTAAAAAATATAAATATAAGAATGAAATCCAAGAATTAACAAGGATATACGTAATATATTCGATAAAGGCTTTTTTATATAAAAATTGGAAAATTATACAACTGCTTTTATTCTGTGGATAAAATATCTTGAATTAAATAGGGTGTGCAAGAAAGTTTTTTTTTCCATAACATAAGATACGGGATGTATTGCGTGAAATACTATAACTTTTAAAGTTAAAAGGTTCTGGTCATAGGGAAAAAAAATATGAGCAATATGGCTCTGTATTAATCATAATTGATTGTTAAAAGCTACAACTTTTCTTTTATAAAACATTTTAAATTTAAGCTTAAAAGACACTAAGAAAAAGAAAAACAATAACTATGTTGCCAAACGGCTTGCTGACAATATGTTCCCCATAAAAAATTTGAAGAAATCAAAAATACTGAATAATGCATTAAAATAATATCGAGCCTTTTTTTAATAAATATTTGGTGCATTATTTTATTATTACAAATAAATCTGATTAAAAATATATCGATGCAATTACCTGCTACAACCGAAGCAACTGTTTTGTTTCTTTGACATTTGAAACAATGTTTTTGTCTGCGAGCTTAGGCTTTCTGCGTTACTAATTAAATCCTCCAATTTTTCACCTCTACAAACAACATCTTCGAGCGTCTGTTTCAATATAACCGTAGTTTCATCTAGTTGCTTATTTACGGAGCTTAACAAATCTTTTGACTCATAGTCTTCGAATTCTTTGGCGATTTTCTTGAACTCTGGAATTTGATGCTTTAATTGTTGCTTTACAATGTCTCTTAGTAACATATAAGCAACGTTTTGTGGATAAAAATCATCGACTACCATTACATTTAGAATTTTTTTGATATTGGAATCCATATCACAGGGTGATTCGGAAGGATCTCTAGAAACATTGTTAAAATCTATGGTATTGGTTCCAATTTTCAAATTCTTGTTAATTTCACTTCGGAGACAATAAAATGTGTATGTCTTATTTTTATCAAATGTGTGTGGTAGAATATGAAATTCATTGTCGTGAATACCTTTCGAGATCTTGATTGCTACTAAATTTATAATTTCTGTAATCGATGATCTTGCAAGAAATGGAAATGATGATTTGTTGTAATAGCTATTTTCGATTCTTTCTTCTTTTATATCTATTGAAAGAAGTGACACTATCATGATTATGAAGGGTCTTCAAAATAATTTTTTAATGTTAAATTTTAAAGCCTTCATTATGATTTTGCAGAATGTCGTAAATGTTCGGCTTTTTAAAAGAAAAAGGCACTTAAATATTATTTGTTTTCTAGATTATGATATTACTGTAAATCCAGGACGATAATTTTTTATTATTTTAGTCCTATTGTCAATATTAAAACCAAACATTTTTTTGAAGTAAATAATAATTTAGCATCCCTAAGTTAGGAATGTAAACTGAAGCTGAAGCGTAAGTACAAACAATATATTTGAGTAAAACACTTGAACTAATAAGTATTGAACGTAAATCCATCGAAAAGGATTGTAAATATCATGTGTCTTAATAAATCTAGCAATTATGTTATATAGTGCAATACAAAGTTGTGCTTGAACAAATTTAAAAGCTAAAAATCAAATTATAGCCCATAAATTAATTTATACAACATTCTTTTTTAAAAAATATGCTTTAAAGAAATTAAGAATACCAACAGAAGCGGGCACAGACAATAGATTTGTGAAAAAAAACTTGAATTAATGTCTTGAAAGAGATGACACATTGAGTAAGGCCATAAAGATGTTGGGTTCAAAGACATTATTAGCTAAATATACATCACACAGAAATATAAGATTTTACTTGAACAAATAAAAATATGAAAAATCAAATTTAACATAAAGTTAAATCATCTATAATCCCTGTTAATTAATAATTCTTGAAAGGGGAAGTTTTTAGGGGGTGTTTGTGAAGAAAATGTATTTAAAGAATATTAACATGGTCGGCTCTACAAATACATTAAAATTTTGCTACATTATAAAGCTATTAAAGATTACTGGGGTAAGCTAACCCGTAATAAAATGATAAAAATCCTTAGAAAAAACCTCGAATTTTTTGCATCGAAAAATTAGTGGGCTTTATATTTTTAGTGTATATAGCTACCGCATCAAGTTAGCTCGACTTTAAGATTGATAGTATAACATCTTCAGAATATTCTATAAACCAATTTATTTATAATATGATAAATTTAAAAATTTTTTTGCACTATAGTCGCAATGATGGGTCCGTTTTTACTGATAAAAAGCCGTAGTTGATTATTAAAATATCGTATATAGTCATTATTTCTCTGGTTCTAGATATTTAATATAAAATTAATATTGGTATTTATCATTGCAACACACTTGAACTCATCTCATTTGAGAGAAGAAGAGCAGTTGATGAAAATAGATTGGGGGAAGGTGTGGAAAAATGTAACAAGGAGTTGTGCAATATTCCCAATAGACAGACTACGTCTCAATAGATGGAATTGATAAAAAAAACTCAATCCATAAATAAAAAATTATATGTATTTCCCAAAATTAAATCGATTTTGGAGTTGAAATCGAAGATCAAACCATGGTTAGAAATACATTGATTGGATAAAAATCAAAGAATACAACCGATTTATTTAAAAAAATATAAATAATTGTGAAGTTATGAGAGTAATTGAAAGTTGTATTATAAGTAATTTATAAAAAAACAATTTAAGCATCGATAGTCTCTGTTTCGTATGTTTTTAAAATATACTTTGCGGATTAAGTACATAATAAATAGAAAAAATAATTCATAAAATTCTACAACATTCAAAGAAATTCAAAAGAAAAAAAGGCTATAGAAAAAAAGTATTTTGTTTTGAAATGAAAAGAGAAAACGTATCTATAAGGTTATGTGTTTTCATTCACTTGTCCGGTAATATTATAACTTTTTATTCATTAATACTTAAATACCTACAGCAAATCGTCATAAAATTTATTTAATATATTCCTAAATTTTTATCCATATTCTTTCTTTGATTATGAATTCGATTAAAGATTAGTTTCCTTCCTAGTTACCCGTTATAAGTACAAATTTTAAAATTTTTATTTTAAAGCCCGAATCTTGCAAAAACTATTTACAATATCTTTTTTTGTGTCCAATATTGGTAGACTTTTTGGGAAATAAAGTGAAATCGTCAATAAAAAATCATTTTTTATATACAACAGAAATTTTTCGGATATTTAAATCTCTATATACTATAAAATAATTTATGTAACTTTTTTATATAGGATAGATCCTACAAAATACTCAATAAAGTATCATTTTTTCGATATATTTATTAGGTGTAGATATTGTAAAATAATACATTAGAAATAATAATAAGGCTTGTATGAGAATATCAAGAAAATCTTATCTAAATAAATTCTTTTTAATTTTATCTATTTTAGGGCTTGTTTGTAGCCTTCAAATAAAAATGGCAGAACCCATTCAGATTTTCAAACTAAAGCTTTTCAAGATTTCTAATATATACTTGATACAAATATAAAAACTAAATTTGAATTACTTAAAAAATCAATTTTTGGATTGACTTCAACTAAAAGCCTAAATTTCATTTAAATTTTTATTTATAAATGTTTTTTTATAAACAGAGAATTGTAAATTGCTGAAATGGTATAATTTATGTGCATTATTTTAAGAAAGTTTTGTAATGTATAAGATACATTCGAAAAAATAAAATTGTCGTATTGACTTTCTTTCGAATGAACCATTTATAAACACCGATTATTATAAACCAAGTTATTAATTTATTCAATTCATCCCAATAACATAAAGGTATATGATTTCGGGTTTACTGCTATTTCAAAAAAATTAAAAATAGTAATTTGTAATATTAGAAGCTGAATTGACGCCTTAAAATAGCAAACTGTCATGTTTTGATTTCATATACCGTAATCTTTATATTTAAAATCAAGTTAACTGGATTTTTGTGTTGTCTAAAAAGCCGCAACTATCATTTTTAGAAAAAATAAAATAATAAAAAAGGTTTTTTTCTGATCACATAGTAATTACTTATATTAATAATTTGATTAATGATTAAATGTGAATTTGATTATTAAAATTATTGAAAAACGTATTTTATATGTAAATTCATTAATTTACATTCTTTATGCTGATTGCTGCGACTATATTAAAAATTATATCACTAGATACATCTGATTTTATTCATCTATATATAAAAGATTCCGGGACAGATTCATATATTACTGCATAAATTATTTATTATAATTACATTAACATTCTAATTCTAATATTCAATTTTAGATTTAAAAAATGTGTTGCTAGTGAAAATGGTATTATACCCGCAAATTTAAAAACAAACGGCAGCCCTAGTTCATTGATCAAAAATTATTATGCTGCAAATTTAAGTTTTTTTCAAAAAAAATTTGATTTAAAGTAACAAAAACAATATTAAACGGAGCAAACCATCAGCTGCATCAAAAAATGACCAAAATAAATAATAAAGCTTAACTTAATATTTTCTAAATTCATATCAAAAATAAAAAAACACCAAGTTTTATGGGTAAAAAGTTTCAGAAATCACTCGTACAACAGAAGGCAAGATAAACGAAAAATTCGAGGCGAAATTCAGATATTTATATCTGCAAAGATATGGTTTATATCCTGTTTTTATAATAATATTGCAAACAAAAATTATTATATAATATACCTGGCCCAAAAAAACAAACTATAGAAATATGTCGTAATAGCAATGACTTATTTTGAATGTCATAAAAATATAATATATGGTGCTGAATTTTTTTTTAGGTTTATTTTATCAATAAAAAGTTTTATGAATTATGATTTATAAAAAGCCGAAATCTGATATTAAGATTGTAAAATCAAAAATGAAACAAATAAAAAAAACCACTTTTGACTGATTATAAGTTTAAATACAATGCGAAGTTTTAAACTGTATCTTAAAATATTTCCGACGCTGAAATTTCAAAAATAAGAATTTATTTTTAGAAACATATTAGTACGAAAATCATAAATTATTGTACAAATTGGCATTGAACGAAAAAAAATTTCTGCTGTGAGTACAAAAATTTATGAAAAAAATACAATTTCAATTTTTTTTACATTTTCTTGGATATTTACCTTCAGATGGCGATATTAAGATTGAATGAAAAATTTATATTTATAACCAATAAAACTAGGTTAACCATAAATATTACATCAAATATAAAATTCAAAAAACCTTTATTTTTTAATATATACTATCGTATCTAAATGTGTACATTCATACTTTGGTTTTCATTATTTGCAATGATTTTTAAATCAAATAATCATAAAGCCTTAAAAAAATTTACGATTTATAAATTCAGCACAAAGTTTATACAGATAAAAACTAAATATAGCTAGAGCCTAAATTAACGTCATCGGAAAAAATTATCTACAAATCAAAATATATAATTTAGTTGAAAAGGTATTGTTTAATCAAAAAGCGCAAATATTAGAATATATCAAGCGGTGTTGAAATTATAGAAATAATTTTTCATTTAGGTGCTTATGATATTTAAAAAATAGAACCAGACAGTATCGAAAATTTATATACAATAATAGATTTTTTAAATTAACTTATTTGATATAGATGCTGTTTAATTGAAATTATTTTAAAAATAAGAAGAGAGAGCTAGAATATTATTTTTTTTGTAATGTGTTTGGTTAATTTTTAATTAATAATGTTATTCAATCAAAAGTATGGCATCCTCTTTAGAAAAGACTTGCTTGATTCTTCTAGAGCCTTATCATCTTATAAACTTTCTAAATGGATCTCTTATTTTAATACCAATCATTTCAATTCTTTTTTTGTCCGTATGCTTCTGCATCAGCTGTTATCCATAACTCTTTATTTTTGGGACTTTATGGTCTTTATATACCACACCATCCTATTTTATTGCCTAAGGTACTGAAATGTTTTGCTTTATAGATAAAAGGAGTTAATTTTATAGTTAACTATAGCTTCTTAGACATTAATTTATAACACTAGAAAGGCATTAAATTCTAGTTATCCCTATTTCTATTAATATGATCATGTTTTTATTATAAAAGTAACATAATATCTTTTCTTCATTCACAAATTTAAACATCTGTTCACATTATGGTTTTATTTGACTTTGATATTATTTTTCTGCTATTTCTTGAACCGAGTGTCTTCGTTTTAAATTTATCTTTGAAAATTATATTTTCTTATGTTTATAAAGTATATGCATCAAAACACTTTCTATTTGAATTTGTTTGCAATCATGGGAAATTTTTGGTAGGTGATCTACAGTTTTAAATTCTTCACCTCAACGTTAGTAGTTCGATTTTCACATACAAAACATATTTCTGCTTCTTTATCAAAAGACCGCAACATCTTACCTTAGGTTTGTGCTTAATGTTTATGTATCATATTGATACAGCCATTTCAATTTTTAATTTTCTGTCAATGCTAAAAAGTATATTAGCAAATCTCTATGTTTTATTATAAAATATTAAAATTTTTCACTTTCTGCACAAATCTATTAAATGTACATCTTATCTAGGATCGGCTTGGTGATACGGTATTCTCTTATACGCAAAAATGTGCTTTATTTTTCTATATTATTTCATATATTTCTGCTCATTTTTGTAATAATTATATATCAGTGGTCAATATCGCATTTATCTGAAATAACAGCATTTTCAATCTAAATTATATATTAGAAAGTCTTCCTTCTAAATCTTTATCATCTAAATATAACTTTTCTTTGTTATTTGACTGTAATGACGAATTCTACCGAAAAAAAATTTCTTTTGTTTAATATATTCATGAAAGTTCTTCTGTCCTAGTTTAAAAACATCTATACAGTAGCTTACCGGCGAGAATTACAGTCGGGTTGTAGTATTTGGATGAATTTTGCGTTAGGATAAGTTTTTTATAAATTATAAATTCTGCAAATAATTACGCTCAAACTTTTAGTTCTTTTTGTATATCTACCATTTTGAGATTACGAGGTATTTATAAACATCTTTATCTTCAATAAGAGTTGGAAATCCGATATTAATTTTTGTGTTTTTAAATTTATCCGTTTATAATCCTAGCAATCGAATAAGTTTTGGTTTCTTCTGTCATCATTCTTAATTTTTCGCAGTCTTTAGAGGAAAGCCTTGGATCATCAATATTTAGGTAGAGCTTTTTCTAAAATAGTCATAACTGGTGCTATGTTTTTCGTCGATATCACCCATCGATCGATCTATACGTGAAACAAATTGTGTTGATGATAAACCGTCGCCCTGTACTATTCCAATCTTCATACGTTTATTTAAATAAATTTGTTGTCATACTCTAAAAATAGGCTTATTTACTAAACACCGTGTATTTGACCTTTTAAATTATACTAGGGATCAAGTTCTTTAAACACCTTATATAATAATCAGGCATATATAAATCAGACAATTGACTTAAATCAATCTATGCAGTACATAGTATATATCGTAGGTTTTTTTAGCACTTTATTTTTTTCTCCTTATAAAAATCTTATAGTGCTATGTTGATTTAATGAAGATTGTTTGCGTATTTCTACATCCGATTGCTGTATTACAATAGTCGTAAATTAATAAATGTTATCCATATATATTATAGACTTTAACTAACTACTCATCTATCAAACATTCTTTATGAATAGGTATCTAGTTTCTGTGCAAAACAAATTATTCTTCATTATACCTCTTAAGAAAAATCGGTGATATAATTGTAAATAAATGTGTAAAACAAGACACTCTAGCATAAAAAGCTATTTATTTCATTTAATACTAATTCTTTACAATTATACATATATGTTAAAATTTTAGATCTTCTAGATTGGTAAAAAAACACATCTTTGACTTTTATTTTCTAATAAACTCGTATGTACTCAAAATATTGAATGCTTTTACTTTGGTTTTCTCGAGTTTTTTCCAAAAATTATAATTCTAATTTTTTTAAACTTCAGTTTGAATCGTTCCATACTGTTAGAAATAACAGTAACACTTTTTTTATTTCATTATTATTGATTGTTTACACTTTGTAACAGAATCTTTATGAAAGTATTCGATCTGTATATTTCCAATTCTTATATCACATTAATTTTTTTTATCTATCAGATATCCGTTCTATAATTTTAAAGTTCTTCTCATCATTTTTCATGGTTTTTATATATGCTTTAGCATAAACACATTTTTCTTAAGTTGCAATGAAATCAGGATACGGGCTTACTTCTAGCATTTTTAGTGTTTTTTTTTCTTTTAATTCAATCTAATTTTTTTAAAGCATATTCCATTTTTGGCAGAGCTCTTCATAAATCAGTTAGATTTTTTATAAATTTTGGCAATTTCTATCAAATTTATTCGGTTTACCATTGCCTGTATCATAATTTGCAACGTATTTCAGACTTTCTAAGATTTTTTTTGTTTACTTTACGAAATCGTGGCTTTTTTGAAATTCAAACTTTCCTATCTATCGATTAACCAATTCCCGTACATTTATTGATAAATAGATTTGTATTTTAGATTTTTTTTACATCCAATTGTTTAAAGCGGTTTAAAATTTCGTCGCTTTTTCATTTCATTTTTTGAAAGGTTTCGTAGTAAATTTTTCACATGGTTTTTCCACCACTTATTTTTGACAATTTTTTCTTTTCTTCTTTATTTGCTGCAACACATGTTTTTTTGTGGGTTCTTTCGTAACAATCATAAGTTCGGTTAAATTAAGGCGAGGAATACGCTTGAAGCATAGAAGGATTGGTGCATAACATTCTTGAACCCACAAATACATATAAGTTACAAACGTGGGCTGCAATTTTTTACAAATCGATGAATATATGTAATTTTGAACCGTAAACAACATTTCCAATAATTGACGGATAGATACGTCAAAAATTACCTAATTTAAACTGGTTTATAAAATTTAATTATATATAACACATAAAGTTCGTTAAGTAAAGATATGATTTAAATGATAAAAATCATAAAATTAGAGCAAAAAGTCATTATACACGAATAACCTAAGAATATTGGAAAGAAGAGTATCCACGTGGAACACGTATTTAGATGCATATGACTGTTCATATATTTTTTTAAATATATGTTTATTTATTTTTTATTATTATTTAAATGGGCATTCTTTTCCAATATTATTGATTGATCTTTACAATAAAACATGAAGTAGATAAAAGGGAGAAATCATGCGGGAGATTGTGTCCAGATAAGGAAGATAGATACATTGAATAAAATCAAACTTTTGTTAGTATAAAACTATATTTGTAAAAAATAACGTATATATCAAAATATGCAAACATATAGTAATTTATATTTATTTGCTTCATTATGACTATGGATTAATTATAATTGGTTTCTGCTTAAGTGCATATCTCGAGAAATACCGAAATACAGTAGAAATGGAAATATCGATTTAAACTTGTTTGATTTATTAAAAATTATACAAATTTGAATGTTATTAACATGAAATGGTTTAAAATAATTTTGAGTACTCATTTCATGAAAAAATTATCGTTGATAATAGGTGTCCTAAAAGTTTTATGATTTGACATTATTTTTGATCCCCCAAATGAGCTGGTTTTTTCAGAAAATAATCTTTATTGCATTTTGTAAAGCGGGTGCATCCTTAGAAGAATCTGAAACTACTTTAAACCCTAAAAGACTAAGTAGAAAAAGAAATTTCAATGCAGGTGATTTAATGCTAGCTTCTACAAGCACCGTAAAAAAACAATAATCAAAAAAATCGAACAATATATCAAGATATAGAACGATCTCATGTATATACTGATCAGAATATGCGTATGGTGTTGATATCCACCCCTATACTAATAAACAATGACCTGCCATCATTTAAAAATAACAATAAAGAGAAACAAATCTTTAAATGCATCTCTATTTCATCAGATGCAAAAGATATCGGAATTGAAGAATCGCACCAATTTTCCGATTCGAAATCATCTTTTACGAAGGACCCCGAAGGAATGCCTCTAAATCGTACGAACAAGATGAAGTTTTTTGAGAAACTGGGCATTCATTATATTCAGAAACAACATTTTACATTACTTTCTTGGGAAAGAATAAACAGCCTTGTTTTTCATGAGATGAGTGATGTAAATGCCAAAAATGTATTAAGAAACGTCGTAAAAAGATTTTCACTCGCAGTATCAGGTCTTTATGTTAAAAAATATGAATCAGCCGTAGTTTCGCATAAATTACATATTTGTGGGCTAATAAATATAACTTCTAAAGTTCTAAAAATGACATTTGATTCCAAAAAATTTCAATTTTTTAATCACATTTGCGTGTTCCGAGAAGATGATTTTTTTACAATTAATGATCTTTTACTAGCGATAAAAAAGCACGACAAGCTTTCTAGATTTTTTCCTGAATTTTTAGCTTATGATGAACATAATAAGATAGCTTATATTTTTATGAAAGAAAACCAGCAAAATTATCAGACTCTTTACGAAAGAATTATCTTTGAGTATTTAGTATTGATTTTAAAAATTATATTGAATGAAGAAAATTGCAAGTTCCCTCATAATATTATCGGGGAGAGCCATGAAAATTTCTTTAGGCTTAAATATTCCTTTAGAATTTTATTTATTAAAGGAACAAAACCCATATGGAATGAGGTGATATATAATAAATATCTTGAAAATTTGATATATGAGCATACCGAAGTGAATAATATCATGAAACTATCTACTAATTTAAGCAAGATGGATTCATTAATGCACAACCAATTTGTGTTTCCACAATCATTGGAGATTCGATTAACCTTCATATTTCAAACCAAAATGTTTTTAACAAAAAAAAAGTCAATAATCGTTCGCGAGGTTGTGTATGATAAATTTAAAACCTTTATTTCATATCAAAACGGCGAATTTTATAGTTTTATATCCGATATTTTTCGGAATTTAAATGAGGAAGAGTCCAATAGAGCCGATAATTATAATATAAAAGGAAAAGAAGGGCTTTTTAAAGAATGTATTTCAGTATTAATAACCTACTTTAATTATTGCTTAAAATCAAATTTATATTTAAAAAATAATGAAGAGCTATTAAATATAATCTATTTATTGGAAAATTCGAAAAAGAAAATAATTGAATGTCAGGTGAATAATATAAACGATGTTTTGCTTAAATGCAGAAATATATTTATTTCTTTGTCGCAAGAAGATTATGCTCATCTTTTCCCAGAAAAAGATACCTTGACGTGATAAATAAACCTCAATAAATTTTCGCGGAAATAAAGACTTAACTACATATTTAAATAAGCTTAAACTTTTTAAAATTGAGAATTTTATTATTATTATATTTATACGTAAATATCTGATAAAGATTACTGTTTTTAATATGTTAGTAAATTTGTTTAGTTCTCTGTTTTCGATATAATAAATATAAAAATGTTATATAGTATGTCAAAAATAACAGTTACAGATGATTCTGTCAGATTTAAAATTTTCAAGTTGTTTATTATGATAAATTAATAGAAAATGTTTTTTCAATTTACTAAAATGAAAAAAAACCCTGATAAACAATTTAAACTAAGAATGTCTATAGAAGTTTTATTTTGTATTTTTTTGAAATCAAAAACCGTTTTAAATAAATAAATCATATTTTATATATTTATATTTAATGTTAGACCTGTTTTACTACTGAAATATACTTTAACTAATAAGAATTAGAATGGGAAATTGGTTTTGGAGTATTTATTTAAAATTTGATTAGGCTATACAGCTATTATATTGATTCAGGGTGGTAAAATTGCCCCTAGTTAGAAATTCATAATTTAAAGTTTATTCCTTGTAGATTATTTTTCTAATCTTGATTCGAAATTTAATAGATTAGCTGAATAAAAAATGCATAAATCGTAAGTATGTGTGTATTTTTGTTTTGAAACAACTAAATACATTGGTAATTTATTTATTGAAATAAAATGTATTAAATTTGACATGAAATTCAACATTTATCTTAATTTTAAAAAGAAGGTTTTTCTTATTTTTAAAAAAGCATAAAAATTTTCCATACCATTATTTTAATTTTTATTCGAATAGACATTAGTTATAATTCAAACCGAGCCATTATTCAAACGAAAGGATTGAAGAAAATCTTTAGCCTAACGGTTTTAAAAATGAATATATATAGAGAAGAATTAAAGAAGAGATAATGGGCGCAAGTATAAATGTGATTTGCTTGCGGAAGACTATTCACGCTATGCTACAGGAAAAATTCAAAATTACAATCCAAAAATCAACCCATAAATAAAAACATTTTGGAATTTTTATAAAAAACTGATTTTATATTGAGTTTCATTGTGCATAATAGGTATATAAACTTCTGGAAAAAAGTATATGATTTTTAGTCATCTTATTACCAGCTGCCTTCTATAATTTTTTTCTAACCCATTCGACTGATGCTTTCTTAAATTTTTTTAGTGTAATATCATGCCTAAATTCAATTTAAGCTCTAATACTCTCTATATTCTTCATGATAAAATTTAACCAATCGATCTCGTATTTTTTAGATTTAGCACATCAATTTTTTTTGCGACATTGGTAATAAAGCCATTTTCGAGCTGAAAGAACATTTATAATTGGATTTTTGTTATAACTTCCTTCAAATTTTTTGATTTTAGTCACAAAAATTGCTGCGAAAAGAGATCTATTTTCTTATAACCATACTTTCACATGTTAATGATATTGTTCAATAAGTTAATTTATCTTTTTATCTTTAATTTCCTCTAATCTATTTTAAAGATTTATTGTGACAGAGCAAAAGCCTAAGAATATTTTAAATTTTATTTTCTTTTCAGCATTAAAATTTTCACTTAAGTTGCACTTATATATCTTCCTGTATAATCATGGCAAAATTAGAATTCAACCATCTTTGTGTGTATTATTTATCCCCTAGGATCATTTTATGTGTGTGTTTATTTACTTTCTCAGCAAAATATTTATATCCACAATGAAAAGAACCTTATAAATTTCTAGTTTCAGCTATCTCTCAACTATAGCACCGATATCTTATTTAGCGCCAAGTGTCTACTTTTATCTATAGTTTTTGGAGATGAATATTTTAATGGGTATAGATTACTTTTTATTACTCGTTACAAACAAAATTATATCAGTTTTAAAAATTTGAATTCTTAAAATTGCGGCTTTTCAAGGATATTCTTTGCATTTTTTAATGTGTTCATAACTAGCAAAATATTCTCTGAATCAAAACATGTGTTTTCTAATATTATAATAGGATATTAAAATTGTCATATATTCCTTTTGATTGAAGGCAGCCGAGTATTTTATTTGTCGATTAAGTTTTTAAAATTTGGAAAATTTACGAAGCTCAATATTTCAATAAATTATCTGTTTAATGCCTTATAATGTATGAACATTAAAAAAATTACATATAATATACTTTAAAGTATATTTTAGAAAATTATGCTTACTTATTTGAAATTAGAAAACATATTATATCTTATGTGTAAAATTATACAGCTTATGGTTTTTAAAAACATGATTAGTTATCTAAATTCGAGAACTTGATGCAATAATTGAAGTGTGTATTCTAAGAAAATGCTTTGCGAACTAAAATTTGAAAAAAAGATAATCGTTTTAGCCATGATACATCTATTGTTTTGATCATAAGATTAAATATCATTATAATATTATTACCATTATAAACATTAGATGACAAATGCGTTTAAAAAAGCCATTACATGCGCAAAAACGAGAAATTATATCTTTTACAATTAATACTTATTTTTTTTATCAGAAACGAATCATTTCAATGTATTTTAAGTACTAATACGCAAAATAAACCAAAACACGCCTTTCTCATCTGGTATGATATATTTTATATATTTTTTTGAATCCAGTTACCTTTATGCTGCAAAAAAAGATTGTAATTATTAACAGATTAATTTAGTACTCTTTTTGATCTTTAGCTACGCCTTAAGGAATTATAAAGCACGGAACTTAATTTTTACGTATTTTTTCTTATATTAATCTAAATTTTTATTGGATATGATTATTATACGGTAAAAATCATGGTTATGCTTATTTCATTATGCACATAAGATTTAATTAAGTTCATTATTCCAATTACATTACTCACTATATTTGTTTTGTTCAAAATGTTGTTAGTGTATTTCCATATTATTTAGTAACCTAGACTTACTATTTATGTTCTTTTTTCAATCTAATTCAAATTTTTATAAAATATTATCGACATTTTTTCATACTTTAAATCTATCACCGATTGAAAAGGCGTTTACCAAGATCAAAATCTAAACACCAAAAATCATTTACATGACTATAGAATTATAAATTATGTTTCAATATGTTTTATAAAAACCAAATTTTTTTATTTTAATCTGCTTTATTACATTAAAATATTCAGCATGAAGCATGTTTGTGTAAATGCATGCTTATATTTAAATTGTAAATCTAATTCTGTAAAAATTTTATTTGATCATTTTACAAAAAAATAAACGATATGATGAAAAATTTAGAGAAAGTGTTTTTTCTGCACATATATGGGCAATAGAGGCTTGTCAAATATTATTTCCTTAATTTTTTTATAATAACCAAAATCATAAGTTTAAAAAAAGGATATTAGTATAAATCATCAAATTGAAAACATCAATTAAGATTTCGCGAATCTAAATTCAATTTAAAATAAAAAAAACATCTAATGCAAATCAGATCGCAAATTTAATCACAGATATCTAAACATCAAACAAACTACAGAGTATTCAGTAATTTTTGGGAAATTTAAATTAATCATTGCAAATCAGCAAGTTAAATACATAGATATAAGAACCACATATAAAATTTTCATTTATGGATGAATTATAGAATAGTATTATGATTTTTTTTAATCCATTATAGTTGGATTGATTTCCCGTCAGCACTTCATTTCTACGCTCTTGGATATATCCTCTTCTCTTTTCAGGAATTATTATTTCGGAATTTTTCCTCAATTCTATAGTTAAAATCGTCCTCGATTTAGTTTGTGACTTCGAGCATTTTAGGGTTATTTTATTGCCACTTCTTCATATTTTACGCAAATGGTATAATCTATGTGAAAACTTGTAAATTATTAACGATATATATGCTAGTAAATCATGTTTTCTTTGTTAAACCTTTTGATCATGTTTATATTATATATACTACTTGTACCAAATTCTATCAAGGTAATGCTTGATTTGTCAACATATGAATGTATAGGGTCTATCACGAGTCATTTATATTCTCGTATCATCTTTTATTTCTACACATTCATTTCTTAAAGTATCTTGTACACAGTGCATGCGGGTTTCGTTTTTTTTAAATTCTGCTTTTTTTTCATTTCACAATTAGAGACATCTTAGAATCTATTTTTGCCTTTTTGCGCGATCGTGAACTAGCATTTTCACATCTGATTGATAGGTTATAAATCATTTTAAAGGATTCATAAATGTAAACACAAGATGATTTACTTCTGAAAATATAATTATATTCACAATGAACATATGTCAGGCTTCTTCTGATACTCATATTTCGGTATTATAGCCAGTTGGAAGAATATTTAAAACTCTGCGTCAAGTAAATTTAAACTATAAAAATAATTGATACTGTGTTTTTAATTATATACACAATAAAAAAATACTTTATAGGTTTTTTTGTGTCTAAAATTTCTAAGTTTTTATTTTGCTTCCAAATTGTTAATCAAGACAGAGTTTTGTGCTTACCCGATTTTTTACTTATATTCCAATGGCCCTTCTGTGCGATTCTCCTTTTTCCTGTGATCTATTTTTTTTCCACTTCTGCTGTATGAGTGTGGATTTGAACTCTATTTTCAATTCACTTTTAACTTTGTTGCATTTTATTTACGTCCAATCTTTACGGGAGGTTTAAGTTGAATAAAATTTTTATAAAAAACTTTCTGTGCTATTTTCTTATGTTTTTTACCATCCGGTCCTAATTTGAGGGATTAGAATTTTGATTTATACATAGTATTACGAATTTGTTTTTAAATTTAATTTTCTTTACAGGTATTAATCTTGGTTTCACACTTAATTCTTATTTTTTTGTATTTTGTTTCTTCTATTTTCGATAAATTGGGTGTTATTCTTGGCTTATATTCTTCTAATATCCCAAGATATTTTTATTCATCCTACTTATTCAGTAAGCTAGTGGCTTATTTGTTATTTTCTTTAATGTTTGTTTATTTTTTTGTATTTATCTCCGTTCGTAAATTCCAAAACAAATATGCTGCTTCTTCTTTCATATTTTTTTGATTTTTTCCTTTTAATCCGATGTTTATGTCTTCAATGAAGATAAATCTTTTAGGTTTTAAATTTAATGTCTCATAGATTGCTAGAAACTTTTGGGTCTTGTTCTTTTTCTTCTACTTATCGGGACCGTTTAAACTTAAAGCAGAAGCTACGATAAACTATCACCTTAGATCATCCCCTTAATATCACCTTTCTAATGTATCTCTGTTCTTTTCTGGTTGAAAGATAAATTTCATATGTTTTAAAATTTTAAAATTGTTATAATATTCATTATTGAATTTAAAAATTTTCAAGTAGCTTATTAAGAACTCGTGATCAATTGTATGATATTTTTTCTTTTAATAAAACCATGTAACATGTTATTTATCGTGTGAATTTTTTTTTATTAATTATTGCTTGTTTGTTAATGTCTTGTACTTTTCTGGCAGTTCTTAGTTATGATATATTTAACATAAATATTGTGAAATCACATTTTGATACATAGGCATTCCCTATTATATATCAAGTATCTAATTCCTGGGAATAATCTATATTTTTATTTTCACCTGGTTATTTATGCCCCTATACTGTATCATTTTGGGGTATGGATGGTTAATTCTATAAAATTAATTTTATATTCCGTAGAATTTTGCTGCTTTTTAGTTGAATATCAAATCCCATAATCAAAGAACTCTGTTTTAGAAAGATAACTAGCTCAAAAGTATTGTCTAAGACGTTAAGGTGCAGGTGGCCATAAAGTTCGCATGCTTTAGTGTTATTTTTTTACCATTTTTTTATAAAATAATTATATAAGTGTTTTATCGGGTTTCTTTGTAGTTTATGTTATTTCTGCTAAATATCAAAGGAATTTTCTTCTTTTTTCGTTGAATTAAATATTTATTTTTGTAAATTCCTTCCTTTAGCAGATTGCTCTATTTAATTTATGAATATTAGTATCTTATTTATATTTTTATTTATTTCATGAGCTTATGTTCTTATACATCAAAAATCTTGTCACAACGTCTCATACTTTTCCTTGTTAATTTATTTCACCTTCTTCTCTTTACAATTCTGTTGTGTGTAATTATGCAGTCTTTATTGATTTTTGCTTATATACACCATTTTTTTATTTATATAAATATCATTTTTTCTATAAAGCCTGGTTTTACAAAATCTTCTTGTCTCTCAGGTTGCCTGCATTATACTTTCTATTTGACACACGTCTTTGAGGTGGTGGTTAGTTATAAAGCCCTGATTGTAAACTTAAGAACATCCAATGTTTTTTAATCTTGGTATAAGTAACTTTTATTGTTCTTAAAAAATAGTTAATTGCTATTTCCCTTATTTCATTACTATTTACAGTAAGGCTCTTCCCATTTATATGGGTTTTTGTATGCCATCAAAGTGTAAAATTACATTCAGCATTGGTTATCTTTCTTCCTCTTATTTCTATTTATTAGAATTTTCGAATATGCATTCATTCACCGTGTCGTCTTTTAGAACTTTTGATGGCCTGGCGCATATCTTGTATATACTTTTATCACATTTAAACATATAAATGTGTTTTCTTAGTAACTATTGTCAGCAGAATCCAGTATTCTTTTAAAAAATTTCAGGCAGAGTGTAAACCTTTTAGATACATTGTGTTTATCTATGGTAATATCATTGAGGATTACTTCGAGCGTTAAGATAATGTGGTATTATCGTGTGATTTAGCCTATATATGCATAAATTTATCGTTGCAGAGATGTTTTCGATGTTTTATCTTTGTTGTTCTCCCCACATGTCTTTTCTTAATACCACAGTAAAAGTCGGCTACAAAATATAATGATGGATCGTATAAATGGACTAATATATGGAGAATAAGATTTCCAATATTTATTAAAATAAAGATTGTGGTATCTGATTAAAAATGGTTCCATTGAATTTAGTAAACTTGTCGTATAAATCTTCAAAGGATTTCATTTTTATTTATGTATAAAATTCAATATATTATTCCCTTATTTAAATATCCTATGTCTAATAACAAGAGTCTTGAAACAAGCATAGATGAAAATGGAGATAACTTGGGAAATAATTCTATTCAAACTGAAGGAAATGCGTATTTTAATATAACTAAACAATTTTACAGAGAGATAAAGCCAGTGGAAAAAAATATAATTTCTTTGGGAAATAATATTTATGCCATGGTCAATAAAAAGAGCAATGATCGTTATTAATAATTCAAAAATAAGAAATCCTAGCCTAGATTTTATCAAAATTAATCTTTTGGATTTTTTCTATTAAATAGTATATTAATTATTTACATCAATTATTCTAAGCTTTAGGTTTATATTTATCTTTGTTTCTAACATTAGTTAACATAATTATTGTATGAATTTATTAATATGCAATTAATAATGCATATAACATTTTCATGTAGCATTTTTTAATATTCTATCAATTCAACGAAAATTATTTTCGCCATGCTCTAGCTCTATATATTTATAGCATGTCAATTTCTTAGATTTATTTATAGGGTTGAATTTATGGATCTAATTTTATTTTTTGTTCTCGAACATAACTTTCTTGATTTCTTATGGGCATAGCGTATTTAAACTTTCAGCTTTCTTCGCTTCTTCAATGCATCTCCTCTTTCGATATCTATTAATTCAAGGACTTTTCTCAATCCCAAGGCTTGTATATACGCCCCAATTTGGTTCATGGCTGAGTTACTTCTGGAAAACTACGGAATATATTTTTATTATTATACAATATAAACTATCATCATTCATAGTAAGTTCAAGTCAGTCGTGTATAAAGAAAGTTATCAAAAACATGCGTTAAACGTTGTCAATTGAAGTTTAAACATTAAGATAAGACTACAATTCATTTGTAAGCATATTATTAAAAATTGGGAATTACTAATATCATAGTTGATTCATAAATCAAATTTATCCAAGAAGAATTTATTCTGACCTCACATATTTTAACTATGATACAAAAAAGTAAAAAAAGTTGTGATATAGACGTGTATCTAACAATCTGATTCCAATGGAAAATAAGTGTATTTACCAAAGAACAGAAAATTATTTAGCATAAGTAATGCCGTATTATATTTACGTTACTTTTTTATATATGCTCTTTACCACGAATACACCTTATTTATTTATAGGTTAATTTTCTTTTTATAAATTTTATCTATTTAGACACGGTCAGCCCATTGAGAATATTGCACAACTCATTGATGCATCTTTTCACACCTTCCCCTGATCTATCTTCATCAACTCCTCTTCTTTTCTCAAATGTGATGAGTTCAAGTGTCTTCGGAGTGTGAGAGATTGCATGTATGCTTCATCTTCGTCCGGGATTTTTAACTCCTTAACATATTTTTTATGGATTTAACATGAAAATATACCGTTTAAATGTATGCTGCAGCTCGTTTATTCTTTAAAATTATACGAGTGTTCGCTCTCATATGATAAGGGTAAATTAAGTAGATCTGTAATTATGTTTCTTAGGTATAATGTACATTCGAATTCAATTGCCGTTAAAATTCGAAATGAAAACATAAATTTTTAATTACAAACTTTAAAAAATTATTTTAGTCTTAGATTTCTGCCGATTTTTAAAATTTTATGAATAATTGATTTAAAAATTTTTATTCCTATTTTAAAGAAATCGAATTTTTACAACAAATTTTGCATGTGGCTATGTTTAATTAAATTATGATTAATATTACTATGTTAGCAATATCATAGATCAAACTTGGCTGGAATTTCATCTGGCATAACAGTAACTGTTATCTGTATATGGTTAATAGTGAAATTGTAAGTTTTAGAGTATACGCTCGCTTATTAACCATCCCAAATTAATCAATCTTTCCACATTACTAGAATTCTGGTTTCAAATCGTAGAATTATTGAATTAAAATTATGGAAAATCCATTAGAAGAATGTATATTTATAATAACTTATATCATTTGAACCATTTTTCATGGTAGGTATATATTCAAACACTTAAAGCCTTTACAATATCTAAATATTGGTCTTATAATATTCATAATATAAAATATAACTTAGGACAAGCTTTGTGAAATTTGGATATTATATACGCTTTCAAATTCACATGATAGTTAGAAAATTGAAGCTGAGAGCTTCCAAAAAAATGTATTTTTTGAAAAAAAATGAAGCTCGTATTAAAAATTAAATAGATATACTTGTTTCATAGGGTTATCTTAATGTGATTTTTTGCTTTCTAAAATTGAATAATTGCAATATAATTCATGTGACTTTCATTCTAGTTTTTTCTGGTTGTATATATAGCTTAAATATTATTTCCCGATACAAATTTTTGATGGGAAATATATTGTCGTATTTTTAAAGTAATCATTTGATACATATATTAATCTAATATATAGATACAATTACCTAAAATGATTTGCATGTAAACGAGTAAATTATTCGACTCAATCACCCGTCAACTAAAAATTTAAACAAATAGAGGAAATTGAAAGAAGTCTAACTTATATTTTAAATGCCAAAGAAAACGGCATATTCAAAATATTCGAAAATTTTGTTTTTAAGAAATATAATCATATGTTGAAGATCCAATCATTATCTTAATTATTGATTTGACTTTCTAGTAAAAAATAGTACATTTACATATTGCGCAATATATAAAACAATTACTGTGTCAATCAATTATTTATTTTTTTGGAATTCATAATTTTTAGAAATAATTTGTCCATATACGTCTTTTATATTGGCAGTGACGTGTGATCAACCTAACATTCCATAATGGTATTTAGGAGTGAATAAATAACGTATTGCACATGGCATTTGGAAAATCTAGGAGGATAACATCTTATTCAATTAACAAAAATACACAAACTTAAAAGAAAGCTATAAAGAAATTTCGATTCTATAATTTATAGCTCAAAATCACCATTAGAAAGTTATTGTCTATTATTACGAAAATTATTATAATTTATAAATTTAAAATGATTTTTTTCTATAAAAATACTCAACCTGCATATAAAATTTTTATTTTAGAGATTATTATTGATTCACATCTACTTTAAAATATCAAGCACGAAAAATCGATAAATTTTTATTTTTAGTTATTATTTAATAGCTAGCTTGATCTGTATATTAAAAATGGCTGGTTTTCAAAAGAAAGATAATGCATGCAATTATAATGTAATTTATTTTTGGTATTATAGCCTATGATTTTATTTAATCGATTTGTCTAGAATCTAGATTCAATGAAATTACAAATTTTCAACATTTAATTTCTATTTCTATTGGCTTTCTAAATAAAGCTTTAATTATTTAATATTATTTTTTATTTATGGGTTAAGTTTCTTTTTATCGATTCCATCTATTGAGACGAAGTCAGCTAATTGGGAATATTGCACAAAACCTTGATACATCTTTTGATATCACCCCTGATCTATCTTCGTAAACTGCTCTTCTTCTCTCAGATATGATGAGTTAAAGTGTCTTGATAATCGTTTAATAATCTATAGGATACTTTAATATGGTTTTATATATGGGTATATTTCGGTATTATAATTTTAGATTTTCTCTTCAAACATAACGTGGTTGATTTCCTGTGAGTACATCATATACATACTTTGGGAAATTCCTCTTCTCTTATAGGATAGACAACATCAATACTTATAGATAACTTGTATTTATTTGTTTTTTTTTCGTCATGATATATCGTTAATAAATTATATTTTTTAAAATAATATTGTAGATCTACACATTCATAGAGATACATACCAGAAAAAAATTAATTTCCATTTACCACCAAGTATCATCGAAAATATTATTGATACACTATTGCTATCAGAATATATCCATTAATTAATTAACATGAGTAACGAGAACTTTAATCAAGGATAAACAAAATTATATTTGATCTAAACATAGCCAAAATAATTAAAAAAATATAAACTGTGTAGAAATAATAATCAATATAAAGTAGAACATTGTATTGTTCTGAAATCTTAAGCATAAATCAAAGTGATATTATAGTTTTTGTTTCTAGTTTAAAAACTTGTTCTTTTTATTATCATAAAGACATGTTTTTAAAAGGTCAAATATATAATTCTATAAATAAATAAATGTCCATTTTAGGGCACCATAAATATTTAAAAGAGCTTTCTGCCGTGATAATAATGATAATCATTTTAATTTTCCGATATTTTTTTATAATATATGGATCATGTAGGAATAAATTTTTTATGTCTGTTCCAAATAAAATAAATGAGATTGAATTAAAATTGGATATAAACCTTGAAGATGAAGAGAGAAATTACTTTGAGCTGAATATAAAAAGAAAGGAAGAGAGGAACATTATAATAACCCACTATCTATTATATAAAGAATTTTACGATCCAACCAGTATAAACAAAATTTATACGATGCGAATTTTTCATTGTGTATGCAAAATATTTTACAACAATAAGCGTAAAAAAAACATTATTGATCTAGGATTTTGTTATTGGATCGAAGAATTCACCAATATATTTTTATTTTATATCAGACAAAATCGCAGTGAGTGGCGGATGCGTTGTTTTAATATAATTATGGTTGCATGTCGACGAAAAAAGCTTAGAGAAAAACTGAAAGAGGCATTTTACAAGAAAACCGTACTTTCTTTTTTTATTTTATTTTTGAAAATTTCTATGCACCCAAAATCAATATATTTTAGTGAACCAATACATTATAATATAAAGAAACTAGAAAAAAAATATATGTTTCTAAAAAATGAACACCTTAAATATTATATTATCAATAAAGAAAAGAATAATTATAAAATAATAGACGAAGTCGATATAAAACACACCAGAAGAGTTACAGAACTTCTGGATTCATTTACCTCTATATGTTCTCTCGATCTAGGAAAAAATAGGGAAATATGTACAGAAATTTTTCTAACAATTATTAACAATGTCAATAGAAAAATTTTTAAAGAAAAATCTTTTATCGATACACTAGTGTGCTACTTCCATCTATTAAAAAGACGAAATGGTATAAAAATTTCCTATGAAAAAATAATCTGTCTTTTGAGGGTTTCTTATATAAACAATATCTTATTTTATAAGTTCGATCGATTTTTGTGCAATACTGGGCACATCAGATTGGTTGTAATGGGATTAATTTATTGCATAATTTTAGAAAAGAATAGCGTGGCTGAACAGCCACTCCCAGCATCCAAAACTTACCATGAAAGAAAAGAGATGAGAAATTCTTTTATTTTAGCATTCTTAGCCCCTAAATATAGGCATAAATTGATAAAAAATCCTCTTTTCCATGATGTCCTGTTCCCTTTCTATTTTATGATATATCAAAAAGTAACTATCATCAAACCATCTATCATCAAGAATAAGAATTTCATTAAAGAGTTGGAAGATATAAGAGATATTTACAAAGGAGTTTTTTTAAAAGCCATTTACGGTAGAAGTTATGAGCTAAAGGAAATAAAATATTCAAATTTTATTTATTTTTTAAAGATGAATAAAACTTTCAAAATCGTAAGAATATGGGAAGAGATTCTTAATAAAAAGGAAGGAAATAATAATGAAATATCGAAATCAGCAAGCCATGTTTTTGGGGATGAAAATTATTTCGAGTACCATTTCAATTCTTCGGATCGAAAAAAAAACGACATATGCGAAATATCTTGAGCTAATAAATTATATCATATTGATTAGTTTTAATTATAATTATAATTCATCCTTTAAATTACATTCGATGATAATGTTTTTTAATGCGAATAAGTGTTTGCAAATTGTATATATTCATTCTGAAATATATTCCATCAGATAAAAATTTAAAACTAAATAAATTTTAATTATTATACAATAGCTAATAGAGTGTCAAATTGTAGCCAATCTAAAAATAAAATAAAGACAAAATAACCAAGCGTATTGTGATGAATTTTTTTACTTTCAAGCTATAATAACATATATCTATATCGTAAACCAAGTTGTAAAGGTTATGTATTTTTCATCTGTTTTTATATGGCATAATCATAATTTGATGTTGTTTGTATTGATAAAAAGTACAACGCAAAAACTTTTACGCATTAATAGTTTTTAATTCGCATTAAATCTTTGCTATAACAATTTTGAATCCAAACTCACTCGAAAATATACATTTTATTACCAAAAAAAATCAGCATTTTATGAATATTTTAAGATTATATTGCCTAGTAGAATAATTTAGTACCCTCTAAAGGAAATATCATATGTTTACACACCCCTGTTTCTATGGAGTTTTGGCCCTGCTCTTTGTTTTGTTTTTCGGCGATCTTAAATAATTTTTACTTTTCAACCCTTATTCGATCTAATAATTAGTTATATTTAATTTATGATCATCACTGGAAATATTTCGAACAAAAAATAATTTATGCCTGTTTTTCACAAAAAAAGATTTACTAATAACTGGATTCATTTTACCATTGAGTATACACAATTCTATCATAAAAATCTGAAAACATTTATCAGCCAGAAATTAGACACACAAAAAAAATTATTCTGGAAAAATAATGCATAGTTATACATGAAATATATTCAAAAAGAACAATTTCGATAATATCTAAATGATCCAATTATAGTTTATGGTCAAACTCTGTCAATGTAAAATTACCTAAATAAATATCTGGAAAATGAATGGATAAATATAGTTTTAAAAAATTATTTGCAGTTTTTTCTATTATTCTGGGCCTGTATATGAAGTATTTTTAGTATAGTTGCCATAATCTATTAAGCCAATCAATTATTTGAATTTTTTTTTATTTTCTAAATCTATACGAAGGTAACAGCATATTTTCATGTCGCTAATAATTAGTTTAATTCTAAGGCTATATATATTAAATACACTATTTTTGTATTTAAATGAATTTATCTAAAAAAATATATGACATGTCTACTAAGAATACCACAAACCGATTCCCAACCAAATATATTATTTAAATATTATAATGAACCCTTAAAAGGATAGTTTAAACGATCACATACAAATTAATTTCAAAAGTTAGTATTATTTAAAAAAAAAACTACCATGTTTCAGCACTGTAATTTTACCTTTCCCAAATTTTACAAATAGGAAAACATCACATAAATATATTTCTTTTAAAACTTTGATTTTATTGCAATAAAACCGCTTTTAATCGTAAATTCCAAGGATTTATGCGCACATTATGATATATATCTAGAATATTTGATTTTGTTATTTGTTATCTATACTATACTGTCGTTTGAGTTCTATAGATTCTCTACAACTAATAGTCAGAAAAAAATATATTTAATAGAAAATTCATACCAAGTATTTTAAAAGATCTTTATGCCCAATTTAAAATGCGCAAACATATTATCGAAGGCAATAATTCAGCTTACATAAATTCGAAATAGTAAAAATTGGTGTAGCACAAACAATATATAAACAAATGTGATATATACCATAAAGCCAAGTGTTTATAACTTACGGGGTTGTTCTATGTGAATATGAACACAATCCATAAAATTAGAAAAATTAGTATTATAACATCAAAATAGACACAGTTAACGCCAAATATAATGAATTATTTTTAATATCATGAAAATAATCAATTTAGATTATGAAAAATATCATCATGTTTTATACCGAAAGTTGATAATCTAATGACAATTATAAAAATTATAAGGCATTCTAATACAAAAAAAAAGTAATGGAAACGGTTTTTATGATATTTAATTCTTTTAAAAGATAGAAACATACAAAAATGATCAGTTTTCTGCAAAGCAAAAAGAATTCGGAAAACGAGTATCGAAATAAAATTGTGTATAGTAATACTCAAACAGATTTAAAAACTTTATGCAATGTAATAGAGTACAAATAGTCAATGTTTTTCATTAGTGTGGATAAACATGGATCTTATGATTACAAAGATACTCGCCTTCTATTATCTATCTTTAAATTGTCGTAAAAAAGAATCTAGAGAATATTTAGAAGGTTTATACGGATTAAAACCTTCCAAGTATTTTTTTTGTGGCTAATTAGGCTTTTTTGTAAATTAAAATATCAATTAAATGCTTGTGGGGTACTTTTATGTCGATAAAATTATAAATATTGATATGAAAAGCTTCCAAAAGAATTAAGTTCATTTAATATTTTGAAATATCATAATATTGGAGTTATTAGAAAAATAATTTATACATGAATTATAATATATAAAACGAGACACGGTTTATATTTATACCTAAAATATTTATATAATTTATAATCTTTTTTAAATAAAAGAAAATTGTGTTTATCGACCTTGCTCTCATATTTCATTTGTAGAATAAAAGATAGATATAAGACGATTCATGCAAGGCCCATAATTTCATAGAATAATAAACATTAATATATTTCTTTAGAAGAGTAAAAATATCATAAAATTCATCGAATATGAATCTATTTTATCATGCAAAAAAAAAATTTAAACTCTATTATTTCCTCCTAAAAACGAACAAAAAAATGAATATTAAAGGTTTTGGCTTATGAAAATAATATATTTTAGTTAATAAATCTATAAAGTGGAAACATAAACTAAAAAAAGAAACAGATCGTTTACGTATAAATTTTGCTATATTTATAGTGAAAAAACGGATAATAAAAAATTTATTTGTGGAAAGTTAAAAAATAAACTTAACAAGAAACTGTGGTTATTCGAAAATATTTTATAATTAATTATAATCTTTACTTATATATATATAAAAATTTCAATCTCACCGATTCCGAGACACTGGAGAAAAAGTAGCAAGAAAGTCTATCGTGTAAAATAAAAGATAAACTGTTACACTAAAAACCTTTCATAGCCAATAATAATTATATGATTGAAGTTTTTAGATTACAAGAATGTATAAAAGATGGTTCCATTAAGCCAAGTCTGAAGATAAATTCTGCTTTATTCAAGACAGAATGTGTTTTTCGGTGAGAGTATAAATTGCCTACATTGTAACAAAGCTGTGAAAACAACTTCTCACCTTGCAACAAAATTCAAGAAAATTTTAGGTCATGATTGCACGCGAAGGATCAATGAAATTGTAAGATTCTCATTTACTCCTATCAAGGTGCTACATTTTTAAGAAAACCAAAAGTATAGAACTCATTCATCACAAGATATCTGTGAAATCGAAAATGCGGAAATGAAGGTTGATAACAAATTAAAACAGATATATGAATCAAACAAAAGAGTCCTGATATTTTCCTATGTGATAAAAAATAAAACATTATTACGTTGATTGAAATAGGTATAGCTAACATTGTAAAGTTGACTAGAGTTTAGAATATAAATACAGAAAGTATGGCATCTTGGCATAGGAAATTGATTTAATATACAAATGTAAAACAAGAACAATGTCATATGTATTTACTTTGTATGGAGTGGTTACGAAGTTCCATAATAAAATATGTTAATGAGTTATAAATCCCAGAAGAAGCGGAGGCATAGATGCAAACTCTCACACTTCACAAGACAGTTAAACTTATCTCATTTATGTGAAGAAGAGCATTTGATGAATATAGATCAGTGGAAAGGTGTTTTAAGGAGTTGTGCAATATTCTCAATAGATGGAATAAATAAAAAGGAAACTAAATCACAAACAAATAAAATTGCATAAAAAATAAAAACAAACAAACATTTGCATATTGATAATAGATAAGCTTAGAAAATCCAACATCCAAACTATAATCGTGATAAATGGCAGCTTTTATAGCCCACAAATATAAATTAGAGTTTTATATGTTTTTAAAAATATTTTATAGGAAAATAAAAGGTCTTAAAGTTTGTTAATCTTTCAATAACTACTGTCTTGTGTGATTTTAAATGTTTAAAGACAGTTTTTTACGAAAAAATTCAAATGTCATAATCAATATAGAATAAATTATTTGTTATCCGTATTATTAAAACGAAATGCGAAGGGATATGAATATAAAATCAAGATCAAAGGCAGAATCTTTGTTACAAAAGCAAATTATGATCGGATTTGTAATTTTTCTAAAGAATATATAAACTCGTTGGATTTTTAGTTGTCGTTTTTATGTACCTATTTTTCACGATCACTTAAAATATTTTGGCAAAATTGAAGTCTTAGTACTAAAAAGTTGTATAAACTCGAGTAATACACAAATTATATTGAATTAATGCGAATTTTAATATGAAAATTTTTTTGCTCCTTAAGTATAATTATCATTCAAGAAACCATGATAAATCGATTTTTATTTAATTAGAAGACTTTTTTATATTTTTTTAAAAATTTAAACGTTATATGATGATATGATTATGTAAAAAAAAATTAGGACAAATTAAAATCATTATCTAAAAGCTAGAATGGATAAAAACAATTTCTGAACTAAATACGGCTCAAAAAAAGAATATATTCTCATTAAAACAATATCAAAGGCATTATTTATAATTTTGGTTTATTACATTCATTTAATCGTGCAACAGTATTATGATCATGACTCTTGACAAAATATAATTTGTTAGTTAGATATGTTTCAATGATAAAATTCAAAAAAATCATTTGATTTTAAATAATAAAAGTTAATAAAATATTTTAACTTTTAAAATATCGCAATAAAAGGTGCATTATATGCAATAAATTTAGCTTGAAATTTTTTTTAATGTTTAAAAACTTAATATTTTGAAATCAATCTTAAAATCCTAAAAACGCTCTTTATTTTGTATTTTCTCGTTGTGCAACTCATTTTTTAGTATTTTTGTGTTTTCAGATGCAAAGATAATTTAACACGTATATTATTCTTTAAGCCGGTGACTGTATGAATAAATCGTTTATATGTTTTGACAAATCCAACAATATCTTTAAATTTATTTATGAATCACACCAGATCTACTGGGCATAATTTATATTATATCTGTGGATTACCCTCTTTTTATCTGCAAAGTGCCTTCTTCTACATTACAGATCGGCTCTTCTTGATATGAATTTGTGCTATAGTTAAGGTATATTAATTCTGCCCTAATAAACAATCAGAACAATGTATTATCATCCATACAGTATCAAAAATATCTAACTTTGTTTCTTTGTAATCATCATTGCTTTCTATCGAATCAATAAATTAACAGCAATTCTTGTATTGTTTGGTATGATATTGTGAGTAAATACAAGTATATTTATGACTTATGCACTTCTTGATAATTGCATGATCGACGTGTATTTTTCATAAATATATTTTGGTTTTGCGAGTTAAATGTTTTAATATATTTTTAATCATTAAAATCACTTTCCTCGTTTATTTTTTGGACTCATGTGAAATATTGACGCACAAATTGCCTGAAAAATACAAACTTTACTAAATTACTTTTATTGATTAAAAGAAAATGGATATTATAATTTTTTCTTAATAATATTTAGCAAAAATCTAATATCTTAAATGGCTCTAGAAACTTAAAAAATAATTTTATAAAAATTCTGTTCTGGATATTCACCCTAAAACAGTATGGTGAAGAATCTTCCAGCTTACTGCAGTATTTTTAGAAAACGCCTCGCTTTCTCCTCACATCATTCCAATTAAATAAATGCTTTTAAATTTTAATATAAAAAGCCATAATTGATAAATAAAAAGGGGTAACAAATTAAAAATTCACTATGACTTTTTTATGTACATAAATAAGGCATTTCTACCTCTTTTATAGCAAATCACCAATACAGCATCTATGAAATTCATTATTTAATTTTGTGTCGTGTTTTATGAAATTCTATATGGATAATTTTTTTCAATTTGTCTGGATTTAAACTTTGTCGGGATCTCCTAAGAGAAGTAACTTGAAAAAAGTACAGTAAAAATTTATTTGGAAACAAAGAGGGTTGTATTTTCATAAAAAACAACGGTAACGTATTATTTAAACACTATTACGGCTATTAATATGCATAAGTTCATATTATGAGTAGATACCTATGTGTTTAGTTGACTTTTAAATGCGGTATCTTGTCTTTCCGATTTGTTCTTGCATAAAATATACAAACTATGCACAATTACTTTGTATTTTGCCTACAGAGGAATTTTTTTTCATAATTTAAAGGGGCTGTTTACTTCTACTAAATGGAAAAATGTTAGTTAATATCATTAAATAATTCGAAAGTTGCATATTTAGCTATTTATTTTTATTAAAACAGCAAAATATTATTTTATGAATTAATATTATCTAAAAAAGGTTTTCTTGAATTATTGAATCCATAGCCTAATATAGGGATTCTTTGTTCTATTTTAGAAGAGTTTGAATAAGAAAATATACGCATGCTATTCTTGCAATATATGCAAATAACCTTGCGCTATCAGTATTATTATTTGAAATGTGATTTTAATATTCTGAAATACCCTAATTATTATAGCACAATTTTAGACGTTCAAAAATTTCTAAGTAAATTTCGCATGATTCCTTTTCTTCTTCCCCTATAAATGTATGCGCAATAACTGAATTTTTACACCTCTTAATAAAGTCCATATCTGAAATATCATGAATGATCTGTTTTCTCATTGGTGTGGTATTATCATCAATATAGTTTGCAGAATCATCAAAGGTAATTGGATTCCTATAACTATTGTCGTTCTTTCCCATATAATTTTCAAAAGAGGAAACCCCAAAACCATCACGAGTACTTGATAAACGTTTGCTAGCCATATAAATTTCCTTAAAAAATTTTATGTTATTGCCGAATAAAAATTGTGTCGCTGATGTTACTTCGTTGATTTGAAAGCTTTTTTTTTGTTTGATTAACTGAATACAATATGCTTGCTCATCTATTCTGCTTAAAAAATCATATATATCAATAAATCTAGACAGAAAATATACTATTCTATCTATTTTATCACCCTCTAACACATTAAATAATTCATTTATAATTTTTATTTCATTATTATAGCTTTCAATAATAAAATCGGATTTAATACTGCTTTCTTGAAGATATTTTGCGGTCTTTCTTAGAAGTTCGATTATACTGTCAACAATTTTGGTGTTTTTTATATTTATTTTTGTCGCTTCTATAGAATTTTTGCCTAAAACCACAAAAGGTGTATCCGTATGTAGATTTTTATGACTATTAAATTTATCGATTATCTGATTGCACAGATGAAAATAATCAACCAGCGCTCTTTTGAGTGATATTTTTTCGTACTCAGACTCACTAAAATTTTGTAGTTTGTCGATATCAATTAAGTCTTTAAAATCATTTTTATCTCTATAAATGCAGTTTTCTTCAATATCTTTAGATGCCAATTTAAAGGATAATCTTATGCAATTTTTTATGATTTCTTTGTAAGAAATATCAGAACAGTCGATCGAGCCATCCATATATGTTTTTAGGCATGATTTTGTTCTCGTAGATGTGGCTAAATTTAAGAATATATGTGCATAAATTTCAAATTTTCTACCTGATGAATTTTCTAGTAAGTTGAATATTCTCTTCATTACTATCATGGAATTATCTCCTTCATCGATATATTTGTTTATGTTTTTTATGTTTTCTGGAAATATAATAACGAGACTTGTCGAATTGCATAAAATATCTTCATCATTGTAAAGTAGTCCTGGAACTTCTGGAAAATAATATGCAGGGTCTCTAATTTCGTCAATTATTCGATCCATATCACCAATCTTAGTTATTTTTTTATTGGACGACTCCATGTTGATTTTTTTGCATTTCGTTTTAAATGTATTTTCATTGATTTCTATATATTTTTCAGGTATGAAAAAATAAGATTTTTCCTTTAATAAATTCAAACACGTATTTTTTGTTAAATTATTTGAAAATATTACCCTTTCTGATTTACTTTTATCTTCCTCTTCTGTTGTATTATGTATACTGACACCAGCGTTGGAAATGTTTTGATTAGTTTCGACTAACTTTCTGCTGTTATTTTCGTGTCTAAGCATTTCCATGATTTTACTGGATAAACAAATGAGTTGAGTTAAGGCAAAAATAAAAATGAAAAAATTACAAAAATAATCTGTTCTCATCTAATACTGTAAATTTATGTACATAAGAACAAAAAATTCAATCTAACGAAGTTTCTATAATCGTTTAATATAAATACAACTAAAATAGGAAATTGTTATTATAAATTCCGGCTCTGAATATTATTGTCGTCAGAAATAAAATATTCAACTAGGATATTTTTTCATAAACAATGTGATTTTAAATTGCAATTTTATATTGTTCGAACAAGATGAAAAATTTAATATCGCTTAAAGCTACTTAAACGCTATTTTATGTTTTATATCGAAGTGATAAGTCTATTTATAAATCGAACATTTGTAAACATCATAAAATATAACCATATTTATTAAACATAAATTTTCAAAAATTGCAAATTTTACACATAAAAACAAAATATTTTTTGAGCAATTTAAGTAAATAGAAAAAAATGCTCCTTTAAAAAAATTAATTAAATCGCATCTTGTTCGATGCACTAAAAAATATTAGAATGAACTAGACAAAAATCATACCACAAATTTGAAAATATTACTTAACTATTTTATAACTTCCAAAAAATAATGTATATTTTTTTCTTTCTCGAATTCACAAAAATTTATTCATAGCTTGACATACGTGATAAATTAATACCCCTTTAGATCTAGAAAACTCATATTTTCATCTATTTTTTTGGTATAATATTTTTGGAATAGCTTTTTGTAATGATTATAAAACGAAAATAATTTTAATTTGAAACATTATCTGATTATATTATTAAGAAATATTATTAGAACTTTGTTTTAAAATATTTTGCAATAATCTATGATTGTTTTATCATATTGAAGTTAACATGATGTTTTTACTGATTAAATAATGTCTTTTGTGCATAATTATGATCAATCTACTTTTTTAAAAAAAATAACACAAAACTCAGATCTTATAATCTTATATGAAGAAAATAAAATAAAAAATATTTTCTTATCTTATACAAATGAAAAGTTGGCATGTAAATTTCATAATGTTTACAAAAAGCGATTATGCTTTAAAATATAAAATTGTAAATGTTCGATAAAACCCACATAAAATTTTTTTATTGCTTAACCAACAACTATTTTTATAAAATTTAACCATGAATTACAGCATTTTATTTGCGCGAACCTGGTATGTATTCTTTCAATTCACTGTTTTTTTTTAGAAAGTGAATTATTAAATTTTTAAATAAAGTACCATCAATATTAATTTTTTTTCTTTAATCGGCACTTTTTAGTTTACTCTATGGCAAAACAATTAGTTCAAGAAAGTAAAAAATTAATCAAAGAAGGTATATTTTAACCATATTAAAATTCATATTATTACAAATAAATGGATAAATTAAATTATTCTATGTTTGCCGAAATTTACGGCGAAAATGTTAATAAATATGATTACATGATACTACGCATCTTTTAAAACGCCAAAAAAATCAAATGTAGTTTGTGGAATTCCTATAAATTATAAGTTTGCGATAAAATTTAGATATAAAAAGGGGTCATATATAAAAGGAAAACAAGTATAACCAATAGATAATATTTATATAAATCTAAAAACTATTACTCAATTTTATATATATTTTGCTTACAGCTATACAGATTCATGCAGAATTCATGAGATTATCCCTATATAAATCCAAAGTGTTTCTATTCTTTGTGATTCAAAGTATAAATAATAAAAATTTCACTGTTTTATCTATTTTCTGCAGAAAATATCACTATGCGTTGCTCTCCCTAAAATATAGTTCATGTTTATGTTCTTTTTGATTTTAAAAAAGGCGGAATTTAAAAATATTGTAAAAAGAATACGCAAACTTAAATTATTATCAAACTTTCAAATGCCACAAGCTATCAGTTGCATTATCGTGATAACTAAATAAGCTTAAAATTTACATAGAAGGGGGGTTTATTCGTATTTATTGTTATTAATGATTGATAATAGGGCTTTTCTCGGCAATTGGTTCTTTCAAACATAAGTAAATGCTTTTGAATTCTTAGAACCTCAAAGGGTATTTTTGATACGATCTAAAACCATTAAAAACTTATTTGTACTGTATACATAAAAATGCTATAAATTAAAGCATATTATAGTATCATAGACTACAAGTATTTTAGGTTTTTTCAAAAAATGAACATTTTATTAGGCTTCTATTTTTGATCAAATATTCCAAATTAAATAAGATAAATGCGCAACTAATAGATTAAAACGGGATAATAGAAACAAATACATAAAAAATGTGCTATCAAAAAATAATTTGAGATACAATGACGCTTAAGACACAATAAGTGACAGAATTACGTATTATAAATACTCTTAATATAAACATTTTACACATACTAAATAAATGCAGTAGGTTGAGCTAATTGTAGTAACCATTAAAATATATGTAAAGTTGCTAAGAATTTAATCGATGAGATTAGTAATTACATGTTACACACTAAAAAACTAGAAATTGTGTTAAAGTGTAAAAAATATAGATTTCTTTCATGATTATGCCGGTTTATACTACCATAAAAAATATAGGATAGAAGAAACGAAAGAAAAATAATTTTAATCATCAGCTTAGCTTTAAAATAAAAAATAATAAAAGCCAATATGTATTGGCTATAATTTTACGGATATATTTATAATATAATAGATACCTATTAAATGTTACATCATAAGATACGAATATATTCTGTCAGCAAAAAAATAGTAAAAATTAAAATGGTGTGTAATATCAATAAAAACCTCTTTTACAGCTTTTTTTGTAGCGCAATCATAATATTAAAATTATGAATATATAATCCATTATTAAACATAATAATTTTGTTAAAAAGGTATGTTTAAAGGCAAGCGTATTTTTTAGATAAATTTTTTTGCTGAAATATATATACATATGAAAACTGATAAGGTGGTTCAAAGATGTTTGTGTATTATTATAATAAAGATATACATAAATTTGAAATAAGCCTTGAAAAAAAACATAATATATAAAATTTGACCAAACACTGTTCTTTTTAATTTTATTCCATCTAATTGTATTCAAAAAGATTTATACATTATATCCATGAAAAAAAAATGTTTATTTGTTGTGTTATTTGGTTCCCATGCATTTTAGCATACTTAAAAAGCAGATATAAATAAAATTCATAACAATTTACTGCAAAAAGAAGATTATAATACTAAATTTTATGTAAATTCTTTGTTTTTTATGTCTTTAGGTATATTAAAAAATAATTATTTGGATTGTGAAATAATTCATTAATCATATTTAATATATTTGATAGAACATAACAAATTGAATTTCATAGATTAATCTAGAATCTACTTGGTTCATCACAGTATAAATGTGGCTAGTTTAAATAAATCACATTTATTTACAATTAGTAAGGATTATAATAAATCAGAATCTGGGTGTTAACATCATGTGCAATATGATCAATAATATCTATAAAAAATCGAGAAAGTTTATCAAGTGGATCATATTTATATCAAGAAAAAAGAAAAAATAATTGAAAAGAAAGCGGAATACAAAAAATCTATACTAAACCTAACTTCATTTAAGATTCATAAGGTTTTTTTATAAAGCTTTTTCATGTATTCATTTCACTCTATATAAATGATGTGGTGTAAAAGTAAAAAAAACTAGGAATCAGAGACTTCGAACATATAGAAATTATGGAGCATGCAAAAATAAAAACAGAAATAATGCATAGTTTTACCGACTAAATATTTTTATTTATGATTTAAAAGTTTGATTGCAGTTATTGCCGGCAATGTATTAGAATCGAATGCTAAACAAATGCATAAATCGATAATTGTCAAAATATGATTTACTTGCAAATAAAAAACTTTGATTATAAAATGCAATATATCATGTTATGCGTATATATTCACTAAATCTTATAAGCCGCATATCGAGCGGCTAGAAATGCCAAAAGAAGCGGAAAACAGATACAAATAACTCGAATTTGAATTAACTTGAACTAAATAAACCGAAAAATTATGTGTATAGAAGAAAATAATGGTGAGAATTTATTTAAAATAAGCATAAATATGATCTGATCTATAATTATTCAACATTTTACTTTGCGCAAATGTACGAAGCGAATTTATAAGCAATGTTAGCAATAAATTTAGAGCTAATTTTACCATATCTTTTTTAATTATAATAAGTTACTATTTATAGTAATATAGTTAATTAAATATATATTCTAAGAATATAGCAAATGATCGAAATTTTAAATATAAGATCGTTTATTATTGTCATTTTTTTATATAATATTGCATTATTCAGGTATACGATCATATAAATTTATATTCACAGACAAAAAATAATTATTAAGGCAAGAAACCAGAGTGAATGAGTTTTCTAGAAATAAATTAGAGGTCATGATGCGCTAACTGAATTCTGCTTGCATACAATCGCAGGAATTTGAAATTGAAATATAATTAATTTTACTCGATCTAGTAACAGTTTAAAGAGAACGAAATATTAGGATATATAAATTTATATGAGGATTTCTAAAGCGATGCTATATTTGAGTTGTTAAATTTAATAGAAAAATTTAAATATTCCGCTTGAATAGATAGTTATTTTTGTATTAAATACTATAAAATATTATAATATAAAAATCAAAATATTCCGTTTGAATAGATAGTTATTTAATCTAATAAAAATAATATAAAATATTTGATAGAAAAATCAAAATATCGCTTAATAGATATTTATTTAATTTCTTAAACGTACTCAAACAAATTTTAATAGAAAAATCAAAAATTTTCGTTTGAATAGATATTTAGGTAATTTCTTAAAAATACTTAAAAATTTTGTGTATAATTTTTTTTTGAAAACACCTGAAATATCATAAAATAATTTTTTTGAACTCTTTTTAGACAACTATATAGATGCATCGAAAATAAAGATTAACCACAATCAATGGAATCTAATAGTACGCAAAATTAAAAGCCCAACTTCCTATATTTTATTCAGATTTTAATTACATTTATAGAATAAATTTTTGAGGATGCGGAGATTATATCAAAAACAGCTTTTTAGGACAATTTTTTTAGATCACATCGATCCATGTATTTTTTTTAACACAAAAGGCATGTTTTTAGCTAGAAAAAAACCAGCTTGTATTTTAATTTGCTTTTTCTTGTTGAATAGTATTTTTCAAGTTTGCATAATTTTTGAGAATAACATAATTCAAAATGTAAGAAGCCTGTTAGTATGCTCATGATGTGCAGCAAGAGATTCATAAGAATATTTCCTTAGATATTTTGCGCTGTAAATATAATTATCTATATTAAAATTGTTTTTTGTTGCTTTTATCAATATCAATACATTTTATTATTTTTAGTAATAAAATTATTTTAATTAAATTGGAGTGTAAAACTACGATTATTCTTAATTATCTGATCTGAAAAATTAAAAAAACAATAAAATCAAAACAAAAGATCACTTCACAAAATTAAATAGAGCAATAAAAACTTTTAAGATCAAATAAACAATAAATGTTTAAAAGAATATTTGATAGTATGATTGAGGCGAAATAAATTAAAATTACTGGCCAAAATTCTCCAAAAATTTTATTTACTTTTTAATATAAAACCAAATCTACCTAATTAGATGCATAAAATTTGTATTTATAAAAAAATTAATGCGATTTTCTTGTATTTTTATGAAAGTTATTCTATGTCTATATATAAGCTTAGTAAATAATATTTTTTTCCAATACATACATAAAATTATATTAAAAAAATGTTTAAATTCAATTAAGATGCTATCAGGCTCATTATTAAATTATTAATCAAGCATATCAATCTTTTTTTACCAAATAAATTAAATCATAAAAAAAAATTGTTTAAAGATTTTAGAATGAAAATATTGAGCACATTTTTACTCTGTTGTTGACATTCGATTTAGTGTGGAATTACTTGTCGTTATTGATATGTAATTTTGCAATTATTTAAAAGCTCGAGAAGGTTATTTGTTATTTCATTATGAATTGACCGTGTTTAAAAACAAATGCACATATGGTAATTTTGGATACTGAGCAAATAAAATTTATAAAAATATCTATTTATTATAAACCAAAAAACTCCACCGATTTAGCCATTTATAGCTAAATCCCAGTATAAATATAAATTGTTTACAACCCTTTGTCTTCAAAATAATTATACGTGTATGACTAATAAAAGGACAAAACACAAAATGAATTCTTTATTTAAAAGTGTTAAATAACATAACACTATCTTAATCATTTATTACAGGGTTAATAGTAAAAAATTTTGAAGTAAATAAATTTTGACATATTATTTAAAAATTCGAATAAATTACATAAAAAAGACACGTTCAAAAAAATATACGAAAATAAATACTATTTTAATTAATTTATATCTTTTCATCTCTGGGGTCTACTTCGTATTTATTTTCATCTTCTGGTAGCATTTCGCTCAATATGATTGTTCTGTAGTTTTCATACAAATCCAAATCAGTTGTATCGACCAGGCTTTCTGCGTGACTACTTAAAATAAGCTCTTTTAAAAGCTGAAAATCACAATGTTCAATATTATCTGTCTCGGCAGTTCCCCAACGATATTTTCTTACCCTTTCCACCGAACAAATAACCGTGAAAGGGATTTTATCTCTCAAACAATTATTGTTTATCCCTCCGCTTGCCTCAATATCAAATGGTTTTATTCCATTTTCTTTCATTTGAAGGCAAATAGACGCCTTTGCCTGGATCTTTTCATCAGCGGTCAATGCGTCACCCTTGGCTATTACTGGAATTATATTTACCAGATTATTAGCTTTCTGGAGAAATACAATATCAGTCTCTTTCATTCCATAAACACTTGGTGCTATGAAATACAATAAACAGTGAATCCTTGTATCTTCGTATCTTGGATTTCTTTTCACTTTGGTCTCTTCAGCCAAATACTTGTCAAATTGCAGTTTTATGAAATTTATAACATTGTTGTGCAAGGGCTCATCATTAAGATCCTTTCCAAACCCCGGTGTGTCTATTGCAGTTATCCTTTTTTGCACACCCTCGCAATCTATGTCAAGCACATACATGTTTATATCATCGGACGTGCCCTTCACTATTTCTTTTCCGAGCAGGGTATTTATGTACGTAGACTTTCCCAGGCCCGACCTTCCAACCACCATAAATGTAAAGGTGCTTCTTCGATGTCTCATCACCATAAATTAGCCCAAATCCATGATATTTATATTTATATTTGAAACATGGTTTTGCTATAATTGAATACTACTGTTCAAGATTTCTAAAACGTGTTTTATAAATTTTAATTTTATCATTAAATATTTTTATTTAATGTTTTTAATGTTTAAGTTTTGCTTATGTGTAATATGCAATAATTTGTCGTTTATTTTTAAATCATCCAATGTTATTGAAATTATAAATGTGACAAATTTGAAAATTTAAAGATCAAACGTTTAATGATGTATTGGAATTGCAAAAATATACATGTTTAAAGTAACTTAAGTTTTAGTTTCTAATTCTATAATTATATAAATTTTTTTGCGGTGAATAAATCAAATAAATACTTCTACACATTATTCAAATAAATTTTTTCATATTTGTTTTGCAATTAGATTCACTTTTTTTTTATTCGTGGGTTAATGAATTTTACAATATTTACATTTCTTTAGGTACCCCAAATTGCTTTATAGATCAGATTTTTCTTGTACTTCTTAGTTCTAATTCTCTTTAAAATATTAATAATCCAAAGCTTTCATTTCAAACTATCAATTCGAGTGATTTTTTTAGATTATATTGTTTGTGAGTATGTCGCTTGGAATACTACACCATTTAATATTGACTTATAGCATTTTGTGGTTACAAAATCACATGGTTCTATTGTTTTCGGTATTTATTATTTAGAGCGAGGCTTTTTGCTTGTAAATCATATTTTCTCATATGTTCATTTTATCGAATTTTCAAATATTTTTTTTCATCGCCGGACATTTTTCTTTGATATAGTTTCGGTCATAAAATTAATCAAGGTGATATTATTCAAAAGAATTATCGAAAATAAATAGATTTTGAATGCCTCGTAAACAATAGTTTTTTTATAATTTGAAAATAAAATTGATTTTAGAATAATAAATAGAGTTTATTAATGATTTATTTTATAAGCATAGGTTTAAAGATTGAATATCGGTTGATTTGTGTGATTAAGTCAATTAAATTTAAATATTTAATTTTTAAAAAAATAAAAATGCTTTAAAGTTTTGCGTATTAAAATTCTATTCATTAATTTATTATTTTAATAGATTAATTATTGTAATTTAAGAGAAAATATTGCTATAATATCCACTTTTACATTTAAATGGAAAGAAAATGCTATATGCAATCATCAATATGCCACTAAAAAACACTTTCGAAGGTACTTGAAGCCATTGAAAATTGCATACGAGGCTGTAAACGCAAAATTAAATTTTTTTTTTCATAAAGAAGTTGCTCTAAAATATTAAAATTACTATTTTATGTGAAAAAAAATTTGAATAAATAAAATCCAATGTAGGCATTTTAAAATAAATTAGTACATAATACAACTTGTGATAGAAAACATCCATTTTACTTCAACCACGCAAATTTTTTAAAAAGTAATATTTAATTTTATTAAAAAAAGTTAAAATATATATAAAATTTAGATATATTTGTATAACATTAGAATTTTTTTTATATGTGTATTATGTGTTTTATTAGAATTAGAGGACAATACAAAGAAAAATAGACATACTAAAATAAACAAATTGTTCCGCAGTGCAAGGAATTTTGATATATGACACAATTTTCGGTAAGACCACCCAATTCACCTTAAAATTATTGTTTCGATATTCCAACCTTTTAAATCAATTTGCGCGAAATTGTTGCTAACGAGAATTGACTAATAATATTCAGAAATATAGTAAATGAAATTTCTGGGTGATTTAAGTCGTTAAAGCAATTTTTTATGCGTTCAAAAGAATATAGATATTTTGAAAAGAAGCAAATGATCAGAATAAAGCAATATGAAAGTTTTTTTTTGCCCGAAACTTTTTAAGAACCAAAGTTATATACATATTGAGCCATATAGTTTTATATTTGTTTTCCAATGTATAACTCTTCTGTTTTCGAAAGCATACCACTAATGTTATTAATAATGCTCGTGGGAAAATAAAATAAAAATACTATAAAAGGGTTTAAGAAAATAAAAAAGGCTAAAGTTGTCGTGGAAATAGATTAGACGAAGTTTGGCAAACGATAATATCATAAAAGACATCTATGAAGGTTCTTCGTTCTTAGGATGGTCGAAAAATCAGATCAGAAAATTATGGCTATTATCGTGCTAGTTTGTGAGTAAACTACTTTATTGAAACTTTAGAGAAATATGTACATAATATATAACATTCAATATATTTTGATATGTTGGAAAGGGTTTAATTTGTGGGAAAACCTTTGCGGATAATATTACGGTAATTCTCTCGGTTTCAATATTTGTTTTATGATACAAGGTCATAAAAACAGGATTGAAGGAAACTATGAAATAATAAAACAAATAAGAACCCGCACAAACAGAATAAATGAAAGAATTTGTGCTTCTCAATAAATATATAACATTAAAAACAATTTAAACAATAATCAGATCTAATTTTTTGCAAAATATTTGTTTACTTAAATACTATTTCTCTGGGTCACACATTTTGTGTGATTTAAAAAATTATAAAGTTGTTATTATTATTTTTTTGCGCAGAATCAAGATTTTTTCGGTAATTTTTTTTTAAAGCTTCAGATATAGGCTACAAATACATATTATTACTCTATTAAACCTAAAAGAAATTCAATTTATGAAAATATATTGTATGAGGCTAATCTACATGGAATCCATCATATTGTAATAAAAAATTAAGTTGGCTAAGTCTAACTTTTGATTGATCGCAACGAAAGAATTATCGTAAGTTACATTTTATGACTTTTCTTTAGCTATTTTTATATTATTCTATCCTTAATATATATATTTCTGGATTTTGGATGTATATATAGGATTTGCACTGTCAATTTCGTATACTTTTACAAAATTGACCTATAAAGTTATTGATTTTTCATTTGATGCTTTTAATAACGTCACTACTTTTAAAGCCAACCAGATGATACAAAGATAAATATATCGCAAATCAGTGCAATTTTTTGAAATAGATAAACCGACACTTCTATGAAAATACACAGAGCAAAATAAAATATTTTGCATCACCTCTGATAAGTCTAATTTAGATGATGAAGTATAAATGAATACATAATTTATATGAAGCTTTAATACAAATTTACCATTTTGACCGAATTTTTACATTAGATGCATATAAAATGATTTTTAACATATGGCCACCATTCATAAATGGATTTAGATTCACAAGTAAATTTTTAAAATTGATTAGGGACTCGAAGTATAAAAGATATACTTCGAAATATAAATCTGACAAGTAAACTATATAAAATGATCAAACGATATGCCATCGTATCATTAGAAAATATTTTTCATATGCCAAGAGTCTTTAAATATAAATTTTAATATATTATTACTCGAATTTCTATAAAAAACCAAATTAAATTAAAATCAAATTATCTCAAAATTTAAATTGCAAAATGAATCGAACCTAAAATTCATTTGAATTAAATCATTCCGAAAATTAATTTACAATTGTTCCCACACAAATTTCAATTGATATTAAACCATTCCAAAATCCAATTAAAATTAAAATTAAATCGATCTAGAAATTAATAATTTATCCCTATTTAATGATTAATAAGCTAAACGATCTAAAGATGGCAATATACAATAAAGATTATTTGCTAATTAATGAAAATATAGAAGTATGCTACGATCATGTTCTTAAAGGAAACGACTATACATTTGTAACAGTTTTCCATAAATTGTTGCTGATGATTAAATGTGAGGATCCAGTAATCAACAAAAACATCAATAATGCATTGCTTGTGATACGTCTTATTGCTTTGCCGTACAAGAGGTTTATTTGAAAATATATTTTATTAATATAAAGATATATTTCGTAACTGTTTATATGTATAAAACAGAAAATTGACGTATTGTTTTTATTAAATATATTAAACAATTTTAATTATAAGCTGTCTTTTTATTGATTTAACCTCTGTTTCTGTTGCCAAAAAAAATGTTTTAAAAGACTAAGCGCATGCATTTGAGACAATTATTATATTTTGGCTATAATATATATAAATAATTTGCGAAAATTAATGCAAATTGTGCATGCACCTAATACTTCTGTATAGTTAAATTATAAAAAACGAGATCATCTTTTCTTTAAAAATTTTAATATTTGTGCTCTATAATTGGACTTATATGCAATAAAGGCATCTTTATCATAAGTGTTTGTGTTTAACTGCAAAAAAATCCATGATCTTTTAGTATATTTTTAAAATATAATAGAAAAAATGTATATATACATTTCTATCTTCACAAATCCTTTAAATCGAACCCAAAGATTCTAACAAAAGATATTTTTACAATGCAAAAAAGCTGTTCGTCTTCTTAAGGTAAACTGCATCATAATAGTTAAATTAATAACACATCATTTTAAAAATTGTATATGTAATTCAACAAAAAAGGTTTGAAATGATGTCTTGTACAGATATCTACAAATTTATAATTGTATTTTTTCTTCTTTCTTAACATTAATTTTTTTCCATGTGTAAGTGAATAAAAATTTGGCTATGATTTTAAAGGGACCTATCTACCAACATGTATCTTAGAAATCAAAAAATTGATTATCAATCACAAATTTGATTGTTGCTACTGTATCATCTATGTGCATATAGTAACTATTGTTGTCATTTTTTTAGGTTAAAACATCCCTTTTTTTGCTTCAAACACATAATATATTGCCAATTACTTTATATAATAGCGTTATGTTTCTTTTTCTGACAATCTTTTAATTTTATTATTCAAATATTCTATAATACATTCATATAATAAATATTATTTGGGCCGATACCATTTCGTGAATCATTGCTTCATTTATTTTATATCGCTCAGATAGGGAAAAAATAAAAAGTGTTATTTTCCGAATTTTAAAACTTATTAATCTTGCCCCTTATATTTTCTTAATCAAAATACCTTATATTATTTAAACTTTTTTTATGTCATAGTTTATGAATTTTTAAATATATAATTTTACCACTAATATTTCATGCATCATTATAACTTTATTTGTAAATCTTTTCAAACAATAAAATTTAACCTTGAACTATATAAAAAATACTGTTTCTTTCTATATATACAGCATTTAAATTACTACTGGTGCGAGAAATTTTTTTATAGCTAACTTCGTGATTGAAAATTGCTTTAAGAACTATTTTTCTTATAAAACCAAGGTATAGTCGACTAAATTTTATACGTTCGTTAAAAGCCATTCTAATTTGAACTTACTTGTTTTTTCTATGGTTAAAATATCAAAAAAAGTTCAATAGCAATAGACTTAATTATCATAATTATTGTTATAAATAATTATTATTAAAAATGATATCGATTCTACAAGATGTAGTTTTTTGAATTGTATTAAAATACAAAAAAAAAGAGTTTTAGCACGATCTAAAAGACAAAAAAAATAAAATTTACCACTTATTTATATTGATTATATAGCTTTGATTAAACTGAAGGAAAATTAATTATCATTATTACAATTAACACAAAACAAATCTAGAAAATCAGAACAAAGTTTATTTTTACAATGAGTAAGTAAAATATTTTGTTTAACAATTCAATTTATATATCTTATATTGCAGATAGTTAATTTTTTTCTTCTTTCATCCTCTATAATACAAAAGTATAGTGGTACCAAATAACTTTTACTTGCATTCCTTAAGTCTGAATAATAAAATTTAACAAATGAAAGCACTCATTTATTTTTAAAAGAACAATCAATCATATTAAATATCACGGAAAAAAAATTTAACGGAAAATTTCCCCGGAGATACTAGTTTCTGGCATTTAAAAAATAAAATTTTTGCTTTTTATTTTGATTATGCATATATGTAAGATATTTATTATTGTATGACCGTATCAATCCGGTTATATTATAAAGAATATTTTAAGTTTAACTTCATGTAATATACAAAAAAAATGTGTTTTTTATTTATACTAATTTTGCAGTGTATATGCCAGTTTATAAATAGGGAAAAATTCAATTTTTATTTTCGTTTTTTTTTTCTTCTTCATTTAATTACAACTTATATTATACTTGAAGATCATATTAACTTTAGAACATTTTTATATGTATTTTATTCATTTAAAATGAATTACATCGTTCAATATTTTCATTTCCTTTGTTTATGTACATGTTTCAACATACGTTTACAACCCAAACTCACATATAAAAAGTAATGTATAAATACATCCAATACAAAACACAAGAAAAATATTTAAAAGTACAAAAAAAAATCATACAAATTTATAATTCTAAGCGTCCTTATTTTAAAGCATTGAAACCAAAAAAATGTAGTATACCATTGAAAAATACTGAAATTTAATAAATTTTTCAGAATTAAACTGTAAATATATATATCGCAACAAGGAATAGAAGGTTTTCCTAACAACTTTATAGTCAATACCAATTGTAGGCTCAGTAATTAAAAAAATTAAGATAAAAAATATTAAAAGCATTATTTTTTGTGTTTTTTGACAATAATAAAGTTAAATCAGAAAGTTAATGGATACCTTTCTTAATTTATGGCTTAATTAAGTCATAAGTTCTTAAAATCCATGTGCTGTATTCAACCGATTAAGCATGATAATTGAATGCATCAATATTAATTTTTTAGATTTTAGACTGAAAATAATATAGAAACTTGTACACATCATGAAAAAAAACTTATTTTAACATAATTTCATCATCAAGAAATATTAATGTAATAATTCCAATCTAATGTATTTAGATATCTTGAGAGTTCAACAATAATGAATTGTCCAGGTTTGACTTTCCACTCCACGTGTAGGTCTTTTTAGAATCATAAGAAATTTTTTTAAGAACATCGAATATTATAATTAACTTTCCTTCATCTTTTTATTTTTTATTTGCCTCGTATAGACCGAGTAATTGATCATACATGATCATTAACTATGATTGTTGTTTTACCAGGTTTATCTTAAATAATATGTACCCCTATATTATTTTGTCTATTCAAGTATATCATCACCAATAGAATGCAGAAAAATGACAGATACGACAATTAGATTAGCAGCAGCTGAGCCCTACTACGAAGTTTTCAGAAATAATTGTATTGGAAGATAAAAAACCCCCAAAAATACAAATTTAAATTATATAGATTTCCAAATTATGATATTATAGCGATTTTATAGATAAAAAATGCATAACGAATGAATTTAAAACATTAAAATATAAAAGCTTTTAACCGCAAGTGTTTAACTTGTTTTTTATACAAATTATAGGGTTAATAGTGCAGATAATAATTGGTTTTAAAAGTGAAATAATTTTATCTATAATTATTTATTAATTTTAGAACGAATTATATAAAAAAAGATAATTTTGTAATTATAAAATATATGTAAGTTGTCTAAATTTTCTTTTGTTAATATTTTTAGATTATAAAATTACGACTCTTCAGTGGTTTTCGCCATTAAAAACTTACAATTTCTAATAAAAATTACGATAAATTTATAGTATTATTGTGAAAAAAACAAACAGTTGGCATAATATTCTTAAAATAATCAAGAAAACAAATTAATATTTTTAAGTATTTATGGTGAAATATCGATTTAAAATAAAATTAACTAGCAGGTGTTCAATATTTCCTTCAAACTATTCTGAAAAGATATTCATATATGCAGTATTTAAAATGCATTATCACATATAATCAAAAATCACAGATGCGGACAATACATTTATAAACAATTATGTATAATAAATTGTACCTTTTAATGGCAAATTGTGTAGATTTATTAGGATTATCAAAAAAGAATATTTTTTAGAGCTACACTGACATTTCTAAATTATATAATATTATTTTGAGCACAAGTTTGTAATTTACTTTCAACGTTTATTTTATGGTAATTTCGCCTAATTTTGATTTGCACATTTTCACACTTTAAAACATACAGTTAGTTTCTAAAGAATGCTAATATACATAAAAATATTATTGAATGATATAAGTAAAACAATGATGCTTATACATATTTTATTTTAAATTTTATTTGCAATATAAATTTATCTAAGGGTTGGATTTTTAATTTTTTGACTAGAAATGCTTTGAATGGCAAATAGATCAAATCACATTTATGCTTCTCAAAATCATTTCGATAATACCTTCAGGCACATAAATTTTTGTTTCATGCCACATTATTTATGATTTCCATTGTATTCTTCTTGTTTAATATCCTTCATGCACACAAATTTTGATTATGAGACGTATTAATTTAATGCTCTTCATAAACCCATTTATACTTTTTTCTTTCTTATAGCATTCAAAATCTTCATGTATACGTATTTTTGTTTCATGTCACATTATTCATTTTCTATACAGACTATTATGCTTCTTTTCTGTCTTATACCATTCAAAACCTTCATGTATACAAATTTTCATTTTAGGTGACATTGATTTAATGCTATTCATAAGACTTATTACACTTCCTTCAGTAAAACCTCTTTCGAGACTTCTTCTGTACATCTTCACCTCTAAAGAATTTGATAAATTAAGATATTTTATCTATTCTATTTTTTGTGTGCATCCCAAAGTTTCTGTCGTTATTCTGAAAACTCTCCTTAATATACTACTTATGTAATTTTGTAACCATATCATCCCATTTTGAGATACATGAAATTATTACAGTTCTGATTTTGTACATTAGTGATATTTAATAGGTAATAAAACTACTTTTATACAGTTTTTTGTTTTTAAAATTTTTAAATTATCGATACGGTTATTTCTGGTCTCAAAATAACCCCAAGAATTTTTATATTTAACATATATTTTTTTAAATAGTGAATATGCTTTTTTTTAAGGGCTAATATATTTCGATTCCTTTACTAAGACGTACTTGGCTCATTGCGAATATTAAAGTACTTCTCGATGTATCTATTGAGCTATCCCCCTGATATATCCTTATAACCGCTCATCTTTTTTAAAAATCAACTTATATATATATTTAAGGGCTGATTTTTCTTTTAACTTTCTATGTTTGCTCGTGCAAAACTTATGATTGCTCTATTTACAAATTTTATATATACCTTTTCAAGCGCATCATTTCTACAGTCTTGCCCAATAAATATTTCAAGCTCACAACCCATATATTCAAGTGTTTTTCTCAATACTATTGTTTCTAAATGAGCTTCATTTTTTTTTTGGTATACTCAATTCCTAATATACGACTTATGTAAAAACCATATTTAAAGACGTATTTTTGCTAAAAAGAGCCTCAAAAGTGGATAATGTAAAGCAGAAGAGAAGATATATACGGTTATAATATAAAAAAACATAGAATAATTTAAAAGTACAACAATAAAATCACATTATCAAACATATAATTTTTCTGATAATAATAACATAGAATAATTTAAAAGTACAACAATAAAACCACATTATCAAACATACAATTTTTCAGATATCAATAACATAGAATAATTAAAAAGTACAACAATAAAACCACATTATCAAACATACAATTTTTCTGATATCAATAACATAGAATAATTAAAAAGTACAACAATAAAACCACATTATAAAACATATAATTTTTCTGATAATAATAGCATAGAATATTTTAAAAGTACAACAATAAAACCACATTATCAAACATATAATTTTTCTGATAATAATAACATAGAATAATTTAAAAGCACAAAAATAATACCACATTATAAAACATATAATTTTTCTAATATCAATAGCATAGAATAATTTTAAAAGCACAAAAATAATACCACATTATCAAAAAAATATTTTTTCTGATATCATTAGCATAGAATATTTTAAAAGTACAACAATAATACCACATTATCAAAAACACATTTTTTTATATAAAAAAACAATATTTATTATGTAAAAGTACAATGCATTAAAAGGCATAATAATATAGACAAAGTAAAAAAGCTTTTTTAAAAATCAATGAAATAGTATTTAATTTAATAATGGCTATGTGAAGTTATATATTATATTCTAAAAAAGAACTTGTTGGTAAATTTTTAATTTATTGTCAAAATCTTACCTCATTTTCTTGACGTATTTTCCAGAAGGATCAACGTCAAAGCCTTTCTCTTTTAACTCGGCTATATCTTTTTTGACATTTTCGAGGGATTCGTAAGTTTCGAACTCGATATAAGCGTCTTCACCTTCACCTCTTTTTTCAAAAGAGCTTATTCTTCCGTAAATTTTAAAAGAGTTAATTATGTCGCGGACGTTAAAGACAAAGCCATTACGAAGGCAAATGACTTTTTTAATATCCTTAACATGTGCTGTCACCAATCCTTCCTTTCCAGATTTCTTACCCGAATATGTGCTAATTGTTTCTTCATGATTTTTCTCATAAACGATCTCTTCGTCAAGAATGCGTACCACAGAATGTATTATTAATTTTGTTTCTGTATCGAGTGTAATTGTTTCAGCAAATCGAACATTTTCAGAGTCTTCATAAATTAATTGCCCAATAATGAGAATAGAACATATGTTTTTGTTTTCAAGAATATCTTGACTTGAAATCAACACTTTTGCGATATTCTTTTGATGTGAGTGTAATGCAAATTTATGGAACTCTTGTCCACACGTCTTTTGTTTTTCCTTCTCTTTAGTTATCGATAATTGTCCATTCGGTGCAAAGAAGTTGCTCAATGAGGATGGTGAGGTCACAATTACGTTATAATAGAGCTTAACAAATTTCTCAAGCTCTTCTTGTGATTGTTCTGGCGCCATAGAAAGGGTGGAAAAATTAATTAAGAAGTTGTTGAGGAGTTCCCGTAATTATATTTTTGCTCACCATAATATAGTTAATCATGTTTCAAATATCAATTTCAAAACACTTTTAAATAGTAATATGCGAATCATATTTTTTTTTCATGCATCACGATTAAAGTTTCCTTTTTAACACCAAATTTATTGGTTCCGATTGATCTAAATAAAAGCTTTATAAAAAATAATGTAATTATAAACATGTGTTTCAAAACTAGTTCATTTGTGTTTATTTTAGGCAAGTATATTCAAACTTAAGCTTTAAGGACTTCTTTTAATTTACTATAATTTTTTTGAAACACATTTTTGATTCACAAAATTCGTAAAGAGTTTCTAAAAAATTAGTTATAAAATAATTTATTAAATTCATTTTTACTTTTCGTTAAGCGCATTTAAAGCTACAAACAATTCGAAATAAGAGTTTCTAAAAAAATTATATAGTTTTAAACAGAGTGTTTCGAAAAAAATTCATTGGTTTTTTTTAATTATCATTAATAGCATTTATCGCTACACATAGATCAAACAAAAAAACACAATTTATAAAATTATGTAATTACATACATTGTTTCAAAATAATTCGTTTAAATTTATGTAATACGTGAATTGGTCAAACATAAGTTTTAAGAATCCTTCTTAGTTATCTTATAAAAAATCTTTATTACACATAAATTTTTTGTAACCTATAATTCGAGTCATGTTTACTCATAGATTATTTTTGAAACCAATGTTTATTAATTAGTCAGAATAAATTTCGATCAATATTTTTGATTCTTTTTTGATCTATCATTTAATATCAAAAATTATTTTAAAATGTTTCTGGCTGTATTATTATTTTTTTGAATAGTAATTATTCAAAGATAAAAATTTGTTTAAAAGTTTGTTTTTAGATTTATTGTAAGTTTTTGGATTGCGATTATTTAATCATGAAAATAATTATTTTTACCTGTTTTTAGATTTATTGTGATCATTTAATCATGAAAATGTTCATTTAAACTTGTTTTTAGATTTATTATAATTTTCATATAAATTATTTAGTAACACAAAGTTTTCCCTATGAACTAAATTATTATACTATTTCTATTAGTTTTTACTCAACTACAAGTAATAAGTTTTTTTTATAAAGAAGCCCTTGCAATGAATTGATACCAGTATTTCAAATACATAAATAAGACAGCATAAATTTTATTGCATTTTTTCATATGGGTCTAGTTTCGTCTTTTTAGAAATTCCATGCACTGAGATGTAGACAACCCATTGAGAATATCGCACAGCTCCTTAATGCACCTTCCCGCAATCTATCCTCGTAAACTGCTCTTCTTCTCTGAAATGAGATATGTTCAAGTGTCTTGCGAAGTGTGAGAGCTTGCATGCATGCTTCTACTTCATATAGGATTTTTAACACCTTAGCATATTTTTTATGGAATTTTGTAGCCACCCCGTCCCAATAGTCAAAGCAATAAACATTTGAAGATAATATATTGCACTTCTAAGAATGCAAAAAAAGTCGATATCTAAACCAAATCTAGGTATATATAAAAGTCATAGGATTGAGGAAGCCCCTTGAACAAATAGATCTCGAAGAAGATGATATACCCAAGTGTATAGATATGATGGGTCCACGTGGAATTAATCAAGTAAAGCCAGAAGAAAAAAATCTAAAATCACAATTACAAAAATAAACCATAACTAAAATTTCCATTATCTACATATTATAAATAAAAAAATTATGCAGACTAGCATTACACCCGGAGCCAAAATAACTACAAAAATGTTTTATAAGTTGAGTTTAATTCCAATCAACAGATTATAGATACTTTTCATGGGTATCAAAAGGCACCTTTACATAATTATACGTTTTATAGATTAAAAAAAAACGGTGGCAGAATGCATAGAACCTTGCATGAAATAATACAAAATATATGCAATCGGGCTATAAGTAGAGCCCTGTATTATAAAAAGAGGATTGATAGCAAAAAAAGTAATGAATAGTAACTATTTGTTAAAAATCATGCTCTTTTTTAGAAAGAGAAATCGTACAATTAATAAATTAAAAAAAAACAATAAAACATAGCTAAACCATTTGAAACATGTTGAAAATAATACTATATAGAATTTTATTTGGTATTTCGAGAAATCATAATGCGAAACTACTAAAAAAAATTACGGGAAGTGACAAAAGAACGTTATATGTAATTTTAAATGTGTCATTGCAATTTTATTAGATGCGTTCTGAAAGGATTTAAAATATATGTATGTAAAAATAATATTAATGTATTCTATACTTTCTCAGCTGAATTAGAAGCATACAGTCAAGCTCTCACACTTCGAAAGACACTTGAACTCATCTCATTTAAGATAAGAAGGGCAGTTGATGAAGATAGAATAAGAGAAGGTGTCAAAAGATGCATCAAGGAGTCGTAGACATATTCCCAATGGGCTGACCGTGACTAAATAGATAAAATTGTTAAAAGAAAACCTTACCCATAAACAAAAAAAAATTATATTACAAAAAATTAATCCCTTTTTATCAATCAGAATAAATATTCCATTTTATGTATGGTGTCTTAAAATTAAAACATAACAACAACAGAGTAAATAAATGATAAAAATAAAAATAACATAGTATAACGTAGTAATTAAGCATAAACATGGACTTTATGACATATAAACTACTATTAGAATCAAAAAATAAAGTTATATTTTTTAAAGCAGTTAAAAATGATTTAAACGCGAAATTTAAATTCATAATTGAATTTTATGGTTTTTTTCAATTTTTTGATGTTTAAAATTATAAAGATTACTTATTTATCCAATCAGTTAAATTAAAAAGTTTTCAGCTACACCTATCAAAATATCGTTTAATCTTCATTCAAAACACAACCACTTTATAAAGAACCTAATCTATTTCTATAAAAAAACCATAACCTGCTATTAGGGCTAAATTTATAAAAGTTAAAATCCTATGATCTAGAGTTATATATACGATAGCCTATATTTGAAAGCTCATTTAGATCTTAATTCTGCTAAAAAATTAGTCCAACATGAAAAAATGTGTAGAGTTTTTTATTATTTGATATAATAATATTTTTATTTATTTTGCAAATTGTTATAAATATTTTGGCTAAAAATTAAATAAATAAGGATATATTAGAAATCAAGAAAAGTTCTTGCTTTGAATCAAACATACGGCTCAGTAATTATTTTTTACAAAAATTTGATTTATTCAAGAAACACTGCCTGTCGTCCTCTAGTATACCGCCTATTGTACGTATTTCCATCCCAAAATAACACCAAACGATAAGAATTTTACATTTATAGTCGTTCAAAAAGATATATAGTCAGAATTTGATATGATAATTAGGTTTTTACCATAGAGAAAATTGCCTTCATCTTAATAATGACTGCTTTTACTTGCACTCGTGTTCAGTAATAAAGCCAAGTTTTTTCAGCGTTAACGCAGTGTATGAAAAAGTCAAAGGCATTCGTTCCCATGGGCCTACATACTAGTGTTTGTGATATAGTTTACAGCCATGTGACATTAATCATCTTTAAGTAAATGAAATACCTTTGCGTGAAGATAATTTGAATCTTAAATCGTCTAATTGATGATTCCAGGTGTAATATATAGACAAAAAAATCATCATTTGTTATAGAAGCAGCAATTTACAACAAAAATCGACTTCTTTTAAGGTAATTGCACCCGAAAACATATTTACATATATCTTTTAAAAATAAAATTTGACCTTATAGCGTTTAGACGATTTTAACTTACACCTTAATACAATTTTTTTACAGTAATATGTTTAATAGTTCGTAAACTGAGCAATTTATAAATAAAGTAATTTCTAATACCTGATTTTTATTCATTTACGGGCTAATTTTGATTTTCTTATCAAGCATGACGTGATTTATTTCCCGAGAACACACCATATTCATGCTCTTGTCTTAAATATTCACTGATTTCTCTACTCTTTTCAAGAACTATTAGTCAAAGGGGTTTTCTCAATCCTATTGTTTATATAATGCCTCGATTTGGTTTGTGACTTAGATTTTTTCCTAATCAATAAACTTGATTTAACATTAATTGCGCAATTACATAAAAAAATAGCCATTTATTCGCACCTGTACTTAATATATTTAAAACACGACGGTCATATATTTGTGGAATAAATAGCATCAAATATTTAGACAAAAAACACGAGTTTTTAAAGAAACTATATAAAAGCGCTCATAACCTAATTATTCTATATAAAAAGCCTGTTGGAATCTTTAAGTCGTACACCTACGTGAAAAAAAATCGGGGAAGCACCTACGCATTCATACAATGCCAATTAAGTGTAATTGCTTTAGATTACGCTCGGATTTTTTTGTGTGATGGTATAAAGACACCCAAGTATTAACCTTTACATAAAATTTTATCAAATTAACATATCTCATAACTTAATAAATACATGTAACATGCTTTATATTATAAAAAAAAACTATATGACCATGATTTGTTTATGAAAGAGATCTAAGATGATTCTTGCTTTAATTTAAAACTTCGTTTTTGAGATTCTTTATTTCTTTCTTCATAATTTTCTTAAGAATTTTATAAAGTTTATATTTTCTTCCTATTACACTCGTTTTCTCACCTGTTTCTGGATCAATTATAAAATTGTAAATTTCAAAACGACTGAAAGTCACCGATGAAAGTGAACATGATTCAGAAGAATCTCCCTCAAAAGAATCCTCTTCATGAGAAGATTGCATCATTTTTTGGGTCACAATAATGTTATTTCTTAAAAAAAATATGAACAAATCATGTAATTTCTCATCAACAGATTTTCCGCTTCTGATGATTTCTTTATTCTTAAGAAGAATTTTGCTATTGTTCATACATTCTAAGCCAGTGGGCCTTTTGAAAATGCTAGGGTTTCCATGATTTTTGTCGTGTATATTACTGCTTAATACTTTGGCGCTTAGAGTAATTAACACAGCTCCTTGAATTTGTAAACACCTAAAAAAAATCATTCTGCTATTTAATGTTGTTTATTTTTCATTTTAAATTTAATAAATATTAAATTGATTTTTTAAAGTATTGTGGTTTCTTTTCTTTGATTAATTATAATTTTTTTGACACGTATATAATAATATGACAGATATGCAAATTTGCTTTTGAAGACAAATTGTAATTAGAAAAATCACTAAAATTTCTTAAATTAAGATAGTAACATTTTTGACATAAATTTTTAGAACTTTACAACCAAATAATTTGGTAACTTCTGCGTATTATAAAATTAATATGTAAAAAATTTAATATTGATAATTTCAGATCTCGCACAAATCGATTAAAATTCTTTTTTAATGGCGGATCGAAGATTTATTATTGATTTTTTTTGTTGATCTGACAAATCTTAAAAATTTTAAATATATTTTCGGTTGCTTATCATTATAGAACCTAATTTATCTTAATTCAGCAAAATTAACAGATGTATTAAAATGGAAGAAACTTGATTATTGGTAGAATGTGCAAATAAATCGCATTTTGCTTGGTCCTTGTAGAGGATATTTTTTGAATGTAATTTAGCAATTTATTGTGTCTTAAAATGGAAGAAACATGATTTTTCATATGAGCAATTTATAAATGGAATTGACTACGCTGATAGGTGTAACCGGTGCGTGCAAGTTCAAATAATACTAATATGGCTTTAGTTAAGGTCTTGCGTTAGAGAATCGAGTCATTTTTTCCCCGCCAATATCAAGTGTATATTTAAATTGATAATTTTGTTTTACTGTTGGATAGTCTAACAGTATTTGCTTACCTCTTACATCTAGTGCGTAATTAATTACTCGTTATAGTAACTAATAAATATCCAGGTTGGAGATATCAACCTCCAATCATTTATTTTGAAGATTAGTGATTAAATTTTTACATTTATCAACCATTGTCGCTCGTCATTTTTTCATGGACCACGTGTATACATTAAATTTTTATAATTCACATATTTGAGAAAGAATATTCAAAAAAACAAATTAGAGAGCGGTAAGATATCACACATAGAAGTTTTGAAAAGGTAAAAATATTATTCGCGTCTATTTTTATTTTAATATACAATTTCTATAAAGATTTTTAAATTTAATTATAGTCAAATGAGAACTTATGTTTCAATTATGCCGATCGATGTTTTTTACTTGTGAATTTTAAGCTAAAATTATCTATAAATAAAATAATGCCCAATTAAGAAATCTGTTAATTTACAACATCACAAAATCCTTCGATTTACTTGTATAAGCTTTCCATATGCGACATAAATTGTTCAATGCCTTTGATTAATGCATACAGAAAATCAAATATAATGCTTAAAAATAAAACATCAGGACCACTATCTTTTTACCTATAAATGTTTTAAATACACTTACAGGATATAAGTTTTTTTTTCAATCGAAGATAATTAAAACATAGAAAAGAAAATAATATCCACAAATCACGATACGACAGATATTACTATTTTTTGACTTTTATTAAACTAGAAGTCTGCTAGAATGACGGGTTTTTTTAGTCACCCAACCATGATACATTTTTAAAATTATTTAAAAAGATTGATCAAATTTATTAGAATCATGTAATTAAATGGGAAAAGTCAAATCTTAACCATAAAATACTTTATAATTTTATTTTATCAAAATGGTTTTCAATTGAGATATATAATTTACAGTTCGGAATATTATTGTGTCAAGTCTCTAAGAATTATTTATTGAGCATCTGTAGGGCGAAATAAAATAATGAATAAGCAAGCATAGTGTAATATATAGGATATGGTATATTAAATCAATAAATATGCAATAGTGATCATCAGGAAGCTGTAAAAAGATATTTTATATTTGATGCTTTTTAATTTAAATAGAAAAGCATATAAAAAAGCATCTTCTGATATACAAAAGAATACTAGATCATTTATTATAAACAAGATAAATATAGTATATTGTCTAAATATTTTGAAAGCTAACAGTATAAAATTTTTTCAAAAAGCTTTGAAAATTATAGATAGCAGAAAATAAAATAAAACTTTATAGAAATGTAAAAAATCACAAAGTTTTATACAAAGCTTAAGAGAAACGTTTGAAACCTTTTTTGTTTTGCGTAAAGTTTATGATCATGGTTTTTCGTTGCTTAAATCAGCATAAAGTCTGAAATGTAAGCGTCATAAATAAAAGGCTATTTGTTTAAAATATTTATATTTAATATCCAGGGCCAGAAGAAATGGTTTGATTTTGCTGTATTTAAGATTGAAATATAGTCTTCAGGGAATAAATAAGAATGTCGAATGTGTTTAATCAGGGAATCTGTCGATTTCCGGATAAGTAGATGTAAAAAAAATTAGGTCACGACTATACAAGAAGATATAATAATAATATTTTTTCCAATATTAAATTTCAGTGAGGAACATTATTTTAAGCCAACAAAGAAAACCCGTCAACACTTTGTTCAAGAAATCAGGGGAAATAACATGTAAAAATCAAAGTGGGTTCCAGAATAGAGAAAAAAAAGTCAAAAAATGGTATATTTATACACGATAGGGTAGAAAAACATTGCACTATTAAAAAAGAGTCAACAGATTTGAATAATATTAAAGTAGTATACAGTGCAAAACCAAGAAATTATGATCTGCTATCATCAGAAAAGTAATTATTATACAAGTTTAAGATAAAGATTGTGCTATTTATCTTAAAATGAATGGTAAGTCAAGACATTAATAAAAAGAGTAGATCAACAAACTCGAGTTATGAACTAAATCTAGGAATAAGTTCAAACTATAAGACAAAGAAAAACATTAATAATAAATCTTTAGAAAATCTAAACAGCTGTAGAAGAGATATAAAGAGATAAATATATATATTTCGATGGGATATGCCCAAGGAAACTTATAAAATTAAGCTAGAGAAAAAACCTCAAATGTTTTAACAAAAAAACAGATAAATAAAGGTTTTATATGCTATGTTTCACGTTTTTCAACCCATAATTTTAAGAACCTTCTACGTAAACGATAGCGAAGGATTAGAGTTAATACTTTGAATTATATTTTAATGATAAAAGAAAACAAGGAAGAACCATAAAGTATGATTCATATTTTTGCTGCAGAGCGTAGAAGCATATTATAAGCCAAAAGTTTGTATATTTGATTTTGTTTTTCTTTAAGAAATAAAACGAGTTCATGGCATGGGGGACGATAAATATGTTTTGTGCGATAACAAAAAAATTATATTCTATCATTTGAAAACAAACTGATTGTCAAAAATGTACACATCTATATATTGTCTTTAAAATCAACTATTTTTTAAAGTTTTTTCTTTCTAAGAGCATAAATCGTAATTTTTTTCGTTTTCCTAATGCAAAAAAACACTTAAAATTTGAGAAAAATATCGATTCGGCACAAAGAAGTTATCATAAAATAACATGTATTATAACTTCACATGTAATTTCATATTATAATTTTAACTCTAATTTTTTTTGTATTTTTCAAATAAAAGATTTTAAAATTTACTTTTTATTCTTTACTCTGTCTAGTTATTTCATTTTCCATTTTTGTATATTTAAATGGTTGATTTAACGCAATAAAATAAATCTAAGATAATTGTGGGATATTTATTTGATTTTATAAGCCTGTTATGTAGTTTTTATTTATTATATTTTTTTTTTCGTAAAAAAATTTCATATAATACTAGTAGTATCTTTCTAAATTTTTTTTAAATTGCGAGAATTAATTAAGGTATGTATTATAAAACAGAATAAACAATTTAATTATAAAATTAATTGTGTGTAAATTCAAATATAAGAAGCATGTAAAATTATTCAACTTATATATAGGATAAATTCCAATTTCATTTATAAAAAAACACATCCTACGAACCGATAATGTGAAGTAATAAACTAATAAATTTTTATATAATTAAAAAAGCTTCAGAAATTTCTGGCTCGAGCAATATACAATAGCGATATTTTTCTAAGTTTTTATAACAATATAAATAGATGAAAACCAGCCATTTTGAGCTCATATTCCTCCAAAAAATTCATAAACAGTTTCAATAATTCAGAATAATGTGCTTTTAATAAGTTGTGTTCTAAAATAGAAGACAATTTTCTGTATTTTTATATTTATTTTAGAAAATCTCTGTATTGATTGGATTTCAAAAAAGCTCGCTTGTATTGCTATACATAAACCAAATTTTTGTAATTTGATTTTCAAAAAGAATTTCAGTGCAATATAAATGGTCATTTTATAAAAAAAGTTATAGATTCTGTAGTTGTATTATACAGAGTAAATGTCTAAAATTCGCTCTTAACAAAAAGAAATCTTACTTATAGAACATTAGCAACATATAAGTAGAATTTGCAGAAAATTTATTACAATATGCGTTGTTTCAATTTGAAAAATGTAAGAATTTGGTTTAAAATTTTCTTCGCAATTTTGATGAATAAGTTTTAAAAAAAATTTTGTGTTTATCTAAGAACGTGTAGGTACTTAATTCATGATTATCATGCAAAATAATAATTTTTTATATGGGTTAAGATTTTTGCTATCAATTTTATCTATTTAGACGTGGTCAGCCTATTTGGAATATTGCACAACTCCTTGATACATCTTTTGACATCTTCCCCTGACCAATCTTCATCAACTGCTCTTCTTCTCTACATTAAGATGAGTATAATTGTCTTGCGGATTGTGAGAGCTAAGATGTATGCTTCTACTTCGTCTGGGATTTTTAACTCCTTTACATATTTTTATGTGTATGTAAAATATATTTTATTTATGCAGAAAATATATTTTTTCACATTAATAACTATAAGTTATTTATGGGAATACAAAATTTCAATTTTAAGATTTTTGCTGCATTTATGTGATTCAAAATTACCTTTCTGATTTTCCGGCGGCTCTTCAGAATAATTTCATACATTTAATTTGTTTGAATTGTATCAATTACAGAAAAAAACTTTAAAAATATTTTTATGATCAGATATTAATTATATTGATCAATTTTCTTTTCTGGATATGCCATCAATCAATTTGAAATGCTCTAGTTATGCAGGACAAATCACGCGCGATTCTATTATATAGGATAGCGCATGCCTGCTATTTATCTAAATTAAATTAAGAAAAAAAACATCACATTTCACAATATAGACCCTGAAAAAGCAACCAGAATATCTTGTAATTCACTTAAGTCCAAAATTCTATCGTTTTATTTTAAAAGCATAATATAATAGGAACACCAATTTTTTTGCTTAACAAACTATCAGAAAAAGCTTAGGTTATTTAGCGTTTTCACTGCAACACATACCTAATAATCTTGGCTCATATATACATAACTTGCATCTACATCATAGTTAATAAAGAAAATTAATCACTAGAACAATATATAATTTTTTACAATTGGGACTGATATATAATGTGATGAAAAAATCTATCATATTATTTTTTTAAATCTTTTTACAGCAGAATAATTTTTAAATTGTATATTTTTTTGTAGCTATAGTTATTTAATTTAATTATTTTCAATTAGTTATAGAAAACTTATTTATAAATAGAACTTGGTTTTAGAAATTGTACGTACTGCTGATAAAAGTTCATATATAAAAACAGAATAGTTATAAAATCGTTGTTATTTACCATATGCACATCCACCGCGTTTACCGATGAAAAAAGTATCCGAAGTTTTTTTATACAATAGTTTCAAAATCATGTTCAACTAAAATAGTTCTATTTAGTATTAGTTAAAATCAAAAGTAAACTTAAATAAATACAACTTATATATTACATGGAATTCCATTATGTTTTTACGAAGAATATTTGGAATCTGTCTTTTTTTTTGACTTACATTACTTTTTTACCAATTGATAATTTATTTTCAACGTAACTTGAAAAATTTCAAAATTATTATCGTACAAATTAGGACAAATTTAACTTATGATGTATTTGATGACGTGAATATGCTTTATATAAACAATTTAAGACGATCACATAACGGTACAAATCAGGAATAGCATATATCGTATTTTAATTTGTAAATCAAAGTAAATATTTGTTAGTTAATAATAGAACAGGTTGTTAAAAAACGTCTTTTGTGCGCCGTATTCGCATCACTACATTAACATCAAGATTTAAAAAAGAAGCGATTTACATTTCTTTTAAAATATTCTATTCTTAATTAAGAAGAATTTTGTTTTTATAACTTATATAATCAAACACATATATGATTTTTTAAATTAATTTAAATGTCAATATTCACATCAATTATAGAATCAAAATTGCAATTTTAAATTATTATAGCTATAAATTAGAAGAATATTTAAAATACAAAATGAAATTTATTATATTATCTATTTTTACAGAGATGGTAAGAAATACTTCTACAATAATAGAAAACATTGAAAAAACGCGAGATGATTCACATCTCCCGGAAAAGATGCCTTTAGATTATCAGAGTGTGGCATCTAATGTTGATTCGCTTGAAAAAGTAATTAATCTAAAAATTTCAGAAATATCCGAGCCTTTAAACCATGCAGAATTCAATACACAGCTAGAAAGAGATATAACAACAGCGAAACAAGATCCAAAAAATAAAATAATTTTAAAATCAAGTAATGACAACCTAGATAGTAAAACGTATGACCTAGCGGGTATATCAAGATTTATACAAGTTGAAAAAAAATATAACGATGTGGAGGTAAGTTTAGATTCAAAACTTAAAAAACCAAGTAATTCTGTTAATTGTTATGATCAGGATGGACTGGCTTTAAAACATACTACTGAGTTTAAAAATAAGTTGAAATTTTTTGAAGATCTCTCTATTTCGAAAATTCAAGAACAAGCCAGGTTTACAGATTCTAAAACAATACAACAACCGCTTTTCAAAAAATTTGGGGGACAAAAATCGTGTGATGAAGACGATAAAAAAAATCCGTTTCAAAATAAATAAATATTGATATTTAAAACTAAGACTAGAATTATTTATATTGTATAATAATTAAATTTTATATTTTGATCAACGTCTAATCAGAAAATCTTGTACGTCAAAAAACCAACAAAAACATTCATTATTTAACTTCTCTTTTAAGTTATTTTTGCCACACAATAAAATAGTATTTTCAGCAAAAGATATGATTAAGATTTCAGAAACCCTTAAGATAGTAAAAGGTCTTCAATGAGACACAATAAAATGTATAATATATTTGAAAGTGTATGATAAAAAAAAGAATGACATTAACGTACTCATAAAATATTTTTTCAAAATTTATTCTGATTTTTATTACTTCTAAATCGTGTCAATTATCAAAAAAATTAATACTGATATTATCGTCTAGAAATAATTATTCTTGTTCCAAACTAATATAATCAAAGACTAGTATTTGTGATAGCCATGGTATTATGTATATATTAATAAAAAAAGTATCTCGATATGGGTATATTTTTTTATTAAACTAAAAAATAAAGAAAATTTTATGAATATCGATAAAAGCATGGCAAAAAAAGAAAGTAGAGTAATATTACAAACTAAATAATTAGCGAATAGATCATGGAATTTTTTTGTAAATTAAAAAAAAATTTCCTAAGATTGAAATATGTTTTACAAAATATTCATTAAAAGGGTGTCGTTCTATAGACTATAGTCTAAGACTACAAATTTATCATTTATTTTAATTTAAAATTACACAAGCATTTTAATATATATTATGCAGATATATAGTGTTATCGGTAATGATAGGCTTCTTATGTGTGAGATTCTAAGTTTAAATCGATTTGAATTTTAAGACAAGCCCTGCGGACTCAATATATCTTTTTATCGGATGAAGTCATTTATTATCATCTAAAAGCCTTCCTTCTCAATTATATTCCAATCATTTATCTATTTATACCTTCAATTTCTATGAACAAGAAACAAGAATATAAATTTATTTATTTTCTCAATAATAAAAAATTCAAAAATGAAAAAGATAAAAAAACATTCTCAAATCAGAAAAAATATCAATAAAATAAAATAATACAAATTTTTGCGCTTATAAAAAAAATCTAAAATCGGGTAAGGTGCTTAGATAAACGACTAAAAAACTAAGCTTGATGCCCTGAAAATAATAAAAGCACAATTAATTGCCTTTTCTACAGTTAAAATTGCAAACTCGTTAAATTGTTGGGTGTATTATCACTTTTTAGTGGAAACTACTATAATAAGAAGCTTTTGTGGATTATGATTTTTGATTCTGTTCCAATAAGATTAATTGCTATATGTGGCCTATCCAGCCTCAATTTTACTTTACTTGTACGAAATTTCAAAAATTAATGTTGATTTCTTGTTATAACAAGCCAGTAAAATTATCGACATTTCAATATACAGAAATAGGCACTAAGTTTATATTATTAAAGAATAGTTTTTACAGCTAAAAAAATATGCGAATAGCTTAATACTTTTTTTACAATCGAATTTGAATTTTATTATATTTTTGAATATTGAAACAATATGTTCTTCATTCATTTAATAATATACACGAGAAGGGGAAAGGTTCTGGAAATTTATTGCAATCAATTATAAGTTGAAATCGAATAAATAAAATTGATACAAAATACAAAATAATATAACAATTTCTAGTGCTTTAAACCACCTCCCCCAAAAATTCTATACTACCTAGAACTATAAAAAAAAGGTAAAAAAGCTACTTGCAGAACTTTCATATTTTTGATGCGTGGATACTTTAATTATAAAAAATAAACAGATAGAGTACAAAATAATGATAAAAAAATATCGAAAAACCTAATTTTTAACACAGAAAAAGGTTAATATTGATATACTCAACATTAAAAAAACTTTGGGAATTACATTTGGACTTCAATTTCCTTTTACGATTTTTTTTGTAAATAGCTAATATCCAAATTACAAAAAAGCTGAAATTACCGATGACATGATTTTATGATGATAACTTTTATCTATGCAAGTCTTCTCTAAAAATAGCATGTATTGTTATATTGCTAGAAAGTATATAAAAAATTATTGATTGCATTGTTTTTTTTCAAAAAAGATGCAAATATTTTTCTTTAATTTTTTTTATTATTATCAGTCATTAGAAATGCAAAAATAGAATATAGCACATATTTAGGAAAAGCAAATTTTCTTATTTTTAGAATATAATAATTCTTTATTTGTACTATGGAAATGTATAAAATTTTGCCAGAAGTTGTATTTAGCTTTTCGATATTCAAACTACACATAATCTACAAAATGATATAAATCAGTGTAAATCTTTTCATAAATATATTGAAAATGAATATGACCCTATATATTTGTATAAGTTATTAATCACATTAAGATTAAAAAAAAAATATTATGTGGATTTATCGCATAAAGTATATTAAAGAACCATGTATATAAGTAAATCTTAAATTTCGGCAAAATTAGATACAGAGTGTCTTTTAAATGTGTACATAAGATTACATAATATTTTTATTAAACTAATTATATTTAAATATTGCAATAGTAAAATAAATTTCTCAATTAATTTTTTATATGCACGCATATAATTTCTTTATATAAAATAAAAGGGATATAATATATAAGTTATAAAATCATTAAAAATTATGCTTTGTCATGAAACAATGCATAAAAGAAAATAAATTTTATAGAAGTAATTTAAAAAAATTCACATCGACAGGATACTAAAATTAATTCGTAAAATAACCAAAAAATTCGTAATTTAGATTTTAATGCAAATCAGAGATAAAAATCATATCTATAATTTCTTATTAATTTTTACTTTCAATTCAAAATGTGCCGAGCTACGTGTTATAAGACAGAAAAATCGTGTATCAATATTATAAAGACGGTTTTGCAGTGTTTACACGTAATATAGTTTTTTGATGGTATAAAAGGAAAATTTATTTTTGAATACGCTGTTTACTATATATATTTAGATTTTTATTCATTATAAGATAAAGATAGATATTTCTTTATAATTTTTTGGCAAATTTTTTTATGCTCTCAATTAATTTTATGAATATATTTTATTCAAAGACATATAAGCTGAAATTCATATACCGTTTAACGATTATATTTATATTCTTAACATTTATTTAAGCTTTTACAAGTTTTCAGGCTATAAGAAGCTCTTTTTTTTCCAATAAAAATTTTAATAAAAAGAAAAGGTATTATTCAGCTTGTGCTCCATAAATCTACATTAAAAACAAAATTTGGTGATGCCACACACAAAATATCAAAATATATAGATTTTCGGAGATATATAATACAGTTACAAACATTATTAAATTACGAATAGTAGGCTAGAATCTATATATTTTTTTATTAAAGATTTTGGCATAATATCTTATTGTATAATAGGTAATTCATTACAAATTAAACTTATTATGCTAAAAATCACACAAAATCTTTTTAAACATTTTTCATGCTATTTATTTTCATGAATGCATTAAAAATAATAATTCTTTAACGCTTGCCTATTAAATTTTATACGCATGCATATTTTTTTATTAAATTTAAAGAAATTCATTTTCAATTATTAATCATTGAGAAACCATTCGGATATTTATCTTAACTAAATGTGTATAATTAAATTGATTCATATGGTATTTTTTTATCCTTTACATCTGTCTTTCTTTGCTCATATGTGTATTTTATTTTAAAGTCACATTCTTACATGCTAAATTTTTCATATAAATAAGAGCGTCTAAAATAAAATATATATTTTTCTTTTACACACATAGATCTTATCAGCTATTTAACATATTTTAGATAACTTTCTGAAAAAACCTTTTCACAAAAAAAAATAAAATTAAAAGATGGACAAAAATTAATAAGTATTTTTTAAAATGAACAAAATTTTCATTTGCTCTACTATGTGTTTTATATCTTTTACAGAAAAATAATATGGAAACTATTTGAACCATGCCATATTAAAAAAAAATAAGCCAATAATTTCAATTTTATTTTTTCAAATATAGAAATCACTTTAAATCAAAAATACACGTAATAGTCAGAATAAATGCTTTTATATTTTTTACACTATAAATAAGTTTTTTTTGCGTATAATTAAACCGAAATGAAATTTAGGGTACAGTAGAAATCGAATATATTTTCACGACTCAAAACTATATAAATTTGCCTATGTATTCTCTTATGTCAAAAAATCTCTAAAAAAACTATAAAATAGAATGTGAGCACGTAATAAAGATCACTATATTTTTAATTATACAAAGATGAATATAATTTGAAATCATTATTAATCGTTAAATGTGTTTTTGGATTTATGTTTCTTTAGAATAACTTTATAAATATAGCTATAAAGTGAGTTGGAGTCTACTGTAAACATTTTTATGTTTAAAAAATGCATGTGGGCCGAAAGTTAGGATCTAAATTCTTTTAGTAAGATATTTTTTATTTAATAATATAATATATATTTCACCATTAAATATTATATTAGCATAGAGAACCTAAATAAGTAAAAGAGGTCAAACATGAGGTTTAAAATGTGTATATTTTCACAGTAAAAAAATATATTCAGCGTTTATATAATTTATTACAAATTTTAAATTTGCATTGTAGCTTAAAAAATATAAAATGAAGATTTATCAACTTTTAACTAAAAAAAGTTTACATAATTTAGTATATAGCAAAATATATTTATTTATAGCTAAAATTTCGTTTTGTTTGCATAAAATAAAGGCGGTGAATATTATGTATTATTAATTTTTTTGATCTTCACAAAAACCCATTTAAATTGTTAAAAATAGTATAAAGTTTTTATAATAGATTTTTCAAAGGTCTACGAGACATGAATACAAACAATGATACATCTTTAAAAACTCAATCCTATAATAAATTCATAAACTATTAATGGTTTAGAATTCAAGTCAATGAACAATATCTATATTTATTAAAAATAATTATTTAGAAAGATTTATAAATAATTTAATGCTTATTACATATTCTTAGAACAACATAATATCTTTCATCTTGATCCTTCGCTTTTTTTCAATTAACAGCTTTCTTCAAAAGACTTTTTAATCCATCTTTTATTGTCCGAATTTGCCAGTAAAATCAAACAAATTTATAGAAACATACTATAAATTTTTTTATTAAATTTATTGATTGTTTTAGAGAAATCGCGAAGATTTTTATTGATTTTTTTCAGCACATCAAGTTTATATTGAGCAATAAAAATTTCTTTGTTCTACATTACAATGCCATTTTTTATCTATAATTTTAATTCATATCCTTATAAAGAATTCCTGCGGGTTTTTTATCATTAAATTTCGATATCTTTTTGAATTGAAAAATTAGTGCGTAAAAATGGAAAAGTGACAGAGTATGTACATGTATATATTTCATATAAAAATATCGAATATTTTGCAGTGCATAATTTTTTAAGGAACAAAATATTATAATATTGCTATGAAAATTTCGAATATTGTTATAACAATAAATTCAGATGGTAGGAGGAATACATAAATATAAAATACAATCAAAAAAGAAAAAAATATATATTAGGAGGAATTTCTTAGCGAATTTATTGTGTAAGTATCGTACCTTACATATAGATAGAAGAAAATTTCGATATGCCTGTGTATAAGACAACAAATTTTACATATAAATATGCTTTTTAAAGTTTAGTGTACAAAAAATATTTTTTTATATAAAATTAGATTCAAAAAAAAGAACTTCTATCAAACACAGAACCAAAACTCCCTGATATAGTCCGAACTTGCCATTAAAAACGAAAAATGAAAATCAATAGAATTTATTTGCTAAAATGAAAGCTTATGAGTAATATTAAAACAAGTATCCTGCATGTAGTAAATATTATAACCATGCTTCATTTTTTCACATAATTATTTAAAACGAACTGTCTGGGATAAAAGTGTATACTAGAATATAATGGATATTAAAATATCGATTGATCGAAAAATATCTTTGTCTTTTATAAAGAGAAAACTCGATCACGTAGATAGTAATAGGAATAAAAAGTATAGATAACCCGTCTAAGTTTAAAATAAGAAGCATAAGAAATATAGCATACTGGTAAAAGAAACACCTCTTATATACAAATGCCGGCACGAAATGTATCATACGTCATAACTTGATGTGTTTGGTTACAAAACACCACAAGCCGTATATTAAAGAGCAAGGAATTTTAATTGAAGCATACGCGCAAAGAGATGGAATTTAGAAAGGCGCTTGAGCTAATTAAGCTGGAAAGAAGAGTTGCATTGAGAATATGTATAAATGATGAGTTGAAAGAAGTATCAGTTGAATCTTTAAAGAGAATTCTAAATTTTTTCTTGAACAAGATTAAATAACATAAAAACACATCAAACCATAATAAAAAATAAGAATATAACTGTTTAAAAAAATATTTTAAGGATATAATTTTTTTTTACGTGATCAACTTCATTTTATAAAAGAATTCAATTGTTTTAAATATACAAATTTCAATGGGTTAATGTAATGTATATCTGCAATCAGTGCAAATATTCATACATAATAAATTTATATTTTCAAAAAGATTGCATATATATATACGACTTGTTTTTTGTATATAATAGGATTTATAGCAGTACGATATCTTTTATTGACCTAGATATTTTCAACAAATTTTTTAAATTAATTCATATATTTATGAAAATTATAAATAAACATAAAAACCTACGTATTGTGAATATCTGCCATAAAACGGCAAGTATTTTTAGAATTAAGTTTATTTGATAAAAAATTTGCACAGAAATTAGTTTTAAAGGTTTTTATGGAATAAATTTGTCAGTAATTATCTTTACTAAATCTAAATTTCAAATAATATTTTTACTGCTTGAATCGAAATCAAAAAAGCAATGGAATGGATTCATAAAAATTAATTGAATTTATTTTTTGAATTATCTACTAATATTATTACGTAAACATAAATTGATTTTTATTTATTTTTTAATTTTATTTTTAGCTTTTATCCTTGTTCAAGCAACACATAGATTGCTCTATAGAACACTTTTGGCTGATAATTTTTTCCGCCTCATCATTTTTACAATCCTCCTCAATACGTCTTCTTCTCTCAAGACTTATTAGTTCAAGTTTCTTTCTCAATCCTATCATTTAGACGTATGCTTACGCTTCTGTTGGCATTCCTAACACCTTTATATAAGCCTTGAATCAATAAACAATATAATTAGTTTTGTAATATGCACAATTCCGATTCATCCGACTTAGTTGCCTTTAATTTAATTAAAAACATTTCCATGGGGTTTTATTTGTATATTTAATCAATAACTTAACATCACATTTTCACCAATAAAACAATTTAAACTATGCTTTGATTTAAGTTTGGATAATTTTTATTAAAACCATCAATTTCCTTAGCCTTTTTTGTTCGATTTTAATCTAGGGTAATAAAATATAATCATCATCATATAATAAAACTAGATTTCAAAATTATATCGAAACTATACGTAAATATCTAATAATTAAGAATTAAATTATTTATTTTACGACTATTTACATTATTATTAGATCTCAATTCAAAACAAAGAGAAATATAAGAGCTTTAATATGGAAATAAACAACATTGTTAGTCTATATTAGTAAATTCAAGACTGATGCATGTCATAGAGTTTACTTTTAGAGAGTATAGGTGACAAAAATTAAAAATTTAATTACAAGGATATAAGAATCGAATAAATTAAGGTAAAAGTACCAAAACCAAGCAGCGAAATATATAATTCGATTATATGTTGCCATAAAAATCAAATAAAATCCCAATAGTATGCAATATCAGTCTATTATAACAATCATTAATATTTTAAATTTTGAAAAAACATATATAACCACAATAAAACTGGTAGATAGGAAAACATGGGGTTAAGAATTAAAAAATAAATACAAAAATCGAAAATAATCTTGACTATTAATTTGGTTTTAATCTTATAAAACTAAAAAAATTGTATTATATCCGTTAATTTTCTCATGAAGATCGATTTGTAATTTTTTTTAAACCCCGTTTTTTTGGCCCGAAATTTTTTTGATATTTAGGTATTTATAAATCAGAATGTTAATGATGTGTTATATGTAGAGGAAATATAAATAAAAACGTATTTTATTGATTTCAAAAAATAAAAAACGACGGGGATATTATGAAATACCAAAAGAAAAAAAAATTCAGATGGGTTCTCTCTTTATTTAATATTTATTAAATAATAGATCAATGATTCATTTAATAAAATTTTTGTATCTAATTAAGATCGATTTTCTATTCATAAGCACCAACTTTCACCACTTATAATCTGGATATAAATTTTCTGGTAATCTTAAATATGTAGATTTAGATTACTATAATAGTTTTTATATCAGTTAAGAAAAATTACAAAAAATAAATAAAACATCTTATGAATAAATATAAAACAGTTCGTGAATAAGTTTATATACACATCTCTACAGTATTTATAACGGAATTACTGCTCAAAAGCTATTTAAAATATCTTTATTTGATCTGTTGTAGCAGAGTTTGAATGAAATAAAGATATTAGAATTCTATATTTTTTGGATAATTTGAGATTTAATACTATCGAGAAATCTGACTATATTTTTTAATTTTTCTTTTAAATCATAGTATGACTTGAATATATTAAACGCTATTTTTTAGCTAACAATACAAAAATACCATTTAATTAATGACCATTGAAATTTTATTTAATAATAATACGGTAAATTTTTATTTTAAATTATTTAATATTCTGTTAAAAATCCTATATTTATGCCAAAAGTGATTGGTTGTATTGAAGTAAGGATCGAGTGATCACATTTTAGATTTAGAGTTCTAGTTTTAGTTGAAGTAAAAAGATGCTATATATTATTGAATTTTTTTTTAGTATTTAAAGGCTTAAAAATCACTTATAATTGATTAAACTATCTAGCTTTCTTTTTTATTGATAGTTTTTTTTACCCATAATCTATAAAATTATAAAAATTTTAATTTTCCATGCACTAATATATTATTATAACAATCTATTCTACATATTTTACTGGAAGAATTGGGGCAAAAGAAATAAAATTTTAACAAAAAGTTGTTTCTGTTTCGGAAATCGGAATTATTCTTTATTCTATTTTTATATGAGAATCTTAAATCGGCCTTTTTTTTCGAGAATTTCTCATTAATAGAGTCATAGTATTTCAAAATTTCACACGTACAATGTATATAAACTTGTATTTATATCAGCACTATATTATTTTTTAAACAATTTTATGTTATATTGAATTGTGCTTACAAATTTTTAAAATAGTTCATCTTGATCTTTTTATATTTGACATTATAGAATTAAATATTAAAAACATGCTTATTTTTCTAGAATAAATAATCATCGTAAAAAAATTACATGAAATCACATTCCAGAGGTATTTTTTTCTGGTTATAATTTTATATGTTGTTTTTTTAGTTACCTTGATTGTAGAACACAATTTGAACTTTTAATGGTATTTATATGAACTAAACACAATGCTTGTTTGTAGTATAAGTATGGTTTCTGGAAATTATATGCAAAAAATTTCATAATAAGAAATTTTGGTAAAAATACATCAGCTGAAAAGCAATTTTTATATTGAGATCTTATATTAACGATTAAGCATTGAAAACCTATATGATGGATAAAAATATTTATTTTTTACATGTATTTTTGGCTCATATCCCGTGTTTTTAAGAATCTTGAATTTTTATCAAGATAGTTATTAAAATTTCTGTCCCAAAATTACTGTTTTATGATTATAAGGATTACAGAGTGGGTATATTTAATCTATTGAGATGTGGTGTTTGATGTAACAACAGGGATAAACTAAAACAAATTATCTATTCTAAAAACATATATGGTGAAGTTCAAAAAATATAGAAATTTATATTGAATTACATGCTACCAACATTTTATATTATTTTTTTAATAAAATTATAAATTAGAATGCTAATTTCGAACATATTTTCCCGGATAAAAATTCGATATATTTATGTTTCCACCAAGTCAAAAAAGTTGTCGTTGTCTTTTACTTCATATTATTTAAGAAACTCGGGAAATTTTGAAGTTATATGCAATTTAAATTCGGTTTGTAAGAATATGTATGTAAATTGTTATAACATTTGAATTTTAAGGATTTTTTCGGTATAAGCGGAATATTTTACTTCTGTGTTGGATAAAATTAATTGTCTAAGATTTAAATTTACGAATGATACAATGCATGTGATAAAGAGTTAAAATTGTTCAATATAAATGTGGTGAAACTAATAACATAATTCGAGAATATTTTATGATTTAAAGGAATTCCATCCTACAAAATGTATGAAAAATACTATTATTTGACTGCTAAGTATATTAATAGCACAAAAGGCAGTATTAAAAACTTTGTGCATACTATAGATACATTATGCCTAGCTTAAACACATATATACAATCTATTGTATAAATTTAAAAATGCATCAATTTTTTCGGCAAATCAATGGATTTTAAGTAAACATATTTATAAATAAATTATGTTAATTTATGTTTTAATTCAAAATAAATCTTTAGAGGAAAAATATATGCAATGATGTGTTATGAGAAAACATAATATTTTGGCAAAAAAACAATAGAATAATGAAAAAAAGGCGTTGAATCAAAGAGAAAACGTCGGAGTATGCTTTATAAATACTAATATTTGCTTTTGTGTGTATAAGCTCTGCGGATTGCACAACAAATATAGAATTTTCTAAAAATATCACTAGAATAATAAAAAACGGAGAAAATACCGCTTTATGTTTTATAAAGACCGTAAAATTATATCAATAAATATAAAAATAGTGAAATAAATATAGAAGAAACTTTTTTTGAACATATGGGATATAAATATTAAAGTCAAAATTTGTAACAAATAGCGCCGGATATAAAAAAATATGTTATCCTCAAAGATGGCATTAATAAACCACAAACATTTTTGATTTTACCCGTGGAAATCTTTTATTAAGACAAAGCTTTACAAAATTTAAGGTGAAATTTTTTCTTAAAATATATGTACAATAAAATCGAAAAATTACAGCGAGTATAAACCAAATTAGTTTCAGACGTTCAATTTCAAATACAAACTTCTCATAGACGGTATTAAGCTAGTATTTTATATTTATGGGCTAAATTTAATGTTATAATGTTAGTTTTTGTTATCGAGAACAGCTTACCTGATTCCCTGTGCGCACAGCGTATTTATACTTTCTATTATCCTCTCCTCTCCAAAAATATCTTCCATACCTATCCTTCTTTCGAGATGTATTAGTTCAAGGGTTCTCGTTATTAAGGTAAAAATACATTTCATTATAATAGATAATTTTAAAGCCAAACTTTTTACAGAAAAAACCATGAATTATATTGCCTCGATGAGATTTGGTATTTTGAAGAAAAACTGAAAAACAAGATTATACAGAAAAAACCACCATCCTATCAACATCTAAGTAATTAAAACTATAATTAACAACAATAACTGAATATCACAAGTAAGGGTTGTGGTTTATAAAATATTACAGAATTAAGAAATTCTTTTAAAACAGTATCAACTTATATTTGAAAAGGTCACACTAAGTCGAATCGTGTAAAAAAGAAAACCTTCGTTCATAATTAAAGAAAAAGGCTATGGCAAAAACTTACTTTTATCAACATAAAGTATTTATAAAAAGAAGCAAAATGTGTTATTTCCGGATAAGTAAAAATACGAAAACTCTATAAAGGCATATAAAGACGATCATTGTAAAGTAAATTGATGTAAAAAAAATAATTTTACATGACATAAATTGTGACACAATATATCATTGTATGTTTTCACACATGGTTACGAGAAAATATGACTTAGTAGATCAAAGAAAATCATAGGACACTTAGTTTAAGAAATAATATAAAAAAGATACAGCTATAGCTGAACAAATGTAGCTATTATAATATAAATTAACACATAAGACTAGAAATTCATACGAAATTATTTTAAAAATTGATCATTTCTCTTAAATAACAATAAATAGTGCAGATAATCTGAAAGTATTAAAAATTAGAAACAGAAAAAATATTATCTATTAGCAAATGAAATTTTCTTTTTTAGAAGATGGAATACATTAATTTTATGATAATACATTATATGCCTTAATATTTTAAGATTTATATGTGTCATATGTAAAGGATTTGAAAATTCCAGCGAATTAAACGCATATTCTCAACCGATAAGAATGTAAAACCTATATTAAAAAGTCTGAAATTAAATATGGCTTTTATGATTTTGCGAGTAGAAAATATCAATAAAAGCATAAGCGAGATCTGTTATATCGAGAAAGAGCAATAAATATATTCATCTTTCATTTAAATTAGACTAAAAAATGACATAAAAAATAAATATATTTTTATTTTGATTTATAGTGTATATTTTGTATGTTAAATACGTTACAAACTGCATTTTGGTTTTTTTATTTTATAACTGAGCTTTGTGAATAGTTTTTATCACAAATGTTAAAAATTTATGAAGACGTTCGATTAAAACGCAATTATTTAAATTATAGACTTAGGGAACTTATTTTAAAACCCACTGTTTTTTTATATAAAAGAATGTCGTACAGTTTAAAATATAAGGGTTTCTAGATAATGAAATCTTAAATAATTTTTAGAAAATTATTTTATTAAAGGCATGTCGAGGGATTATAGTTAGAACATAAACTACGGATTAAACTAGTGTATTAGATGTATAAGGCTCTTAATAATTCAAAAATATGTGAATTTATTTTTAGGCATTAAAGAAAGTTTGGGATTTTAATAGATTGTTTCGGTGTTTTAAATATATAGAAGTATTATTGGGTAATTGTTAGAAGATATTTATGCACTTAGTACATACTTGATAATGATTTTTTTTGGTTTCGTTAGAACATCAATAGAAATCTACAAACGTAGATTGAAATATAGGGTTTTTTATGTATCATTAGAAAGATTACACTTTTTGATGCAATCCTTTGAAAATTATGTAATATCGGTTTGTTGTATTCAATGTGCCACATTAGTGTGTAAATTGCGTCTAAGCGGAAAAATGAAATCCAACGACAAATATTTACAAAAATACAACTTAATACATTTGTGGAATAAATTGGGAGTAAAAATATACAATTATTGATTTTAACATAAATAAAAGTTGATTTTTGCAGTCATGTATTTATAAAAAATATATGAGGAAGAAACAAGCTGTATTATAAGATTTTCAGATCAGATTTTATTTTTAATATTTATATATTGCTTTATTACTATATTAAAAATAAAAACTGACATCAAATTATCGAATTACAGACAAGATATCTTCGTGTATGATAAAAGGTAGAACTGTATTATTTCGAGAGAAATTAGCGTAGCTAGTATCGACAATATAAACATAGTTGAGAGTATAAAATTGCGAAAGTATAATATTATAGAATCCGAGCTGTAGTTAATATACAAATGAAAGACAATAATTATCTCATACCTATAAATTAGGACGGAGTGGAGACACAATGTCTTAATAGTCAATTGAATATTCTCGAATTTCCGAACCATAAAGTGGCTTTTATAAACCTTGGGATTGTGAAAAATCCTTAAATCAATAGGTCTTGAAAGGAGATAAATTATGAAGAAGACTTCCGAGAATATAAGATAGCCGAAGGTCTAGATAAACGATGCCACAGGAAATCAAGCAAGTTGGGCTCGATAAAAAAATCTAAAATTCTGAACGTCAATTTTGCGCAATGTTAAATTAAATCACGTGATACAATATCTGGTAAGGAATTTATAGATAAATTTTGTAATTTTTTTTTATCATTAGCTTTTAGTGCCGATTAATTCTTTAAAAATCGTTTATATATGATTTTAACCATTTTTTAATATTAGTATATCTTAAATTTTTATAAAAGAGTGATATTTTATCTTCCATTTAAAGATAATATGCATTTTATTTATATTTTTCGATGAGCGAGAAAGAATACGAAAAAAGCAATAAACTTAAAGGAGAATTATAAAATTCAGCCATTATTTTGATAGTGCAACTTATATGATAAATCTTTGTTCCAATTAATTAACATGAATCCAAAATTTTAAATATGCATAGCTAGTATATAGTTAATCTCCGGCTATTAAAAAAATGTAAAAAACATTGTAATAATATTATAGCTTTGATATTAGCATCTTGTTGCCTTTTTTTAATAAATATCGGAATCGATGTTTATATTTCTAAGAATCCATATATGTAGACCCAAATAATGAATAGAGGATTATCATCCTGGTTACAAATTTGTGCATTTTAATATTATTCATAATTTTAATTTACTTGCTCCAATAAAGCTTTCTAATGTTTTGTTGATCAAACTGAATATTTTTTTAAAGCACTTAACTTCAAAAGATGATTGTAATCTTACATCACATCGAAATATTGTAATACATTTAGATGATATAGATATACATTCAAATCATCAGATTAAGCTTCTCATGTATAGCCATCACAGCAAAATATCAATCTTTTAATCAATTTTGAAAGATTGATATTTAGAATATATTTTTTAGCCGGGTATTTTAAATCATTTATCGATCAATTAAAAGATCAAAAAAATACGTGGAAACAAAACTATCAAAAAATAAATTCAACCATTTGAACCTTCATGCACCTTTTTTGTGAAAAAAATAATCGGCTATGTACGTGTGGAAAAAATTGGGTGTATATTCGAGCTTCAATGAAACATTTATGTTCAAATGCATGCATTCAAAACTCTAAATATACCAAATAATATTTTTTTAAATCCTATCAATTCATTTAAAATATACTGATTTAATTTTAACCCATGTTAAAAGAACAGTTAAAATTGTTTTGGATATTACGTTTCACATGCTTAAACATAAGAGTAGTGATGATTTTACTTTTAAACAATGCTTTGAAGATGGAAACAGTCGAATCGAAGGCAGAAAATAGTTCATGCCAGCATATATATGTATCTACACCAGTGGATCACTCAAAAAATCGTTCTACTATTGAACATTTTGACAGAACGGTCGATCCTTGTAACAAAGATTTCTTTGAATCTGTCAAATTTGTAATTCGTGACTTTTTGATCAAAAATATCCTTCTTTTGTGTAACAAGTTAAAACTAATGGAGAAAAATCACAACCCCGAAAAGGCTATGGAACTGAAAGAGAATCTTATCTATTTATTTTTGTTTGATTTGGTTGAAACTTTGTATGGTAAACAAGATAGTAGCTTTGTAGACATCTTAATATCCGAGGATAACAAAGAACACACTCTTAAAATAGAAAAATGTTTTTCAAAGCTATGCAGAAACTATCCATTAAATCTAAGTCCACTGGACTTTTATTCACTTTATCGCGAGAAAAAAGATTTAAAAGAAAAGATCTGCAGAAATATAAACGAGCTGAATGTTCTTTTAGGTGAATTCGTATTTTTTTTATTTCAAAAGTCTGAAGAAAAAAACAAACTTATTGAGCAGCATTGGAATGCTAGTGAAGATTTTTTCTTATGCATAAAACGCAAAGGTGAGCACTTGATTGAAGTTGAAATAAATCAGGTGAAATCAAAATTCGAATTTTTTGGCCAGTTTTTTATGAGTTTTACTAAAAAGATTTTCAATTCTATATATTATTCATTTTATCATTTGATTTTTAGGAACACATATGTCAAAGAACCAGAAAAATCATGCGCATACGTACACATCGGCGCAACCTCTTTTTTTAGAGCTTATAAAAAATACTTCATGATTGCTGGATCAATGAATACTTCAAAAGAAAAATCGGATTTTCATTTATACTATGGTGCTAGTTCAAATTATAAAGATTTAAAAGGATACGTTGAAAGCTGTGATGATATGAGAGTAAACTGGCTGGAGCATAAGGAAAAGCATGTTTCTTATATAGAAATTGCATATAATTCATACATTCAACATCATTCAGCACTACTTCCTTTCCAAATGCGTTATGTAATATATGTAATGTCTTTATTTGACGCAAGAATAGAAATTAATGAATTTTTCGAGGAATTTAAGGGCAAAGACCCATATGTATGCTTTTTAACATATGAAAAATTAATAAAAACCCAATATGTTATTAACATGAGTCAAATTCTCGACCTACCGGAAGATTTCAAAAGGACTATTTTTAATGAATATATCGAAGGTTTCAATAATTTCAATGAAAACAACAATAATTTACTCTTTAAAAAAACTTATCAACAGAGAATTAAAAAATCATCATATTCACTTGAAAATCGGAATTTATCCCAAATTATTAGATTCATTATCGAAGAAAGAAATTCTGAGCATAAACAAAAAGATAAGGATTCTTCTGGGTCAAATTGTAATTTTAATCAACTAGAAAAGGGTGGAGTTGATTTTAAAAAGTTATCAGGCGGTAGTGGAAGTGTAACTACGTTTTCCCCGCTCGCAACGGATCATAATACAGCAATTGAATTGGCGAAAGCTAATACACTTAGTGTTAATTACTATAAGAATAAACCAACTTCAAAGAAACAAAAATTGATAATTAAGCGAAAAGATCACAATAAACTATTGGATATGAATATTGTGGTACTCGATTAAGCTCGGAAATTAACCAGATCGATCGTTGAAAGAATACGATGGATGGGTGTAAAACATCTGAAAAAAGCAATATAATAAAATAATTATTTTAAATATATATTTATCTTTCATAAATTTAAAAATTTAATCAAGAAACTAAAGTACGTATATATACAATAAAGGGTTAGACAATAAGAATCTTTATTTATTGTACCTGAGTAAAAATATCCAACCGTTAAATCCAAATAAAAGACAGTAGAACTTATATTGTATTACGAAATCTTTATGCATTATAATAAAGCATACGTATAAATGAAGATGTAGTTTTTTTATCATATTTCATAATACATTCATTAAATTTTATTTGATGAATATCAAGTAATTTGACCACCAATATAAATATAAAGTTTTAGATAAAAAAATTGAACAAAAATAAGACCTTCAGATATAATGGCCATTTTAGCTCTGTCCGTGTGTCTGTTTTTAAATTGATGTCTACAAAATGCTAATATTTAACATTTTCACCCTTTTTTAAACAATTTTTTTTGGTGAATATAACATCTAAGGCATGTGTTGGAATTTTAGATATGTTTAATATTGATCTTATACATTAAATGTCAATATAATTAGCAAAAAATTAGTCATTGGATATCAAAAATAATATTTCTTCAATCCAAATAAGTAAACTGAAATAGCAGAAATAAAAACCTCGCATTTCTTTTATTCTTAAAAAAATTCATGCTAATAGTTTTCAAATTTTTTTTTTAATTTCAAATTAAAAAAATTGATAAATTATATTTCTTTGATTTAATAGCATCTTATACCAAGGAAATATCTAAATGGTATGTTTAAGATGAAAAATTTTTTTTAAGCCTTTTTAAATCTTTTTAGAGTTATTATAACACTTTGTGTATTAATATTCACGTCAGAATTAATAAAAAAAAGATAATTAGTCTGGCTACCCATCAAACATATACAATTAAAATGTAATTACATATTTCATAGACTTAAATAAGAGAAAATTTAAGAGGAAAATAAATTAAATCTTTAAATAGGATTTTAAATAATCAAATATCGCATCTAATTTTTTTAAATACATTCTATAACAATCTACTTGATTATAACTATTTTATATAAAAAAATCCATCACTTAGCACAGAAAATCGTATTACTAAACAATCTTATTATTTATATGATCAAAGAGTTTTACAAGTATATAAAGAAAGTGTTTGAAATCATTTCCAATTCGACCGATTTTTTTAATTTACATAAAAAATTACTTATGCTCATAATCAAGCAATGAAATTCTGGCATTTTAAAGATTATGCATAGTTCTATAAAAGCTATGTATCTTGATTTTATGGAATAAGTTCCACGTTTTATGTTGATAGTGGTAATAATCTATAAGCTGTGGTTATTTTGTTATTCCTGTATATCGGTTTAAATTATAAAAAGTTTTAATATTAGCAACAAAATTTTTCGGTTACGGCTAAGTAGTATAAATGTTTATTAGATGTACTATTGGGACAAGATCGGCTTGTTTCATATAAAAATTCATGTTCCGACTGTAATATATATGAAGCATGATAAAACAGAATTTAAAACGCGCACTTATTCGTATAAAAAAAGTAATTTAATTTATGTATTCTGCAAAAAAAAATATTATTTTTGACGGGTGAATCAGAAACCAATATAATTATGCCCTAAAAATTCAATTAATAAAGCAACATCCTCGTGTTCTTATAAATATTTATAAATGTACAGGATTGTTACGGTGCCTGCATAAATAAAAAAATAAAGGTGCAATGAGGGTATAATACAAGCCCGCAACAATAAAAAAACAATATATCACCAGAGTAATTTATTTTCTAATTTTGAGATTTATTCTAATTTTCAATCAGATGAATTTATAGGCTATAAATTTATGCGCTATGGCATATATAAAATACAGCTATACTAATATAGTAAAAAGACAAGAACCCGAGTCTTTTATATAGTTGCTTGATGTAGAAAAAATGCAAATAATAAATCATTGAATATCGAAAAAAAAGGATTGCAAAATTATTTTACGAATGACCAATTTTTCAATTTATGTTTTATTACGGCGTGCTGAATCCTTCATTAACCTATATAAAGATATTTGGTATTTTTATTATTAAAGATATTTTTTTGATTTTTTATTTATGGGCTAAATTTATAGTCGTAATTTTGGTTTTTGTTCATAGGCACAGTTTGCTTTATTATCTGTACGCACAGCGTATTTATACTTTCGGCTATCTTCTACTCTTCAAAGTATGGCTATGAGAGTAAGAAGAGCCGTGGTATGAATGTGTGTGTCTGTGTGGGGTCCAGGCAAGCTTTCAGTTGAGATTATAGTTGCAGGATCGGGTTTTGAATGTTTTTCTTTGTAGTTCTCTTCTCCTGTTTTTTCTTTATTCCCCATTTTAATATTATTAAAGATAGAATAATAATCAATGCGAATATAAATTATTCCGTTTCGGTATAGAGAGTTGAATGAAATTTAGTAGTTAAGAAGACAGCATGGTTTTTTTTATAGATCATTAATGACATGACAAAACATAGAAATATACAAAGATTGCCATTCCTTATGAATGTTATTATTATCTAATGATTTTTAACTGAATTTGAGGTTTTGGGTTTATGTCTTTAAATACAGAGAATGGAACATAAGTAATTTTTTAAATGAAAAATCACGTGGCTGAACAATTTCATCAAAAAACAATATGTTTAAAATCTAAATAGATTTATGTGTTTATATTATTTTTACTGTTTTTAGAGATATATATGAAATTGTCATACTTAAATTTTGTAGAGATAATCTGTTTACAATCAGAATCAAATTTCAAGTTTTTAATTTTTTTTTAATCTTTGAAAATATGGAAAAATGAAAATTAACTTTTACTTATTTTTATTTTAGAAATACCATATACTCTTCGTGTATCTTAATTGCTGCCTTCTCCTTCACTTTCATAAAAATTTTCATATTTATTCTTCGGCTTTAAATTATCATCTGAAATAGTCGAATTGGATGTTAATGAATCAAAATCATGAGCTAGAAGTATGTTTTTGCTATTCGATGTTTCGGTCAAAACAATTTGTTTTGGATCATCCACTGCACATTCGTTTTCCTCTAATATTGTTTCTAGTTTAGATTTACCTTCCCTTCTATCCATTTCCAACCACCTTATAAATGATGTATAATCTTGTTTTTCCGAGTCTATAGAGGCATCAAAATTTAAATTAAAATCTTGATTCTCTAAAGATAGATCCGATGAAAAGCTGCTTGAATCATCAGAAAAGCTCATACTGTCAGTCGCTTGTTCATTTTCGTCATTTTTGGTTTCTGTAGTGGAGATACTGAATTTGAACATTACAGTCAGCATAAAAATCATTCAAGTATGTTTTCTTGTTGATAAATATACAATTTTTTACTTAAAGGAGTTCTTCATATAATTTGATATCAACTATAATATATATGTTGATATCTATATGATAGCAAGAGTTTGTGATTTTTTTGGATAGATCCCATTTGTTTTCTGATTAAAATTGATTCAATTTTTTCTATGCACATGTTTTAAAATTAATAATAAAAATTTTCAATTACGTTTATTCGAAAGTAAAGAGTTTTTACTTTTTAAGGTGAGCTAAATAATCTTTTTACAAATGTATTATGGCTTCTAGAAACATGTTGAGTGTCTCAAACCATGTAAAAAAATCAAAAGCATGCTTAGATTTTAGTAGAACTGATTAAGATAAGTTAATTAATCGGAAAGAAATATCATTGATTTAGAATGATTAATCATTGAGAAATTAGATGATATGACTCAATAGTTAAATCTTTTTAAATGGTATCATTACTCTTAGTTAAGTTCATATGGTCTAGAATAACAGAGAGAACTTCCTGGGTGACCCGTTACACCTAGAAAACAATTAAGAATTATACTTTGGCAATTAACACATTTAAATACCCGAAGGTGTATTATAGAATTTATAGAATGGGTTTGTATATGAATATACACATTTTGATGACTTTTTGAGTTTGATTTGCTGATTCAAAAAAACTTAAAACTTAATTTATAAAATTTATTGAAAACAGCAGCTAGTTTATCAAAAAAATTATTTTTATTTAGGAAATTTAATATAAAATCAATATTTCAATAAAATTGATTACGCATACATAAAAATGATTTTTGTGATGGATATGGATACAGACACATTTAATAGAAAAAAATTATTGAACCTATATGGTGGCTTTATTTTTAAGTCATTTATATTTTTTATTGTTAACATGTTTCAAATTATAAATTTACCTAGTTTTATTATGTTTAGCCACTAAGATTTTATTTACTAGATAAGAACAAGTAATATCTATTAAAGCTGCACACAAATAATTTTTTTATGGTTTATGTGCCTCATAATTAAAATAAACCAGATACTTTTCGGGCTACTATTATAATAAATGAATAAGCTACCCATCTTCAAAATATTCTTCCGCAAATTTATTGCCTTATAATATTGTAGGAACGCAAGTGTATAAAATCTGTTATTAAACGAATACATCACATACATCACGCTTGGAAGATTGACTATATTGCATGCCATATTCTTAATGAAATTAAATCTGGTCGTATGCGATTGATTTGCTAGTACACTCGCGATATTCACACGTAATTTATCATGTTATTTTTTTTTCTAATTATGAGTAAATCTTGAATCAAAACCAAAAAAATACAGCCCTAGTAGATGAAAAATTCAATTTTAAATCGACGAACGAAAACATACATAATAAGAAAATCATAAATTTACTAATTTCTCAGAATAAAAAAAACTTGGTTTCGACATTAAAAAATTTAAATTTGTAACTATTATTGTATATGCACTTAATTACACACATTTTTTCCAAATAAAGTTTGTAAGATTATTTTATATTTATGTGATCTGTGTAGGATATTAAACTTACGATATATTATAATCATTTATCAAACTTTTTTTATTTACTTTATAATTCAAAAACAATTAGGAATCATCTGAAAAAGAAAATATTTTCTAATGATGCCAATAAGTATAACTTAGTCTTTTTTTTAAGTTTGTAATATCCTTACCGTGTCGAATAAGTTTATTTGTGTGGTATTAATGCATTTTCGTACAATATTTATACTTAATTTTTTAATTTTATAATATTTTATATTATTATGAATCTAACGCCAAGTATCCCGAAAATTGAATGTTTTTTCCGCGCCTAGAGGTTTTTTTAGATATCCATACAATTTCTGCTGTTATATTTCACATTTGTACATCGAAAAAGACTGACATGAAATAATATCTAATTATATAATCATAATAAAGGCTAAAAATAATATAATGATCTAAATTGTATTTTGAATATCTAATGTTAGGATAAATTCTCGTATTACTATTATGTCATTTCTTTGCTAAACATTAGGAGATTAAAGCCGTTTATGTTGTGTGCAATATTTAATTATATTAAATTTGGCCTTAGTAAAGTTTGTACTAAGCAAGAACGACCAATTTTGAGTTGAGTACTTAGATTTGAGAACAATTTCTCAATTAAATTTTTATGGATCATGTGATTTAATCTTTTTAATATGGTTAGGGGGAAAAGGAAATTTAGAATTTCATAAAAAAATCAATTTGCTTTAATTTAATAAGAAAAATCAATTTCTGATGCCCAAAACATGCGAATTCGTATAAGTTTTGGGTCTATTGAAGGTAATTTATTCACACAAATCCACTTAAAACCTTAGACATTTTTAGAAGGATCCAAAAAGTCATAATTATTCAAATAAAAGTAATTTATAATATAAATTATAAATAATTTCAAATATTTTAATTTAATGTTGATTTAATTGCCACATTTTTAGAGATATACACTTGAAAATTCATTTTTGAGACATTTATTACTATATTTTTCTAGAAAAAATATTTTCTTGGGATGGCAGATATTTTTTTTATATTATTAAATAGTTAAAAACTTTGGTTGATCGAAAGACATTCTAAACTATCATTATGCCCATATTTTTATATTTTAGCATTCTTTTGTTAGTTTTATGACTTATATCAACTTAAGGTATTTTATAAATTTAATTAGTATTTTTTAAAATATTCAAGGGCTTAGGGATCGCCATTATTCTTCTTAGTAGCTTTTAGAAGAGTAAATATATGCATATGGGCTCATCTGAAATACTGATTATTTTCCCTAATCCATATAAATCCAGTTTCGACTCGTGCGAAATTGATTCTATTTTTTGAAATTTGCTCCTTCCAATTCCCCTTCAGTCATTTTTATTTTATATATATGTATTCCATGAAGTTGCTGAATGCAATATACTAAGATAAAAACTAAAGATTTTATGTTAATAAACGCATAAAACCGTTTTAACTAAGAAAGTCGTTTTAGCGCATATTTCCATTCGTATTATTTTTTCTATAAAATGAACATCATATATTTATTCAAGTTGGTAATTATTTAATATTAAATAATCCTATAAAATAAATCAAATAAACAATTAGTAATATTCTCTGTTTAAAGACATCTAGACTTTTATGTTATGTTTCTCTATAAATTTTCATTTAAATAAGTATGAAATTTATTTCTGTGTAAGTAAAGTTCTAAATTATTTTTATATTTATTTAAAAGGATCCTGAATAGAATTTTATAGAAACACAAATATAAGTCTATTTATGAATACAAAAAAAAATTAGAATTGTGCTAATAATAATTGTTTTCGTTGTTATATTCTTTTTTTATAAATTATTTAATGATCATATCGAGTCATAAAATAAAATCAAATATATTTGATTATTAGTCATCTAATAGCTTAATGATGTAAAAAGTGTTGAAAATCTGCATAAATTTGTATAAAAAAAGTGTATTTAGCAAAATATTACCGTACTTAATTCGAACAATAAGTTTAATTAGGAATATATGTCTTAATTAATGTCATGATTCAAGTATTTATACAATATTAATCAAACAAAGTACATTTAGATATTTTCTTTACTCGTGTATATTTTAATTAGCATGAATATTAATTTAAAATAAAATAACTTGCTTACAAAAATAGTTTTCTTTTTAAAATTCTTTTAAAAAACATTAAAAGTATATAAAAATGAACAAACCTCGGGGATATGATTATTAATATATTTGTTTATACAAAAAAATATATATAGTCTACTTACTAATGATTTTACCTAAATATATGACAATCGAATATTTGGTATATAAAATCAATAAAAAATTAACCAAAAAAATTCTCTTTTATATGTATACAAAGAATATTCTAGTATTAAATTTTTGAAAGCTAAATTAATTAAAATTTAGAAAATTGGGTCTACCTTTTCTATAATCATATGTTATTAAGTACTCGCTATGAAAAAGACAAAAAAATGATAAATCGTTTATAAGATATAGAGCAAATAACTTAATAATTTTATTTTAGATGTTTATAGCGATTTAAAAAACAAAAATAGACATTTTTATTGGATAAATTTATTTAAATGTATTATTCACTAATATAAAGTGATAGAGTATTTTAGATCAGCATGCCAAAGGCTGGTTATTCATTGAAAGTCAGAATATGGGGATAATTTCATAAGTAAAACACGAATATTCCACTAAGTTGAAAATTATATGCTAACAGATATAACAAAATGCTAAAAAGAAGATATATATATTTAGAAAAAAAATAAAAATTCACTAGAATTAAAATATTATATTTTTTGATAGTATCTTTATCTAAAATACAGACATTATGAAACAATTGGCATATAAAGTTTCTGTATAGGGTAAAATCATGTTTCAAAAGGTTTTGACATATATAATTGTATATTTAATCTTAAAATTTTTTTTTGAACTTTGATTTTTCACTTATTCGATATTTAAGCTTGCAAGAAAGAAAAATTATTATACTTTAATAACTATTCCCAAAAGTAAAAAAAAATCACCAGAAAACATGTAATATAAAATGATCTTTTATACACCTAAATATTATTTTCGACAATTCCCTTTTAATCGTACAGTTTTTTAAAAAAATCCCCAGAAATCATGTAATATAAGAAGATCTTTTATACATCTAAATATTTCTTTCTACAATTCCCTTTTAATCGTAAAGTTTTTTTTAAAAAATGATGACATGAACAAAAATATATGTAATAGAAAAAATACCAATTATATAATAACAAGTAAAAAATAGGTTTTCTGCAATGTTCGAAAATGAAATTAATTGGGTTGTTTAGTGATGCTTTAATTTTTTTTGAAAGGCTAGCTTATATTAGTTAAAAACATCTTTTAAATGAATTTATTTGAGTTTCACAATAAAATTGAAATTATAACGTCTATAAATTTATTGAAAATCATTTATAAATGAAATGTTACTCCATTTTCTTCAATAACATATTTATTACCACTTTTAAAATGGATTGTAATTATAATATCGAAAATCATAGTGCTACCTTTTGAAGTAATAGTTAACACATAAAGAGCTCTGCAACGAAAGATATGAACAAAATTTTGGGAAAGTACATTTAAATGTGATAATAATGGTGAAAACTATTTTTGAAATGATTACCGTGCTTTCTATTGGTTTTTACTATTTCCGATAAATTTTACAGAGATGAATTTTTTCCCTAAATCTTTATATCCCCAAAAAAAAATTTTAGTGTTTTATCGAAAACCTATTTTAAAGAATACAATTTTTTCGTCTTTTGATATTTTTACGATTTTATAAATATAGTCGAACAAAAGTAAAAAGTAGATTTAATCAATCATATTTATTTATATTAAACTGAAATATATGGTATTATTTGAATATCAAATCTTTTAAAATCCAGAAAACTGTAAGGGAAATTATAAAGCATATAAAATACCAAAAATATTGTTTTCGAGCCTTTTTGCGCCCTAGAGTTTCACGCAGCTCTTTTATAATATTAGTGGCAGTTGTCTCATCATTTCTCACTCGATACATCAAACTATCAATGGTTTCACCATGGGTTTGAACGATACAATCGATGTATCCCTGAATGTTTGAAATTTCATCAATTTTCTCTGCTATCTCATCCATTTTAGAGTTTCTCATTGTGGCCAAAGAGACATAGCAATGATAATTGTTTTTATCCGGCTCATTATAGAATGGTGCTCGTGATTTAAAACTTTCTTCACATGATGAAGTTTCAGATAGAACTTGCTCCGGCGTATTTATAATGTCCCGGTTGTATGTAAATTCATTGCAATCTATCTTTGTGATATTTTGATCTGGATAGGTATCTAAATATTCTTTGTATTTCTTTTTGAATAAGCCGTAGTTCTTAATATCAGAACCTACTACCTTGATCTCTTTGACCATATAGTCGGAAATTTCTATGATTTCATTAATTTCTTCATGTAAACGATGATCCTTTCGTAATTTTTTGCCTTTGATGTAATCTAACTTCTCATTTAGAATTTGTGTGTTTGTAGATATATTATCTAGCATTGCCTTTTCTGCCAATAACTTATTTATATTTGTTTCGAAATGGATTCAGAGATGTTTCAAATAAAATATTTTAATACAATTTTCTAAAATGTTTTAGAATTCCAATTTATATCATTTTTAGTGTAATTTTTGAACAATCGGGATTTCAACGGCATCGATGTTATTATTCATTTATATATTTTCGAATTTATCAACTTTATTAGTTTCAAATACCTTTTTTAGTTCATATATAAACCTTAAAAAATTATATAGTTTCAGCACAAACGACTTTTTTACAATTAAATGGTACACTAAATGCCGTTCAAACTTACCCAAGTTCACATCTCGGAAGTATAAAAGCTAAAAATTGTGATCGTATGCTGATTAAAAAACACTATAAATCGTATATTAAGCATATGTAATTATAACCGTAGTAGTATAAAGGCAAAAATGATAAAATTTCAAGAATATTGATTTTTAAATTTTGATAAATAAAGATAATGGATATAGGAAGGTTGTGAAGATCGAAAAAATTATTATTATAATCTGCTCGAAATAAAAACAGTTTGTTGTGCACAAACGAAAATTTACGGCACACTATCAGATTATATATAAATAAATTAGTTAATTACCGTTGATTATTCGATACAAACGTTTTCCCACAAAAAACCACATTAAAAAACCATTTAAGCCTTGAAATAATTCAAATATTAAATTCCTGCCACAATATTTTTTTTAAACAAACAATACCTTCAACTTTATTTTTGTGAATTTCCAAATGCATAATTTTTCATGAATAATTTAAAAATTTTGTACAAAATAAAAAAATTATTGATAGTTTATCTTTTAAATTTCATGCATCATGCGATATTTTAGATATATATGTATTGATAATATCATGTTATTCCAATATGGTAAAATTAATATGTGATTGCAGATCCTCCGTTAAATAAAAAAGCACAATTTTTTTTTACAAGATAAAGCCCAGTAATATCGAAATTAAACCTCTCCTAGACAAACATTTCAGTAATCCATATTAAGAAGCTTAGATCAAAACCCAAAAGAAGTTTTGTTTCAGATATAAAAATATGTGTATACCTAATATATTAGTTACTTTTTCTAAAAAAAAGATTGAAAATATTTGAGAATAATATTAAATGTTTATTTATATTTGTAGAAATACTTTACAATGCTTTATTTTTCATTTTATATGATAAGATAGGAAAAACTGTATGCTGATACTTTAAAGGTTGTGTTGGTTTTTATTTACGAATTTTGTTGATAAAAAGCCTTTATATGATGTATTCGTTTCTTATTAGTTTTTCGAGGGAAATTTTTTATATTACTTTAATAAAAATATAACCCCGTTTTGAAGAAAGTACAAAGCCTCCATCACTATATGTATTATATTTTTAAAACTTTAATTTAAATTTTTTTAATTGATATTATGTTCAAAAGAATGACACATGTAGAAGATTCTTTAAATACCACCATTAAAATCTATTCTAATTTAAATTTTTGAATCTTTATGAAATTATTGACGAAAATAATGTGTATATATAATCGATCATTTAATAAGATTTTTTGATTTATATTTACGTTCTAGAAAACTGATAAATTTTAAATTTAAGTAATATATAATATTTATATCGTTCAATAAGAAGCATAAGTTTAACTTTGCTATTAATTTAAAATTTGATCCAAAAATATCCCGATTGTTTATTTACAGTGGAACAAGATAAATGGCTTTTAATAAACATACTAGAAATAATATATCGATTGCAGATAATAAAGTAAAAAATTTAGGAAGAATCAATGCATATATGCAAAATTGCAAATTTATAAATTTCTTTTATTTAAAAGGCTTAAATTGTATTCATGCTTTTTTTGTGACTTGAGTTCGAGTTATAAATAATTTATTTTAGATAAATGAATGCGATCATTTTTATTCACCGTAAATGAGAATATGAAGCAATATATTTATCATTGAAAGATGTATGAACCGAGGCCTTCGTTTTAAACATTAAATAGCTGGTATATTATACAAATTATTTTAGAATTAAAATTTTTAGTACATTGTTTTATGATACTTGCAAATTTTTTAATATTTTTCCTTTAAAAAATTTGAGGGGTATAAGATATTTAAAATGTCGTATTTTTTGCTATATTTTAATCAAAATTATTTCTTTCACTCGATATGATTCTAGATTGAACGATTTCCATACAAATTATTATTTACAAAAAAATTATAGACTTTTTAATTCTTTTTATCGTTGCCAGAAATAAATGACTAATGTATCGCATGTTCTTTGTATAAAAAAATATTTTTGGACACATATTAATATAAAGATCACGAGTTTTTGCTGTATGATATTTTTTGCTGGCATTAAAACTCTTCAAATTCAAAGTAAGTTTTATTATTTACAATCATAATTTTAATTAAATTCGATTGGAATTTTGTTACTGTATTCAGCTTAAAGTGCGATTATATGCAAAAGGGTCAAGTATAGAATTATAACTTTTCAAACAGAATATCTTTGATTATTTTGCTATAAGTTTTTATTGTGTGTGAAAAAAACACGCAAAATCCATTTAGAAAATTATAGGTTTTTATTCTTATAGATATTCTTTATATAATAACAGGTATAAATTAGCCATAATATTTATATTAACTATGTTAAATATATTTCTTGTTTTTTTTCATTTAATATTATATTAACCATGTTAAATATATTTCTTGTTTTTTTTCATTTAATATGTTCATGAAAAATGCTTAAAAATATTTAAATTATACGACTTTTCTTTTTGTCACCAAAAATTAAAGGAAAGATTCATTGTGATTCTTTAAAAAAATAGATGTTTTTATTACAGTTTTTACTATGGATATAATATTTCTTGTTATATATATCCAATGGGGTTGGTTTATTATTTATTCACAAGGAATCAAAGAACTTAATGTGTCGTAATTCGAAAAAAAGATTCAATATATGATAAAAATACTATATAATAAACATATCAGCTAAAATTGGATATTAGATGTTTATGGTGCATGAAAAAAATATAGTTATAGTCTTTGCAAAGAAAATTCTCATGGTAATCGATTACAATTTTTATGCGGCACTGATATCATAAAAAAGGCATACGAAAGAGTAACGAAGTTTTAAGTACAAATGAAATAAAAAAACCATGAAAATTCCAAATATTCGGTTATTCAAAAAAGTCTTTCCTTTTTTTTAAAGTTATAGAATTTGCTTTTTTGAAGCATCAGATAAAAATTTTTCATGATAAAATGAGTCAGCTTAGTGAAATTCGGCTAGCTTGCTAAGAATTTTTAACAAACAGCTATAGAATACATAATTATTTGTACACATAATGATAGAAATAGTGAAATATATTTAATTTATAGATTATATCTAGTTAATTACCAGATTAATTTGTTTTTTAAATATTTATGTTTAAGAAAAACCTTAGATTACAACATAAAAGAGATGTATTTGATTTTTCTAAATAATTTTTATCATTAAAATATTTTTCAATGAGTCTTCTTCTTTCCTGGCGCAATATTTTGTGTGTTTTTCTTAATAATATTGTTTGCGCGTGTGTTTCTGCACAATTGACATTTTTAGCCCCTTCATAATATACGAACTGTAGTATTTTGATATTTATTCAAAATAGAATTAAAAATGCTCTTTTTTAGCAAAATATCGTTTGTAATCATGTAGTTATTTCTAAAAATACTGATATGTGCCAAAAGACATAATCTATTTATTAAAAGCATATATATATTTGAACTTGGAGCTGTAAATTTACTTTAAAATGTAATTTTAATTCCTATAATTAAAAAAATTAAAATTTAAACACAGTGAAATATATTTTCATACAAATAAATAAATTTAGACTTGCACCAAACATGAGACTATCAAAAATATATTTCTTTTTATAGAATTTGCAAATAATGTTATTTACTAATTGAAACAAATGAGAATATCATAAAAAAATTCTTATTAAAGATAAAGATACCATAAAAATATTGATATGATATAAGCAATACTCACTAAGGGCATTAATATTTTTCGATCTGATTATTTAGATAATAAACTATTCTTAAAACTGTATGCATTTTAATTTATATTTTTTCTTTTTTGGAGGCTTTTGTGGGTAAAAACCCAAGAGTAATTTATATATCAATCGAAATAGCGCTTTAGTGATCTTTCTGACGATGTACCCTTAAACATATGAAATTTTTAGAGTCTTACTTTATTTTTCTAATTACGAATATATAAATGATTTTTTTGTAATTTTAATAAAAATCGTAAAATCAATATAAATAATATGTAGTAAAATGCCAAAAAAGAAGCATAAAAGCAATAAGAGATTTATATATATCTTGAGCACTATATTCAGTATATTTGTATTCTATATTACAATAAATAATTGTCCTAGAAGATTTTAAAGCATATATATCGATAGTATAGAACAAATACTCCAGAATAGTAATATATTTGATGGAAAAAACACAAAATAAATTTCTATGTGTATATTATAATTTTTTCGCAAATTCTCTCTTCTTGATTTTTGAAACACAGCAAAAAAAAGATGGATCCTTATTTTTTTTATCTGTTTAATTAGTTAATTATTTTTTTCGGATTTTAATTGATCGATTTTCTAGGAATTCATCATAAAATCGGAATCAACATTTTCTTTTATACGCATTAAATATGCTGATTAATTTAACAAAATCAATTTTTTAGGCTTTTCATTCATCATATTCGACCAAACTTTACCCAAGATTTTACCATTAATTCATAAAGAGATGTTAAATAAATAGAAATCCTACGAATTTATTTATATTATAATAGAAAAAATTATTAAATTTATTTTCGTAACTATTAGAAAGACAAAAAAACAGCAGAAATATACATTGCCATTATTTTTATATAATATTAACTATCTTATAATATTTATAGAAAGAAGAAATTCGTTTCTGAGAACAAAATTTTTCACTAGAATCTATAAAGAATCGGTATCTTCTTCTAAAACTATGTGGATTTTATATGTGAATGTTTCGAACAATTTGTATTACTTTCTTGCGCTTTGAACTTTAGAGACACAAAAAAATTATAAAAGAAAGAACCATTTATATAATTATATACAATATTTGAATTGGTGATCCATTTCAATAATATGAAAAGCGAGCAAGAAAAAATATCCATGCTATCGAAATTAAAAAAAAGAAAGCTTTTACCAAATAATTCGGCTACATTTAAGCTAATTTATTTGCCTTTTAAATTAAAAAAATTCAGTTTTATGTAACAGAGGCTTTAATTATATAGAAACAATCTTAAAAATATATATTTTTTTGTTTTGAACCATTTTGGAGTTGAAATTTGGGATTTCCTAAATAAACTAAACTTGATTGATTTACCATGGGTACATCATACCTATACTCTTGTCCATACCTTCTTCTATTACATCTTCTGCATATCATATCCCACTTTTTTATATTTCATTTAGCATAAGATTTTACTCAATCTTATAGTTTAAATATATGCAACAATTTAATTTTTGACTCTCAGATATCTTTTATGAGAATCTATAGTTATTATTTTTATTTATGGGTTAATTTTTGTATTTTAATTTTATATTTTTTTCTTAAAGCTTAACTACATTTATTTACCGTGTTCATATCACATATATACTCTTGGCTATATCCTCTTCACTTACATTTTCTTCGATACCCCACTTTTTTTCAAGAAAAATCCATAGATTGTTTATTATGTTAATTTAATAATAGAAATTTCCATTTGATTATACAAAAATAGCGGTCTATGCATAGAATAGCTTAATGCTTCTTTAATTCACATTAAATTTTTTTTGCACAAAGTATACTCTGAATTTCAAGACTTATTACTTTGGGTGTAAGATTCTATAATTACTGCCATCCCTAACTCTTTAATATACAACTTATGGTATTTTGTGACAACAATATTTCATGTTATGACGTATGCTAGTATTATTTTACTTAGATTTGTAAATTAGGATGGCCCATTTCCCTGTATTGATATTAAAAGTAAACCCATAAAAACCATTACACATGAGGGTCCTATATCTGAATTCAATCATAATTAATGCACCAAGCCTTGTGATATTTAGATATCAATAATGGATTTTTTTAATTTATCCAGAAATGGCGTTCCGAATTTTTAATATAAACAAATTTAAAAAGTTCATATTAAATGATATTGGCAAAATAATAATTAAGTAATAATGGCTCTATTATAGTTTAAACTTCAATATTTTACTTGTTTCTTTTATCAAGAGATAGTTTGGGAATTATATAATTTAAATTGTCTTTAGAAACGAATTAATAGCATACATTCATTAATTATTCGATTATTCCAGACTACCTAGCATATTTTTTCCTGAAAATTGTAGTCACTGGGATATCCAAGAAATTACATATAAATATAAAGTTTTTATTCTATTCACTGTAATATAATATTATTATATTTCAATTTCACATTTTCGCATCAATTTTCGTCTTTAAATATATTATAAGGTGGCCCTTACAATTATAAAAAGAACAATTATCAAATTTATGGGCATTTTAATTATTATGGTTTTTAGATAACCATGAATATTTTTTTTGAATTAAAATATCGTGATGTTTAGTTAATAAGTATTATATTTTGACAGTTCACTCTTAATTTAAATAAAATTTTACGCCTTCGTAAATTTATCTTTTAATTTATAGGCGATGAATTCTGCCATTCTTTGAAAATTATTCGTTTTTTTAAAAAATATTTCCTATGATACCAGAAATCATAGTGCAGGGTTTTCTTAAATTTTTGGTTTTAATTTAGGTTTTTTATATAAATTCATTAGATATTAAATAATATAATTTTTATGTATAATAATATGCACATAATACATAGATCTAGATTTTTTATAGCCCTTGATTTTCACTTTCTTCCACTTTTTAATATTTTCTCATGTTAACTATTTTTTTAAACCATATCATTATGTGTCAAGGTCAAGTATTTTAAAATTATTTTCTCTGTATAATTATTAATACAGGTATAAAAGAATAATTAGTTCACCAAAACAAAAATTTGTATTCTATTTTTAGTATAATAATTTTTAAATATAAGAAAAAAACATGGTTTCTTTATTGGTTATTTGTATCAATAAAGTTAAGGGAATTAAAATATATATAATTTGATCAACTGTAGAAAAAAAACGAATTGTATTAATTGATGTTATTTGTATCAATAAAGTTAAGGGAATTAAAATATATATAATTTGATCAACTGTAGAAAAAAAACGAATTGTATTAATTGATGTTATTTGTATCAATAAAGTTAAGGGAATTAAAATATATATAATTTGATCAACTGTAGAAAAAAAACGAATTGTATTAATTGATGTTATTTGTATCAATAAAGTTAAGAGAATAAAATATATTGATTATTTTTAGAAAAAAACGAATTATATTCATGTATTTTATTTGTTTCAATAATTTTATGAGAATAAATTATATTTTACGGTTATTTATAGAAAAAAAAACGAATTGTATTCATTGATGTTATTTGTTTCAATAAAGTTAAGAGAATAAAATATATTGATTATTTATAGAAAAAAACTAATTTTATTCATTGATTCTATTCGGTTCAATAAAATATAGTGAATAAATTATATTTTACGGTTATTTATAGAAAAAAAGAATTTTATTCATGTATGTTATTTGTTTCAACAAACTTAAGAGAATAAAATATATTTCACGGTTATTTATAAAAACTTTATGAGTATTTATTTTCGCTGTCTACTGGGAATATAATTAACAAACCTAGAAACATCATCCATATTTTCTATCATTTTTTGGAGGGCGGGATGTGTTAATCCAAAAAAATCCGCTATATTGCGTATCTCCGGTGGGAAAGGGCCATCAAAACAGGCTGAAAATATATCCCATAAACTATACAAATCGCCTGTCCATTTTACACCATCCTGTCCAATAATTTCAAGTTCACATCCATCTTTAACATAACAAAAATAAAACATTTTATTTTCAGTATACTTTTTCTCACATTTTAAATGCAGTTTGTATTTTCTTTTTGCTTTAAACCCAAGTGGAAATATAACATCCTTTAAACAATACTTATTACAGTCTCTATCTGGCAGAACACCAAGATCTAGTATGCTCATCCTTGTAACTGCGTTTCCCATTATTATGGGGTATTCTCGCGAATCTGTGCTGGTTAAAAGTCTTGACGGCTCTTTTTCATAGCATCGAAGTACTTCTAGTGCGCTTTCTTGCTTCGACATATTTTCAATGACCCGTGCATCGAGTATTCGTCTTTCATCGTTCAAAGTTCTTCGTCGTTGAACTTCAGCTTTGAAGAGATCCGATAACAAATGGTTTATCTCTATTCGATTATTGTTCATTTTTGAAGGTGTAAAATATTGTATAATATGTATTTTTTTGTTGACCTTCCCATATTCATATTCTTTTCTTTGGAATTTTAAACACTTGCTCTGTATAAAAATTTAAAAATCGAATTATGTTTGTTTGTATTATCCTTTTAAACTGAAATATTTCATGTAAGATTTAATTCTTTTTTAAATCTTGGTGTATTCAAGTCCTGATATACGTGTCTCTCTGTTTCTTTTTGTTAATTATAACTTCCCTCGTAAATTGAAGAATATCCAATTGAAAATCAATGGTGCTAAAATGGATGAAATTATAAAATTAATAACACATGAAATGAAATTATAAAATTATCAACACATGAAATGAAACTATAAAATTATCAACACATGAAATGAAATTATAAAATTATCAACACATATAATGAAACTATAAAATTATCAACAAATGAAGTGAAATTATAAAATTAAATTACATATGTTTGCTTTATTTTATTTAATACATAATAGTGTCCAATTTCAATAAAATATATATTCTATCATACTCAAAAGAAAATAAGCTATTTTATAGAGCTAGTGTCTATATAAAGGCAAACCTTTCTATAGACTGCAAACAAATTAAAAGATACATCCATAGTTCTTCGATTTTTTCAATTTAAAATTAAGGTGTTTAGTATTATACTGCCGAGAATAGCTCTCAACAAAAAATGGACTTTAAGTTTCACATCTAGAAAATTATATAAAAAAATCATAAGGTATAAATTGATTTAAATTTATTTGTGGCCTGTTTAATCTTTCCTCTCATAACCAAGCAAAGCTTGGATATCCTTGTAGAGGGAACTAATCTATACTTCTTTCAATCTCATTATATTCCCGATATTCATGCATACAATTATATTTTCATTAAAAAACGATTCCAATGCCTTAATCATCGTTCATTTTTGTGCGTATGCCTCGTACTTTCAAGAGCATTTTTCACTTCTTAATATACGACAAATGTATTTTGTGACTACTCTATCCCTTATATTGAAGGTCGGTATTTTAATTGCTCTGTAATTTTAAATTAGAAACAACATCCGCTGCGAATATCCTTTTCCTTTTTTTCATTTTTTCATAGTCATTAGCAACGCTCGTTGTTCCTATTTTATCGTATTTAAGGGGTTTTTATAGAATGAACAATAAATGGTCAACTATAACATGTTTGATGTCTGTTTTCATTCTTGTATCCACTTTTATAACAGGCAGTTTATTTTCTATTAATTCTTGAACTGGTTCTTTTCTGATTTTATATATTTAAAAAATTAAATTTCTTCGAAGCATAGAAATAGAATATATCAGATCAAATTAAATTTGTATCAGTGCTTTTAAAGACCTAGCATTCTTTGCATCTACTTATGAGCAGAAAGTCTGTTTTCTAGACTTTCCAATAGTCTTGAAATTCAATGTTTTCCCAAAACACGGATTTATAGTTTGAGTCAAAAAAATCTTTCTTCTTATTCATGGTTTATTTTTTTTATGTAGCTATTTTCAGAACGAAATATACATTTAATATGCAATATTTAGAAAAAAATGGTCTCTAGTGCATTTTTTATCTTTTGCTTAGCACAGAATACTTCCTTTTTATTTTTGCATATTGATTCTATACATAGCTTGTCTAAGCTCTAATCTGCCATCCGAAGCACCCTTTTCTATAGTTTTGTATATAAAATAAAGTTGTTCTATGCATATGTAATCCTTTGAAATGCCTTTTCGGATACACTAACCAGCATGGTATTTCCTAAAAATAATCTTAAATTTCGCTCCATATATTTAACCTTATAACTTAAATTTTATTCAAAAGGTATAAATTGTATTAAGTAATTACACCACTTCATATTATCATTTTATATTAAACTAAATATAAAAATTATTTTATTCATACATGGAAATAAACAGGCTTGCGAAAAAGCGTTTCATGGCAAAAAGAGGTTGTTTACCAATTTCGATGACCAGAAAAAAAGATGTTTTCATATATCGCATCTGAAAATAAAAAGGTTTTGTAATTATATTTTGTGATTAAATCTAAATGATCAAAATTATTTATGGAGTTAACTATGCAAATAATTTTGTAAAAATAGAAGTTGCATAATATAATATATGGCTGTTCACATACAAAATTTGGTTTTATTATGCAACTATGTTAGTTATATAGGAAAATTTAATCAAATTTTTTGAAAAAAAAAGTGTGAAGATGGCTCCCAAATATTTATGGGGTTAGAGGCATAAATAATTGAGTTTAACCCAAAATTAGCTGTTTATTGATTTTATAACTTATATTAAATCATTTAAAATTCATATAAATATTTTTTATTTAAGGGCTATATTTATAGTCGTAATTTTAGTTTTTGTTCTCAGGCACAGCTTGCTTGATTCTCTGTACACACAGCGTATTTATACTTTCGGCTATCTTCTCCTCTCCATAGTCTTCTTTAATACCCCTCCTTCTTTCGAGACCTATTAATTCAAGGGTTTTTCTCAATCCCAAGGTTTGAATATATGCCTCAACCTGGTTCGTGACATCTAGTTCCTTCAGGTACCTTCTATGATATCGTGTAACCACACCGTCTCATATTATTCCATATGGAATAATTTTTGTCTTGAATCATTTAAAAAAAATAATATACATTTATTTTTAAAGTTCAATCAACTATTTCTAACTGAGTATGAACATATTAGATTTTTAGATTTCTAAATTCATTAAGAAAAACTTTATATTGCTTTGAATAACGGACTTGCTTGATGCTTCTATTAGGCCATCATCTTTAAAAATCACATTATATATATTCTTCTTTTAAGACTTTCAAATTCAAGTGTTTTCTTCAATCCCATATTTTGTTTGTGCGCTCGCTTCTGCTGGTATTACTAACCCTTTAATATCATAACAACACAACTAAGGTTATGTACAAATATTTATAAAATATCCGAATAAAAATTATCTGAAGGAGTTAAAAATCCTAGACGAAGTAGAAGCATACATGCAAGCTCTCACACTCTGCAAGACACTCGAACTCATCTTATTTGAGAGAAGAAGAGCAGTGGATGAAGATAGATCAGGGAAAGGTGCCAAAAGATACATCAAGGAGTTGTGCAATATTCCTAATCTACTGAACACGTCAAAATAGATACAATTGATAAAAATATACTTAACCCATAAATAAATAGTCGAAATTCCCGCATTTATAAACCATAGAATTTAGAAATACTCGTGAACTGATATGTATTGAGAGAAAAAGGTATAGATATGTATATAGCGGAGGAAGAGATAGTAAAAGCATTGATAAAGTTTGCTCCAAAGATTGAGAAAGAATCTTGAACTGATAAGTCTTAAGAGAAGAATGATTATCGATGAGGATATAGCAGAGGAAGAATAGTAAAAAGTATCGATGAATTTTGCTCTAAGGATTGTATCACATAATCTGTTCGAGAAAATATACAAGTCAAATCAAAAATTAACCCATAAATAAAATAATAGTATAATAATGCCCAAATACCAGAAATTGCAAAGTAAAAATGTTTTTATAGGCTACTTAATAATAAGATGTTTTTGATGTGATTAATTGCTAATTTATAATTAAAAACTTAAATTAAAATGTTTCCAACTTTTATTTGTATTAATGCGATCAAAAACATCAAAATGACATTTTTGTGTTTTAATCATAATTTTATTTGATAGAATTGAAAATTTTAAATTTTTTTTTTTAATAATTTGGGTATCACGTTAATAGAAATCGGTGTAACTAGTATGGATAATATAATAATGTTCGAAAATTAAAAACTATGAAAATATGATTTACAGCATCTAAATTGTCTTTAATATACAAGTGTAGCATTAAGATTATACTATATGCTGCAACATGGGATAGAGGGGCTGCACAAAATAATTAAAGGTACCTATGAGAACTAGAAGCCATAAACCAAATCTATATTAAATTTTAAACTAAAGGATTAAGAAAAAATCTTGTAATAATGGTCTTGAAAAGAGATAAGCCAAAGAAATAGATTTAAGAGAAGAGAATATAACCAAAATTATAGATATTATGTGTTCACGGGAATTCAATCGATTTAAACGTGAAGAAAAAAAATCTAAAATCACAAAACCAAATTTAACCATAAATAAAATCAATTTAATTATACACTCTATAACCGAGGCATATACATAAAATATACGATTAAGAAAAATCTCCTACTAATAGGACTTGAAAGGGAAAGTAAAGAGGAAGATTTAAGAGAAGAGAATATAAACAAGAGCATAGATATGTCAGCCCAAAGGTTAACCAATATCCTTATGTTCGAAGATAAAATCTAAAATACTAAAAGAACACACAAATAAAAATACAATTGATAATTTTGGTGTAAATCTTTATATTCATATTATTATACCATGATTCGTATACTGAGGAGTTAAGAATGCTAGTATAAGCAGAAGCTTACACTCAAAAGATAGGATAGAGGAAAACACTTGAATTAATAAATATTGAATAAAAAAGATGCAACAAAGAGAATAGCAAACATGATGAAGTAGAAAAATGATATAGACGAATATGTTTTATATACCAACCTAAAATTCAGCTTTTACAGCTATAAATGCTATAAATCAAATTAAAACACGAATAAAATTGATCAATATTCATATACTTGTAATTTAATTAACAGAATTGATTATATTTAGACAATCATTTTTGTAAATACTTCGTAAAAATGAAATGTTGATTCATCGCACCGTTTTCAAGAACATCCTCTCGAAATCTTTTCAATAATTCTGAGTTCATCTGATTCCAATTCATATCCACCATTTTATAAAGCATAGGTGAATGAACCTCAAAAGAAACCTTTCTAGCGGCACATTTGTGTTTATAACAGAAAAGTAAACACTTGAAAAATCCAAATTCTTTAAATAAAGATGTTTTGCTGTTTGTTTCTTTTAAAATTTCATCAAACGAAATATCATAATCAATGAGTTCAGCTGTTCCATAAAGAAAAGGAAGCATTTGGTAGTCGTCGATTCCCCAAACACCGTGACTTCCAGCTGGCTCCAAATTATATTTATAAATTATGTCTCTAACCAAATCAAAATATTTTATCAATGAAAAATAGCATTCATCAATTAGTATGATATTCTCTTTGAATAAACAATACAAAAAACATAAAAAATTTACTTCATGTCCAGTGCCATAATCTATACGCGTTTTGTTTCCAAAAGATTCTTTGAGATAAATCGATATTTCTTCTGTACATTTAGGCGATATTTTTGTGATTAGACTAAGTGATTTTTTATTAACTTCATCGTAAAAATCTCTGAAGGCTGTGTTTCCAAATCTTTGTGCTGTTGTGTGAAGTTTTATCTTGTTATTTATATTATAAAGATGTAAAATTAAATCGTTGATTTGTGGTGAGATTCTTTGCTTGCCTCTTCTTATTGAGATATTAATATTCTTTACAAAGTTAAAAATATCTTTGTATGCTGGTGTATCACTAAAATCCATGGGTATAGGGTGCCTAATATATATAATAAATTGAAGAGCTCTAATATTAATATTCTAAAGCATGAAAATTACTATTTCTACTTACATAAAGCATTATAATCGAAATTATAATCTATGGATTGGATAATGAGCATATGATTTATTATAATAAAATCAAGGATTTAATAATTACAATAATTTTCTTTCAGAAATATAAATATATGCAGCCTAAGAATAAACAACAGTTTAAAATAAAAATTTTATTGCATGTGATAGAGGCTCATTATTTTATGAATATATTTAAGACTTATACCAAATGCATATCAAAAAATTTACTAAATTTAAATTTAATAAATTAAAAAAATGTATAATATGAATCATATCTAAATTAATTATTTTATTTTCCTGCACAGTTCAATTCCAAAGTATAGAAAAAAAGATAACTAATAAAAATACGTACCAAAAGCAATAAAATATATAAATTACATTATGGATACAATTTTGTCTTATATAAATACATACTTCTTGTTTCGTCGTATCAAACTTCAAATCACCAGAAGAAATTAGTTAAAAATTCAAGGTGAATGTTGCGTTATATGGTAAGAACATTGCAACTAAATGATCGATACCTATACTATATTTTCAATATATATTTTATTGCATATAGTACCCAGTTATATTTAAATTTATAAAAAAAAAGTCAAATTATAAATAATTTAGATGTAGATTGGAATTTCGTCTGATTTTTGTTATTGACAAACAGAAATACATATCACGTGTTCCAAATTTTAATTATAGGCGCATAGAGTATTTCATCCATTGAAAGGAAAATACAAGTAAATTTAGAATCAAAAAATTTGACACATAATATATGCGCTTATTTTATAGATAAGTTTATACAAGATTAAACCATTCACTTTACCCTTTACTTCTAATGATAGAGAAAAGTACATCACAAAATCATAAAAAAAACTTACTATATGAATTTATTTCTTTATAATGTTTGTGTCAATGTATTTACACCTGATTGAATCGCATCTTTATTTTAAAATCAATTACAATATACGTTTGTAAACCTTTAATTTTATAAATACCAGATATAATTTCCCTTCAAGATAGGAATTTTTTATTTTATTTTAAATAATAATATTTATCTTAGGATGTTTAAAAAAATATCAAAATCATAGTTTAATTTATTATATTATTCAACACAATAATTGTATAAAACCACAAATTTAATTTTATTAAGGATTTACACTATAAAATTTATAGTTTATTACATTTTTTATTTGATTTTCGTATATATTACCAATTACAGTCGCATCACAATATTTTTTTAAACGTTTGAAAATAGAAATATATTTTAAAAGAAATTTATTATTCATTTAAGCTATTTTTACATGATGATATTTTCTTATAAAGCATAATAGCATCGTCAAATCTTACATTGAATCTATGTATAATTTTATTATCATTAAAAATATGATAAAAATCTTTGAAGTTTTATCATGATGATTCTCTTCTGTAAAATCCCTTATTAAAATTAGAATTCCGTGCGTGTACATTGTAAATGATGTATCAAACCCTTTTTTTTGCCATGTCTTCTTTTTATATTCAACCCAACATTGACAGATTTGTATAAAATAATGGTATAATAATTTTAAGCGGCTTGAATTAGATTTAAAAAATATTTTTCTATATTTTAACCCCAAAACCAAATCGATTCATTGGATTGAAATCCTATTAAAGTGATGTTTAAACATTCAAAACTTTATTTAATCCCCCTTAAACAGAATTTTGGTTATATCGATATTTGCAATTTCAAAAATTACCACTCGTGTTTTACATTTAACACTTTATGGTGTTAATTTCAAGGTTAGATTTTAGTGTCGACTGTATTATTTATATACCCTCAATAAATAAATTTCACGATTTCGATCTCGTTATAAATTTAAATAACCAATACATATCATATATATTGAACAATAGAATTATAATTTGCTGCACCTAGAGTTATTCAACTCATCTTTCTAAAAAAGATATATATTTCTGAATTTTAAAATTGTAAAATTTTATTATCACATATGTATAATAATATTATTCGTAATACATGGTTAAAAGTAAAAATATTCAAAGCAAGAAAATTGTGATATATTTAAAAACACAATTTGTATTTTACTAAATTTTTACGCTAATTTTTTAAGTTCATATAAGCGTTAATTAAGAAACATAAATCTTTCCTTAATCGGGAACTAGTAAGTGTTGTATCTTTTTTCCCGGAAATGCATCTCGTGTTTGTGGTTTCAATGATAAAATAACATCTCTAATAAGCAAATTTAAGCATCATACGCCCTTACATGAGATATGTGATAAAATTTTTTTATGTAAATACCTTTCTGGTAAACAGATTGCATATCTTCGCCAATTTTAATTGTTCAGTAAACTTAATGTTTGGATATAAAAAATTATATCCAGTTTATTTATTTAAGATTTCTTATATTATTTTAAATCCCAAGTAATATAATTCTTGGATTGGAGTTTTAAGCGGAATTTTCGTAAAATCCAAATAGAAATAAAATAATTCCGGTGAATATACAAAAAGGAATTGTGCGATCTTCACAGTGAATCAATTACAATAGGTTATTAAAACGATATATTACGGTGTAGAAAAATGCACTATGATTTAAGGTTATAAATAAACTTGATTATATACCTCATAATACAATTGAATATATTTAATGTATCTAATTAAATAATAAACATGCTTTATCGTCTATTATATGATTTATAAAAGAAGTTTCTAGCATTTTATAAGCTAGAAGCAAAAAAAAATCATATTTAAAATTAAAATAACGTATTTTTACGGAATATCGTAGTTTAAAAAATGAAATGAATTTTTTTGAAGTAATTCTATTGCTGCATAATTATAGATTTGGTGCTATATCCGGGCATTTTGTGTTTAAAATTCATTTTTAACCAAATGAATTTGAATAGCTGCCTATTTTATTTGAATTCGTTTTATAGCTTATTTTTATGACTTCCACGAAGTTTAAATGCTGTATTAATCTATAAATTAATTTTTATATAAGATTTGAAATTGTTGTTTTACTAAACTATCTTAAATCCATACACCCTTTTTTTTAATATTTTAGTTGAATATTCAGCTTGCTATCTATAAAAATAAATCAACATTATTGGTGTTTTTTATATACTTAGAAAAAAACAATCAAGCCATATTAGTGTCTGCTTTGGTCATTTTTTTTCTCGAATAAACGAAATAAAAAAAATGATAACGCTTTGAAAAAATATTATGTTTGAATTAACAAATATTATAAAGAAAAATTAAATTAATGATAGTAAAGGACATATAAACCAAGCTAATCTATTATTTAATTGCATTTAAAATATTCATTGAGTAGATTATACTACTTTTTAACTTCTTCTTTTTTATCCGACTCTGGATTTTTTGGCTTCTCTTCGACATCTTTTCCGTTTTCCTTTTCTTTCTCTATCGGCTCTAAAGGCTCATCCGGTTTTTTGCTGGATAAACACTTTAATATAAACAAAAAAGTAGTTATTATAGAATTGCACGTATTTTTCTTCATATTAATTTAGTTTTACGTTGTTATTTATAGTTTTTAAAATTAAAATGCCCAGTTAAAATATTATTTTTTTGTAAATACTACTCGTCACAATAAACGTATTGCATATAATTTTAGAATATGTGTATTTTTTTCAAATTCTCAATTTTAATTCGTTTGCCTTTTTATCCATTATCAAATAATACAGCCCACAAATTATCTGATTTTTAATTATTAACATTATTGGTTCCAAATCTTTTGCACCTTTTAATGAATAATAATGTATTTAAAACCATATAAGTAGCTTTTTATACAAAAAAAGTACGTTTTATTCGTTCATAATGCACATTCGAAGTTTAATCGCTATTTATTGACAATATAAAGTTCAATATATCATGTATCTTTAAAAATATACTTATTTTCCACTTTAATTATAAATATTCATAATGGATAGGCAAGAACTACGGGAAACATACCAATGCCTTTACTTTACTTTAGTATTTTTATTAAGTTTTTCTCAATTTTATGTTAAAATAAAAACAACAAATACTTATCGTGCCGATGCAAATATGGTAAGGCATAATTTTATTTTATAATTTAATAAGTCATAAAATTCAACAACATATCGAAAATAAAAAGGGTGAAAAGCTTTTAATATTGTCTGAATACCACACCAGATGCATATAATTTTTACATAGTTGCTAACACATTTATATAATTGTATTTTATTTAATAGTCTTCTTCATAAAAATAATGACAATTATTAAATATACATGCATTGTCGTAATCCAAAAAATTATAAGAACATTTCCTGCATGAACATGGAATTTGATGATATTTAAATTAAAAATATTTAAATTATGTGTTCAATGAAAGTGTTATTTTAAGATATGTAAGGATTTATCTGGTTTTTGAGAAAAAATTTATTTATTTTGCACTATAATAGTTTATTAACACAAATAAAAAATTTTATAAAAAATTACCAGAATTGTAAATAAACAAAATAAATCATATGTTTAATATATACATGTTTTTTTATTCATCATTACTTCTTCTCTTCTTGATCTTTTGATGAGCTTTCTTCATCCTTTTCATCCTTAGCACCTTCTTTTCCCGCCTTATCTTTCTCTCCACCATCTTTCGGTTTTTCGCCTGGAGGCTTGGCTTCTTCTTTAGTGTTTACAGCGGCAAAAAATACAAATATAGACAATATAATATTAAAAAATTCGAATCTCATTAAAAATTATATTTTTAGATGTATTTATACCTTTTTTTTATATTATAACCTATCAAACTAAGCCAAAAAAACTTGATAAATTTTAGTGGACATTAAATATATTATATGCAAATTAAATTTTTTTTTAAGCGCATACCTATAAGTAAATTATAATACATCAATCATGTAATAAATTAAATTTATTGAGCATTATTAGTTTTTTGATTTTACACAATAAAATTAATAAAATTGGTTGTTATTTATTTCTTGATTGATCTAATAAATACAAATTAAATTAACCATTTATTTCTCATGTAGCATTTAGAATCAATTATTTTACCTAAAAGATCCATTAAAAATATATAATTAAGTTAAATAGGTTCAACTATCACCTATACATTTTGTTCTTCAGAAAATTCATTGAATATGTCTAACGAATGAATAAAATTTATAAGACAGTTGTAAAATAGTCGAAAAATTTACATAAATTTATTTATAGCAAAATAAACTTAATGCATAAAGAAATAACACGATATATGCACTAATAGTGAATAAAAAACATATTTCGGTTTAAAATACTTATATGTAAGCTTTTTTATGATATATTATCAAATTTTTGTTCTATTTTTATTATTATATAAATATATTTCTCAGTTACAAGCATTTACAAAATGTTTTCACCGCAAACACATCAAACTTGGATAAATTATGTCTAAATATTTGAATCATAAACCTGAGTAATTTTTCATTTTACGCGTGAGATGCATTCTTTTTTTAAGAAAATAGAAAGGTTTTTATACTATGCTGGCGAAAATTTATATATAATTTTTGATTTTATAGTTTTATAAAATATAATGTTCTGACTTAAGGCATATTCTTACAGCTTTAAAGCTAAATAAACAGCAGAGGGGTTGGAATAATTTGCTGTTCTTCATTAAATCGAAAAAAATTTATCTATGAATTCGTTTATTTCTTTCTAAATAATTTATTTTACGCTTTTATACCTTATTTATATATAAGAATTCTGTATACGATATTCCCAGCTGAACCCAAATATATTCTTTAAATTACAGCACTAAAATATACAATTTCAATTATTAATAACACAATGATAAAAAAATTGAGTTTATTAGGCTTTAGAGAAGATATCTTAACAGTATTTATTCTAGTTTTAATTTAAATTTATATAGACCCATAAATTATACTGTAATGATCATCTCTATCATGAATGATTTTTTAAGTTTTTACCAATTAAATCACAATTTTATGCTTCTTATGTCCATAAATCTAAAAAAATTACAATATTCAAAGCAAAGATGTGATTTATATACAAATTTAATGATTTATTTTTCTCTTTAAACATATAAAATAAACTATAAGCTTCTAATCCTAAATAAATTATAAATATTACAATAATAATAATCAGTATGAAGCCAAAATTTTTGCTTTTAAAAAATTTCGAACCGGAATTTATCACACTAATGTGTATATCAGCTATCATATTTAATACAAAATATTTATCATATATATAAAACTCTAATTACATCATATAAGTGATACTATTTTTTGAAATATTACATGAACACCGAAATATGTGGGTAAAGATCATAAGAACTTCCCTCTTAGATATATTATAAATCCTTATAAAAATTTCATTATTTATTTTCAGTCAATTTATATGCTAAAGCTCATGAAAATAGAAATATGCCTTTATACCATTACATTATAAACTATTACATCACAGGTGCAATTTGCAGAGTTCTTATTTTTTAAAGAAGCTGAACAATGTATACGAAGTTTCTATATTTTATGTCTAAAGAAACTGGTGTATGAATTAAAATAATAAATTATATTATTATTAAATCCAAATATTGCATGAAATATTTTATAAAGTATAAATGTTAGTGCATAGGTTTAGTTAATGTATTGAGGTTCCTCTTTTTTTTGTTGCATATCACAAATTTCATTGAAGATTCATACTTATTCGAATTTCAACCAGATCTTTTCCCGGTAAACTTCATAAAAATTCGGATGCATTTACATATAAAACACTCTTAGCAACCCTAAATAGATACTTGTCAGAACACAAAAACCCCTTATATTTTTCTAAATTACTGTTTGCGGCAAAAAATTATACGTTAGAATAATAATGAAATTTTGTATTATTGTATGCTGAAGGTATATTTTTTGCACTTTTATTCTATCACCATATTTTTTTTCGTGTAGATATGACATTTACAAATTTTCTATGCTAATTATTGGAAAAATTAGATATATTATTTTTTTAATTTACTGTTTTATTGTAGTTTTGGCTCTTTTTATCGTACACTAGGCATTTTTTTATCTTGTAATTCTAGTTTTACCCAATAAATCTAAAAATCTTCAAAATAAACGTATTAGAAAGTACATAACAATTATAATTACAAAATTATAATTTACTATACTCATATAAAACAACTGTTTAAAAAATTAGGTATTCTGATCCACATAACAAAAAAATATACAATTAAAAAAAACACATCATATCGACTTCACATCATATAATTTTTTTATTATATATTAAACTGTTACACATCATTCTTTTGTTTTTTATTTTAGTGCAGAGGGGAATCTTGATAAACAGATGATTACCTAAGTAACGTGCTACTTGCATTTTGTGATTCAAGTTTTATTTTATATTAGAACCATTTCTAGATTTCTGATCAAATATGTTAATTAATGATGGAAATGTTCTTTTCAAGTTATGCTATGATATTAGATGATCAAAAGTGTTTTTTGGATAAAATATTAGAGAAAGTTTATGAGAATCTAGATATTAGTTTTTTTAAAAAAATTTAATATAAATAAAATAATTAGAAATATTTTAGAAATTATTAAGAGCCCAGATACATATAAAAACTGCTATTTATGATATTATTATCAAATAATTTATATGGAAAACACACATATAACAGCAAAAATACATGCATAAAATTTACCCATTTATGATATGAGCAGTAAAATTTATTTAGACAAGGAACCTATTTATATGTTTAGAAATCTTAAATCAAAATCATTTAATTTTCCATTAAATATTAAAATACAAATAAACTTACAAAATTAAAAAACCACCATAAATTATAAGAATTAAAACATTTGGTTATCGTTTACCCAAAACGTGAATTCATGTGTAGCCGTTTATAACGCAAGGAAACAAAAATTCGAAAATTTTTAATGTTTTTATACATATAAATTTATGTTTTTACTCGAATTATCATTAAGCATTCTAATCATCAGTATCATCATGTCGGACTATATTTTTTTATGAACACTATTCTATTTTAAATATGCTTTTTACAATCCCATAAGTAAAATTTAATTAATATTGAAATTATTTTTATACTTTGGTTTAACTCATGTGCAATTAACGTCAATTTTTATAGTCTTAGTGATCTATAGCCATAAAAATTCGACAACAAAATCTCAAACGCTTCTACAAGCTTTTTTAAAAAATAAATATTATTTTTAAACGATTTTTTTTGAAAAAAAAGGTTTAGGTTGCTTAAAATATATTTATTCATTAAAAAATTATATGAAAATACAATGATTCCACTTGTTTTTTTTTGTTGGGGCATCTTATTAATAAAAAACTAGTTAAAATACTTTAAATTAGCATATCAATCTTTATTTATATTCAGAAAAAATATAATAAAATTTTAAAGTATTTTACATATAACTTTGAATCTATTTTGATTTAAGACTGACTTTTTTTAACGTTAAAGAAGGATTTTATAAAATATTCTTTATCATTTAGAATGAATTTGCGTTTTTTTGCTTAGAATTGTGTTTCAAGAAAATAAGTATCTAGGTTTATTATTAGCAAAAAATTAAAATATAATATTTTAATGCAAATGTGAAATTTTACTTTAATAGGTTCCATTTTTACCGCTTATAGAACCACGCATATATATGGTTTTAAAACTAGATTATCTGTGCAAATAATTTTTGCTGAAGAATGATTCCAAGTTATTTTTTAAACTAAGATGTAATAGTTAAATCTGAAACTATGAAATCAAAAATTTCCATATCGAATTGATGCAAATAAATGATGAATATGGGAATTACGAAATAGAAAACCAATTTATGATTCGATTTAGGCAAATGTATGAAAATTAAAATTACTCACGTATAAATGATTTTTTTATTGAAATTTCTTAAAAAAGCAATTTTACAAAATATTTGATTTAATATGCTTATTTTGATGACAATAAAATTATTTCAATTATATTATAAGATATTTCTAAAATAAATATAATCAAATAAACTAATATGGCAGAAAATTATTTTATTATTGAAAATTAAAACCTGTAATATTGAATTTATGGCAATATATGCAAATTAGGACACTAATTTGTCCTATCTGAAACCAGTACTATATTAAGAAAATATGCCATTTAAATCGATGAATTTATATGTAAAAAATTTATAGATAATTATATTTGTTTATTGATAATTAAAAATCAAATTTCAGGAATTCTTTCCCTGTAATCCTTTTCCGATTTATCTATATAAACGCTCTAAAATGCTCGACTATGCATTCTTTTTTATTTCGTGTGCTTGTTTTTTTATCTATAATTATCCTGGGCTGTTGCGTTTTTCAATCGCATGCTATATGGGATGTGGCTAAAATTAATAAACCAGAAATAAAATCAGAAAATAATTATAAATTTATTGGTTTCATTAAGCATAAAGAATATTTATTAAATCGACATCAAGCACATAAAATAGGCTCAACAAAAAATGAATCAAACGTCTATGAAAGTTTGAATAGTGACGAAATAATTGCGCATTCGGATAATTATCCTTTACCAAATCCGCTTTTTAGAACTTGTAATAATTCAAAGACCATAAAAAAGGGAGAAATCGAAAAGTTAATAAAAGACTTTTTGGAGCTAAACGAAGAACTCATCAATCCGGATTGCATTGATTCTAATAAAAAGGTAAGTTTTTTTCAACGAATTTACGGACATAGTACAATGAAAGAAGTAGAAGAGACCCTTAAAAAAAAGTTGGATTTTTTTAATGATTTCGGCGTTATGTCTATATATTCAGATATTTCGAATTTGAGTGAATACAGAATAGTCACCGAAGATATTGACATAAGCACAAATGATCAAAATGATACTGCCAGCTTGGCTCTTGCTATTAAAGAAACGTTATTCAATCCATTGGGTAAAAATGTAGATTTTGAAGAATTCTGGGTGCTTTTAAATAAGATGAAGTGGTTATTTGATAATCGACATGCATTAAATTATGATAATGAGAACTTCCCGTTAACAAATATTATTTTAAAGAAATTAATAGATTTAAAAACAGGAGATTGTCTAATCGATAATTCGTTTGACAAGCCATCGTGTCTCGATCTTGATAATTATGTTTTAAAGGAGTGTTATATAAATAGTATAAATGAAGCACTGGTGGAATTCGTATTAAATTGCAATATTGATCTTAATTTTAGAAATAAAAATCCGAATAGAAAAGGGATGCCACTATCTTTACATGAATGGCTGGATTTAATTGAAACAAGTAAACTTTTGTGCAATAAAATAAATTTAATTCCAGATGGTGATTTAAAAATATCTTATAATTTATCTTTTGGTGGTTTAGAACAAAATGAAATTGTGGAAAATCAGCGTTTAGAAGCTCTTTATAGAACAAATACCGAAAAATACATTAGTGATCGGATGAAAAGTCTAAAAAATTATTGTTCACAAGTGAGTTTTAATAATAAAGAATCACCCGTATCCAATTATGGTTTGGAATTTAAAGAAGAGCTCGTTTCAAAACATAGTTTAGACATGATAAAAATAAATCAACAAGAAATATATTCAAGCGCGAAATGGTTCGTAAATATTTTCGAAAATATATTATGGACAAAGAACATTGAGAGACCTTATGATAGTGTGCTAAACGAACAATCATATTTCCAACATAGAAAAGCAATTCTTAGAAAATTTATTTTCGATCAGAATATTAATTTTGCAAAAGAAGCCTATTTTCACATGAAAAAAATTGCGAGATATTTTGAATTCAGCAAAGATCAATACTTCAAAGATATTGTGGATAAAAGAATAGAAAATCACCATGATGATTTCGAAATGGCAGCAATTGAGGACATTGATTTTGAATATGAAGAACTTTGCCTAAAAATAGGGAACAGGAAATCTACTTGTGAATATTTTCTTTCTGAAATATGTGATTCTTACATAAGAGGAGTATATTTGAACGCAAGTCATTTCGACACCGATAATGAGACATTTAAGAGATTTTATGAAGGTTCCGAGCTACTTTGGAAAGACTTTAAAATAATAAATCTGTTAAGCGAAGATGACATTAAAAAAGATAAGTCGTATTATTGCACAAAGGTTTTTGTTTCTATACCAGAAGTAATTTCTGGATAGTATTTGTCGTGTGCTTTACTAAATAAGTAAAAATAAACAAAATTAACCATCAAGAAAGCTATTTTTTGTTTAAATTTTCTAATGTTGAATCTGCATTTGAAGGATCAAATATATATCGAATCATTGGATCACTTGTTTTTCTTAATCAATCGGGTTAAGCGAAACAAACACTTATTATTCAAAAAAACCAATATAAAACGTGCTAAATATAGAATTAATAAAAGGTTTAAACTTAAATTTATATTTGTAATACATGATATCTTCGATTTTACCTGTTTGAATTCTTTACTTGCCATACATTTTCACAAAAGACATGGTATATATCAAAAGAGTTCATGAAATATATAAAGATAGTTTTTTTTGTGGATTTTTTATTTTTTATAAAAGTTATTAAGACAAATCACAAATATTTTCAATAAAACTTTCTTTTCAAGAAAATTTATATACTTCAAAATCATTAGCTCTATAATATAGATGTTGCTTACAGATGAAATCTTTACCTCAGAAATCGTGCTTACATACAAAATATGAACCTTTTATCAAAAATAATAAGATTAAAATTAGGCAAAATAAGTAATTTAATGAATCCAAAGGTTATTTTTTTATAATCGTTGAGACTAGAATAATAAGATAATTCTATTTTTTTAAGCCATACACATATAATTTACTACATTAATCAAAGAGGAAAAGTTCAAGTGAAAAATTGTTGCTATTATCTAAATATCGTTATATTTTTATAGCGTTGAATGTGATTATTTTTGTAATCATTAGACCTCATATTAAAAATCTTTATATCGGGATTATAGTATTCAATAATTTCTGGCCTAAAAATATTTATTCAAGATTTTTGCTGCACCTTTAAAAAAAATAGATATCAAAGATTTAGGTTTTTTATTTTCTAATTTTCCTTAAAAAAATTATTTATTTCGGTTTTTTATTAAATTATTTGGAAATTATAATTTATTTATGAGTGATTATTTGTTTTTTAGCTTTAAAATTTGTTCCTGCAAAGTTTTGATAATTCTAGACTGCAGAATCACTAAAATTTCTTTCAGACTATTCATCTTTACAATCTTCCTCAATGAACCTTCTTAATTACATACTTATTATTTCAAACTTTTTTGAATCCTATTTTTTTCTCTATGCTTCTGCTTCAGTTGGTATTCTAACACTTTAATATACGATTTTGTAACTATACCATCCCAATTTATGACGTTTCGATTCTATTTGTGTTCTGTATTTATAGAAATAAATATTCAATTATCGATAACCCATATTAAATTGGCTTCCATTTTCAACATATGTAAATTATTTATTTTGTTAATCCTATTTCTATGAAGTGATCAAGTTTTATTTTTAATTGTAGACAACGATACCTTTTCGATCATAAAATAATTTTATATATGTTTGCTTTGTAGTATTCACCTTTATCTCTGCTAGTCCTATTCAATTTTTTCATGAACTTAGTCTTCAGATCTTCTTTGATTTTCAAGCCATTATTAATTACATTCATTTCACATACCAATTATCATAATGATAATAACTAGAGCATACTTATAGATATAATATTTAAACATAATGGAGTCATATAATATTTAAACAAAAGGCGAAGATAAATATTTAGAAGGAATAGTTCATGACATTTTGGAAGTAAATAGTATAATCCGATAGAAGACGATTATTGTTCCGAAAAACCGAAGTCGTTGATAAAAAATTAACTACTTGTAAATAATTTAAATAGATAATTAAAAAAAATCTTGTCACACATATAAATAAAAGATTAATTCAAAATTGTTTAAATATGTAATAAGCATTGTGGAGGTATTTTAGACGAGAGTCAACTAGTTTATAACATATGTAGATAAACTCATAATAGTGTAGACCTTTCTATACACACTAAGTTTCTAACCACCTTTGGAGTTGTTTATTGGTCACTAGAGTCCATAATAGTACCATCAAAATCGAATAAGTAATAAATACGAAGAGAAAAAAAAGATTTCAAAAAAATTTCTGTTTAATATCCTGTAAGAAAAATCATTTAATTATGATTTTAAATAACATAAAACACACCTCCGAATATAATTCACTTGGCTCTATTTTATTGAACCATAATCCATTTATAGAACAATGCTTATCATAATTTAAATTTTTGTAATAATTTATTTAAAGATACACTATGAGAGTGATCAATTTCCTGTGTGACGTCAAACTATTGGTTTTTAAAAGCAATATAACATCATTTTTACACTAGAATGTTAATATGCCAGAAAATTTTGTTGAATTATTCAAAAAATGTATGATATTTCAATTGAATTCTAGCGTATACGCCAAGTAACTTTTTAAATTGAATGTGAAATTAAATTTTTAATAGAATGTAAATTAATAAATACATGCCAAATTAGTCCGCAAAACAACATACGAATATTTTTAAACCACTTAAAATATTATTGAGGAGATATATGGGCCGATATTTCCAATTTGCACAAAAATGAAATAAAAAGGCTTAATTACTCGCTGAATGACATTTAATCCGTAAATAAATACGGGCTATTCCATTTAGAATGGTTTTAAAAATAAACAATAACTTTTTTTAAATCAAATAAATAAGAAATTTATTTTGTAAACTTGAATTTATCAACAGAATAATAATAAAAAAATTTGCATATAATGCCAGTTATTTCAGAATACGACAATTATACTAGATTTCAAAGGAATAAATTCTGTATCTGGTGTTTTTGGTTGATTCCTTAGATATAATAAATTATATTGCATTTTGTACATCCAAAAGATTCTCATTATTTGCAAATAAAAAAAATACATTTTGGACTATAATTTATATATTTGCCGTATATCGATCTTGATTTTACATGCTATGGGTATTTTTGATCATAATATTTGAGTCTATTTATTTGGTTCGCCCCAGGCCATTGGTATATATTTCTAGCTAGTTAATGACACAGCGATCTAAGATGTAAAATTCTGCTTAACAGCGCATATTCATCTTTTTCATATTAAAATAATTCCTTGAATAGAAATAAGATCAAAAAATATATCTTTTAATTTAAAAACTATAAATAGAATCAAATAGAAGTTATAAATGTTTTTATGTTTTTTTTTCTTTTCATATTTAAATTTGAGTAACTTGGAAGACCAAAAAGTTGGGATAGGATCGGGAAACAGAAACAGTGGTTTGAGTGAAAACTCTGATGAAAGGGTGCAAAAAGTAGATAGTTTAGAAAATAAGAGTTATAAAGAAACAACACTAAATATATCTACATTTGTAAAACACCAGACAATTGAAGAAAAAATTAGTATGGAGCTGCTGTACAACCTGCTTGTTTATCTTTTTATGAATATAAAGGCCGATACAAAAGAATTTCTAGGCTATATTATTTTTAGCGACAATTACCAACTTTTGGATAATCATTTACAAGAATGTTTGTATAATATTTTTAAAAAATACTTTTATTACTTGTTAAGACATACCATTGATGAAGGCGCTTGCAATCGTTTCCTCGACACATTGAATTTAAAATGTTCAATCGGGTTTTTAAAATCTTGCAATCAAGTATATCTTAAGATGCGGGATAAAACATTTAATAATTTTGTTGTTTTTCAGAAAAATGTACATACAAAATGTAATGAGAATCTAAAAACTGTAGAAAGTGCAAATTATTACATATACTATTCACTAATGATTCATTTTTTTCAGGGTTTAAAAAAATTCATAATAGAAGATTTAATTAACCGAAAAGTATTTCATAACTTTATAGAGATTAACATACCAGATAAATATATCTTCCAAGATAGCAATAGTTTTTTTGAAAATATTTATCCTTGGAAATACGATGGCAAGAAGTTCTTTTTTAAAGAAACGGTTTACTCTATGATGGAAACTAAAATTGACACAGCTAAACACAAGAAAATAAAATTTGTTTTTTATTTGGACTTGTACAATCTCAAAGTGATGGTTTTTGGAAAAGGCATAAAGTTCTATAATAATTTCAATACTGGGAAAGGTGATGAAAATATCGAGAAAACTGTTTGTTCATACGATAAAACAAAAGATAAAGGGGATTTGAAGGCCATTGCTGCTGAATATATAGCAGAAATGATTCTTGGAATAGATAGTTTTTACCAAAAATTTACAAATAAAAACCTGAAAACCATTTTCAACATCGATATTATTCTCTGTAATCATATTAGAAATGATCTACATAGAGAAATATTGTTTCTTGACTCTCTCGATACCCATGAATATTTTAGTGACGAAAATTGTTTTACAAATAATCCTATTATACCATTTAAAGACAAGAAATATAAATTTAAGACTCGCAAAAGTTACAATAAACAAAAGGAAGAACAATGTTTAATTGATGAAATAGATGATGCATTTTTTCGTGCGATAAATTATTATCTAAAGGCACATAGAACATCTAGTCAATAAAATTTTAAATTATCTTCAATAATTTTTACAAAGTTGTATTTTAGTTCTACTCTTAAATATTAATTTATAAAATCAAGAAGGCTGATTATTTCATATAAATGCAAATTTTATATTTTCATGGCATATATTTTATAAATATTTTTAAATTTGCTATCTAAATGCATGCGAAGGTTTTTTAAAACCAACGGCTAAATATAAATATAAGTATATTTCATGTTGAAGATAAATGAGTCCTTTTTTATGACATTGAAAAGATCCTATCTTTATAATGTGTATTTTTTTTTACAAAGAAAGATAGTATGTTATTACCTATATAGAGGAAGAAATACCTGTATTAATCACCAGGTGCAGTTGTTTTATATCTCTCGATTGTGGCTTTTAATTCTAAGAAATTGCAAAAAAATCATTTCACTTTATTTAACAAAATAATTTTTTAAAATTATCGTTGATATCTAACTTAGAAAAGTAGAGAATAGACTAAAAAAAGGATAATAATTTCGTATAATTTAAAGCTTTATAACAATATTATATTGAATAAATAAATTATCACCATGTCTATATCTATATTAAGGGCACAAATAATCGAAAGTCTTGGTTTTTTTAACTGGGGGGGGGGTTTAGATTATTCACACAAAAATTCATAAGCCATACACATGATATTATAATAGAGTCCCTTTATAAACTAATTAAGGCGCATATTTCTAGAACTTGGGTTTTATGTGCATTTAAATTTCTATTAATAGGAATAAAAAAAATTTCAAGGTCGGCAACACCATGTGAAATTGAAAAATTAAAGTCACCAGACCAATTAAGCGCTAAATAAAAATCATTCGATTTCAAATGCTGGACATAAAAACGACAATTGTGTTTTAATACATTTATTTATAATAAAATAAAGGATTAAGATTCACATATTTGCATTCGAAAGCTTCGGTTCTATTTAAACAAATATTAATTGTTCTTATACATACCTTCTTTTTTATTTAAAAGAGCTCTGATTCTATTTTTTTTTTATAAAATATAAATAACATTTTTTTCGATTTACACATAAATTTTAATAACCGATATAAATAAACTTAAAATGAAAATATGTAACAGGTGATGAAAAAAAAATAGAGGCTTGTTATGTATGATCTAAAACAATTTTTTTTTCGAAATTTGCTAATCTTTAATAATATAAAAGCTACGAAAAAGTTTGTTTTGTGTGGAATTTTCATCGCTAACACTCTGTGCATTTTTATTGATTACAGATAAAAAACTAATTTAACTCATAAAGATACCAATTAAAAATAGAAGAATGATGATTACCAAGTTGAAAAGCATTTTAAGACTTTTCATTCATAATAAGAGTGTGCATAATTTTTGCAAAAAGTTTATGCAATATTTTATAAAATTTTATTAGTAAAAACGACCAAAAAAATTTATCTTGCAATCTCGGATTATATTTCTAGGCTCAAAGTCAAAAATATCAAGATATTGTTATAAATTTTAAATATAAATTAAAATAGTTGAATAGATTTATTTATATTAATGATGCTATGAATCTTCTTGCTTTTATTTTTTTTTTGAATCACAGTCACCTATGCTTAAATATGATTTTTGATCTAATTTGATTCATATGCCGATAAAAAAGCCTCGCTGAAATAATACATATGGTTTTTAGACCTATTCTGGTTATTAAAATTCAAATTCCAACGGTTTATATTATAGATCTGTTGGTTAAGGGAATTTTTTTGATTAATACACATATATAAGAATTCACATTGTTACTGCATGTATAGAAAGATGCTGATTTTTTATGAGTTAAGATATTTTTCTGTCATTTGGGGAAACCAAAATTTAATGAAATAATCCTTTAAAATATTTAATAGCACCAAATGCATAATTTTGTTGCATTCGTTTAATAACACAAAAAATTAGAAATTTATTTTTTTGCTATTATATTTCCGATAATTCGATTAAGTGTTTACCAAGCAAAATAAATAAATTTATTTTAAAAAAAATACCTGCACAAGTTTTCACGTGGAGCTAGTGAATAAAAAATTTAATATATAATTATAAATATGGTATTAAGAATTATGTCTTACATGAGAAAATATATGCAAAAAACACGATGAACGAATTTAAAGGTTCAGGATTATGCGAAATTTCTTTCCAATAATGATCTAGTTTTCACCTAAAATTTTAAAAAAGTATTTTTTGCACGCGTGATATGAATTTATTTTTGATTTAATTCACAAGGTGTAAGTTAAAAAGGGAAAATCTTATTATATTTTCAAATCACAAGAATTTTGAAAGCAAAGATATAATTTAAAAAGACTTATTCTAAAACGAAAAATCGATTACCAAATTGGAAACTTATATTGAAGTTTCTAAAATACTTATAAGAAAAATTTTTTCAGAAAAATATTTAAAATTGTAATAGAAGCAAACATATAGCTCAAAAAGATATTTTATATAAAACTGAACTGAAATATTTTTATAAATAGACTAGTTAACGATAGAAACAAAAAAAATTTGATTTTTAGCAGTAAAATCTTTTATATAGAGAAACTAGAAGCAAGCTGTATGTTTTTGCTTAGGCGAAAATGGAAACAAGCGAGAAATAAGAGTACGATGTGTTTGATTTGTTACTTATATGTGAGATATATACTAGATTTTATTATAAATTATCTTTTACTGAATTTTTAGAATAAAAAACACCCAAAGTAACATTCTTGTTTTCATAAAAGATTCGAATACTGAATTTTTATCATATGATTTAATAATAGACTCTGCTTATATTTTGTTAAAAATCAATTTTAAAATACTGTCTTGTATTTAAACCTGCAATGTTATAATTTTGCCGATACTAGTTAAAAAAAGAAAAAATACATTGTAAACTTAAACACAAAAGATACATAAAAGCAGAAACACTTATTAATACAGTATTTGCCATAAAATTAGGCAATATATGTATTCTTAAAGGATTATATACTGCTTAGAACTATATTTGGTTAATATTACTGATTACATTATCACCGAACACAAAAAAATAAATTATAAAAAATTTCGATAAAAAAAAGATATTTATTATTTATTTTGTGTTATATAAAAGTACAAAAAATCCCTAAGTATCATTTTGAAATGCTTAACTATAAAAAAATGCAAAAGGTTACTGAAATTAACTTGTTGTGTAGCTATACTCAAACGTAAAATATTTGAAAGAGCTAAATGACATAAATTAATAGCAAATTTCACTTATTAACTACAAAATACAAGATTATACACTATTAAATTGATGGTTAGAAAAAAAATATTTTAAAAATTTGAACTGCTAAGAGTGAGTATAGTATAGGCGAAATAATATAATATAGATTAAAAAATGAAGTTGAAATAAATTTAAACATACAGTAACCATACGATAAACCAGCATCTAATAAACAATTTAATTCGATGCAAAATACTGCTAAATCGAAAAGCTCATCATAAATTACACGAAATATAAATTTACGTATCGATTTCAGATCAATGAATGCAAAATTCTAGGGATATAATGTATTTAGCATGGAAAAAACTCGGTCATGTACTATCAAATAACCACTAAACTGTGATATAAGATAGAAAAAAGGAATATTTCAGGAATCAGAAATTGTATAAAAGCTTAAGCAAAAAAAACACAATTCAATATTAATTTAAAAAAATGTAATTTTATCAACAATCTAGACAGACAATATATTTAATTTGTATTATTTTCAATGTTAGCAAAAATAGTATATTTTTTATTAAATTAATGATACAATAAGCACAGTGTAAAAAATTTTTTGCAAAATAAAAAAAATCCATTATAATTTTCAAAAACAGAAATATCAAATGTTCATTATTAAGCATAAAAGATGTGTTTTTTACTAAAAACATACGTTGTATATTTGATTTATCACTATATTTGTATATTTCCTATTACATTATATGAAAAATATGCCAATAGAATCTTCCATAGTATATTTTTATCCTTTATCTTTATATTAATATTATGATTTTTTTGTTAAGCCTAATCAAAGTATGCTAATTTTTATAGGTAAAATCACAATTCTACTTTTTATTGTGATTTTCGAACTATTTATATCTAAATTTCCTAACTTACGCGCATCACATTTCATATTTATGGGATTTTTTTAAGGCATCTAATTGTATTTATCCACGTTTTAGGCTTTTATATTGGTGCATTTATTGATGAAAATTACATAAAAACCAAGCCAAAAAATCGTGCAAATACACCTAAAAAGCTTTCGTTGCAAAATAATCAGCTAAAAAATTATGTATATGTAGCTAATTTATATAACCACAAGAATAGTATAAAATGAACATCCATTTTTTTAAATCAATGTGAGAATATGATGATGTCGCAGTTTTATTTTATTTTCTGTTATGATATGATAAAAAAAGAAAAAATATCTATAATGTATGATAATTACATTTATTCGTAATAAAAAACGATTTGAAAGAAAAATATTCTAAAGACTTTGATAGATAAAATATGCAAAAACATATTTTTGAAATAAAAATAAACTAAACAGAAAATAATAAACATAGAAATAATATGATAAATGTGCTTTGATGATAAGTTTGCATGATTACGGATGCTAATCAATAGAAATCAAAAATATATTCTTTTTTGAATAATGCGATTAATTTTTTGATTTTTTTACTTTTTAATGAAATTCTCGTCATTTATGATCTAAGTATTAACAATTATACTAATTTATGGGAGTACTTATGCTACATAAAGCCTTTGCAACATAAAAACCAATTACTTTCATAAGTTTATAATTTCATATATAATGATATAATGTTTAACTTATATGATTATATCTATCGGTATTTGCAGAATCAATTTTAACTTGATAAATCATGCATTATTTTAACATCTAGTTATTTATTTCTTTTAAATATCACCAAAAAGGTGAAAGATATCTAAATAGCAAGCTATTACATAAAAAAATTAGAATTATTATATTAATTAGAATATATTTCAAACATTTATATATATTTTTTAAATATATTTGAAAAATAATGAATTTTCATTGACTATAAATCGGAAAAAAATACATTTCTAAACGATGGTGTCTAGAAATATCACTAAATAAATGAATATTTTTTACGTGCATATATATTTTCAGAATTAAAAGACAAGTATTATACAATGAATTCGTCTAAAAATATGTACTCTTCATATTTAAGGGAATTCATCAATAAAAGACAGTATGAACTTTTTTTTTAAATTAATTTTATCTATAAAAAAATACTAATGCGAAAAGAAAGATTCACAATTTACTTTATGGCTAGAAATGATTTTTTGTAAAATTTTGAGAAAACTTTTCTATATGGATTTAAAATAATCTGATTCTTTATGTAGATTTCTATATCTAAAAATATTTTGAAAGGGTTGCGTGCAACTTTAGACATCAAATTGCCTTCACTTATTAAAAAAACGGCGGAACAAATTTATACTACAATAAAAAATAGAGATTTTATCAACACTTAGTGTACACTAAAATTATAAATTATAGAATTTACGCTATAAAGGAAACCAGATACGAGAAACATCAAGCATTTAAATATTTTGAATATTTTTTTTTCTATATTTCTAAAAAAGTTACAGGTGAATATCTTATTTAGAAATGATATTTAATAAATTATATAGCGAAGCACGTAAGATTTACAAAATCATACTACCATACTATCATTTTAACTAATAAAATCTGCTTGAAATTAATAATTTTTAAGACAAATCCGATCATTCATAGAAAGATGTTTGCCATATATAACTCATAACTTAATAAATTAGAATTGTTTATAGCTTGTATTTATTTGTTAAAATGAGTGTGTAAACAGGATACTGGTAAAAGTATGTAAAAATTTATTAAATAGCCAATGTTAGTTGTATTTAAACCGCCAAACATCATTTATACTGAAAATAGTATAAAAGTTAAGACAAAAAGGCATAAATAAGTTAAAAAATATCTTTAAAAAGTTGTAATTTTCAAAAAAGCCGTTAGATAAAGTATCTGGGTAATATATCATAAGATGTCTGCTATTTATCTAACCAATCGAAATAATAGATATAAGCAAATTTTAATGATATATTTGATGTCTTCCATTAATATTCTAATCACAAAGATTACCAGATTTTTATTCCATTTGTCGTTAACACATAATGAAAACTTTTAATGTAGGCGTTCAAAATTTAAGGTAAAAGTAATTCGAATCCACAAGTTAGTATATTAAATTGACTAAATAGCTTATAAAAATGTAAATTATAATATAAAAATCATATATTTATCATAATTCAACATAGGATATATATGTAGAAAGTAAAAATAATTCTTTGCTTTTAAAAATTGAAAATAATTCTTATTTGTAAAATTTTTTATAGCCCTCATAAATTGATTCGTAAAATTATTTTGATCTGTGCTATAATCTATCTAAATATTTAGAAGTTCCAAAATGTATAATAAGTATAAATATGAATAAACCCTAATACAATGATTTAAGGCCTCGTTTTTTTATAAACTTCGAAGATAAATTATTAGTAAAACAATATTTGCAGTATAAAAATTGTTTCAATTAGATAATAGAAGTTATAGTAAAAACAAGAAAAGTTTAAAATCATAGAAAGTCTTACAAACTATCAATTTCTGTTCTTTTTTGTATTTCTACGTGCCATTTTTAACATTATAACAACAAATATCTTTGAATATTTTCAAATAATTTTTTTCCTAAAATTTTGGTTGTATTTATTTAACTATATTCCAATACGTTGATTTCGATCGTTCGCAAACAGTTTGCTTATACTTTCATAATGTAAAAAATTCACTTAAATCTAAGCGGGTCGACTAATATATGATACTTTATTTGCTTTCTGGAAAATATTTTTTCCATTATTGATGAGATTATTTTACGAAAAATTTCTTCTCTTATAAAAATATGTAGAAATTTATTTCACATATCAATTCTAAAATTATTTGTTATTGCTTTCCAATTTTCTTTAATTAATATATTATATTAATCGTGTTACATCAGATAAAATCATCAGTACCTACAAAACATATTTTATTTTTGCGCTCATAATTTAGATAAATATATAAATGATCCATTATATGATTCAATAAAAATTTTAATACAACACACTTATATTCAAAATGATAAACGTAAATATTTGGAATAAGCTATTGTGGTTATTATCCAATTAACCTATTATGGATAAAATATTAACCATTAAAATCAAAGATACAATGTAAATTTAGATGTTTTTTTTAACCAGTGTGTATTTTATTATAGTTTTTCTGTTTAATTATATTATTTCCCATTAAAATTCTTGTATATTTTAATCTAGTCTTTTTGCATTTTTATCAATCAATGTATTCACATTGAAATGATTTTAAAGCATTATTTTAATATTATTTTTTTAAATACTTTTGAATCCTCTTTAGTTAGGTATAATTAATATTATAAAAATAATAAAGAACAAAAATAATCTGATAAACAAAGAAATATACATGTCCCTTATTAATATAATGGAAGCTTCAGAAGAATCACAAAAACTAATAATCGATCAGTTTAATGTGCATTAATGTCATTAAATTTAGGAAATTTTTCAATAAAATATAAGAAATATTAAATTATATGTGAACCTGATACATATGAGCTATTAAGAGGGGTTAGATATTTCTTGGGATCTAAAGAAATAAATCTATAAATAATTTAATACAGATTTAGTGAATCGACGCAAAATATTGTAACGGACATATTAAATATTTTTTAAGTGGTTGCTTTGGTCATATAAAAAGGGGAAATGCGATATATAGACAATGGGCTGGAATATTGCATTTTATTTCCTAGTTCTTTAGAAGATCAAAAATAACTGGAATATCCTAAATAAACCCCCACAGCCATCCGAAATATAAGATCCGAAAATTATAGTTTTATATTTTTATGGGGAAAAGATATTATTTCTGCAGGATATAAGCAAAATGTGGATGTTTATAGGTATTATGAAGATTTTCCGCAATGCAGCACCCTTATCGAAGTTTATATATTAAAAAATCAGACTTTTAATTTTATATGTAATATATGATACTTTATTAAGGCTCAACAAATAAACGCATAAACTCACAGTCGAAATATATTTAAGGCATTTTGTTCAAAATAAATTCCATAGTTTGTAATTTGCGGATACTAGCTTTAAAAAAAACTATACTCAAATATTATATCACTAAGGGGGAAATTAATCAACTTCTTGCCTCTTTACGTTTTTTCGAACCTTATAAAAGTCTATTTTACAAGAGAGTGACATTAAATTTATTTTTAATTCTATTACGAGAGTTTATATTCATGGAAGCATTCGGAAATTCATTTACCAATATTTAGAATCTGACAGCTATGAATTTCATAATTATGCAAGATAGTGTGCAGCCGAAAATTAAAAGAAGAATCTCCAAGTAAAGCGTGTTATTCACTAGCATTTTTAAAATGAAATTTGTAACCTATGAAATAAAAAACAAGGCTAAAAAATCTTATGAATATATAGTCGTGTTAATTTGGTTTTCGCTATTTTATTTTATATAAAAAAGCTTTATTTTTATCTATAGAATATATTTTTACCAAAATTCGCCGAGAATATATATCTTTAAATATTTTTCAATGCAATTAAATTATAAGACTTATAAATTCAAGTGTTTGCCTTGGCCTTTTTTTGAAAGAAGGCTTATTCTATTGACCAAAATAATTAAATAGAGTTGCAAAGCTATACAAATGTATTCCAAATTATATAAAAACCTTTGATAAAACTTATAAAATATACCTCAGAGATAAAACTATCGCTTTATTATATGAAAAATAAATAAGAAACAAACGATATCTTTCTTGATTTCATAACAAAAAATCGAAAACACAGCTTGGTAAGGAAAACTTTCAATTTTATATAATATTAAATTGAGAGGTTATACATTACGCTTTATTGTTTAGTAAAATAATTAAAAAAAGAAGATTATAATCTAAAATTGTTTCAATTCCATATATAAAAGTAAGAGGAATGGGGAAAAAATGAAAAAATTTACTGGATGATAATGGCAAATAAGCTCCTCAATTGTACTTATAAATACCATATATTTGCCAGTATAACACCGAAATATAAAAAAGTATCACAGATTCTTATTCAACACATACAAAAGAGTTCTATTGATATATATCGTTATTTCAAGATATAAAGTACCCACTTTATCGGTAAAAACTACCTTTATACTTGAAGTTACAAATCAAAAGATTATTTCTAGCGCATAAATTTTAAATCATCGGTAATTGCATGAAAGTTTGTTTTTCAACACCTACAAAGCGATGTAACTTAAAAAAAACATAAAATAAACGGTTAAATTTTTATAATGTTTAAATCAACATCTTCATGGCTTAAAAATATAATTCATATCACAAAAAATTAGCCAGTCATCCTATATTTTATCGAGAAAATTTTCATTTTGATTTTTCTTATAATATAGGAAAAATCAATTTTAGCCTAATATGACAGTGTTAAATGATTATCGTTAAAGGCTAATCTTGTTTATTGATATTATTTATTTATGGATCAATCTAACTTTAGGCTTATTGATATTGTTCAAACAAAACTTGAGAGTGCTGTTTAGAACATATTTGGCTGATATTTTATTGTACCTCGTCACATTTAAAATCTTCCTAAATGCAACTCGTTTTTCAAGATTATTAGTTAAACTGTTTTGCACAATCTTGATGTTTGTGCACATGCTTTTGCTTTATGTGACGTTTCTTACACCTATGCATACGAATTACGATATTATGTAACCCTACGATTTCAAGTTATGACAAATAGTACAATCCGTGTTTTGCATTTGTAGATAATAGATGGTTTTTTTGAATATTAGATTAAGATGTTAAAAATCCCGAACGAAGTAGAAGCATACATGCAAGCTCTATAACTTCGCAAGGCACTTGAACTCATCTCATTTGAAGAAAGAAGACCAACAGATGAAGATAGATCAAGGAAGGCGCCAAAAGATGTATCAAGGAGTTTGTAATATTCCCAATGGGCTGACCACGTCTAAATAGATAAAAAGAAAATCATCCCATAAATAAATTTTTTTGATGTCTCACCAGCTTCTTATATAAAATAATTTCCGAGCACCTTTTATTATTTTTTTGTTTAATCTAAAATCAGCGATTTATAATTTGATACTTATGATTATTTATATATTTATGTAATTATTTAAAAAATAAAATGTTAAGTGGTTGTGTTCTTTTTGATGATAATTTTTTTGATGGAAGTTCAAAGCTTTATATTGTTGATCTATATTGTTATTTGTTATACGACTTTAAATTTTACAAAACTAAATATAGATATATGATCTGATAATGTAAAATATTGGGCTTCCAAGTGAAAAGTAAAATATGTTGCAAATAAAATAAAAACATTACTTTAATCTCGTAGAATTAATTAATAAGAGATCAATTAAAATTGTGCTTATGCGTTTTCCGAATTATTTATTATCCCAAATCAAAGATAAACGTAAAAAAAGGCATTTAATCGTTTTATATGTCTTTTAAAATGTATGACATATTCTTATGTAATTATTTGTAACATTTTGATCTATTTTACATTTATAAATGTGCCTATTATAGACTATCATGCGATAAAATAATTATATCTTGTGATTTAGTGTTTGTTATTCTACCACGATTAATTTTCTGTATCGTATTTTATAAAGCTTCTTAGCGGTTTTTAGGATTTTAAGAGATTTAAAAGGTAGAGAAAATTATCATTTGACTTGCCAGGTGTTATTTGTATATAGAAATCTCTACAGCTACATTTCAGCTTACCTTATTGAAATGCAAAGAATATTGTAAAAGTATCTAAAAAATCAATACTTTTTTTAAAATATTTTTATTTATTTTATGAGCTTGTTAAAAATTATTACTGTTAAATGACTTCAAATTCTTTTTTTTGTTCTCAAATTATATAGTTCTATGTTCAAATAAATACATATTTCTTCTAATTACCCACTAAACTTTCTAAACTAATGGTTTTTTTGCACCAAAACGCAGCTTTTAATTATGAATACTGTATAAAAGCCGTTCATTTCTGTGTATTGTAAATATAAAAGGCATCTTATGTTTTTAAAATGCTGTATATTTGAATTATAGGTTTTTTATGGTTTTATTAACCGATCTTACTAATAATTTTGATATCAAATTTAAAATGTTTCTTACAGGTTGAATAGCTAAAAATTATTGTTATAGAAACTTAATGTGAATTTGACTAATGTTTATTGCAATAAATGGAATTTTTAAAAATATATAGATAAAATTATTATCATATAATTTCATAAAAAAATTCAGCCGCTTAAGCCACCAGACAAAAAAACCCAACGTTTCTATTTGTTCTAGATTTAAATCATAGATTCACATATTTAAATTTTTTCCAGGGATTTTAACCGTAACGAAATACACTTTGAAATTTGAAAAGTTACATACGATACAATTTAGTCACAATAAAATATAATAATTTTTACCATAAAAAAACTGTTCATATATGACGATCTTATTTTGCAACATATTTTATAAAAAAGATAGCTTAATATATGATATATTAACTTTCACTGAAAAGAATCTTACAACACATTAATTATTTTATATATATGCACCTATCGCATCTATTTATCTAATAAAATTAAATATAGTGCAACTATATTTTTCAATCATTTGATGACCAATTTTTTTATTTTGGGTAGTTCTGCAATAAAAAATATTCCCTTAAAAAGAAAACAATATTCCAAATTAGAAAAAAATATAAAGCAATATTTTCTTTGTTATAAAATAAATAATATGCAATTTTTTTATAATTTTATTTTTTTTATTTTGCTAATTCTTGTTTCGTTTCTGAAATCAAACGAATGGGTTGAGAGAATAAAATTAGAATCTACCACAAAACTATCTAAATATACAAATCGCTCATTTATTAAGGAAAAAAATAACTTTCTAAGGTTTGGTAGAAGCATTGAATAGATTATTTCTTAATATAAAAAGGGTTTAAATAAATTCAAGCCTCCTGGTACAATCGATTTTTAATTTTCAGAGTTGTAAAAAGCAATAAAAGCTTATAGATGTTATTTGTATATATTTGCATCAACAATGCTTCGGTATATTTTAACAGATATACAGTGAAAAAATAATTAGTAAACTTTTTTTATAGTATGATCTTGATATTTTATGCTTACCTAAACGTGAACCTATTGCCTGTGAAAACATACGCAATATTTTTTTGCATAGATAAATATTTTTCTTATTTTAATGTGATCATAGAATAATAAAAACTTGAAAAATATATATCTTTCTGTTCTATAATATAAAATCACCGCTCATTAAATAAAAGAAACAGCACTGAGTTATTTATAACAGTATTTTCAAGGTTTAAATATTCGATCTATAATTTTGAATTTAAATGAGTAAATATTTGAATCCTCTACACGCGAGATATTTTAAAAATTCAAAGCAGGTAACTAATGCCCTTAGCTGCAAAGGATACAGGAAACACTTGATTACCAAACCACAGTAAATGGTGGCTTAGTCTTTAATCATAGACTTAATTGTTGCACCGAAACGATTTGACACGACTTCCGGAGAATATATAAGTAAAAAAAAGCTATAATGGCATAATGTAAATATTTTCATGTAGTTGAGGTTTGATGCCCCGATAAAATAAAACCCATTAATAAACGTGGCGTAAACTATATAAAAAAATGCTGATAATACCATATTTCTAACATATAGGGTGAAATGGTTGATAATGCACGGAATTTATATTTCATGTTATAATTACAACGTAATATTTTAAAGTATATTGAGATGTATTTTTTTTAAAAAATGCAAATCATTTTCAATAACATGTGCAAATTTTTCAGGTGATATTTAGGTGATATATATTTAATGTGACATTCTTTGAAAAATAATACAATGCACTTTCTTGTTTATTAAATAATTTACTAGATTAATTAGTAATATAAAGTATTTTTACGCATATAAAAGTCTGTTTATAGGCTTACTCTCATATAATAATGCAGTGGAAATTTATTTCTGCTTACTTTATTCTTTAAGCTCTATAAAGTAATATTTTTAGATCTTATTTATAAATTCTGACAAAATTAATTATTTTATAGATTGGACGCATAAGCAATTTAAGTAAAAAGAAGACAGGATATTCTTTGTGCAAAAAAATTATAAAGCGAAGGATCATCCTAAAAACTTATGAATACAAAACACAAGATTTCATCAATTGACGCATTGAAAGTACTTTGATTATATAATATCTTTGTCCAATAGATTTGGAGCAAAATAAAACAAGACGATCTTACAGACAAAAAAATCCAGAATTCCAATAATGCATATAATTTATCGTGTAAATTTTTTTTAGAACCATGGTAGCGCATGATTTATCAAAAAAACACATTCAAGTTGTTTTTGGAACATGTCAATAAATTTCTCATTTTAAGCATATATACAAAATAGGATTGCTTTTAGCAATCTGTAATTAATATAATTTTAAATTAATGCATATACCATAAAAAATATGTTAAGGGGCTACAAATTCCGGACAGAGTAGAAGATGTTTGCAAGGTCTCACACTTTAAAGAAACTTGAACACATCTCATCGAGAGAAGAAGAGCAATTGACGAATATAGATCAGGGGAAGGTGTCAAAAGATGTAATAAGGAGTTTTACAATATCCCCAATCGCTGATTACGTCTAAATATATAATTGATAAAAAGAAACTTAACCCATAAGTAAAAAATATAATAACATTAAATCAATCAATAAGTTTATTCAAAATTAGGATTGGGGAAAACCTTAGAACATATGGGTCTTGAAAGAGTATAGGGGTAGAAGAAGATTCAACATAAGGGGAGATGTAGATGATTCAAAGTACTATAAGATGTCCTTACGCAAAATCAAGGACATTGTGTTAAAAGATAAAATCTAAATTAAAACAACAAGTTGACCTGTCAATAAAAACAACTAAAATTAATTTATTTAATTAAATGGCCTTTGATTAAATCAAACAAAATTTTCTACAGTGCAATTTTTATTGAAATAATTTTTAAACGTAAAATTATAGGACACATTAAACATACTAAAAAAATTTAAATTAACTTCTTTTCCATTATAAATTTTTAGTTCAACAAATTATTTTTGAAAGTAAATCTATATACTTTTTAATTAGAAAATTCATACCATAAAAAAATATTAAGAAATTTTATTGCATATTTAGTGTGCTTTTTCTTATTCATAATGTGGATATTTCTAGAAGATATGATTTCAATTAAATTAATTTAAAACCCCATTAATGGAATTTGAAGTTCTTGAAATTGTAAGATACTTGACACCTTGTGAAACAACAACCCACAACTATTTCTATTCATTCGATATATTTCTTTACAACGAAGATTATTATAAATTTACACTTTCTTATAAATACTATGAATCAATTATAAACGGATTGTTGTTTAAAGGTGATTTTATCCAAATTACAGAAAACAAAGAAAATGTAATAGAATTTGAAATTATTGAAAATAAAAAGTGTTCAACAACTAATGATCCAAAATTACGGGAAATATATGATGAATACAAATTGGATCTTAGTTATATTCCTGGGCTAGAAAAAAACAGTTTCACTGATCATTACGATAAATTCAAATACATTTTCAATAATATTCCTAGTAAATCTTCGTATCTTCCGTTTCTTTCAGATTCACCACATTTTTCAATTATTGAAATTCCAGAAATTCTTGTGAACAAATATTCATCAGAACAATTCCCAATTATAAATTCTGTTTCTGAATCAAGGCATACCAAGAATCCTATTATGGGAATCATTACACATAAAAGCAAAGTATTTACATTTGATAAACAATATAATAACCCGTATTATTTCTTTATAATTCTAAGCAGCGGATTTCAGAATGCCAAAATTTTTTTTTGGAGGAAAAATGCTGTTTTATATCATCAAAGTTTAAAATCAGGCGACATCATTTTGATTAACAATTATAGAAATTCTAAGCAAAGTGTTTTAGGTCATTCTATTGTTCTTAATAGCTATGCTGAATTGCCTTTAATTGATGGAAAAGAGATACAAGTTCAAGATAATTGCGAAATATTTAAGTGTAATCGGCTCGATGAAAAAACCCACAGCGATTTAAGTCGTGTTGAAGACGATCTTAGTTCATCAGAATCAAATGATGAAATTTTAAATTCACAGAAAACAGTAAATATTAGAAACACAAAATATTTTAAAAATGTGTATAGCAAAGTTTCAGGCAAAATTATATTTATGGGAATTTTGATGCGAAAAAGATATAAAAATACGCCGTTTTTGCAAGCTAAAGACAAGATAATCGAATTTGTAAATATAAAGATATATAATGGTCGGAAAATATTTTATGTACAGTTATTCAACAATTCTTCCTCTGAATTCAATACTTTGAAAGTAAATCAATATGTGGAACTCAAACATCTATGGAGACTCAAAAGAAATTCATTTTGTTTCTATACTTCTTCGGTTTTTACTGAAATACTTATCCAAAATGAAACAATAATAAAAAAAAATCCAAGTGAAGCCGAACCAAATATTGTTGAGGATGTTTTGTGCTTTTTACCAGACAATTATGCGTCTATAAGCGAAATGGAAAACGAGGGTGAGGTTACCGCCTTTAAAAAAATATCAAATAAAAAAGTCAAAATTATCAAATATTTTTATCCAGATATGCTCACATTAAAAGAATTGCTGTATAAAAAAGAAAATTTATTGATAAATGAATCGAAAAAATACATGGTAAAGGCCAAAATGTCCTCTTTTGATTTATCGAATTTTCAAGAAGGGTTTATAAGTGATGAAGTTATTTCCCCTGAATATTCTATAGCATTTGATTCACTTGTTGATGGCAAAAATGAATATCAAAAAACCGGAATAATTCATATTTCTGATGATACTTCTCATGCAGAAACAGATTTAATAGTATTTTATAATAAATTCAATGATGAAGAAAGGGTAGATGATATCTTTGCTAAAATAGGGGTTAAAGATTCTTTAAAACTACACGATAAAATCGATAAAATTTGTTTATTTATCATTGATGGTTTCAGGGTAAGTAAAGATGATGTAGTTTTGTGTTTATCACAAATTCTTGATGAATAAAATTCCAATGTGGTATTACTCATTGCATGTTTAAATAAAAAGTTATTTTATTTTTAAGCTTACCCGAGTGTTTATATAGTTTTTGAAATTTTATATATAATATGTTGCGCCTTACTACAAGAAAGCATCTTTTTAGCAGGTTATGCTTCATTTTTTTTTAATTTTCATTAACCTGTAAAAAAAAGTGTATATTCAAATCTAAACGCCAATAAATACCTTAAATTAAAAAAAAAAGATTTCCATGCCCAATAAATATATATTTACATTTACTAGTATCGTAATTTACATATAAAACGATTCATTTGTGGAATATTTATTTTAGGCTTTTAAATGGCCACAAACAAAACATAGATTGCTCTTTGAACTATTTCGGCGTATGGTTAAAAATATCACATTTTTATAAACAAAATTTCAGAATGTGTATTATTTTATTAACACCATAAACACATTAATTTCTATTTATGGGTGCATTTTCTTCAATTCAACACTATCTTTTAGATTAAAGTGGACAGCAAAAGTGGAAAATCGCAAACTTTTCAATTGATATCTTTACATTTTTTATTATATACTTTTATCTCTTCTCTTTTTTGTTTCGATGATAAAATTTCAGGTGTCTTCTAAGTTTAAAAAGGCACATATTCCACTTTTTGTTATATTATTACTAAACCCTAACATTTCATTATCAAGTAATATGCATAAAATAAAACTTTTATTATGTTTTATCTGTGGTTTTATGCCAAATTAAATGTAGTTAAAGTCTAAAATAAAAAAAATAGCAATGATTAAAATAAATATGCCATAATTGTTAGCTCAATATAAAAAATAAACCATAAAATCCATTATCTAGGGGTTTTAAGATATAGCATTTTTTTCTAATCATCACACGTAAATCGCCAAATAAAAAATAGAGGAAAGTTTCTTTCTAACGTCATAAAAAAATAATATAAAGTTTGACGCGCGTGTTTTGATGTATTTTGTTGTAAAAATTTTATGTGTACAAGAATATTTTTCTAAGGATTATTTAGATTTATATTGTGAAGTTTATTAACTTATTTAAGCCATATATACTTCAAAAGGTATAAATATTATACAGAGTGTGAGGCTACATGATTTTTAGAAAAAAAACAATTATAAAGAAAAAAAATTGCCATAATAACAATAAGTGCTTATATAAATTTTGTGGCCTCATTTTTAAAAATTTGGGACCGACGTCACTGTTATAAATATTAGTGTTGGCTTTTCCAATAAAATGAAGCGAACAAATTGATAAATATTCTGGAAAATATCCAATATTTCTGATTATATGTATTTTCTAAAGAGAAAAAAAGTTGTTTTTGTTATATAAAATTTTAATCCAATCAATCAGAATTTTTTTTTTAATGGTATAAATATATGAATTTATAAGCTCTTTATGTTAATTAAAAATTTAAAGGTTATAAGAGTTTTTTTATTTGATTGAAGTTTATAGACAAACGAATTCTGCACAAGTTAAGTAGACATATAAAGGTATTTCATTTTGCAAATACATAATATTAAATTTATACTAAAAGCTATAAAGGTATATATTTAAAACCTTTTCTTTATAAAATAAAATGAATATTAAAAAAAACCAATAGTTTTTCTAAGAATTACATGCTGAAAAATTTAATAAAGCATTGTAAAGCGTTTATATTATATAAAATTTGCAAATAATTATGTATCAGATTGTAGTTTACATGTTTTTCTTGATATAAACTATACTAGTTAAATCTGTTTTTTAAATCAACATAAAATTAAAAATGCAAATATTTAACAGGTGCTATATTATTTTTGAAATTAATAAAAATTTACATCGTAATCGCATAATTTATAGAAAACAGAACCATCTTCTAAAATAAATGCTTATAAGTGCTCTATTTTTTTTTTGATAGCTTGATGGGTTATATTCCTTTGAATGATGTATAAATACAAAAATGTATAAGAAAAATGAAGCCTTGAGCAAGAATATATATATTTTTTGCATTTAAATGTTAATTCAATTATATTCTAATATTTCGCATTATATTGCAAAAAGAGAATACCAGCGCTAAAAATATACAATTAAAATCCAAGTTTAAATATAATTCAGAAATATAATATCACGAACTAAAGTTAATTATTTTTATTAGTTCCCCACCTTATCAACTAATATCAATATTAATTAATATTTTTGAATATGCTCTTTACTATTATATTATAATCAAATTTTATTTTTGATGAAGCTAGCAATAATTATCCATTCGGTATAGTGAAATAGAAAATCCTCAATCAAACTAGTAGAAAAAAATTAAATACATCACATCCAATTCGCCCTAACATAATTCAAATTGTTATTTTTTTACTAATTGCTATTATTAAATAAAATGTCAGGATTCAAGTAGATCAAATTGCATCTAAGAAACCAAAAAGGGGCTTTTTACCTATAATTATACCACATACATGTAATAATGTATAATTCACAATAATTCATTCTTTTCTTTTATAATATGAAAATACACCTTTCTTTGAATACCTTTTATATATTTTTCTTATTTATAGATTGAATGAAGGTATGGTTATAAAATGTTTACTTTATACATAAAAGCAATAATTCTAATTAGTGCGCACATTTCAAATTATTTTTAAAAATTGTGCGATAAAAATGAATGTATTTTCTATTCGGGTTGACACTGCTTTCAATTAAGCACCGGCTGTTATACTTTATAGATGTTTATATTTATTCGTGCGCGCTAAAGAATCGTTTCCTGGCTTCTTTAATGCGCTGTTTTACAAAATTAAAAATATTTATTTCAAAAACATTAGAAAGAATTTAAAATTGCGACAAATTTTCCAGTAAAAATTAAATTGATTGAATTTTTATAAATTGGGAGGTATTTTAAGCTTAAAAAAGTTCTCGCTTTGCAATATAAAAGTTAAATATCCGCGTTATTGGTTATTTTTTAAGATTTCAAATATAAAATAGAATATACTTATAAGAGTTTAATATAAACATAAGAAAATATAAAAATATTTGTAAGAAAAAGATTAAATTTCAATTTTTTGTATTCACATCTTTGGTATTAATATTTTTATACACATTAAACTAAAAATTTTAAAAAATAATTTATATAAAAAAAAATAAAAAATATTAAAATATATAAGCAAGCAGATAGATAAAAAAGGTCGAATAAACACACAAAAGTATTTTATAACCATAAATTATATTTTTATGAAAGCCAAGAGCTTTTCTAAGTGATGTGAATTTTACAACGAAAAATGTGAAAAAGAAAGCATATAGGATTTAAATCTATAAAATTACCTTTATAAAGTATTTTTCGATTTAAAAGAGTTATACTTATTAAAAACGGGTGGTTTACATTAATTAGTTTATTATATCCACGGTATATCATATGAATATTAAATGCGTCATATCAAATTTTCGAAAGAACTTCTTATATTTCGCATCGCAAAATTCGGTATCGCTGCATCAATATAAATACAAAATGTAATTTATATTGATGCAGCGATTTTTATAAATATTAAACACAACTAAATTATATATCGCATTATTTGGAAGCCGAACATTTATATGATGAAAAACGTCTTTTTTATAATCTATTCAGCATAATTTTAGTTAAAAACAATTCAATATTATCAGTAATAAAATTTTCTCACATATAGATGAAAATTACACATTCAAGATCAATTATATATTATTAAAAAATTAGAATTGGTCTTATTTGATCGATCGGGCTTGATCACTTATAATTTTATTTAAAAGTTGAATATTTATTTACGCTAATCATTAAATTGTTGGCTATAGTCAGCCCTCAGTAAATATAAAATTTATTTAAAAAAAATTGTGATTCTTTAATATCTATAATTCTTTATTTCATGGTTATTCTAAAAAACGACTTTTGGTGTGCAAGTTCCTGAAAAATTGTAAAGAAAAACTGTTGATTAAAAATATATTATATAAGCTATTTAAGTTAAGGCCCAAGAAATTCGCACATTTTAAAAATATATCAAGTATACTGTTAGTTCGCACCAAAAATTAATTTTTAATTATTTGTATTTTTATCCAATGATCCAATAAAAACATTTAGAAAATCCAAAAATATTTTACGAAGACCCATGAGAAAAATGTTGACCAAAAAACAGTTTTTTTATAGAATACATTCAGTGAACGAAAAAAACATATATAATATCTTCCTTCAACATATATTTTTTTATTATAGAAGCCACTAAATCATATTATATAATAATTTGTGCCTTGTTCTAATTAATAAGAAACCGTTTTTAAATGTAAATGTGCAAAAAATTAATGATGAATAGATAAACGACTCGATGAAGCTTAGTTTGATGCTTTAAAAGCTCAAAACTATCTTTTGTAGTTGTTTTAAGCTATAATTTGTTTCTTTGATTCGGATACTATGTTTTTATTGAAAAATATTTGTTATTAGACAAATAATATAGGTAACAGACAAACCAATACAAAGGAGCTACGGTAGCAAAAATATCCAAATTGATCCAGCAAATAACGAAGAGTGCAATAAAACGAAAGAAAACTCTTTAGTAAAGAAAACCATTTTTTGAATATATTATTAATTGAGACAATCTTCAAAAAATGCTTTTCTTGATTGAATTTATATTCGAGAGTGTTATGATTAGATCCTATTACGCTTCAAGAGTATGCCACGCCTTGGTTGGCAGAAAATAATGACTTACTATATCACAAATTTGCAAAGCACTTGTCTTACAAAAAGTAAAAAATATAGGAAATGAAATTCTATGAACAAAAATGGTAGACGATGACTTGTTTGAAAATTTGATTTTGAAATATCTTAAAAAGAAAAATATAAAGCGATGATATTTTGATCAACATCAAAAATTTAGAGGAAGCTAATTTTTTATAAAATGCAAAATAATTTATCAAAAATGGCATGTTGAAGTTAGTAATCAAGGGATAAGGGTTTAAAGGAGCAATTAATATGTCATTTAGCAAAGTAAATAATAATGCCATAGAAGATCTATAAGATGTTGTAAAGACAAGTACCAATGCAAAAAATTATAAAAATATAACTAAAAATATCAAGATCTTACAGAGCATCTAATATACTTATGTATAGCTCACCAATATAATTGTAAGGTACTTAGAAGATATTAAATTACAGTGAAAGAAGAGAAACCCCAAAAATTGTTTGAAAGAAACAAGGATTTAGAGCTCTTTATCAGCGCAAGAATCCTCTGCTCATATGAAAAATTGAAAAAACTGCGAAGACTATGTAACGGCAGAACAAAATCTATTCAAAAATCATATTTACTTATAGTTTTAAATAGAATGAAGAAAAAAAACAACACAATTAATTTACAAATGTCTAAAAGATGTTAATTTTTAGCAGGCAATCGAATAATTCGAATATATTAAAGAAATTTTTATCGAACATTTGAAAAAAAGAAAAATTTGAAATTAAGAAGAATTAATTTAAAATTAGATGATTTTGAGAACAAGTAGACGAAAAATAATCAAAACATTCAGTTTCAAAGGTTTTCTTTTGATTTTACAGGATAACGAAATTGAGAGGTTTTTTTCACATTCCAAGAATTTTTATAAATTTCTAACGACTTGCATAGTTAAAAGCTGCTAGATCTGATGGAATCTATAACTTTTTTTATAAAGAGGATGAATTATTTGCATCAGTTTAATACGATAATATCTTTTAGAGAAGTTTGGAAGGAAAAATCACAAATGAACGATTTTATGTTGGAAAAATATATCACATTTCACATGAAAATGTTATTAAGGGCATTGGTTTTCGACCCATAAATTGTATGGATCATCACTATAAATTTTAAAATAAAATGATATAAAAACTCTTTAGTTGGAAGTGGAAATGTCTAACCATTAATCGGAAAATCAGCTGAGTACCATACAACTGGTGAAAGGCGCTAAATAGCAAGCGCTAATAAACAACGAATATAGCAAAAAACCAAGCCCCAAGTTTATCGATTTAAAGAGACATTATTACTCATTCGATCAGGACTATTTTATGGCGGTATTGTTAAATATTCATCTTCCAGAGTGCGAATACAGGTTTATACGAGTAATAAAAAGTAAATGTAAAAAATCCTTAACGTGAAAAAACAAAGAATTTTTTTTAAAAAGTACAATACGAGGAAAATTCAAAGGTATTAGTATATCATCACTTCTATTTGCATGTGCATGGACCTATTAAGTAGATAACTCAACGAAAAATTCTCTTCTGTAACTATATCATTTAATATATTTTTATACTAAAGCTTGTGACGCGAGATCTAAATAAATTAAAAAAGATTACAATAGAAACAGTGAATTCCTTAAAATGAAAAGGACTAGAAACTAATAAATCGAATCTGCAACAAATGATTATAGGTGTAGCGCCCATGCGAATCCAATATAAGGTAAGGATGGAAATAAATACACTTGAATTAAGATATTAGGGAATCTGCAGTAAAAGATGAAACACTTGTCAAAATTTATGATAAAATAATATAAAGAATTATAAAATCTAGTCAAAACGAACCTTGAAGACTAAAACTTATACAAATAATATGAAATGCACGTAAATTTACCAGTAAATCACTGCATAGGCGTTCTGAAATCAATATCATAAGATTTTTTAAACATAGATGAACGATAATTAATGTTTAACTAAAAGAATATGTTCCCTTAAAGCCAGCAAATCAAGAAAGATTTTATTTTAAAATAGAGGCACACGAGAACGGATTATCAAGTATATAAATTTTTATAGGAAAAAATTCTTTAGAACTAAATATGACACTATAAACAAATAAAGAAATACCACTAAGAAGAGCAGTTATATACGAATAAAAAAGGAAGAAAAAAATACACATATCATCTATAAACGAATAAATAAGTGACAAATATAACTAAGACAATCTACCAATAGAATCTCTTGATTTAAATCAGAAAGAAAGTTTTGTGGACAACATAAAATATAAATAACTACATCAAAAACGTTTCATTATCTACAACAACTCAATGATTGAAAAGGCCATAACTTCAAGATTAAAAGATTAGGATATCTTGTGCCAAAATAAGAAGCAAACACGGTTTTTTGCTGAACAGGATATGTTTTTTTAGAAAAAATCCAATTTTAGCACAGTGAAAAAGCATATAAAACAGTATATCCATAAGAAGCCGATATAAAATAATACCAAGCCATTATTATATCCGAAGAAATAACAAAGACGTAGAAGCACACACTCTATGTTCTAAAGGACAACTTAAAAAAAAATTAAGAAAATCAAAAATTCGGTTCAAGAAGTAATTGTAAACGAACTAGCGTAAATAAAGATATATACAAGGATAAAAACGAATTCTAAATTATCACATGATTGTACAGGCATTCTTGTGTACGATAAAAAGAAAAACTTTATCTCGTTAAGAGAAATTGAAAAATCAAGTGTTAGTAGTCCATTGAAAGTCGAAATTAATTGCCAATAAAATGCGATCTATTAGCAAATGAATGTATTCTAATTTACAAAGAAGAACTCGAGTGTTGATATACATCATAACATTGATTGTGATGTTTATAAAATACGATAAATTATATATTAAGGAGTTAAGAATGCTAACGTAAGCGAAAGAATACGCACAAACAATAAGATTGAGGTCGAAACTTGAACTAATAAGTCTTGATAGAAGAAGATGCATCCTGGATGATTGTATAGACGATGAGGTGGAAAGAAGTATCTGCCAAATCTGTTCTATAATGCAATCTTACTTTCGTTTTTACAACTATTCAAAGCTATCAAACATAGTAACCTACAAAAAAATGTAATTGTAGTACGAAAAATTAGTTCCAAAATATAAATTGACATTTTCTGTTACTAAAAAATATAAAGAAGCACAAATCAAACTTCAAATTAATGGCTAACATTTCTATATTAATTTATTATAGAAAAGCTATTTTTTTGCATAAATTTTTGTATGGTTTGTAAATTATACCTGCAATTTTGTTATATTTATCATAAGCATATTTTATTTTCAATTTTCATGCATAAAATTTCTACAAAAAAAAACATAAAAGTCATGATAAAAATACAAATAAAAATAAATTAAACTTAAATATCTAGGGCTAATTAAAAAAATCTGCCTTCAGTATATTTTTTTTGTATCTATATAGACGCCTTTATATGGATAAAAAATATGAATATATTTATTAAATTTTAGTGGAAGTTTTTAAATCATTAATCAATTAAAAGATCCTTGAATAAAACTATTCTTAAATATTTCTAGATGATTTATTTATAATAACAGAAAATTAAAGAGAATATAGATACATACCATTTATTCCGCCGAAGTAAAAAACATGGTTGTAATATAGTCAAAGATTCGCAATTGCATATGCTCTGGAATATCTTAAACACCTAATATCTTATATTCAATATAACTAAAAAAACGTTGTTATACCCATATTTAAAAAACTATAGCTTTATTTAATACATCATTGCCATGGATTGATTTAAACACGCTTATTGTTTCAATTTTTTTATAATAAAAATAGATAATACATAGAAAGATAGTTAAAAAAATGCATTAAAACTTATTTTCATATTATGAACATAAAAAAGATCATTATTGTGTGCAAATAGGCTTTGTTAAAATAAAAACACATATGATTTATATGAATAAAATTAATTTCGTTTTATTTTTAAATTTTCTGTGATTTACGCTATTAAAAGGTCTAAAATAAACAGTTTTATTTTTAGATATTATCACCCCCAAATTAATTTAATAACAAGAAATATATAAAATGTTCTTATTTTATAAGAAGGATATTTTAGATCAAAATACCTTTTTTGGGAAATCATTTAAGATAACACAAGATATGTTATAAATAAAATACTTTGGGTTAATTATTACCTCATAATTCAGTTTTACAAAACACTCGAATTTCATATCTCAATAAAAAAATGGATTGAATCAAATAAAATTAAAAACACTTTCTATGTATTTCAAAAAAACTTTAAACATCTTACGGAAAAAAAACCTGTAATGATGTTTTGCTTTATAAAAATTATATACCTTCTTTATCATATGTTAATAAGATCCTAAAATAAATACAATAAGAGAATTGTAGATTAATAGTCAGTAATATTGGGAAATAAAAGTTGTAATTTTTGGATTAAAAATCATATTATTAATATTTATCATGATTTTTTTGATATGAAACATTAAAGCGTCCTACAAAGCTTTAAATTCAAAAATACAGTTACAGAAGCTATAATTTAGAATTATGCAAAATTTTTAAGATGTTTGATTTATTTTATTGCACTCCCAAAAAAAGTTTATGATATAATACAACTCTATGCAAGAAATATTATCTTCTAAACATACTAAATACTACGATATTGATTGGTATTCGAGATGTAGAAAAACCAATAAAAATAAATATTTATTTCATCAAAAAAATACACAAATAATAACCGAATCCAAGTTGCCTCATTGAACCTTAGTTTTAATTAACACTAATTATTTGTACCCGATAAAAGGGTAAATTTTCTGCTTTAACTAGCTTGACTTTAGCGAAACAATATTAAATGTGAGATTAAAATTTTATTGATAGAAATTTCTCTTGAACTAATATTTAAAAAATATACTTGCCTAAATGAAACCATCGCTTAAATTTCCCGAAATTCTTTGAAACCCTGTTTCTAATTTCTAAGAATAAACCAGATTTCATGCTTACTGTATATGACTTTCGTAATACTCGTTGTCCTGTATTTGGATCAATTCCATCACTGAATAATTTATTGTTTTCAGTTTTAAATATATCTTTGAACTGGTTGTAGGTGCTTAAATCAACAAATATATTTGAAGATGGATAAAAAACTGGATTTCTTATATATAATTTTGTGTAGTAATCTAAAAAAATCACGGGTAATTCAAATCCGTTTTCTTTTAACCATTTTTCAGCCAATATAGTGATTTTTGAAGGTTTATAATTTAACATCTTTAAAAGTTGCAATATTATTGGTGTGATATTTTGACGTATGTGAATCAATTCAAGATCAATCACTTCGGATAATTTTAAATTTGCATTAATAATCTTTAACACAAGAAAATCATCATTTAATTTTTCATTGGTTAAGGAATCGTAATTAAATTCGTATAATATTTTTTTGGATGTTTCTGATGACAGTAAAGGGTATAAGATACTTTTATGTTCTAATTTCCCTTCTATGTGCTTTAAGATTTTCTCGATAGAAGGTGAAGTTTTGATTTCAAAAATTTTATCTAGTGTTTCTCTATTTACAAGAAGGTAATCGTTTTGACCCGAAAAACTTGAAAATGTGACATCATATATTTTTTCACCAAGAGTTATAATTGAGACAAACTCATCAGGAATCACCACCTTTTCTATTATTTTCTTTACTTTAATCACATCTTCTTCACACAGAAATTTTTCAGGGGCTAAAGCTTTGTTTTCTTCGGAACACATCGACTGTGTAAGGAATGTATTAATTTTTTCTTTATCCGATAAGCCTTCTATTGTATTAGTGTACTTTACCGGTAGAGTGGATTCAAATTCATTAATAAGAGTGAAAAGTGTCCTAGGTGGTGGTATGGGATTACGTCTTAAGGTGTTCCTTCTTATTTTATTCCTCCCGGATTGAACATTCAAGATCATATTAATAATAAACGCATATGATGCAAGGAATCTCATAGACATATGTACTGATTATATTTTAATGTAAGTTTTAATAATTAAAAAATTAGTAAAATAGAATTTATACAGCCTTTTATGGTGTGTATTTTCTAATTTAGATTTAAAGACTTAATTTTTACGTGGAAAAATGGTTTTTCATCATAAAAATTTTCTTCTAAAAAGGTAAATTGTGATTCAAATTTACTTTTTATAGATTTTTACAAATGAAAAAAGGCTGTCTTTATAAATCATAATATATTATAGCTTGGAAATTATGTTTTTTATATTACATAGATGTTTAAACTCAAATTTATATCTAAAAAACACAAAAAGAAAGATGCAAATATCTTATAATTGCAAAATTTTTATATATTTTTTTCGTTTGACAGACTAAATTTTAGTTAATATTCTCATTATACCGCTGTTTATTTATTTATTTTTAATCTATATATTATAATCTATATATTATAATTATATAAAGTTTGATTTATTTATTTTAGCAATAAAATATGTGTTTTCTATACCTGATAAATTTTTATTTAAGGCATATAAAAAAATAAAATTGTTCATACATGCAATAATCCCTGTTTGGTACATAATCGAACATCTTCATTTTCCTTTATTGGTTTTATTTCTTGCACTTTCTGTGATGATTAAGTTCAGTATATAATAAAGTCTTGTCATGCAAAAATATAATTATTAAATAATTTGCAGGCCAAAATCAAACGGAGTTTATAATATTTTATTGTAATTTTTTAACCATATCTATAAAATACATACTTATCAGAAATAGCTTCTCAAAAAAGTATTGTATTTCTTAAAATCAATAATTTTCATTATTAAGTCATTTAATTGACGTTTGAAAAAGAAAAAAGCTTGTCACATTAAGAAATACAATATTATGATAATATAAATAATGTTTAAAGTGTTATTTAAACGTAAACAATTGTTAAAAATACACACAATAAAAAAAAAGAACACAATTACAATAATATATAAATATTAGAATAAAAAATTATTTTATTAGAAAAAAACCAATATAGTTGTAAATAACTTATTTCTATTATATCGTAAATCTTGTGTTTTATATAAAAAAATAAAAAAATTCATGCTTGATAAAGGTAAAAAATGATATTAAAATTCAAAAACTCTATTGGTTTAATATTTTTATATAACTCTCTAATGCAAATATTTTGTAAAATATATATAGTATAGCTTAATTTTGTGAACATACATAAATAAAATATAAACTTAATAAATAATTAGCACTATAAATTTGTTCAAGAAAGTACTAGTCTTTGTATTTTTGTAAGTAAGATTTATTTTCAAGTCGAAAAATTTAAACTGATTTTCTATGGACTTAAAAGAAAAAAAATATATTTTTATTGAATTCAATTTTTAATTATAAAAATATATTTGTTTTAATAATTGTTTGGTCCTCGCCATGTCATATATGCTTTTTAAATGAATTTTAATTTAAAATCCTGCTCTTTAAATCTGGATTTTTAAATTTTTAATTTAGAAAGATAACCTGTTGTAACTTTTTATAATATTTTAAATACTTAAATTTATATAGAAACATTTTAAAATAATCAAAGAGATATGTTTTTATATCGATCGAAGCAAGAAATAATTTGATTGAATTGTTATAAATTTTGTTGGATGATTTAGAATCTGAACAATATCCTATAAAATACTAGGCCAATATACCATAAAAAAGATTGCTTGCATAAAAATACAACGATATTTTATTTGGTCTGTGAAAAAGCGAATATATTGGATTTTAAACCTTTCCATGGTATAAAATTTTTTGATATGTTCGTACATTAACTAACATCGAGTAATTTTAGAACCTAAATAATATTATTGAAAATCATTTGCCTGCTAATAAAAAAAATTAATTGGACTTTACGAAAAAAATTGCTATAAATACGGAAGTTTTCTTAGAGATAAAATGAAAACCAACTTTAGATTTGTATTTTATCTGTTTGGACTTTATATTTCAACAGTATTATCTGGGTGTAGTGGAGGATCTGCACCGCCACCAAGTTCGTGTGGTGGAAGCGGCTCACCAGCAAGTTGCTCCAAACCACAAAAACAAAACCCCTCCTGCTCAAAATGTGATGCAAAGAATAAGAAAAAAGAAGGAAATGAATGATATAATTCGAGATTAAAAACTTATAAGCAATTTTTTTAATTTACTTAATTTAAATGCGTAAATGTGCAAAGGATCATTTTATAGATTTAATTTACAAAAATTTGTTGTTCTCATACTTACCTTTATGCAAAAATTTCTCCGATATTTCATAAAAAAACATTTAATCTATATCCTTTATGACAATAGACGAATATAAATTCTCCCTTATAATCAGTATATTTTTTTATGATATTTCAAATTTTAAGTTATATATCTTTGTGGTTAAAATTCGACAAAAATCCTAAGAATAAATAATTTATATGGTAGTATAACTAGAATATAGAGATATTAAAATTAAAATGCCTTACACATACAAGATTATTTAGGGGTGAATAAGTTTCGTTTATTAATAAATTTGGTTTTCTTCAACTAATTCTGACTTTATGAAATATTTTATACTTGATTGTAATTTTTTTCTTATAGTGATTTATAAAAAATTTAAAATGTTGGATACGTTTAATATAAGTTATAAGAGTAAAAATAACCTGAAAAAAGCACATATTTATATTTATTATACAGTTTTACATCTAGAGATAAAGATTACTTAGATTCAGCACTTATTAAACTATTCTCAAAAAATTTCTGCTTTATTATTTTGCATATTAAGATGTGGTGTTTACTTCCAAAATATAAACCATAAAAGAAGTAAAAATAAAAGCATTTTTGCCGCGAAAATTTTTCATAATATAAATTTATTTTTATTTTATCTTATTTTAAAAAATATCTGCATATGATATAACAAAATGAACATACAATTTATTTTTTATAGAGAAGTCAGATCAAAGTTTTTGAGAACTTTATATATCCATAAAAAGTCATTAAATACCACAAACAAATTCGTATTTTTTATATTTTCACACTAAATTATATTGAAAATCTTTATAATTTATCTATTCATAAAACTCAAAGAATTTATTACCGAAATACTTATTTTAGTTGTAAGAAAATTGATATTTAGTTTGAAAAATTGCTATATCTATTATTCTTTTATTAAATTTGGAATGCAGTAGAAGCGTACACTTTTATATATAAAATGTTTTTTCCGATGTGCATATTCGAAAAATACATTTATGGAAAAATTATCATTATTTAAATATATTTTTAACCGGGAAAAATTTAAATATGCATTAATTACTCAAAAAATTTATTATTTGATATTTTAATGCATACTTAGAATAATTATTATGACTAAAAATTATTTAAAAAATCACCTAGGCTAATTTTTTACGATAATACAGATACAATCAATAAAATTGCATTTTAGAGATACCGGAAAAGCATATTATTGTGGGTAAGAATAATTTAAACATATTTTACACAATGAAAACTGTTATTTGGACAGTTAATTTTGTAAGAAGAAAAAATATTAAAGTAGAGTAATTGTCAATATCATAGATAAATAGCAGCATTAAACTTTTGCGTTCAAAACATGTAATTATTCTAAAATATCGCGTTAAATAGGAAATTCATCATTAAAAATACAATAAAGCTCTCAAAAGGAAATCATATCAATTAAAAGTACATGAATATAGAAAATTGTTGTTCATAATTTAAAAACGTAACTTCCATTGAAAATTTTTTTAACTATAATTGTTTTCATAATTACAATATTATAAAGAGCATTGTTTATTTTTTAATACATCTGATAAGTATGTTTATATTTAATTTTAAAAATAGGCATATAGCGAAATTTTGTAAATTCACAGACAATTTAAGCATAAAAAACTATATATCAATGTTTGAAATTTATAAAAAATTAATTTAGAATTAATAAAAGATTAGTTAGTTTTATATGTGGATTAAAAAGAAAAAGAAATATTTTCAACAAATTTATTATATCATGTATAAATAACCGATAAAAATATGATTTTTCATTGGATGAATCATGTTTATTATTTTATCCCGATTTGAAAATTTAAAGTTTGTATGCACTGTGGTATTGCCCAAACTATGTGTAATAAATATATAAAATATAATCAATATCCGAAAAATATAGAAATTAAGGCTTATTACACTTTATATGCAAAAAAAATCAAATTGAAACAATATTTATTGTTTTTTTGTTATATTTGAATAATAATTTTAGCTAATTTTGAAATATAAGATTAAGTTAGAACGCAGAAAAACCAATTTACAAAAATTGTGTGATATTATATAGAATTATAGCTTATCTAAGATAATTCTATGTATTTAAACTTATAAATTGGCTTTATTTTGCTACGATAAATGAATTTTTCGTTTTATTTAAATTGAGCCGCAAGCTATTCAACTATGATAATCGGAAAGAATGCAAAGGTCAAACTAAAGTTTTAAAGATAAAAATTTTTGAAAAAAAGCAATAAAATCATTATAAAACTTCATTAAAATATAAATCGAACACACAAGACATAAAAGTAAAGTCATGATAAGAATTAAATTGTAAAGAAATGAAAGCAAAAAAATATTTGTATGAAGTTATAACGCAACAAGCATAATAAATGTTTGTGCTTTACAATACATTCATCTTAAAATGATAGAATAACAACATTTAAAATTATATATATATCGCTTATAACATATAATAAGACCACCAAAGTGTGCGCATGAAAAATATTAATCTGTGTTTTCATCGGCTAAATAATATCATTTACGACGAAATAACGTAAATTGTATAGTAAATATGTACATATATTCAAAAAATATCGATTTTATGAGCTCTACACTATACAAGTGTATAATTGGTACAAAGTTTTTTAATGATCATGATAAATACAAAATGAATAATCTAAATCAATATAAACTGTGATATAGACATCTGAAATATTTTAGGTGTATTTTGTTAGAAGTCAATTTGATTTTTCGTCGTATAAGAAAATTTGCAAATTGTTCTATGTTATCTATATTTATATCGATCTGTGTGGAAATATTTGGATATCTATTTTTTAGAAAAAAAAACATCTACTGGGATTTTTTTCTTTTTTAAAAACAATTTTCTATGTAATCTGCAAATTCTATTTAATACATCAGAAGTTTTTTCTTTTTTATCGTTAAGATTCGTGCTTTATTTAAGAATCGTTTATATTTTATTTAGATCTACAATTCTATTACCATGAATGGCTTTAATAATATTTGGTCATAATTTTTTATTTTTATAAATTTTAATTCTTATAATTTATTATGCATCATTAATAAAATCACAAAGGGAATAGAACCACTGGTTACCAAATATATTCTTTCACATAAAAAAAATTTCATTGAAAAAAAATCTGGTTGCACAAAACTCGCCATACCATAAATGATGATTTAAGTTATAGTTTTCATATTTATAGTTGCTTAAAAATACCATTGAAATATATGAAACTGGCATATAAAGATCAGTCTGTTTAATAATTTATAAATTAAATTTTTTTTGCGAATATAAATATCTTATCTGTTCATAGAGCATTAAAAATATTTTTCATCGCCTAAATTGAGACTAAAACTACATATAAAATCGCAAATGAATTAAAAAATAAATAAACATGACATTTAGTAATAAAAAATCCCAGGATATCGGATTTTACTGGGGGTTTTGTGCTTTTATTATATTAAAACCTAATTATTTGCAAAAAAAGCTATTATTCAGTGTACAATTTAGATTATGTTATGCAGTAGAATCATTCTCATACTGCAGATTTACAAGATAATGTTATTTAAATCACCGGATTTTTTGTATAAACTAATCTAATTCTTATAGCACAGAATCCTGCTTACAAATATGTTTCTTTTTTCGAATATAAAATATTTTAAAATATACTACTAAATTATTTTTATTTAATTTTGCAAAAGTAATAAATTTAGAATGAGGTTTCTAAATAGAGCAAGCTTTCTTGGGCTCCATACTCATGCATTTTATATTGAATTTTTGGTTTTTGTAATTTTTTCGCAAGAAGCGAAAATTAGTCTCTGAAAGACTATTCGTAAAAATACTAAAAAAATTATCCCCATTAGTTTTTTATAGTTTCAGATATACATTGCAATTTTTTTTGTGTTAAATTACTGGTAATGCATTTATGCTAGCGATTTTAAATATATAACTAAATATGAAGTAAAATTTTAGTACTTGAATTCTATTTTCCAAAATATTTGTTTTCTATCATATATAATGCGCATATGTATAAATATTTTCTTATACTTTGTATTTCATACTTTGAGATGATGCAAATAAATTGCTGAACGACTTTTTCTGTTATGGTGGCATACATCATGAACAAAAATCCAATGCGATTTTCATCAGAAACATTCTAGTGATTCAAATTGCAACATAATTTATAAATTTACATGGATTATTATCGCAACCAATTTTTCGCTAGTATTGTCGCCCATGAAACAGCCTCGGTGTCTTTTAAAATTTATTGGTCAATTTATCAAATTTTTTTACGCCAAATTATTCAAGTTGATTTTCCATCAATAAAAAAAGCTTTTGAGACTTTTAAAAACAATTTAAAAATAATTCAATTAAAACTTAGAATAATTTTTAGAATTATAAACAAATTATAATATGCCTTAGAAAAGGAACGATTTATTGTAGATACACATATATTCTTAGCTTATTCTTTTTATCTTGAATATATATTTTTCAAAATGAGCACAAAAAAGTTTGAATATCCATTATATTTATTTAAAAGTAAACTTGCATACACAAAAAAAACAATATAATGTATGCTCATACTTAGTAGATAAGTTTATGCCAGAGAAATACTTCATTTAAATTATATATTGATAATTATAATCTATTAGTTGTATTGAAATAGATTAATCTTAGTTCTTCAAATTATTGATCTTAAATAAGCAGAATTTTTAATTAATATCCATTAAATCGATTTTCTCTGATTTATTGTTAATTTAAAAACATTTTTTATAGATTATATTCAACAGACGATTTGGTGGAGTATAAATTGACCCTGAAATGTATATTTTTGCACAAAACATATAAATATAGTTAAAAAATTTATGATCATTAATAAAAAAACTTCAGTCATGATCTCGGGGTTCAAGCCTTCATTCAAGTTTATCTAGCCTTCAAATTTTCAAATAAATATTGCGACCTATAAATTGGTTTCAATGATAAAATCTAAAAAAAATGAATAAAATCAATCTGAAATTGAATATAATGGATCATTATAAAAATTTTTAATATTTTAAATATGTAATTTTTTTCGCATTGATAGTCACATTCATCCTTTTTTTCCATATATGTATGGAATTCAAACAAAATGTGGTAAATTTTGATTTTTTAAAACTTTAATTTTTTTGATATCGGACTCTAAAAGAAAAATGAATATGTAGCGCCCATCAAAAAAACCATTTTTTTCAATTTTATAGTATTAATTCTCAAATTACTTAAATTTACTACAATATTTATCGGTTCCTTAAATTTTTAGTTTATGCTGTAAAATGTTTATTTTGCATCACCGAAAGAAAATAACTATGATTATTCTATTTGTATTTAGTATTGTTGTTAATTTTTAGTATTTTTCTTTCTTACATCTCATAGCCTGATGTTTTTACAAAAATTTGCCACGTTACACCTCTTTAAAATTATATTTTTAGAATATTTTGATGAATACTTCATCACAGATTTCGTCGGTATTTTTATAAGAACAATTATTCTTATATTGATAAACAATTGTCTATATTTTTTTATCGTTTTTATTAAATTAAATCGATTACTTTAAATTATTATTTACCATCAAGATAATATTGAATTAAATAAAGTTTATAATTGATTATAGATTTGCAAAATGATATTTTCTTTTCCGTCACATTTTTTTTTCAATATGATTCATTGAAGCTATTGTGCAGAAGAAATTTTATGAGAATAAAAAGTAATTGAAAATACACGAAAATTCAGGAAAACTACCCTTTATCTATTTTCAAGGTTGCGACAAATATTTAAGCTAAAATGTTTTGTGAACTAGGTATCTTCCATATAACTTTTTTAAAAATTTTCTAACATCAAAAACACGCTATTGTTACTCATATTGATAATTTACCAACCAAATCTTATGTTACAGATATTTACGCTAAATGTTAATATAGAAAAGATTTTTTTTATCATACTAAAATATACGTACCTGATGCTTTCATTATTTCATTAATGAATTCAAACTGGCTCTTCCATAAAAGATGTGATGGATTATCATATATTATGTCTTGTAATTTAAAGCTTTATATGTCTTTTTTTAATTATATATGATTTTAAAGAAACATTTTGATTAGATTTACCATGCACAGATCATTTATTCACCTTCTAGACACAAAAATTTAGGTTTGTTTTTGTAACTTGTTTATCACAATTGAATTAAACGAGAATTTTCTAGAAAAACGATAAAAGATTAAAACTCTTCTCAAGTTTAACTACTGTTAATTAGCACTATTTTTGTTTCATTTTATTTTTTATTAAAACAAAATTATCCCATATCTTATAACATGGGACTGTGGGGTGACACGATATCATAGAAGGGACCTGAAAAGAACTAGATGTCACGAAACAGGTTGAGGCATATATTTAAACCTTGGGATTATGAAAAACCCTTGAATTAATAGGTCTCGAAAGAAGGAGGGGTATTGAAGAAGACTTTGGAGAGGAGAAGATAGTCGAAAGTATAAATACGCTGTGCGTACAGAGAATCAAGCAAGCTGTGCCTGAGAACAAAAACTAAAATTACGACTATAAATATAGCCCATAAATAAAAAAATATAAAATATAAAATGATATGAAATGCATAATTTAGAACATCAATATAGAATTTATCTTATGCCGCTTAAAAAAATCGAAGAGATTGTTGAAATTATAAGTGTTGTATAATTTAAGTTCTTCATTTTATTAATCGCAAACCTTTTTGTTTTCATTTTAATTCATTTTATTTTATATTGCTGGTATTTAAGACAAAGAAAATTACAGTTTTGAGTGTTTTTTTTATTTTAATAAATATAGATATTAAACAACACAAGGAAAAAAAGCTTAAATAATTTTGTGGGCTGCGTGACAATTTTATTTATTGATTGGTTACTTTGATTTTTAGCCATTAATCTTATTGAATTGATTTATAGAACATATTTGGATGATACTTCTTTCAACTTCATCATTTTACAATCTTCCTCAGTGCACCTTCTTCTTTACTAGCTTATTATTTAAAATGTTTTCCTCGATCTTATTGCTCGTGCGTATGCTTCTGTGTCAGATGAGATTCCTAACACCATAATATACGAATGTCAGTGGTATAGCAGCATTTATATTTCATGTTTGAAATCGTGATATCTAATATAAAAGGGTAGAATATTTGCATTCTTTTTTTTAACATCAAGCTGTTATATTCCACAAGACACTTGAACTCATCTCATTTGATAGAAGAAGAGAGGTTGATGAAGATAGATCTGGGGAAGGTGTTAAAAAATGTATCAAGAAGTTGTGAAATGTTCCCAATGGGCCGACTACGTCACAATAGATAAAAAAAACTTAACACATAAATAAAAAATACGGTATTTTTAACATTATCCATGTACTATTATGAACATGCTGAAAATTTATATACAAAATACAAATAGAACTGTGCTAAAAAACCAATAACATATAAAAAATAATGATGATAAATATTTTATGCTGGAAATTCCTAAAAAAGCATAAATATATAATTATTTTCTTGTGAAAGCAATTATAAATTACAAAATGGATTATAATATTAGAAGAGTAAAAACCTTACATCAAATTAAATTTTAGCAGAATTTATTGTATTGGATTTTATGCCATTATTTATATTTATATCCATCGACATTACAATATTTCAAGCTGATCAGAGAATTTCTTATTTTCTAAATATATGACTATCGAAATAAAATACACATCCGGACATTTACCCCTTAATTTTGATATTGTGAAATGTTATGTCAATTATGATTTAAATTAACTTTTAAAAGACGAGAGGCAAAACACTTTGATGTTGAAATTTATATTTTAATTATACACTATAATTTTTTTATGTCGAGAGGTGTTTAATCACTGTGATTCAAATTAATTTTTAAACGATATTAATTAATAAACATTGGTTTTGAAATTATCATTTTAAGTATACAATATAATTTTTTTATATTGAGAGTTGTTTAATCACTGTATTTCAAATTAATTTTTAAACGATATTAATTAATAAACATTGGTTTTGAAATTATCATTTTAAGTATACAATATAATTTTTTTATATTGAGAGTTGTTTAATCACTGTATTTCAAATTAATTTTTAAACGATATTAATTAATAAACATTGGTTTTGAAATTATCATTTTAAGTATACAATATAATTTTTTTATATTGAGAGTTGTTTAATCACTGTATTTCAAATAAATTTTTAAACGATATTAATTAATAAACATTGAAGTCGAAACTATCGTGGCATATATATTCTTGGTTTGGTTTTATATCGAGAGGTGTTTAATCACTGTTGTTTAAATTAATTTTAAAACGACAACAATTAATAAACTTTTATTTAATTATTATTTAAATATATTTTTATCTAAATTAACTTCTATAAACATATAATAGGAACTATTTATTGATTTTTAATGTATAATTTATTTCCCACTATATATATAAACCAAAAAATAAATACATTTAATGAAGTTAATGAATAATTATAAGATTCAATTGTAAGTATTATTTAAAAATATCTTCAAAATACAAATCGATTATATAAAATATAATAGGATGAATATATCTTGATATATAGGTGCATAATTAATTTTCCTTCTATATATTTAAACTAACAAACCCCTAGTAAATGACTGAAAATGGTAGACAAGAAGTTCCTGATCGAAAGAGAACGGAATCTTATGGTTCAGGACGTGATCGTCGTAGTAATTATGAAAGAGGTCGATCAAAGGAGATGGTCTTTAAAGAGAGAAGACCAAATGTAACTCCAAAGATGATGGTTGAAAGATTATTCCAGATTCAAAAGGAAGGCGACCTTACGCCCAGGTTCATTGAATTTCTTATTGTAAGTCTTACAATTCCAAAGCAAAGATTTATCGAAAAGGTAAGTCAGGATATAAGAACTACTGCCTCCTTTTTGAAGTACTTTCATGGCTCAGAAGGTTTTATCAACTACAGTGATATAACTTTACTTGGTCACGTTCTTCTTTATTGCCTTGATTTTAAAGACGATCCAGTTGCTGCAGAAGCCCGCACTAAAATCGATGGAAACGATATTTGGAATCTTAAGGATTATTCCAAAGACGGCATTCCTTTTGAAATTATAAGACAGGTTATAAGAAAAAATCCGAAAGAAACCGTCGAAGAGGTTAAACCACTAGTGGTAAATTGGTATCAGGGATTAGATAACGGTAGCTACTCAAAACCTTGATTAAAGTACTAGCCTTGATTTATGTCTTATGTTTTGTTGCTGTATATTTATTTGTTTAGCTTTAGCATTCCCTTTATAATTACACGACATTTATAAAATTATATATTTAAAAATTAATGAATATATCAATATTTGGCTTTCACTATCATTTTAAACAGAAGATTCTTAAAATATTCAATCTTTTTGCTAATAATTTCAACGGTCAACTACAGCTTAAAAATGAAATCAATCAATTGTTAAAATTAGATAAAAAGTTAAAAACAGTATTTAGACATAAAATGTAGGTTAAAGAGCTGGGAATGCAAATTGAAGAAGAAGCAAAAATCATATAAAAGTTCGAAACAACAGTGTATATATAAAATATAGTTATAAGGCTTAGAAATACCAGTTTTGAAGGACAAGCAAAAATTATTAAAAAGTTCGAAACAGCAGTGTAGATATAAAATATAGTTATAAGGCTTAGAATTGCCCGTTGAAGGTGAATAAAACTTAAGAAATAAAGTTAAAAAACAGCAGTTTAACTGTAAAATATAGGTAAAAGAGCTGGGAATTCAAGTTCAAGGAGAAGAGAATAATACAATTGAGGAAAATACTTGAATTTATAAGCCTTGATAAAAAGATGCAAAGAGAACGATTGTTAAAATAAAGCTATTATAAGAAGTAATAAGCAAATCCGTTTTAAAAAATAATCGAAAGTTTTGAATAAGCACAAAAATGCCAAAAAATAAAATAAACCCATAAACAAATCTCATTACATAGCTACATCTTTATCATTTATTTTTCTTAAATATTTTAAATTTAAATATAAAACATATTTGTTGGTTATCTTAAAATTTAACATTGATATAGGTTGCTAATATCATTTTTTCTATAATAATAATGAAAATAAAATTTATTTTTTTATCTTAGAAATACAATATCTGTATCTAAATAAAAAAAAAAGACCTTATAAAGTCTTAAAAAATATTATTATGCAATTTTTTGGTTTCTTTAGCCCACAGCGATTCGTCATATTTAAAAAAATGATATAAAATTGTAGGCTAAAGAAAAATCGAGTTCCATCAAACAAATTTAAAGAGAAATAATTATATTTCTTGCCTAAATTATTTTTTTCAGCCCAGAAATTTAACTGTTATATTAATTTAAATTCCTAATTTTAACTTGTTTGACATAATTTGAATTATCCAAAAACTGTCACCTTCAACTAAAATTTCGTTGGAAATAGATTTAAATGTTGGCAAAGGAGAATAATAATTTTGAAAATTTTATGAAATTTATTTTTTTTATCACCTTGGAAAATTTATAAACTAAAAAAATAACAAAAGGCTGTTATCAAATTATAAAATGTTGTGAAATCGGATAATAATATCACAGTTCCTGTAAAATATTTGAATTACACACATGAAGGATATAAAATAAAAATTACATGGGTTAATAATAAGAATACTTGGGTTATAAAAAGTTTTTCTTGCATTAAATTTTTCTCAAATGTTTATTTTATGTCGTAATTTAATTCCAGGGTCCAGGGGAGAACATATTTATACAACATCCCTCCCACTAGACGGAGTCCCATCACTTCCAAAAAAATATCCCTTCAAATCATAATGAGCCTTCTTCACTAATTTTCCATCGCTTTTTTTTCACCAAATATCTATCATTTCCCGCAATGCCCATAATTACCCCTTTATCAATAAATCTTCCTTTTTCATATTTATCTCTTTCCTTTAAATTTTCTCGCTTAGCAACTCGCACCTGTTGGCCCGTTACAAATTTCTCGTTCTTAATATTCTTAAATCTTTTCGCATATGATCCTTCACCTAAATTCACAATTTTTGCCTTTCCTTCGTAATCCTCCCACGCTTCCAGGGGAAAACATTTAATCCCCGTATGATATGTCTTATTATAAGCTTCTTGTATCTCTTTTATTTTTGTTTCAATATTTTCTTCTAACTGGTTTAAAAAACCTTCTTTCCCCCCACTCGATCACCTTAATCTTTTCTCTTTCTCTCTTTAATTCTTCCTGCACACTTTTTCTTATTTCCTCCTGCATTACTTTCTCTTCCATTCTCTTTTTCCGTTTTCGCTCTTCTTCTTTATTTCTCTTATCCAACATTCCTTTCATCTCTTCCCACGTTTCTGGTTTCTTACTTAGCACAAAGTACCATACAAATCCACTCTTACCTATCTGTTTCAACACATACCAGATTTTCTTCTCGTCTTCCTCAATGCCTTCGCATTTCATCATAAGTTTTACAACTTCAACTTCCAGAACGTCTTGTACGTCTCTAACCACATCAATGTGTTTTCATTTGTAATCTCCACCATGTCGTAATTTAATTCCAGGGTCCAGGGGAGAACATATTTATACAACATTTTATAAAAAGATGGTTTCAACATTTATAATAAGAATATCTTAAAATTTTTATACTACTATTTATTTGAAAAAAAACTAAAATGGTTTTTAACGCTTTAATTCAACTTTTTAGGCACACGTAATTATTTTTAAAACCACCAGTAACATGCATAAGTCCATAAATCACACCGTATTTTGTGTATTATTTATTTATCACAATCACATTTCTTTTTTTAGCTATACTAATATCCTCGCTTTTTGCTTTTGTAGTTTAAATTTGTTTCTTCAAAAACACATTAATATACTTATTTAGGGTAAAAAGAAGGTCTAAATTTCACAACAATAACGAAAAAAAAATTCAAGAAAATTTAACCATTAAAACTACTGTTGCTTATAAACAAAAAATACTATGTTCAGTATATATTAATCCAAACTTTAAATTTTTTATCAGTACAATGCATAAATTAGTAAGATTTAAATACGTAAACCACCATAGAAAATAAATTCAATTTCTCTATGATTTTATTAATTATGAATAGAACCGAAAAACCAAAAAAAGAAAACCTTTGTTGTCACAAACCGCAGATACTAAATTTTGACAAAAATGTATACTTAAAAAAATGAATATTATGCTAAAAAATATATGTTTTTTAATTCAAAAGAATGACCATAAACATCTGAAATTTCAAACAATATAAATATATTTTTTTATGTATTTTATAAGATCTAGCTTTATAATAGCATGGTAGACAATTATCTATTGTCCCCACAATAATTATTTCCCCCAATATAATGCTTTAAAAAGTTTATAATTTTATTATTATTTATGGACTAAGTTTATTTTTATCAATTTTATCTATTGAGACGTAGTCAGCCCATTGGGAACATTGCACAACTTCTTGATACATCTTTTGACACTTTCCCCTTATCTGTCCTCATCAACCGCTCTTCTTCTATCAAATGAGATGTGTTCAAGTGTTTTGTGAAGTGTGAGAGCTTGTATGTATGCTTCACCTCATCCAGAATTTATAACTCCTTAACATATTTATCATGAAATTTTGTAACAAGTTCATCCCATGTCATTACAAAAAAGTTTATAAAACATAGTAATTATATCAAAATTATCAGACTATAATTCACGGTACAATATAACATCATAATTTATTTTGTGTGTCATAATGTTGTTGCGAAGAATAGCAAAAGAAATTCGATGATATGCATGTGATATAAAAAAGGCTTAGTTTTTAATCAGACTCCGTAAATAGGGTCATTAATATAGAAATGATACAAATCAACCCAATTATGGCTTTGATTACTTGGATTACCCCTTGGAAATATATTAAGTTGTTTTAGATTCACAATAAAACGTTTAAAGAAAGCCTGCATATTTATTTTATGATCACTTAGCCTAAAATTATTCGCTGTATTCTTTAACGAGCATGCAACATAAGTATATGTTTTCTAATATACCATGGCCTTGCGTGAGAAGAATTATAGCTTTAATTCATTTATATCAAAGATTCGAACTCGAATTTTATACTTCATAAGCATCGCCACTGTACATATAACTGTATTATAATCGTAAACCCAGTTAAGTATTTGGTTAAAAATGAACTTTATCACCGATTCAATAGTATTATACACTATAAAATAATAATTTTTTTAAGTGCCCAAGATTATTAGTAACGCAAGTAAGTAAAAGCATCTGGATTTCAAGAGAGATTAGAATAAGATTAATGGTGGATACGGTCATTTTATATCATCATTATTTTATATTATTTTTTATGGAATTTCCTGAACGACTTTCTCAGGAATATGACATCATAACAATATAAAAACTTAAATTAATCTTTTTTTTTGTGTTTCTGATGAGCACGAAGGGTTTAATCATATTTTTTTTATTTTTATATTTAAAATAATATTTTCGTGATATGTTGCACAACGATTGCAGCATATATAATATTCTTTTTTCGAATAAATAAGTGTATCTATTAATTTTATTTATTATCATAACAAATTGTTCCATTTAATATTATATTGCATATAAAAGAAATTAAATTATAAGAGAAGCTTTAAAATTAAAAATTAAAATTCCAAGCTAACATAATAAATAATAAGCATTTGTTTCTAAATATCTTGTTATCATGTATATATAATGTATCTATAGAAAATAGGGCAAATGCTTTTGTGAATAAAAAGATTACCCCAAATAGAACAGTATAACAATATTTAAATCTTAAAAATAATTTAAAAGATTATAAAAAATACCTTAAAAAATATTTAGAATGATCACATCATTAAATACATGCGAGTTTATCATTTGGTAAATAAATACAAATGAACGATTATGCTTCATGTTATTACAGTTTGTTTTTTATCGCCACAGTCGTCACAAAGCTATTTATCTTAAGAAATTTTAATATAATTACTGTAACAACAAATTGATTAAAAAAATCAAATGGTTAAACAATTTAATATAAAATATTATTACTTTTAAGTGGATAAAGATATAGGTATGGAATAATGATAACAACATAAATTTGTAAAAAAGTGAAAAATCCATCTATCAGTACAAAAAATTATTTTTGTATACAAATCAAACGTATGAAATTTTATAAATTTATAAGAGTTAGATTTCTACAATTTTTAATATTATTTTGTCAAATACTGCATTAATAAAATTGCAATATATTGTCAGTTTTTTTATATATACAAGTAGTTGTATGGTTCAATTGAATAATGGTTTTTCAATATTATACATTTTATAAAAAATTGTGTGAATCAAAATAATTTTATTTAATAAGTATAATTACAGAAAATACTATTTTTTTAAAAAAAACATTTAAATCAAAATAATAAAGTTATGTTTTTTAAATTGGTTCAAATGCTTTCTAACGCATTCGAGTTGAATTAACAAGTGGATTATAAAAAGGAGTGCTATTTTTTTTTCGCATAGACAGCAAAATCGCGTTTTAATGTTGTTTTTATGGCTAGATGTTTTGTAGAAATAGTTTTGATGTCATAAAAATACAAATATTTGATAATTAACTAGTCAGTGTTTGGTTGATGCATCAAATTTTGGCTCTTAAATATATGATTGATGCAATAATATAAATATAGATACTCAAAAAAATCCTTGCGGTTTTTTCATATTTGCATATCGGCGACATATTCCTTTTAAAAACCAAACTAATATAATATTTTATTTTCCCTAAAAATTTTTTACAAGTTACGTAGGCCGGAATTTTTTTAAAATGCTTATCATACGTATGATATTTCTTCATATCCTACCAATTGTCACAGTTCTATCGATATTTTTTATATCACAACAAATTGCAAAAAAGAATCCTTCTAAAATCTTATCTATTTTTAGATATATAAATAAATGCATTTAAATAATTATGATTGGTTTTTAGGGCAATTTTTAGCCATTATTATAGCAAATTCTGATCACTTAAGAATTATTTAACACAATTGCTTAATTTTGCGAAATAAGTATAGAAAAATTAAACTATAAATATTAAATTGTTTAAATCATACTTTTCGCTTTTTAGACAATTCTACACGTATTTTGTGCATAATATACACGCGTTTTTTATGAAATTTATTTTTTAACAATAAAAATTCTTGATTTGTTCAGCTATTTTTTTAATATTTTAGCCTGACATATTTTTATAGATTCTATGACATAGTATAAAAAATTAATGTTTTATTTCTTAAAATATTTTTTATTATTTTACCTATTTTAATTATTTTATACTTTCCAGATATCCAGAAAATCAATTTCACAAATTTATTGGCGTAAAATTTCACCTTATATAAACACAAAAAATTCACACAGATAGATACTATTCGCGCTTTAAGCTAACAATTCACACGTAATTCTGCACGAATTACCCATACCTAAGATTTATTTTTTTTGATAAACAATAAAAGTACATGGATATAAAAATTGAAAATTAAAGCCATAACTGTTTGTCATTTTATTTTACTCGACAAGATTATTTACACATTTTTTTTCATTTTTAATTATTTTTAAATGAAAAAAAGAATGAGGTAGTCATACAATGTCACTAACCTATATGAGATATTCTTTTATCATGTTTACGTCTTATATAAGAAATATTATAAATCAAAAAATATAAGTAGTTTATAATTTTTTGAGCAAAATATGATCTAATTGGTTTTTTATTATATTTTTGGCAAAAAATAGTTATGTTCTTCCGATATGAATATTTAATAGACATTAAAGTGATCTTAAACTCGATTTTATTCTATGGAAAATTTTATGATCAAAAAAATCCTACCCCCTATTATACATGAATTAGAATGAATATAGTACATAATACGTTTATCCTGCAACACAATTACATAATATATACAACTTTACATTTAATATATAAAAATATGACAATTAACGAAAATTCGAATAGAAATAAATATAGGCTGTTTTACAAAAAAATATTGCGTCAAAAACTCTTTTTAATATTTGGAGTGCGAAATTGACACTATATAACAAAATTGTAAATAGTGTGTGGAGTTTTTAAACGTTATTTTTTTTTCCATTTTAATCTTAAGTGAATTTATTTTTTTAACCATGATAGTATTATATTTTATTTTGAGTCAAAAACTATATGCATATATTCAATCTAGGCTGAAATACATAAAACAAGTATATATTTTATTTTATGGTATTTTTATAAGAACTAGTTTGTCTGAACTGTAATAATTATTATGATTACATTAAGGTATTAATACCAAACATGTAGCAGAAATAATTTCAAACTAAAAAGATATAAAAATCCAAGTTTTTAGATCATCAATATAATTTATTCATGCTGTTTACATTCAATTAAATAAAAATATGATTTAAATTGCAAACACATTCCATTGCATATTTTTCCAATTTTATTAAATTTTCAGTATTTTTTTATAAATGAATTTTTACGCACATAAATTTCTTTGATTCTAGTTACCATATTGCTTTAAGGTTTTTATAAAATTACAGAAAAAGAATTAAATTAACATGAAATTTAATAAATGATGATACATAATAGAAACACACATTTTATTTTTGTTTTCTTATGATGATATATCTCCAATATCTATACCCTCGGTAAGTTTTTCTATTTTGTTCGTCAACAGGAAGGCAGATGATATAAACCGAATATCTATAGATATATCTTAAAAAAATAGAAAGATTATGTACAGATATTATTAATTATGGAAATAAATTCTATAATTTATGCTGTTGTTGTAAATTAGAAACGCTATATATTTGCCGAAAACTTTGATAGAAAGTGAAACAGAAAAATTATACAAAAACCACATAAGTTTATTGAATCAAATTAGTCGATAGAAACGAACACAGTAAACTGCTGTTTATTCTCTCAACTTTTTTCGCCACACAACAAATAATACAAACCGCAATATAGGTAAAAAGAAGGGTTGCGGGGGTATAAGTGCACATTCACACCCCATTAATATTTACTGGAAATTATAAAAACCTAGAAAAGAATCTATAATGCTTATAATTATGAGATCGTATAGTATGCAGCAAAAAAAAGTAAAGGAATTTCCATTCGAAGCTATAACCAAAAATGCTTTCGTTCTATTTGCGTAAAAAATACAGAAATTATTTAGATATAAATAAAGTGAACAAAAAATTACAAGTTGATCAAATTAATATGATTCTGGTCCTTTTAATATACGAAACTATACAATTTAGGGCATAATAAATTTAAAAGAGCTTAACGGCCTAAAAAGAATAGATACCACTATAAAGATATATTAAAAATAGCGTGTTATTGTATAACTTTGGTTTATTTAGTATTCCAGATAATAGCTTACTGCTTACTGTTATCCAGTATCATATAATTGAAATATGGGTTTCTATGTAAATAAATAAAATAGCATAGAAATTTTCATTTTTACAAAATACTTTCCATGACAATTTTGGTTCTATATCTAACTATAATAGTATTTTGTGCTTCTCTTAGATTCAAAATACACTCTTGAATATTTTCTAAACGCAGAATAACACAATAAAAATAATAGCCATAATAGATTGATATATTTCCCCCCTATATTCAATGAAATATATGTGATTATGTAATATAATGAACAACGCTTTTATTTTTGAATACCTTGGATTTAAAAATCAGATAATTGATATAAACATAAAAATTCAGCTAAATTTATATGTTGCATCATATATACACACAAACATACTAAAAAACACATAAAAAATCCTTTACTTTATAAATAATATCTACGCGTACAAAACTCAGAACATAATAAAATGGTTTTATGTAAAAAGTCTTTAGTTGTACAGACTTATATTTTCATAAAAATTTTAAACGTGGATTTATAATATAGACCGTGTGATATTTGCAAGTATATGAAGGAAATAAAATTTACGTTTTAAGTTTAGTCGCAGCAACCCGAAATTATTATTTATCTGCAAAGAATTATGTCTTTCGGGGATAGTTTAATTAAGTCTCATCCTTTCTAGTCTTAGGTCTTCTAACATCATTATAAGTTCTTCTGGTGCTTGATTGCCAGTAATATCTAACAATGATATTTTTGTGGAGTCAGAATCTCCAATCATCTTACTAAACATAGCTTCATTATAAATATATAATATATCGCACTGAGAATATTTACCAGTAAGATAATACTTTCTATTTTCTTTTTTTTCCATTTTCATTTCTATTTTTTGAAAATTTATAGATACAAGACTTTTATTTTCTATATATAATGAAAAAGTACATTCACAACAATCCACTTCCTTTGCATTAAAACTAATTCGATAATCACTCAATTCTAACGTGAAATCGATAATCCTATATCTTTCCATCGGACCAAGTTGGTATTTAGATTGACTGCTTGTTTTTCCAGGTAATATTTTCGATCCATATCCTTCTAACTTGCTATATTCATAGCTTTTTACATTTCCTAATTGCAAATTGTAGTTAATGATGTAGTTATTCGGCATTAAATGCCTAAAAACTCTTTTCTCTATTACTGAAAAATAAGAATAGGCCAACAACTCAAGTGAAATCCAATCATCTATTATTTCTGATGTTATCGCATCATTTTGATTTATTATTAGAATATTTACCGGTAAAGGTATTAACTTGTTATACCTTTCAAAAAATCGCATCAAATCAGTCATAATCATAGATCTGTCCTGATCAAGTAAATCACTATTTATAAGAAAGTGGAATACATATGATTTGCATAAATTATTTTTCACCGCCTTATCATTTATTTTCAACACATTTTTTTCGTTTTTAATAAAGATATCTAGCATATTGGATAAAATTTCCACGAAGTTTTCTTTCTTTATGCTTTTAATTTCCAATTCAAATGCATATTCATTCTCTTTTAGATAAACAGGGCTTTGTATTTTATTTTCAAATAAATCAAGAATTGTAGATATCAACACTTTACGCATGAAATTTATAAAATCAGTTTCTTCTAGAGAGAATGTATTTTCCCCCTGAATTTCACCTTCATTTACATCGCTATTCTGAACTATGTCACTTTCCTCCTGTTTATTGTCCATACTATATGTAGCCTTCTGACAAGCATGAATTGTTGCGGAAACAAGCATAAAATCTTCAGAACAGCTTTTGGTCTGTTTCTTTATTAAATTCAAGATATTGTTTAATTCATCTTTAGTTTGAAATATAAATTCCGATTTTTCTTCTTTCATATAAAATTCAAATAGCTGCATTGAAAAAATAATTTCTGGTATACCATCATTTTTATTTAGTAATGTTGAAATTCCGTCAATATAATTATATACAACTCTTTTTTCTTTCGAATCGGAGCTGCATAAAAAAAGACAAAATAAAAGTAATATTTCATATGTTTTCAAAGTTCCTGTTTGCATATCGAATATTCAGATTATTTCACGGAGACTTTGCTGCTTATTTTTCTGGTCTAAATCTAAAAATATATAAGCTGCATAATGATCTAAGACATTTTTTCCATTTAAGGTCATTATATAGATTATACAAATCAGTATTTAAGAAACATAAGACCAATATATTTATTCTAGTTTGTTCTATTTTTGACATCACTGATAATAATAGCAACAGTAAAAAAACGGAAAAATTAAACAAAATATTATTTTATTTTATAAAGTAAAATTATCATATTAAAAAAAAATTATGAGAGTTTTTCTAGAACAATTTGCTGTGAACATATTATTTTTCTAACAAACCATGATAATCGAACATAATTATTTGAACAAAAATTAAACAAAAAGTTAAAGTTTGGTTAAAAATGCATTTTGATTAAAAGTAATATTTAAAATGATTATTAATATCAGAATTATATGCTATTGGTCGATATATATTTTAAGATTTAATTTTTAAATAGACGAATCAGAAATTTCAGATTACTTATACGCATGGAAAATATATTCGTATAGAATAGGAAGTATTTTGCACGATAAAATTACACAATCAATATAATATATAAAATAAAAATACGTTTGTAGCTTATTTCTAAAAATAAAAATATATAACAAATCACAAAATTTTACGATTCTAAATTTATGATAGAATTACATTTATAATATATACTATTCAATGTATTCCCAGACTTCGCTAAACAATATTTTTTTTTATTGAATCTCTGAATATATTTTAAACATATGACGCTTAAGCTTTGGAATATAAAATGTAACTATTTTAAATGATTTTTGATTATTAAATTGATTTGTTGCATATTTTTGTGTTCCCATAGATGATTTTCCTATGCAATTTTTTTTTTTGTGTACGGTAATAGTTGTTTTATGCAATGTTTGGATTATTTATACAATGTATAATTCTTCCAATGATATTTTTGTAAGTTAAAAGCTTAACTTTTTTCAAAAGCTAGAAAGATACACAAACTACTTGAACCAAAATATTTATATCTTAAAAATCAAACATTTAAAATTTATTGTTTTAATTAAATTCTTATTATTATGAGAGGTGTAGAGGGATCATAGTAAACAGAGTAAAATAATGATTGCTGTGAATGAAACTTTAACCAATAAAATTAAAAATTAGTTTTACGAAGAAGATAGTGAAAATATATTTTATGAAGTATTCATTTATTGATTTGAAAATACATATTTAGATTTAGATTATTTAACATGTATGAAAAATAAAAATCGAAAATACTTGTAAATAGCCAAAATTTGTTGCGTGCAAAAAAAAAATTAAAATGAATTAAAAATGAAAAATTTATACTGCATAAAAATATAAAAAAGCCCCATAGTACTTTATTGAATAAATAAAATAACGTCTGTAATTTCTGGATATATCATAAAGTGTGTGATGTTCAAGTATACAAATCACCAAGAAGATCAATCGAATTCTTTTTTACTTTAATAAATATAGAATACCCGAGTTCTGTAAAACTATATTTATTTCATTAAAAGTTATATAATTTATTTTTTTTCAATGTGAAAATACATTCCTGTTAAGTCTGTTATGATTAGATACGGTTATTAATATCAAGTGAATCATATTTTATAACATCAACAGAAGAAGAAATTTTATAATTTCTTTTTTAATTTTTTTTTCGTGTTTCTCATATTTATTTTGAAGCAAGAAAAATAAAATAGATCGTATGTAAAAAAGCCAAAAATTAAAATTTAAGAGATATAATTTTGCATAAATAATAGAACACACAATATCTAGCTTTTAATGTTGAATCTGAAAATAGAGAAATAAATACAGATGTATTTGTGCTAACATTGGCACGGTTTTATAATTCACCAAAATAGTTTTTCAAGCTTCTACTACAAAATCTTTTTATAATAATCAATTGTTCAGCTTATTTTAAATAAAATAATCATGCCTTAGTAAAAAGTATATTGAAATCAATATATCTAAATTAGAAGATACAAAAAACTGTAAAAAGTAAAAGCGTTCTTAAAATTAAACTCATTAGAATGATTAGAAAATGGGGGCTAAGAAATATGATCTATTAGTAAATGAACAAGCCCTAATATATTCACGCGAAACCCAAAAAAATACCATAAAATATAACATACTATGGTGTGTTCACAGAAATACCATGTTTTGTGTATTAAAGATCCAGTCATACCGAGCTAAAGCACACGAAAAAGAATAAAAAATATTTAAACACCAGAATTTAATAGTATATTCTGAGAGTACACAATGATAAACATTGTAAAGATTATGGTACCAAAATAAAATTGATGAAGTCTGCCTACAAAGTGGTATAAAGTTTTGCTTTAAAAAAACAAAGCTAAAAACAAATTATTACGAAAAATAAAATAATTGAAATAATATAATAATATTAAAATCAGTATGTTGTCCATAAAATACAGAAAATGATCATTTTATTCAAATTGACGATGCTAAAAATTTTTTGGAATCCAAAATCGCTGGGATAGAATAGTAAAGATAAATAAAAATTTATCGTTTATAATAACACATTCGGTTTACATATATAAAGCATACGATTAAAAGATCCCAGCCGTCTGGTTTAAATCTTACATAGTTTTATCGATTTAAATAAAAGATTCACAATATTTTATGATCAAATAATCATGTTTATCATTAAATATGCACTTATAATTGCAATAAAAGATTGATTTATTGACTATATTATTCGTGTAACATTTTTAAGGTGCATGAATTACATTTATATTTTTTTTAAATTCAAATAATACTATTTTTGTTATCGCAAGTACTAAATTGGTTTTTTAAAAACTTTCTACTATAATGTGATGTTAATAGGAATTTAGAAACTCAATTTTCGGTAGATTTTAGAGCGTAAAAGTTCTAGAATAGTATTTAGTTGGGCACCAGTTCTTACATGTATAGTTTTCGATTTTTTTTTGTTTAAACAAAAAAGCCTTTTTATATATCTTGCCATTTTCCCTCCACAATCTCCAGTTTTTATGAAAGTTTTATCGCAAAAATAAAGTATATAACGTTTATCAAATTTAATGTTTATTTTAAAAAAACTATGATGAATGTTAGTATTATGAATATTCAAATAACAAATGTCTATTTCTACTACATTTTCATAAATTTCGCTTACATCGACAATTATTATACCACCGTTCAAGCATAAAATATAACTTACAGATCTCAGAAGTGTGCATTTTGCGTTCTCTTTCACATGATGAACGGTTCTACATGAAATTCCAGTATCTTCAATATCATCAAATGTAAATAGTTTATGCATGATTGTTTTTGAAAAAACACTGCTACCATCATCAGAAAACCTAATAAAGGAATATTTTGTCTCTATTTTTTTACGAAAAATTATATGTTGCAATACTGAATTATCTACACAATTCCGTAAAAATTTGACTTTAATACCATATAGTAGTAATATCTGTAAATTAGATGTATCAAAAAAGTCTATTTCATCTAAAAATTTCTTTAAATGATCGTAAAATTTGTTTCTGCATCTTCTATAGAAGAGTAAATCTACAGAAGAATAAAACTGTAGCAATCATTATTCTCTATGTGTTTATCTTTGATAGCATGAGCCTTTCGTATGTTTTGCTCATAAAAATCAATCAGAATGCTTCTAATACATGTGTTATATGTGTATTGCGTTTTAATAAAATGATTTTTATCTGTTTTAAACATATTTTGATTGTTCTGTAGATCTTTAGTTCCTTTCTCTATACAGTTTAGTATTTCATTTGCAATAAAACGGTTTCTAGCCCACCTTTCATCCTTTTCACAAATATCTTTTATCGACTTTGTATATCTCTCTTTGATTTTTTCATTCGTGTTAGCTATTTTAAAACGATTTTTACGAAAATTCGATGTAGATGCACAGTCTGTAGCATAATTTCGTATTGCTAGCTTTATAATAATATACTCTTCCTTTTCTCCCCCATGAAACTGTTTCAATCGCTCTATTTCTTTTATAACAATGTCTAGTTCCTCTTCTGATCTTTTATTAGTCTTTCCATGTTTTTCATTTATTCGAAATTTTAAAAGTAAATCAAAAATATACACCTCATTATATATCGCATTCTTTGTAAGATCTTTCTCTATATTTTCAATAAATTCATCAATGATATAATGTAGAGTTGAAAAGGTAGTAAAAATGACAGAAAATAAGGTGAAAATCATGTTTAAATGGGTAAATTGATTTTCTTACTTGTGTATTTCTAAACGAATCAACATTGTGATGTTTGAATGTTTTAATTTAGTCGTAATATAAGAAAATCTTTAAATACTAGCAGAACAAAATCTAATGTTATAATATATAGCATAAACTAACGAGTAAGAATATAATTCAAATTTTGTTACCAAATATTAATGTAAAATCTAAACATCATATAAGTACATTTTGTAAATTTAAGCCAAAAAATATATATATAAATATTTGAGAATAATGGAACTAAATGATTTACCTTAAAAAATATCATATGTTATAAAAAAAAATTAGAAATTAAAAATATTTAATGATGAAGATGGTTAAGTAAAATATTTGACCTATAATTTTTTATTTAAAAGATTAGATATCTATAATCTTGAAACAAGTAATTCTTAATTATCAAACAGGTAATTGATGCCTTCCAGATGCAAGATAAACAGTAACACTGGCTTTTCATCAAGCAGTAGAATAAAATACAGCTTAAAACATACACTTGATTATGGAGCAGTAACAATTCGACATGATTCCCGAACACACCAGCAAAAAAACAAAGCCGTAATTGGTACGATCGAGATGTTTTCCAAAGCGATGTGACGATTATCGTGGTCAAATAAAAAATGAAAATCCAATTCTTCAGCATTAATAATTTTTTTTTAAATGTATTGAGCATAAAAGAATTTGTATGATTTACACATGTATTTATTACTACGAAAATAATGACAAATATTACTTTATCATTAAATTTTTATTTTAAACAAAGTTCGCCAAGCCAAATGAAATTATTCCAGTGTTATTTATATTGGATTCAAAGAGCTCAAATTTATTTAATAAACATAAATTTTATGCATAAATTTGCCATATAACTGCATTAGATGCTACCCTACTCAAGAAGTATTATTAATTTGATGACCATTTTAGATTTAACATATATCACATATGTACTTGGAAATACTGTAATTACAGATGTAAGTGAGTTATTTAATATATTTATATATTAAATGTTTGGAAAATAATATTAAAATCGTATATATAAATTTTGTAACACTGAAGATGAAAAATCCATCACCCAGATTTCAGATTCATTTTTATTACTTTAATACCTAGTTCATACAAATAAAGAAAATTATTTGTGTTTAGTACAAGAATAAAAATATTTTTTGACGTAAAAAGGATAATATATTAAAATAAATAATCGAGTAATAATATGGAGACTAATTTATGCAGTAAATATGGGAAATTAGATAAAATAAATTATTACAATAGAAATATATTAATCGCAAAATCTAACAATTAAATTATAAAAATACGTTCATCAATTTCTGAAATGATATGTAAAAAACAAATTTATTTTTTTGAATTCGCAAAAATTTCTTACATTAATAAAAAAATCTTAAAAGATGTAGAATATATTATTAATTAAAAAAAGTAACAAGACATCACATTTTATCAACAAAATTGAGTAAATTTTTCATATTTTATCAAAAAAAGCATTTCCACATAAACTAAACATTCTACATAGAATATATATTCAATTTAAAATATTATATATTTGTTTCTAACATAATACAAAAAGCTAAGCATTTTTGCTTTAATTTTAATGGTCATGGATATCAGAATTTAAGCATTAGTTTAGCGTTTATCAATTTTTTTAATCATATAATTGCTTTATTCCTAATAAAAAATTCAAAAAGAATGATATAAAATGTTAAACCACGCAAATTATTACCACGTAGCTTGAATTATGTTTGTAAAAACAAACATACTAAGGTGTCTTCACTTTATTTTAAGGTCAAATAGGTAAGATAAAGCCTTGATTTATATTTATGTTCTAAATAAAACAGATACACACACATTTTATTTTATCGATATAAATTAAAAATTTAACATTAGATGAAATAGATCGTTATTCAAACATCTTGTCTTTAAATTTTTTTATATTACACACAAATTTTGAGTAAGCATATACAATAAAAATGTAGGTGCATTTTTACATCATTTATGTGTCAATTTAGTGTATAATTTAATTCTTATTTTTTTAAATAGATGATTTGAAAAAATCATAAAAGATGAATTTGAACATCATAGAATGAAAGAAAACCAGAATAAATGTTCTGCATCAATGTGTTTAGTATTAATTAGAATAATTTTTGATAATGGGTTGAATTCATGTTTTAAAATATATTAAAATTTGTGATAGACCGAAATAACACAGTGTCTATAGTATATATAATAATAATTCAAATTATATTAAAAGGTTTAATTTTATAGGAAACTGGGATTAAATAAAAAATTTTAGGCATATCTGCAGTATTAGCATAAACGAATTTTATTATATTTACAGTTAATTTTCTTTCAGACATTTGATTCAAAAAGAACGCTTAAATTTTTAAAAGTAGTAAAAGTCAGGTTTTTTTAAGATAATATTCTGCTTTTTTATTAAAAAAAATCATTTAAACATGTATCGATAATCTAATATGCAGTGCAGAAAGATTCAAAGTAATCCATCAATAGAGCTCAAAATATGCTTTAATCGTTCATAAAGCCGTCGTTTTAGAATTTTAAATTTTTTGCCCAAAACATCTATTTTTAAATTAATGATTAAAATAGTACTTTATATTTTTTTGCAAAATTCATGTGATTGTATCTACAATTTATTAACCGCATGCTAGGTATTTCTTTGATGACTTCACTATAAAGATAAAATATTTTATTGCAAAATTACAAGGAAATCATTTTTTATGTAATGAATGGAAAAAAAATCTTTTATTTAATTTTTAATCATGCTATAACAACAGCTATTTCAAATTATAATGAATTTTATAAAAAAATTTTTTTTTTTTAATTTTAACATGTTAAATATTGCAAAAATGTGAATGAGTGACAGATAACTGATTAGCTAAAAAAATATATGGTATCATTTTTAAACTTTCTGATGCAATAGCAAATTAGATTTTATAAGTTTAAATGACAACAAGATATTTTATAAAGCCATAGAAAAAAAAATTTAACGGAAATTAAAAATTTGTTGATAATTGCGGGATTATATCAAATTGAAATTTATTTTATTACAATCTAACCTTTATACCTATCAATACCAAAAGACAAAAAGTTTCATGTTATTTTGATCCAATTAAATCAAACAAAATATTATAAAACTATCTAATAACGACAATTATATATAATATTGCTCTTAATTTACCGATAATGTAAAAAAGTACACACATAGCTAAAATTTATGCAAAAAAGTTGTTGAACATGATTTTTTTGAATATTTCTCAAAATTTAGAGGGTGGGTAATTGTTTTATTCCTATGTATAGCAATGTTACAATAATTTAAATTCGTAATTAAACTTCTTTTATATCCAATAAATTCCAAATATGACTACACTATGTGTAAATTATAATATTGAATCATCTAAAATCCGTTTGTTGTGATTCAGATAAAAACCATCTTTTTTATATAGAAAACAATATCTGAATTTTACTATTTGATATAAAAATTCAAATGGTGTTTAATTTTTAGGTGTTAAATATACCAATCAATATTTAATTTTTTTCATTTTTCAGTTAAACGAACAATATATAAATTTAACGCATAAAATTATAATTTCAGGAATCTTGCAATAAAACAGATCAATTAAATTATTTATTTTGTCAAAGTAAAAAGCTGCTCAAAAATATTAAAAACGAACCCGTAATAGTAAGTTTTTTCTTTTATTAGATAATTAATATCCGAAAAGCTAGTATAACTATCAAATTTATAAATTATCAAAAAAAATATTTTATGCTTATGTGACTACAAAACAACCAATTCAAAAAGTAAAGATATAATGATAATCTAAAGTTCATATTACAAAATTAATGGTAAATAAATCATTAAATATCCATTTTTTTCATAAATTTATTTTAATAAACACTTAAATTGATAATTAAAATTATAAAGAGCTTAAAAATGTTTTTTTTATCATAAAAAAATTTCGAGATTCTATATTTTTGCTATATTTATAAGATATAAATAGTTTTTATTGCAACTATTTGAAATATATTCTAAAAATAAATCTTATAAGATATATGTCATCGACCCAGATATAACGATTTTGTGGCATGGAAATGGTTTTTTACAGCCATTTTTGCTTGCAAAAAAAAATTCGATTAAATTTTCATACATTCAACGCTTAAAAGTAACCGATAAAAAATGCATAAAATTTTATTAACAATGTATTTAATTTTGTTTATGTCATAAACTGTATCTTTAGAGAATTGAAAGGCCATTAAAAAGGAAATAAACTAAAAAAATATTGTAAATTTGAAATCATTTCTTTTTGCATTTTATGTTTAAACGTATCATTAAACCGAAAAAATTTATTGATGAGATTTTTTGTAATATATTCCAATAATTGAAGGATACGTTCGTTTATAAGTGACTTTAAGTTTAATATAATGCATAATTCTAAATTTATATATGAAAAATATTAAAAAGATTTGTAAATATCATACCTTATGCAATTTTCATGAAGAACAAAAAATTTCGAATCAGAGCATATTTAAATTTGTGCTTGATATCATTTAAAAATGCCCAGCTCATATTAAATATATTTCCATAGTTTAAATCTGCTTTGATTGGGTAATACTGGTTCCTGCAGTTGCAAAATGGCAGTAGAAAGTATGCTGTATATAATAAAGAACTATTTTTATTTTATAATGTTTACCCTGGTAAAACCGTAGTTTTGAATCCCATTTACGTAGTGATGAGAACTTCTTGCTTGCTAAAATACTTTCACATGATATAAGATGTAAAATACCCAAACACTCAATAATAAGTTATCATTTTTTAAATTCTGTAATTATGATATATAAACCCAATTATAGTTCAATGCTTTTTTTTAAAAACATAAATCGCACATCTAAGATAATTTGTTTTATAAGTTACTATAATCTAGAATTTGCTTGTTTAACACACACTTAAAAATATAATACGCAAATATTTGTGAAATATAAGTCAAGTTTGACATTGGGTTTAATTATATAGGTTTTAAACGTACATAAATACATTAATTGAAGACAATTCACGTTCTAATTTGTTATTTACAAAGAAAGGATAAGACGGACATGGCAAATAAAAAAAAAACAGCCCGATTTGTACATTTATATAATAAAAAAACAAAATTTTTATTTTGTAATAAAAAAAAGATCTTAAAGCGTATATACACACTTACATATTACCAATCGAGCATTTAAATTAGTAAAAAAAGTCAAATGCATCTTAAAATACTTGCGAATTTTTTATTTTTATTTATGAAGTATGTAAGCTAGTTATCTTGCTGATTATAAATATAAAGATCTATCGGTCTTTAGCTAATTTAATTTACCGATTATTCTTCTTTTCATTAGGATTTTTTATCGGTATATTTTGCGATTGTATTTACAAATTTTAGATTATAAAAAAGCGTGATATATTATATATTTACACATCATATCTATACTATTCACTATATCCTCTGCTCTTGAACTCTCTACGAATCCTATTCTTCTTAAAAAATCTATTCATATAAGACGTAAACCTAATACTATTGATTATAAAAGTGCCACGATTCGGTTTGTAAATTTGGATATTTTAGAAACCTTTAGTTTTAGCGAAAAATCATATACTTGTATTACTTTACATTTTTTCAAAGATGAGATACATGACAAGATTAAATCTTAAAAAACAGCCATTATATTTTAAAAAATGACATTCATATATTATGATAAATTTGAATAAAACATGTGAATTCAAAAAAGTGGGTGCACATAATATATATAAAACGTATACAAATAATTTTTAAATGATAAATGATCAAACTATGGTTATAATGTCTATATCAAATTTTTGATGATACTATAACAAATTTTAATTTATTGAGATCAACACATTATAAGTTTTAAAAATTTATGTTGCATATTATAATAGTAATATATTTTTTGAACAAAAAAAAAGAAAAAATAAATTTTAAACAATTATCCGTCAGTGCATTTTATTTTTAAACGTTGATTCTAATGTATATCACACGATTTAATAATGAAAATTCGCAAATATAAATCCAAAAATAACATAAAAAACATTTTTAGACATTAAAACACAAGATTATATGTTATTTGCATTGTTTTCTTTATTATAATCACCTTCATGTTGCACAATTATAAAAATTATCTTAAAAAAAATTACTTTGAAAAGTTATATGGAGAAAAATTTCCATCCAAATATTTCATAAAACTTAGTATACTGAATTTATCTATATTTTTTTTGCTTTATCGAATATATTTATGGTATAATTCGTATGAAGACTATAAATTTCTTCATGTATAGCTTATGATTTCTCGATAGAACAGATTTGACCGTTTCCTATTTTTTTAACTCATTATGTTCTATAAATTGCCCTTGAATATGGCCACTTCTTATTAAACCTCGAATTTATAATTGATTTTTAATAATATTACTTGAGCATACGTTTCTGCAGAAGTCTGCATCCTTAACACCCTAACATAAAACTTATTGTTGGTTTTCTGTCTAGTATGTAGAAGGAAAAAATCCAACTAAAGATTTTACAAAGCCATAGCCTCTTATAACAAAAAAAAGATATTTATGATATTTGACATTTTTTGATTTTATTTCAAAAAGAGTTTATCTCCATTTTATATTGTTAAATTAATTTTGTATATTATAAGAGAAATATTATAACTGTTACAGAATTAACATCATACCTTTGTATAAAAACATATAAAAGCATTAAAAAGTCTACCTATGATACTTAACTTATTTTTGTAAAAGCATATAGTACATCTGCAATTACATGTAAAAGCGTCTATTACATATGATTTCAGCCCCTTCTTTCAGCAAGAAAAAAGAACGCACAGAAATTGTTCTGGTCGACTTTATGTTGAATAAAATCGCTTTAAGATATTTCTCAGCCAGATTTGATATGCGTTAGATTGCATATGATGCCGTGTTAATAGTTTTTTTTTGAGCATCATAATTTGTGATCGATATATGCAAGTAGTTTTTATGAAAAAAATAGCCTTAAGAGAATGTTTCTATTGATATGATAATAAAAATAAGGCTTATAATATTTTTTGAATGCTTTTAAAGCCGAAGCTTTTATTTAGGAATAACATTTGTAAACATTGCGTCAAAACAGTAAGAAATTCTCTTTTAACACGATGATAAATGCTACTAGTAAAACTAAATGTTTTGTAAATATAAATTATTTTGGTTGAATGTATTTAGATAATTTTGCTTTGATCAAGCAACCTTTAAACCAGAATTTTGTTCCCATGCTTATTGTTTAATCGCGAATATGAATAAATCTTAGGTATTTTACGTACAAAAAAATTCACATATGAGATATAAGATATAAATTCTAAATTGCTGCGATATAAAAACATTTATCATTTCGTCTTTTATGATAAAAAATAAGATTTGAAAAAAGATTTATTGGGTAAAGAAAACTCTGATGGGGTTTTGATAATTTATCAAAGTTACAATTATATGAATTTTGTGGTTTTAGTGTATTAAAAAACACTAAAGTCCACATAAATTTCGCCTTTTAATGAAGCTTTGATGCATTAATAGAACTTAATATTTAAATCATATATTTTCTCATATGAATTTATGCAGAAACCGTTCGTAAACATATTTTTTTAGACAAAAAGCCCTAGAAATACATATGGGTAAATTTTAATTTTCCATAAAATAAAATGGTTTGTTAGCACAACTAATTTATGATGTAAACATGGCCGAATCATCATTTCGCACCCTGTGTTAAAGTATACAATTCAAATTTAAGACATATATAGATATAATGAATTTATTTATTTTAGGCCTAAATTATTCGTGTGAATTCTAGTTCTTGTTCTCAAGCATAATTTGCTTGATTTTTTGTGCGCATAGTGTCTTAATACTTTCGGCTATTTTTTACTTCCTGAAATCTTCTTAAACACCTCTCCTCCGTTTGAGACTTATTAATATATCGTTTTCTCAAACTCAAGTTTTAATATATGCCACAATCTGGTTATTTACCTCGAGTTCTTAAAATTGACTTTGTATTATTGTTATACGACACTGTCATAATTTTTAACATATGTAATAATTTCCGTTATACACCAGTAAATTAAGGATCTTCTGATGATAGCAGTGAATACTTTCTCGATTTTATGTTTTCAACAATGTTTTTTACAAAGATATAACAATTAAAATGCAATTATTAAAAGATTTTCTTTTTTCATTATAGATATTTTAAAAATAAACTTAATCTTTCGAGCAACAAGATCGGTGGAGGCCTTTTTGCTACTAATATTGATATATTGAGAATGATACATATTTTAAATAATAATACCATCGATTATTTCTCGATCACACTGTTTTAATTCTGAAATTGTTTCGTCTATATATTTTGAATTTCCAAAGGATAAGCATGATCTTATATTTATTCCCAAAACAAAATTTGAAATATAATGTCTTTATAGAGTAAAAATATATTTCTACAGGTTAAAAAGATTTTTACACATCGTTATATGATTTTTATTGATATATTATTTTCTTCCATCATTTTACTGAAATGTAAGGGATTATTTAAAAATTTATAGGTTTTGTGTTTTTTGCTTAGTGAAATTATTTCCAAACCAATATCTTCATTACAAAATACCTAACCATAAATTTTTAAAATGGGATTAGATAACAAAATGGCTGTATAAGTATCGCAAATGTGTTTTTCTAACAAATAACACAATTTTTAGATTAAAGAGTTTTTTATAAATATTAATTTTGATTAGCATAGTTGTTAAAACTTTATTGTATTTTGTAAGCATGTTTTTTCTGGATAAAAAGTGCTTTAGTTGTTTTTCGATATATGGAAAACTTTATGATATATTTTACAATAAAAAAGTATGTAAATGACAATTCAATATTGATTATTTTTTTATACATTGGAAATATCATGATTTCATACGCATTAAAATTGAATAATACAAATTTAATCATGTTTTACGTTCAATATCTTTTTTTCAATTAAAAATTCTATAATAGGATCTTATTTATTCTCTAGATATCAGAATATGATAATATAGGATATTTTATGGATATTTAATATAGGATATTTTCTGGATATTTAATATAGGATATTTTCTGGATATTTAATATAGGATATTTTTAGGCTATTTAATACAAATAATATGTTTCCTATTTATTTGATTAAAAAGCAATAAAAATATAACTTGAGAAACAAATTATTAATGATTTATCATACATTGTATAGTATAGTAAGAGCACTGCGCAATACACCAACAAAACCTTCTACATAACATTTAAAGTAAGATTGTCAATATCAATGTAAAAAATCCCTTAAACTATCCATAAATAATTTTTATTTACCTTTAAAAAAACTAAAAAGGTGAACGTAAAAATTTTTTTTTTAACTATACAGAGAATGTCATATTATTTTTTTTGTGCCCTTTTTTTTCTTTCATAAATGCATAAGTCGCTGCTGTAAATATATTTACGTCCATTTAAAAATAATTTTTAGTGTTTAATGTGTATTGAAATATGTTAATGTATCTTTTACTGTTATATTTTTGAAAATCTCTCGTTTTATTATTTGTTAAAGGTTGTGGCATTGTTTTTTTTTGGAATCGCTTGATAAAATTTTTATTGATATACTATGAGAGTTCATGATAATATTATAAGGCAAGATTTTTTATTGCTTGAATTTAATTATGCGGAATCCTTTAGAAAAATGTTTTTATCATCTTGAATTACAAATTTGCCTTTTTTTTCGCATACCCTAATGATTATTCAACCACATCGTATTGTATAATTTAAGTTAAGTTTTAATAAACATTGCGCTTAGCATACTATAAAAAAATTATCGCATAATATTCTACAATTTGAAGTTCCAATGACTTCACCTTTTCTAACAGAAATGAAGGAATATTAAAACCCATTTAACAATCTTCAAAATACCCTTCTGACTGAAACAAGGCGAAAGATGCTCAATATAGCTCTAAAAATGATTTAATAAAAAAAATAAATATTCAGATCGCATCTCTGTACTTTTGAACTAAACCAAATAAAAAAAATCAATAAAAGTGTTAGATTATTTTTTTCCATATAGACTAGTGCCAAAGCTAAATACTATTTTAACCAATTTTGATTAGCATATGCTTATTTTAAACGCGTATTTTTATTATTTACCCCGTAAGATAATTAAATCAGTTATTATTGTCTTTTAAACCCTTTCATCATAGATTTCATTTTATAAACATTTGTATTTTTTGAAATATAATTGATTTTTTTAAGCTTGGAACTCTACAAATCAAATATTGTTTAACAATAGTTTTAATTACAGATTCATGTCTTTATTCGCTTGTGTGTCAAAAAAATCCATGCAATAAAAGAACTTAAGATACAAGCACAGAGAGATACAGCAAGTCTATTGATAAAACGTTAAAATAAAGTCGGATCTTCGAAATTATCATATTCTTTTAGAAACAGGCGCGAAGGATGAAAATCACAATAATAACCTCGTATTCTTCTGTATTTATTTTACAGATTTCGGATATGCTACATTGGCATTATAATACCACAGAATATTTCGAGTTTAAAAATTTTTCTGCTGATCATGATTTTTAATGACGTCTCTTAATTTTTTTGGAGGTCATTAATGGTCACATATAATAATTCACATATATTTCAAGTATATTTTCAGCTTATCTATAGTTTAAAACTCCGTATTTAATGTTTAAGTGATTTATGAATATTCTATTTTAAAAACAATTTAATCTATTATTTAGGTATATTTTCGATATAATTTTGTAGTTTACTATGTTAAGTAGTCTATTATTCCATTTTGCAATCACCCACCAAATCTTTCTCTTTTTAATTCATAAATTACATTCTAAGTAATTTGAAACCGATAAGAATTGTATCGTGCGAAATTAGTTTAAAAGATTTATAATTTAACTAATTCTAAATTCTATAGATACAATATATTGATTTTTATATGCTAAATTTATATTAAATATTTTTGATCTCTTGCACAACTTGGTTGATTCGCTAACGCGCACAGCGTATCTATACTTTTGGTTAATTTCTCCACTCAAAAGTCTTCTTCAATTCCTCTGCTCCTTTAGAAACCCATCAATTCAAGGGTTTTTCTCGATCCCAAGGTTATATGTAGATATATTATATATTAAATAGAATTAGAATGTTTATTTGCGTCTAATATTACAATTGAGTGCATCAAAATACCATAAGTCGTATATTGAGGAATAGGAATGCCAAATGAAGCAGAAGTTTACGCAAAAACAACAAGATCAGAGTTAAAACTAGCACCGTTAAGTATTGAGAGAAGAAGATGCATAAAGGAAGATGTTAAGGATAATGACCTGGATTGAAGTATCAGCTAAATCTTTTTATAGAGAAAATACAAGTTTTTCTTATACATTTTTAATAAGCTGAATATCAAATGCCCCAATACATAATAAATTTAATGAGTTTATTGTAAGACCATTAACAGAGTGAAATATTATTTTGGCAGCGCACAAACATATCTCGTAATTGACGAATATATTTATTTTATATAGGATCTATATTTATCATCCAGGTATAAGTTATATTTATCATCCCATTCTCAGTAACATATATGTATACTTGCCAAATAAATTAAATTTTATTTATGGATTTATTAAAATATTATGATTAATTTTTTTTAAGCTTAACTTTACCGATTTCGCGTTGAGAAACACACATTCTATTTTTTAGCCTCTTTCAATACCAAATATTCAAAGTTTTATTAAGAATCCAAAGTTTGAAAATATGCATCGATTTGGCTTGTAACATATACACAAAACGATAGTAACCGTTTTAAAATAACAAACAATTCTTATTTTTTTAAATCAGCTCTAAAAAACCCGCTCAATATTAGATACATGCAGCTTTTTTAAGGCTATATATATAGTAGTCATTAAATTGATTGTTTTCTAGCAAATTTTGTCTGATTTCTCGTGAGCACAGTATATATAATTTCGGCTATCTTCACCTTTATAATCCTTTTCAAGACTTATCTTCTTTCTGATAATATTATCATAGAATCTGTCATAAAATCAAGGTTTGTACATATGCCTCGAATTGGTTTGTTACAATGAATTTCTCCAAGTTGATTTTTCTATACTTTACCGCATCTGTCTTAGTAAACAATAAAAACCTAATATTTATAAAAAAATAATGATTGATTCATATACTTGTAAATTATCTATATTTATTTCGGCTATCTTTTTTCTAATTATAGAAAAAGCTTGCAAATTTAGATATGATATATATCATTTACTAATATTAAGGGGCATCTATATGTTTGCAACAACTAAATGGCTAATGATTATATGTAGATTGTCTAATCTATATTATACATAATATATTAGCTGGTCTAAATTTGTAATTGTTCTGACAATACATGTTATGCTATTTTAATTTATTTAGAAATTTTAAAAAATTTTGCCATTCAACTGCAGTTCATCCGGATCATGCAATTTTAAAACATATATTATCTTGAAGAAAGTTCTTTTGCATTATATTTATAGTATAATATGAGTCGTGTGCAATATAAAGTTATGTTTTCTATGCATATTTCAGTTACTAATTAAATGTTAAAATACCCATAATTCACTAAAATTCTTATTTATTGCAGACATTATATTATCTTAAAATCCATAAGTTTTATGTTATTGGAAGTATTTAGATCATTTTTGTCTTGATGGGATTATTTTTTATATCAAATTTATTCTAATAATGAAAAAAACACGTAAAACTAGCATATCTTATTTTGATAAATAATACCATTCATCATGTAGAATTAATTCATAAAACAAATGAAACGAATCAAAGATAGCCAAATTACGTTTTAATAATTATATGTTGAATCAATTTTTTTTTATAATTAAAGTTTAATTTTACATTATACATGTTTATTTGCTTTTTTGAACTATAAACAGTTTTTAAAAGTAACTTAACTACATTTAAATATAAAAAATTTGCATATTTTTGTTCGTATTTTAAAATTTACATATTTTTCTATTGAAGTGCTAGATGTAAATAAAATATATACAATGCATTTATTTTTATGTATTATTTCTAACCATATCGGCGATAAACTATTTATATATTTTGTAGCAAAAAATATCCAAAATTCAAATTTTCAGCATTAACAATATAATCAATAACATAAAGTAAATATGTTTTATAACATCCAATGTAATGTAGTATCTTATAATATAAAGGGTTCAAAAATACGTTGATGAGAGTGTTTAAAACTTTAAAACTGCACGTCAGACTATATGTTGATAGAACTAAGCTTGTGAGATTTAATAGCCTGTAGTTTCATAGCCTATATAAACCAACAAAAAGTAGAGTTAACTGTTGATTGCAAAAATAACACATATTTATGTTTTTAGTGTAATCTATAATAACTTTATTTAAACTTTTATACACTAAAAAATAATTCAAAAGTTCGTGAAAACAAACTTCTTGCGTTTGAAATAGAAGACATATGTGATATTCTGCATTTTCCAAGTACATTAGCATCTGCCGTTCCTTATTATTACGAGTTTTGAATTTCAACATTGTATAAAATAACAAATTGACATCTTTATTTATTTTAATTTTTAAAATCAACGATTTGGTGAATTTCATATATGATATTATGCTAAAGCTGTTATTGATATCGTATCTAGCAATATTTAGATTTTCAATAAAATTCATGCAAAAAAAAGAAGATAACACATAATAAATACTTTACGAATTTTGCTGTTAAATTGTGAATTTTAGGCATGTATTCTATATATTGTTAAAGACTTCATACATTTAGTCCATTGTTTGTCACGAAGATCAATTTTTGATTATGACGACACCATATGGTGAACTATTTTAAAGAATATTTTTATTAATGATATTTAAGTTTTTTTGTGCCGTATATTAAATGTATATTAATGATCTCGTTGAAAGAAATATAATCAGCCATATATTTAATATACTTTTATAAAAAAACACTGCATAAAACCTAAATTAAAAAAATTGTATTTTTTTCATATAAATTTTTAAAAAGAAATTATTAAAGCTCTTTTGTGTTTGCAAACATTGTTTTTTTATCGTAAAAATTACTTCATTTGAGAAGATGTAATTTTAAAAATTTATATCAGAAGCAATATACTAAGAATATATATATATTGGTATTTATATAAAAAGATGTTTCATGGCACAGATTTCTGTGCAAATGAAACCATTCATGTGAAAAGATTACCAGTGTCATGTACTACATAATGTAAATATAGTATTTATTGCTCTTTTTTTCTTATTTCATACACAATCTTGTCATTATTGAGCCTAGTTTTTTGTTTGATTTAATGGTCTCGTACTATATTCATCTTTCTAAAGGTACTGTTCATTTTTATTTTTTATAAAACAAGTACTTAATAGAATAAATTAAGATACTAAATTTTAGAATTTTTATTATATATCAATATACTTCTAAATTCATTCAGCTATTTTTGCAGCGAATATATTTTTTTACCATCAAAAATCGCTTTAAGTAGCAAAAATATAAATTAATTTGAATGAATGTTTTTTAACATCAACATTCATTTTTAGTAGCAAAAATAAAAATTATAATGAATGAAAATTTTTTCTATTAATTATTTGATAATAAATATCTATATTTAATCCATCTCAAGCACAATATGACTAGTCTGTTGGAATTTTAAGATTAATACTTTTTTATAAAATTTATGAACTAAAATTTATTCTTTTTTATCTCTATGCAAAGATTATATTATAAAGTATTAAATTCAATACGATAGTGTGATTATTTAGCAATTTTTTATGCCTTTTTCTTCATTTAAATACTTTATGCAAAATTGTGAAATTAATCAAACAAACATACAATATGTTCTATTTTATTGTTTCGTTTTTATTTCTCTAAAAAAAGATTTGGTAGCAAATCATATAATTTTTAAACATCAGTAGTATAAATATATTACGATTGCTTTTATTAGATAAGAATAAAGATCTATCTTATCATATTTTAGTCTATATAAGTTTTTTGCCTTTGCACTCAAAATTTTCTTTTGAAAATATGCTCGTAGAAATTTTTTTTTCCAAATATAAAATTTTGTTATTTCTTTGACCATGCGCAGGTGTATTCGTAAAGTTCTTGATTATATTTTATTGCTGCCATGTTTAGTAAAATTATCTATACTATATGCATTTCTTCTAATATATTGAACCATAATTTTCCTTAACTACTAACTAGTATGCTAACTGTTTCCCCCCTATAATGGTATTGAATATTGTTATTTTCAAAAAAATGATTTTAGGAGACAGAAAGGCATTACATCAGTTAATATGTTGGCCTTATATAAAAATTATCAATTTTTTTAGAAAAATATATAAACTATAGATTATATTGGCCATGCAAGATTATTTTTTCATTTTTAAATAACTTAAAACATTCATTTTTTTCTACTTTAAATTATTATTTTCAAAGCTTATTGCTTTTTTTTGGTGCTAGATTAATTAATTATCAGAACTTTATTTTCTGCTATTTCTATTGCATCCATAGCCTTATTGTGATTTGATCGAATAATTTAGAGTCTCTAAGATGTTATTAAAGACACCAGAAAATTCTTATTATTTTAAGCTCACTATTGTTGAAATAAAATATATATTATTTGTGCAATTGTGTTGTGTTATTTATTTAATAATAAAAGCGGTATTTCGTTAGATTTACTGATATTTAATCTGTTTTATTATTTTTGGTTTCATATTAGTCGATTTTCTAGCATTAAAGCATATATTTTAGGTATAAAATTGACATTAATCGTGTAATTACAAACACATAAGAGTAATTCAATGATCTTTTATTTTTTTTGCAATAAAGCATTTTTCTGATTACTGAATTTATTTAGATTTATATTGATGGAATTTCTGTATGTTTATTCATTTAAGGATTTAGAAAATATGCATTTTTTATAATAAATTTTTAATTTTTGGTTTTTTTGCGTAATTTATCTACATAAATTAAAAAATTGTTTTATAACCTCTAAGGCATGTTTTTACGGTCGAACTGTACTTTTGAAAATGTCCATTAGCAATTAGGATAGCCAATGCCATATATTTGCACATATATTAATTTTTAAATGATCATTTTTGCATATTAGTTTCTTTGTACCTTTAAAGCGAAAAATAGACAGAATAAAAACAAGCGCGAAAATAAAATTTTTATATGATTTTAGTGGAGTGCGATATGGAAATTATTTTCTATAAAAGGACAAAAATTTATATATTTTAGTAAATATCATACACTCTATAAATAAATATTTTAAAAGAAAAAATTATTTTTATCTGATTCTGTATAAAAAACCCATTGTATTTATGGTAAATATCTTATCCTTGTTGTTTAAAACTTGAGCTATGATAAATTTTTATCTTGTAATATTTTAGCACATTTTTCTTATATTTATAAGCTATAATTTTATTAATTACTCGTATCTTTATTTTATAGTTATATGTTTTTTGTGAGCTTTTGAAATGTATACGACTAGATGTTGTAAACCAGAATTCCGCATTTGATATATCTTTTATTATATTAAGGTACTGCTATTCGCAAAATCAAAATTTTTCGGCATCATTTAGCCCCTTTATTAGATTATTTGCGATCGTACATAGCTAAATAGTGATTGATTTTTAAGATTTTTTACGACACAACTAAACACTTGGAATCAAAAAAGCGAAGAAAATATGGAACTATAGTATGCCTAATGTAAAATATAACATAAGAAAATGTATTTTCACAATGTAGCATGCAGGTTAGAGATACAATTTTATGTTGTATTATAATTATTATAGCTTTTTGTGTACAATTTTTGCTAGTGAGCTTGGTAATGGATTCTTTGTGTTTTTGTTGATAAATAAAAAGAATCAGCAGAATCGTCATCAGTATTTTTCAACAAAAATAATAAATTAAGATCCCTTTTTCTAAGAATATACAACATTTTTTTTTTGAAAAATTATATATAATAATCTTTTCTATATGTAACAATAAAAATGGTGACCTAAAAATCTTGTTGAATGCGTTTATTACATGCGTTATTGTGTTGTGTCCGTACTAAAAACATACTTTGCTAGTATTTTCGTACTATACTATAATATTTTATAACTTAGCATATTTATCTCTTGCAAGCTTGTTGCAATTCTCTTTAACGGTTGCAGAATTATCTTTTTTATATATTAGCTAATTGTGACTAAAATTAAATATCAAACATTTTAAAATGTTTTCATTGTGGGTTACCGAAGTTTAGTATTTTGATATTGATCAAATATTACCTTTTAGATTTAAAAACTGTTCTACCTTACTCTTATGACATTTACGAGTTCCCATTTCCTAAGTTTTAAAACATTTCAAACAGATTTTTATTTAAGTACCGACTCCCTGTATCAAATACCTTATGTATTTACCTTCTATTAAAAATATAAATCTGAAATCCAATTTATCAGATTTTATATGCATTTTGTATTTGAAAAATAATCTCGATTATAATAGTTCTAAACCCCGATTATCAAATATTAAGTTATATTAGTTGTCGCGATACATATAAATTTAAGGATTATTTTATATTAAATTTGTCAATCTTGCTGATTATTTCATCAGATATATATGTATTATATATTTTTTTATCTGCTTAAATGCGACAGTATAAAATTATAATTATTATAATAATTATTTCATAATATCGGTAATTTGACATTGACTTTTATTTATTTAAATAAATTAAATCAATAATACTGTAATAATTTTTAAAAAAGCAACTTTGAAAGTAATTAGTTTGTACAAGTTTTTACATTAACTTATATTTTACATGTTATATAATGCTTATAAGCATAGAAAATATACATAATTTTTTTTGTAGTTTAAGAAAAAATGTACGGTAACCTTGATGCATTTTACAAAAAAAAGATTATTATATATATGCCTCCTTTTAGCAGATTGTGTTCTATCACATAATAGATTAAGAATTACAATATTATTTTCAATTTATTTGAAGAATAATTCAATAAATCATTTAAAGTTTTTTCGAGGGCAAAACTTTAAATTTATCTTGATTAAAGATTCATTTAATGGTTTAAATTGGCAAAATACATAAACAAAATACTTCAACACATATTAAAAGCTCGATTATACATTTCAGTGTTTATCTCATAACTAATGTCTGTGAATTTGAAATTGCCTTTATAAGGCTAATCAATTTTTTTATTTAAAACTTAACGTGTTTTGCAATGAAACCATTTTATCAAATAACAAGTAGTGATATTTTTCTTTCACACGTATATAAATAATAGTAATATAAAAATAGAAATTATCTACCTAATTTTTCATTTTTAACATACGTTAGTTGTTCGATACTTTTTGAAAAAATTTTTTTAGAGATATATCATCACCATTTAAGACAATAACTAGAAAAAATGGTCGTACTGCAACTATATTATATCAGTTTTATTATATAAATATATTTATCATGCTGCTGCTAAAAAAAACAAATTTTTGAACTGTGATTATGATGATTAATCATAATTTGTATAAAGGTGTATTTTATGGAAGAAAAAAGTGTATGTACCGAAATTTTTTGTCCTGTATTAGGGATATATGAATAATCACTTTTTAATTTTTTTAACTAGATGATCTATGGATTTAATGGCTTCTTTAAAAAAAAACACTGATTATTATATATGGTATATGTTTGTATTCTGATGTTGAAAAGATTTGCTTATTTTCAGCTTCGTTTTTCATATTTTTAACCGTCGTTATAATGACTAAATCAATAAATGTGAATGTTTGCAGTGAAGTTTTTAATATAGCTATTTATTTAATTTAGCACAAAACCTTACCTTTGAGCTTTATCAAATATAACCTTTTAATGTATAGATATATTCCATTCTAAATTTATATAAATCGGGTTCATTCACTTAATATTATCCACGTTTTTTTAATTTTAGATTTTGCTTCTAGCATCGCTTTATCGTTGCTTAGTGTCTTTTTCCATTGAGAAGGCATTTTTTCTATTAAAAGAATTTTGGGATGCAGGCCATATATTCTTGTTAATAAATTCGGTTTACAGAATTCTATAGTAGAAGAAATATAAATTCCTCCCTCGGAACTTTATATATAAGATCGCTTTTTTTTCAAAATCTGTTCGCTCTAACAAATAATACACATATAAATTTTTCAACTGCGAGAAAGTATCACTTAAAATTATTAGAATATGTTTAATACATTTTTTTGTTCCAATTAATAATTCCCGAGACTATTTGTATATATCTAATTACACGTCGGTTGAATTACATATCACTGTTATTAGTGTAACTATATATTTCTAATTATCTTATACATCAACAAAAATTGCATGTTTACTCTTTTCGTTCTCACATTGCGGACTGATGTTTAAAGGATTTATAGTCCCAGGCTCATAAAATATGCGATCGTTTTTGCTAAAAAGCTTGAAGTTTTCTAGACTATTCGGAAAGCTAGAAACCGAAGACAGTAAAGAGGTTTTATAAAATTATAACAGCACTAGTTGTATATTTATTGAAATGGCTTTATCAATATAACATATTATCAGGTCCTATATAGAACGGACAGAAGTTTGGATGCACGAAGCACTGTTAACAGCCGCAAACTATACATATAATTTTTATATCTGTATCCTTTTTCGCATTTATATTTATCATTGCTGGTTATCACATCTGTAAATAAAAGAATTCATCTAATTATTTAGTTTTTTTAAGTACAGGAATTATAAAAAATGAAAGATGCGGCAACAAAAACATTATTTATGACAACGCCTCGCTGATCCTATATTTTCAATGCGTATAAAAAGTGAGTTTTTCGGTTTTTTTATCTAGGTTCTTATATTAGCGTTATGAAGCGCCTATTTCTTTGCATCTCATATTTCCTTGTCTTATTACTTCGGCTGTGATGTTTCAATATATTCGAGGAAAACTTTTAAAATTTGTTGATAAACGTATTTGGCATACATCAAATTAATAGATAGCATCGTATATAGAAATCAGGCATGTGGTTTATCTTTAAAACCATAAATTTCACTTTTTTTCTCTTGTAAAAATAAACTTTTCATATCACAGTAAAATGCTTTGTGCTACATATGATTTTACATACAAGCATTTTACTCAGAATTGAGTATGCAAATCTTTTCAATCATCTTTTAAAAAAAAGAAATGTTTTTCTAAGTTATTTTTGCTAAAATGATTAAAAGATACTTTTATCGTTTTGCACATACACATATTGTTTTCTTTATTAATTTTCTAATAAAATCTTATGGTTTGTAATGTTTATTTTCTATTCTTATATTTTCCTATGAGTCTTTAAGCGATAAAATTATTTTTTGTATGCTTAAAATTCATTTCTGGCGATAGCAATTCGATATTTTATATATTACACATTTGTACGTTTGCCGTTCTTATTTTATATTTGTCGCGATTCAAAGCTGTTTCATCATGGCTTTTATATTAAATATTTTAATATGCTGTCATATCAAATGTCTTAGTATGTTTGTTTTCTTTTGGAGAAATGACTTTACAATTCACAAAAACCCATTAGATCTATATTTTTTTATTGAGCTGACTTTTGCATTTTTTGTCTTTTAATTTCTATAAGTTACTTTATATATCATGATTTCTACTTAGCTCAGTTTTACTGATTGTAAAATTTTCACCTTTTCTATTAAATATTAAGGATGGTGGATACGAGTATTAGAATCTACAATTGCATATGTATCTAGATAAATATTATTGTAAATTAGTATTTACTCAGTTTTCTATAAATTTCTTAACCTTTGATCTTAATAGTCCCATGTATTCAAAAATATTACATCGAGATTAAAAACCGGCACCTTAACCCAAATTTCGTTACGATTTAATTTTATACATTTTATTTATCATTTTTAAAGTTTAAAGATCGGAATTTAAAACAGGAATCATCACATTTGTTTTATCTACGAGAATTTTGATAATTATCATTTTCACTAAAAATACAAATTACTATAAACTTCTCGATACATTAAGTTTTAAGTATTAAACATAAAGGCGTTCCGTGAGCTAAAAAGTAGAAGAAATCTTTATAATTACATGATTTAATGTACATTTATACAGGTAAGGCTAGTTTTCAATTGTTGCGTTTGTAGTGTGCAGTTTAAACTCATTTATCTTAATAAAGCCTTCTATTTTTTATTATTTTCTTCCTCTGCTTGTATAGAATAAATATTCATGGTTTTTTAGCACTAGTTTTCTTGTCCTAATTTTCAATCTTTGCTCTATGGTGCCAAAATCCTTTCCTATTAAAAAATATTGGTTTCATAAGAGATTTTTCATAAAAAAATTTATTGATGGTTTACAACATATTTATGTATAATATTATTAGTTAATAAGAACAAAATTATAATTTATATGATCGGGATTTCATGCTATTTTGTTGAAAATACAAATGATATGATAATTTTGAATAAATATCAATTTTTCTATTTAGCCAATAATATTGGCTTCATAATAAATTTTCAATAAAAAATTTATTGATGGTTTACAACATATTTATGTATAATATTATTAGTTAATAAGAACAAAATTATAATTTATATGATCGGGATTTCTAGCTATTTTGTTGAAAATACAAATGATATGATAATTTTGAATAAATATCAATTTTCCTATTTAGCCAATAATATTGGCTTCATAATAAATTTTCAATAAAAAATTCATTGATGGTTTACAACATATTTTGTTATATATTATTGGTTAATAAGAACAAAATTATAATTTATATGATCGGGATTTCTAGCTATTTTGTTGAAAATACAAATGATATGATAATTTTGAATAAATATCAATTTTTCTATTTAGCCAATAATATTGGCTTCATAATAAATTTTCAATAAAAAATTCATTGATGGTTGACAACATATTTTGTTATATATTATTGGTAAAATAAAACAAAATTATAATTATTACAATTTGGATTGTATTTTCTTTTCTGAAAATACAAATGATATGATAATTTTGAATAAATATCAATTTTTCTATTTAGCTAATAATATTGGCTTCATAATAAATTTTCAATAAAAAATTCATTGATGGTTGACAACATATTTTGTTATATATTATTTGTAAAATAAAACAAAATTATAATTATTACAATTTGGATTGTATTTTCTTTTCTGAAAATACAAATGATATGATAATTTTGAATAAATATCAATTTTTCTATTTAGCTAATAATATTGGCTTCATAATACATTATCAATAAAACCTTCATTAATGGTTTACAACATGTTTTGTTAAATATTATTGGCTGAATCGAACTAAATTGGATTTTTTAAAATCTCGATTTCATGTTATTTTGCATAAAATACAAATTATATGGTAATTTTGTTAATAAAATAAAAACATTATGTGGATTAAGCTAATTTAAACCAATTTTCAGCTATTTATTAAATAAATTATTCTACGATAAAATTTGCATCCTATCACTCTGAATACATATAACATAACACTTTTTTCAAAATGCGAAATTTATGATCATTCTTTTATCAATTTACTAAAATTTAACGCTATTAAAATATATGGCTCTTGCAGAGGTTTATACATGATAAAAATTGATTTAAAAGAATATTATAATATAACACATCATTCGTCTCTTATTCCCAGTGCCATATTGATCTATCAAATACAAATCAACTGCATATTCTACATGTAAGAGGAGAGGCAAATTTTTTTTGTCTACTTTACCAAACGTCTTCAGAAGATAATCTATACAAATTAAATTACTGTTATTTTAATATAGACTAATGTGTATGATTTATAGAACAAATACAAATAATTTCTTGCATAAAAATATTGATGTTTACATTTGAATATCAAAAAATATATTTCCAATATTTAATAACTTAAGGTACAAATATAGTCCTATAGTTTTTTTTATTATTAAAATTTATATCTTCTTTGCTTTTCTTATTTTTTCGAAATATTTTTGACAATTTCTCATTGGAGTATTTACTTGTGCTTCATCAGTTCATATTTTTTATCGCAAATCCATAAAGGGAAAAATTATCGCGAGGGTTATAAATAAGCGTATATTTTTTTTTATTATCAGAAAATGAAAAACATATTATTGCTGCAAAGATTTTTAATGTTCATATTTTTGATGTTTTGTGGGTTTCAAGTCATGATGAAGTGATAGTGATCAATTCCGATCATAATATTCATAAAATAAGAACGAAAGTAATTGATGCTTTTACGGGTATAGGAATAAACTACATTGAAAAAATAACAGAATACAAAATTATTGGGGTCTTGGTGCCACGGGAAAAGGTTAAAGAGCTGATATATAAAATCAAAACTAAGTTCAATGAGATGGATGAGTTGGAAAATACAAAAAACAAAATCGAGACTCCGTGTAAATCTATAAGTCAAGAATTAAGAGGCCTCGATAAACTTGGTAATCGAACAGATATTTATACTTACTATAGAAGTTTTGGCTATTCTGAATATTTCAAAAAACATAAATATTTTAGAATTAACGAAAACTTATCATCTATTATTGAATATATGTTCAGAAATGAATTTAAGACCCTCAAAAATCTTGATGAGATAACAACTGAAGATTTCGCTACCTTTGCGATAGAATTTTATCCAAATTATGAAGGATCGTATGGAACAAACAATCTTTCTAATCTCATCAATAATTACAATGTTGCTTTAAGTGAACTGGATGTAATTGTAAATAATTATGACACAGGATTCAGTTTTGAAGTTATCGGAATTTGTGATCAAATAGACAAAGATATACGAATTTCAAATATTTTGCAGAAATATATACAACAGGATTTAAAAGACATTTATCCAACCGCATATCAAATTTTTCTCGATACATTAACATGCTTTTGCAGATATTTAAACGTACATGAGCTTCATGATAATCAAATATTAAATGAAGAGGAATTCAACAAAAATGATATATTTTGTCAATTTTATGAATTTAGATTTGATATAAGTACGAATTTTAATGATTCTACATATTTAGTCGAGTATAATATATCAAAAAATTCTATTGATATCAATGGTTCAAAACAAATAAAAAATGGCGGCATTATTATTGAAGATATAAATGATAATGATCAAGCAGATTCCGTAATTTATGTTGACTGCTTGAAAAAAAAAACATTAAATAAAGTTTTTGATGAGAAAAAAGATACAACATGTGTAGCTGATTCAATGGCGCATTCTATAAGTGGTGAGCATAAAAGATTTGTTTATAAATCAGACGAAGAAATAGAGACTTTGATACATGATGAGTTCATAAAATCTGGATTATTTATTGAAAAAAAATACGTAAAAGAATTTTGGAATGCATATGTTACTGCTTTAGACAGTAAATTCAAATCTAAAGAAAATTCATATCTTATTATTAAATTGTGCAAAGAAAAAGCCGATGTGGTAATGAATTTATGCAAGGAATGTTGTATTGAGAACCCCAAAATTTATAAATTTTGTTTCTTGAGAAACCAAATAAGCGATGGAGATTTATGTATTCAATTTCACAATACAAATATACTAAAGGACCATATTTATGGAGAAATTTTGTGTGTAGATGGATATTTTGAAGTATTGAACATATGTAAAGGCATATTTAACATAAAAGTTTGTGGAAAATATTCCAAAAAACCGCAACTATTACATGAAAAAAAATATATTGGTTTTGATTTGGATTTTACACTATCCAATACACAAAACAACTATATATTCAAATTCACATCTACCATAGATGGTAATGAATTGGAGTACAGTAAATCAGAAATTAATAGCGAGCAATCTCAAATATTTGTATACAATAATGTAAATCGCTTTGGGTGGATCAAAAATATGATAAAAAATTACATGGTCGGGAAATACGAATCCTTAAAAATTAAGGCTTTACATTATAATTATAATTATAGTATAAGCGAAATTAATTTTGAAATTGGTTTTAAAAAGTTGAAATTCGAGAAAATTTGTTGCACAAAATATTTCGACGAAAATATACAAAAAAGATACAAAAATATTATTTGCAAACTAAAATCCTTGTTTATTTCAGGCTATAGGCTTGAAAAATCGATATACATGGCTAAAGATTTAAACATATTCGAGGAGATAAACCTATTTGAGATAAATGAAAATCAAGATGATTGCTTGTTGTACCTCAATATGTGCCAAATTTCTCAAGACGAAGTCAATAGTTGCCAAGATCCAAAACAACATCCAGATGCATCCGTTGATTTATTATTACGCATACAAAATTGCATCGATGGTGAAAAAATAATACTAAGATTTAAATTCAGTTGGAGCAAAACAGTTAAATACAATTTGTTCTATGCTTTTGTCGTAGAAAAAATAATTCATAAGCTCAATAAAGCAGAAATTATACAACCTAGCAAAGATTTTCTGAATAGTAAATTTGATCAGAGGAAAAAATTTATAAGGTATTTAATAGAAACAGTTAAAAATTCTCGATACTCATCTGTGAACAGCTTTCCGATGAAATCTTTTACTGATGAAGAATATAAAAACGAATTTAAAAAAAATATTAAAAAAGCGTTTAATTTGTACAAAAACGCGACCAAACCCGTAGTTTCGGTAGAGAAGCCTATCAAATCGAGAAATGCTTCCTGCTTGGAAAAAGGTATATTGCAGATTAAGAAATGTGTTTACCTGGAAAGAAAATATGATTTTGATTCTGTAAGAGAAAAACTCATAGAAAACATATATATCTCTGCTAGTACAAAGAAATATATGTTAGAATTAGCAGAAAAAAAGTCTAGGGAGTATAATTCTATGAATTTTTACGTCGATATTTTTACCCCTTGTGATTTTATTCCAGATCAGCAATTCAATGACGACTTAAAAAAGTGGATTATATCTATACTATAAAGATAAAATTTATTGGGAGGCGAAAATTAAAAAGATATAAAAAAACAGATTTGTTTGTATTTATATTTATTTTTAGAGTAATAAAATAAACAGGGTGATAGTAACTTTTTATTTGTGTCGTTGTATTAAAAGATGCAAAGCTTATTGCTTTCATTTGATTTATGTATAAAAATTTGAACGATTTTTTTGAAATAATTATCAATTGTTCTTTATTTTTTAAAAAATTACAAGTAAGATCTTAAACATAAAAGACACTTTATTAGCATGCAAAATTTGAAATCTGTGTTTTTATTCATGTGCAAGACGATTAAAGCCACGGTGAATATCAAAACACAAAAATTCACTATATAGCGTTGCAATTAACTAATAAATGTATATTATATTAGCCAAAATATTGGTACGATTCTGCAAAATTATAAGAATTTAAAATAAAAAAAACAGCATATCTATATTTTTGCATGAAAGCAATATTCATTAAATACGAAATTACATATTCGAATATTCAGGTGCATTTTTTTTCAACTAGTGGAAGAAAATGAAAGTCTCATATATGATGCGATTTTTATATTAGAAAATAAAATCTATAGTTTTTATCCAAAAATATACCAAAAAATATAAAAGTATCTAGATTTTAGTTTTCTAAAATTTATTTAGCCGATAAAATGATTTTCTTAAAAAAAAATTGTATTTGTAATGTAATAGTGGCAGCGAAATTCATATAAATTTAAGAATTTTATATCTATTCAAATAAATTTAAACGGACAAATACACATAAAAATAATTATACGAGACAGCAATTTCAAAATAAACTATTATAAAGGCTATATTAAATTAGAACCAATATACTTTGCCAAATATAAAAGATTGTATTTTAAAAGATAGAAATTGTGAAAGAACAGACGAAAGGCAATTTGTCACGGAAAACATTCTTAGTCAAATCAGATGCTTAGAACCGAAAAAAATGACACCAAGAAGCGCAGCTATACAAAAAATAGACGAAGGTTATAAACACTCATATCATTTATAAACACATAACTAGATCTTTAAAAAATATATAAGACAATTTATATATTTAATATATTGAGTTAAAGCTGATAAAAAGTATATTTTCTATATTAATATTTGAAACCACATCAAAAACTCTTTGATATCTATAATAAATCAATAATTGGCATGGTTGGTATAGTTTGATAGTTAGAAATTGCAAGTATAAGCAAAAGAAGGAGCAAAACTTGTTTTATGCGTGGTAGAAAAAAAATGTTGATAACAGAAAACTCAAAAGGTTAACACAGTATAACACAATATAAAATATTAGACCACTTAAGAAGCCGATGTAAAAGATTCGCATCTGTATATTTTACGGAGATATAACGAAATTGTATGATGTGTTCTATTCATGCACAGGTGAAAATACAACTTTAAAAAATCACAAGAAATCAAAAAAAGTCTGTTCGAAAAGTAATTGAAAACAAACATACATACATTATGACTTGTGCATGAAAAAAAAGATAAAAGATATTCAAATGATCGACATGTCATTTTCGTGTATGATAAGAAAGATACTTAATCACGTTAGTAAAAACAGAAATAACAAGCATTATAAGATAAAGAATTTTAAAAATTATCAGCTTAGAAATACTTCTAAAAAAAATATATTATCTCTTATTTTATTTGTTATACTCGAATATTGCTATACTATATAAACTCGAGTGAATTACAGACTAAATACCATATCGTATATTGTGGATTTTAGAATGGCAAAAAAAGCATATGCAATAACAATTGCGTGATAAAGAACATTGTAAAATATAAGTTTCAAGAGTAGTAAGCAATGGCGAAGATTCTAGAGATAATAAGATAGTAAGAGAATCAGTCTGTTCTATTATATAGAGCAAATATAAGTTTTGCTTGAACAAATATGATTTCTTTAAATATAATCAACATTTAAAAATAAGATGATTGATTATTCATTTCTTTAATTTTCATATGGTCAAGTTTATCATTAAAATATTTTATGAAATATATATTCTTCATAATATTATATGCTTACAAGTAAATTTAAATTTTAATTTGCATTTAATAGAAATTTCAGGTCTTATTTTTATTTGAAACAAAAACTTTGTTTATATTTCGGCAAGTTTATGGTTTTTTTTATCATTTTACCTTGTTGGTCTTTACAGTATCTGAAATTATATGCAAAATTATAACCGATGATAACAAGAGTATTATAGAAAATCACTGGAATTACAACTTAAATTACCATTTTGTAATAAATACATATAAATCAATAAAATTAAGTTTTTCCAGGATAATATATTAGAATAGCTATAAAACAAAAACATTTATAATAAATCATTACTTAACCATTTTCAACGTTTTTATATTGTATTAAGCATAATAATATCTTATTAAATTAAAAATTTAGATTCCACATAAATACCCTATTTAAAACGATAATAATTCAAAATCGCATAAAGTACATTTTCATATAAAATTCTGAATATAACTGTTGCAAAGCATATTAACAAATACTGTTAAAAAAAGAAATAGAAAGCAGTTAAATAGTTAAAAAAAAGTTATTTGTACTGAATAAAAATGACACGTAGATCAATTTGATTTTATCGACACTGAAAGCATGTTTTTTATAACCCTATAGTACATATACTTGTAATTTATATATCTTATTCTTTTTCTGTATTATCTTTTATAAGGAAAAATACTAGACTATTCACCACGTAGATATATTCAGAAACTATGTTTCCAATAAAATGAAGATATCTATTCCTTGTTTGTTTTTAAGGCAACAAATATACTATATTTGAAGAGAAATATTCTTATTATAAATTTTATTCTGACTACAATTGAAATGATCTGGAAAGATTTATATATTCTGACTCTGCCATATTTATTTAAACGGCTGTCATTATATCCCACAATAAAATTCATTTTAATATATCTTGTCGATTCTTCACCGTATATAGAGCATGAAATAGCTATCTTAGACAAATTTTGTTGCGAATGTGGAATTTAAGTTTCATTTAAACTATTTTCATTGCGCAATATGTTGACATTTACTGCATTCATATATAATTTCCGAATTTATCCCTGTTTAAAAATAAACTATATAGATGGTTATGTCGGTAGATTGTAAGGATTAGAAAAAGGTAATATTGACTTTTTAATTCTTATAGTGCTATCAAAGATTGCTATGCTACTTTAAATCATTTGAGGTTTGTCTAAGATTGTAAAACTGTGTTTTTACGTGTATAAAAACATTTTTGCATCCTTTATAAGGAAAATTTGCGTTTAAAACGATAACAATATTAAATACCAATTCGATTATTTCCACGTTTAAGCAACTCTTCACTTTTTATGACCGATAATCTCTCATTCTATTTATTCAGAGTTATGTTCAAAATTTTATACAAGATTTTCTGAATGGGTTTTATACACCGTGCACATTAGACAAATATTAAAAAATATAAACAATCGAATCGTATTTTATGCTTAATCACATATATTTTATTGTTAAATATTTTTTTAATATAAATTTGCTTAAAATTCTGGTGTGACGTATAAAAACGCAGCAAAAAGTTCGCGAAGGATTATATTTTATCGCATTATCTTTTTATATTATTACAATTCAAGATTTTTACCGTTCAATCTTAATGATTTTTTCAAGTTTACAGATATAAGACAATTAATGTTGTTCAAGCTTAACTTTTATTTGCTCTATGTAATAGATTAGGCAGATACTCTTACTATATTATCATCTCTAGAATCTTCATCATTGCTTACTAATCTTAGACTTAGATTTTCTGGTGTTTTAATCATGCAATTGTTATTGCATATGCTTTTTTTGGTATTCAAAAATCTTTAATATACGATATGGTATTTCGTCTGTAATTCACTCGAGTTTATGACGTATGGTAATATTCGAGTATAACAAATAAAAATTAGAGAAAATATATTTTTTTTAGATAGTATTTCTGAGCAGCTAATTTTTTAATTCTTTATCTTATAATATTGTTATTTCTATTTTTACCAACGTGATAGGTATCTTTCTTATAATACCCGAAAATCTCATGTCGATCATGTGATAATTTAGTAATTTTAAAATTTTCTTTGTCATGCACAAGTCTTAATGTATACATCTTTGTTTTCAATTACTTTTCGATCTGACTTTTTTATAACTTCTTGTGATTTTTTAAAGTTGTATTTTCACCTGTGCATGAACAGAATGCATCATACAACTTCGTTATTTCTCTGTAAAATATACAGGGCAGAAATCTTTTACATCGGCTTCTTAAGTTGTCTAATATTTTATATTGTTTTAAACTGTGTTAACCTTTTTACTTTTCTGTTATGAACATTTTTTCTCTATCACGCGTAAATTAGCGTTGTTGATCTTATTTTGCTCATACTTGCAATTTCTAACCATCAAAAGAGCCAACCATGCTAATAATTGATTTATTATAGATATCAAGAGGTTTTTGATGTGGTTTCAAATATTAATAAAGAAATTATACTTTTTATCGGCTTTAGCTCAATATATTCTATATATAAAGTCAAGTTCCTTTTTGGCGATCTAGTTGAGTGTTGTAAATGATGTGTGTGTTTATAGCTCTCTTCTATTTTTTGTATAGCTGCGCTTCTTGGTGACATTTTTTTCGGTTCGCAGCATCTGATTGAACTAAGAAAACAATCCTTATAAATTGCCTTTCACCTTTTTTTTTCAAAATTGCCTCTTTTTAAATACAATCTTTTTTATTTTGCTTGTGTAATAGATATGTCACTTAAGATTTTTCTCATTCGGTCATATAAGTAGCAAAGTAATAAGTTCTAATTTAAGAAGCGCTTTATATAAGTTTATTTTGAAATTGCAGTCACGTATAAATAATTTTATGTGTAATTGTCTGTTGAAATTGTTTTGACTAGATTCGAAATTCTTAAATTTATATGAATTTTGTTGCCCCTATTACATTAAAAATACGAAAAACGATTTTTTTATATAGAAAATCAATTTTATCGGCTAAATAAATTTTAGAAAACTATAATCTTTACTTTTTGATATTTTTTGGTATATTTTGTGCAATAAAAACTATAGATTCAATTTTCTAAGGTAGAAAAATCGCATCATATATGAGACTTTTAGATTCTTCTAGTAGTTGAAAAAAAATGCACCTGAATATTTGAATATGTAATTTCGTATTTAATGAATATTGCTTTCATGTAAAAATATAGATATGCTTTTCTTTTTTATTTTAAATTCTTATAATTTTGCAGAATCGTACCAATATTTTGGCTAATATAATATACATTTATTAGTTAATTGCAACGCTATATAGTGAATTTTTGTGTTTTGATATTCACCGTGGCTTTAATCGTCTTGCACATGAATAAAAACACAGATTTCAAATTTTGCATGCTAATAAAGTGTCTTTTATGTTTAAGATCTTACTTGTAATTTTTTAAAAAATAAAGAACAATTGATAATTATTTCAAAAAAATCGTTCAAATTTTTATACATAAATCAAATGAAAGCAATAAGCTTTGCATCTTTTAATACAACGACACAAATAAAAAGTTACTATCACCCTGTTTATTTTATTACTCTAAAAATAAATATAAATACAAACAAATCTGTTTTTTTATATCTTTTTAATTTTCGCCTCCCAATAAATTTTATCTTTATAGTATAGATATAATCCACTTTTTTAAGTCGTCATTGAATTGCTGATCTGGAATAAAATCACAAGGGGTAAAAATATCGACGTAAAAATTCATAGAATTATACTCCCTAGACTTTTTTTCTGCTAATTCTAACATATATTTCTTTGTACTAGCAGAGATATATATGTTTTCTATGAGTTTTTCTCTTACAGAATCAAAATCATATTTTCTTTCCAGGTAAACACATTTCTTAATCTGCAATATACCTTTTTCCAAGCAGGAAGCATTTCTCGATTTGATAGGCTTCTCTACCGAAACTACGGGTTTGGTCGCGTTTTTGTACAAATTAAACGCTTTTTTAATATTTTTTTTAAATTCGTTTTTATATTCTTCATCAGTAAAAGATTTCATCGGAAAGCTGTTCACAGATGAGTATCGAGAATTTTTAACTGTTTCTATTAAATACCTTATAAATTTTTTCCTCTGATCAAATTTACTATTCAGAAAATCTTTGCTAGGTTGTATAATTTCTGCTTTATTGAGCTTATGAATTATTTTTTCTACGACAAAAGCATAGAACAAATTGTATTTAACTGTTTTGCTCCAACTGAATTTAAATCTTAGTATTATTTTTTCACCATCGATGCAATTTTGTATGCGTAATAATAAATCAACGGATGCATCTGGATGTTGTTTTGGATCTTGGCAACTATTGACTTCGTCTTGAGAAATTTGGCACATATTGAGGTACAACAAGCAATCATCTTGATTTTCATTTATCTCAAATAGGTTTATCTCCTCGAATATGTTTAAATCTTTAGCCATGTATATCGATTTTTCAAGCCTATAGCCTGAAATAAACAAGGATTTTAGTTTGCAAATAATATTTTTGTATCTTTTTTGTATATTTTCGTCGAAATATTTTGTGCAACAAATTTTCTCGAATTTCAACTTTTTAAAACCAATTTCAAAATTAATTTCGCTTATACTATAATTATAATTATAATGTAAAGCCTTAATTTTTAAGGATTCGTATTTCCCGACCATGTAATTTTTTATCATATTTTTGATCCACCCAAAGCGATTTACATTATTGTATACAAATATTTGAGATTGCTCGCTATTAATTTCTGATTTACTGTACTCCAATTCATTACCATCTATGGTAGATGTGAATTTGAATATATAGTTGTTTTGTGTATTGGATAGTGTAAAATCCAAATCAAAACCAATATATTTTTTTTCATGTAATAGTTGCGGTTTTTTGGAATATTTTCCACAAACTTTTATGTTAAATATGCCTTTACATATGTTCAATACTTCAAAATATCCATCTACACACAAAATTTCTCCATAAATATGGTCCTTTAGTATATTTGTATTGTGAAATTGAATACATAAATCTCCATCGCTTATTTGGTTTCTCAAGAAACAAAATTTATAAATTTTGGGGTTCTCAATACAACATTCCTTGCATAAATTCATTACCACATCGGCTTTTTCTTTGCACAATTTAATAATAAGATATGAATTTTCTTTAGATTTGAATTTACTGTCTAAAGCAGTAACATATGCATTCCAAAATTCTTTTACGTATTTTTTTTCAATAAATAATCCAGATTTTATGAAATCATCATGTATCAAAGTCTCTATTTCTTCGTCTGATTTATAAACAAATCTTTTATGCTCACCACTTATAGAATGCGCCATTGAATCAGCTACACATGTTGTATCTTTTTTCTCATCAAAAACTTTATTTAATGTTTTTTTTTTCAAGCAGTCAACATAAATTACGGAATCTGCTTGATCATTATCATTTATATCTTCAATAATAATGCCGCCATTTTTTATTTGTTTTGAACCATTGATATCAATAGAATTTTTTGATATATTATACTCGACTAAATATGTAGAATCATTAAAATTCGTACTTATATCAAATCTAAATTCATAAAATTGACAAAATATATCATTTTTGTTGAATTCCTCTTCATTTAATATTTGATTATCATGAAGCTCATGTACGTTTAAATATCTGCAAAAGCATGTTAATGTATCGAGAAAAATTTGATATGCGGTTGGATAAATGTCTTTTAAATCCTGTTGTATATATTTCTGCAAAATATTTGAAATTCGTATATCTTTGTCTATTTGATCACAAATTCCGATAACTTCAAAACTGAATCCTGTGTCATAATTATTTACAATTACATCCAGTTCACTTAAAGCAACATTGTAATTATTGATGAGATTAGAAAGATTGTTTGTTCCATACGATCCTTCATAATTTGGATAAAATTCTATCGCAAAGGTAGCGAAATCTTCAGTTGTTATCTCATCAAGATTTTTGAGGGTCTTAAATTCATTTCTGAACATATATTCAATAATAGATGATAAGTTTTCGTTAATTCTAAAATATTTATGTTTTTTGAAATATTCAGAATAGCCAAAACTTCTATAGTAAGTATAAATATCTGTTCGATTACCAAGTTTATCGAGGCCTCTTAATTCTTGACTTATAGATTTACACGGAGTCTCGATTTTGTTTTTTGTATTTTCCAACTCATCCATCTCATTGAACTTAGTTTTGATTTTATATATCAGCTCTTTAACCTTTTCCCGTGGCACCAAGACCCCAATAATTTTGTATTCTGTTATTTTTTCAATGTAGTTTATTCCTATACCCGTAAAAGCATCAATTACTTTCGTTCTTATTTTATGAATATTATGATCGGAATTGATCACTATCACTTCATCATGACTTGAAACCCAACAAAACATCAAAAATATGAACATTAAAAATCTTTGCAGCAATAATATGTTTTTCATTTTCTGATAATAAAAAAAAATATACGCTTATTTATAACCCTCGCGATAATTTTTCCCTTTATGGATTTGCGATAAAAAATATGAACTGATGAAGCACAAGTAAATACTCCAATGAGAAATTGTCAAAAATATTTCGAAAAAATAAGAAAAGCAAAGAAGATATAAATTTTAATAATAAAAAAAACTATAGGACTATATTTGTACCTTAAGTTATTAAATATTGGAAATATATTTTTTGATATTCAAATGTAAACATCAATATTTTTATGCAAGAAATTATTTGTATTTGTTCTATAAATCATACACATTAGTCTATATTAAAATAACAGTAATTTAATTTGTATAGATTATCTTCTGAAGACGTTTGGTAAAGTAGACAAAAAAAATTTGCCTCTCCTCTTACATGTAGAATATGCAGTTGATTTGTATTTGATAGATCAATATGGCACTGGGAATAAGAGACGAATGATGTGTTATATTATAATATTCTTTTAAATCAATTTTTATCATGTATAAACCTCTGCAAGAGCCATATATTTTAATAGCGTTAAATTTTAGTAAATTGATAAAAGAATGATCATAAATTTCGCATTTTGAAAAAAGTGTTATGTTATATGTATTCAGAGTGATAGGATGCAAATTTTATCGTAGAATAATTTATTTAATAAATAGCTGAAAATTGGTTTAAATTAGCTTAATCCACATAATGTTTTTATTTTATTAACAAAATTACCATATAATTTGTATTTTATGCAAAATAACATGAAATCGAGATTTTAAAAAATCCAATTTAGTTCGATTCAGCCAATAATATTTAACAAAACATGTTGTAAACCATTAATGAAGGTTTTATTGATAATGTATTATGAAGCCAATATTATTAGCTAAATAGAAAAATTGATATTTATTCAAAATTATCATATCATTTGTATTTTCAGAAAAGAAAATACAATCCAAATTGTAATAATTATAATTTTGTTTTATTTTACAAATAATATATAACAAAATATGTTGTCAACCATCAATGAATTTTTTATTGAAAATTTATTATGAAGCCAATATTATTAGCTAAATAGAAAAATTGATATTTATTCAAAATTATCATATCATTTGTATTTTCAGAAAAGAAAATACAATCCAAATTGTAATAATTATAATTTTGTTTTATTTTACCAATAATATATAACAAAATATGTTGTCAACCATCAATGAATTTTTTATTGAAAATTTATTATGAAGCCAATATTATTGGCTAAATAGAAAAATTGATATTTATTCAAAATTATCATATCATTTGTATTTTCAACAAAATAGCTAGAAATCCCGATCATATAAATTATAATTTTGTTCTTATTAACCAATAATATATAACAAAATATGTTGTAAACCATCAATGAATTTTTTATTGAAAATTTATTATGAAGCCAATATTATTGGCTAAATAGAAAAATTGATATTTATTCAAAATTATCATATCATTTGTATTTTCAACAAAATAGCTAGAAATCCCGATCATATAAATTATAATTTTGTTCTTATTAACTAATAATATTATACATAAATATGTTGTAAACCATCAATAAATTTTTTATTGAAAATTTATTATGAAGCCAATATTATTGGCTAAATAGAAAAATTGATATTTATTCAAAATTATCATATCATTTGTATTTTCAACAAAATAGCATGAAATCCCGATCATATAAATTATAATTTTGTTCTTATTAACTAATAATATTATACATAAATATGTTGTAAACCATCAATAAATTTTTTTATGAAAAATCTCTTATGAAACCAATATTTTTTAATAGGAAAGGATTTTGGCACCATAGAGCAAAGATTGAAAATTAGGACAAGAAAACTAGTGCTAAAAAACCATGAATATTTATTCTATACAAGCAGAGGAAGAAAATAATAAAAAATAGAAGGCTTTATTAAGATAAATGAGTTTAAACTGCACACTACAAACGCAACAATTGAAAACTAGCCTTACCTGTATAAATGTACATTAAATCATGTAATTATAAAGATTTCTTCTACTTTTTAGCTCACGGAACGCCTTTATGTTTAATACTTAAAACTTAATGTATCGAGAAGTTTATAGTAATTTGTATTTTTAGTGAAAATGATAATTATCAAAATTCTCGTAGATAAAACAAATGTGATGATTCCTGTTTTAAATTCCGATCTTTAAACTTTAAAAATGATAAATAAAATGTATAAAATTAAATCGTAACGAAATTTGGGTTAAGGTGCCGGTTTTTAATCTCGATGTAATATTTTTGAATACATGGGACTATTAAGATCAAAGGTTAAGAAATTTATAGAAAACTGAGTAAATACTAATTTACAATAATATTTATCTAGATACATATACAATTGTAGATTCTAATACTCGTATCCACCATCCTTAATATTTAATAGAAAAGGTGAAAATTTTACAATCAGTAAAACTGAGCTAAGTAGAAATCATGATATATAAAGTAACTTATAGAAATTAAAAGACAAAAAATGCAAAAGTCAGCTCAATAAAAAAATATAGATCTAATGGGTTTTTGTGAATTGTAAAGTCATTTCTCCAAAAGAAAACAAACATACTAAGACATTTGATATGACAGCATATTAAAATATTTAATATAAAAGCCATGATGAAACAGCTTTGAATCGCGACAAATATAAAATAAGAACGGCAAACGTACAAATGTGTAATATATAAAATATCGAATTGCTATCGCCAGAAATGAATTTTAAGCATACAAAAAATAATTTTATCGCTTAAAGACTCATAGGAAAATATAAGAATAGAAAATAAACATTACAAACCATAAGATTTTATTAGAAAATTAATAAAGAAAACAATATGTGTATGTGCAAAACGATAAAAGTATCTTTTAATCATTTTAGCAAAAATAACTTAGAAAAACATTTCTTTTTTTTAAAAGATGATTGAAAAGATTTGCATACTCAATTCTGAGTAAAATGCTTGTATGTAAAATCATATGTAGCACAAAGCATTTTACTGTGATATGAAAAGTTTATTTTTACAAGAGAAAAAAAGTGAAATTTATGGTTTTAAAGATAAACCACATGCCTGATTTCTATATACGATGCCATCTATTAATTTGATGTATGCCAAATACGTTTATCAACAAATTTTAAAAGTTTTCCTCGAATATATTGAAACATCACAGCCGAAGTAATAAGACAAGGAAATATGAGATGCAAAGAAATAGGCGCTTCATAACGCTAATATAAGAACCTAGATAAAAAAACCGAAAAACTCACTTTTTATACGCATTGAAAATATAGGATCAGCGAGGCGTTGTCATAAATAATGTTTTTGTTGCCGCATCTTTCATTTTTTATAATTCCTGTACTTAAAAAAACTAAATAATTAGATGAATTCTTTTATTTACAGATGTGATAACCAGCAATGATAAATATAAATGCGAAAAAGGATACAGATATAAAAATTATATGTATAGTTTGCGGCTGTTAACAGTGCTTCGTGCATCCAAACTTCTGTCCGTTCTATATAGGACCTGATAATATGTTATATTGATAAAGCCATTTCAATAAATATACAACTAGTGCTGTTATAATTTTATAAAACCTCTTTACTGTCTTCGGTTTCTAGCTTTCCGAATAGTCTAGAAAACTTCAAGCTTTTTAGCAAAAACGATCGCATATTTTATGAGCCTGGGACTATAAATCCTTTAAACATCAGTCCGCAATGTGAGAACGAAAAGAGTAAACATGCAATTTTTGTTGATGTATAAGATAATTAGAAATATATAGTTACACTAATAACAGTGATATGTAATTCAACCGACGTGTAATTAGATATATACAAATAGTCTCGGGAATTATTAATTGGAACAAAAAAATGTATTAAACATATTCTAATAATTTTAAGTGATACTTTCTCGCAGTTGAAAAATTTATATGTGTATTATTTGTTAGAGCGAACAGATTTTGAAAAAAAAGCGATCTTATATATAAAGTTCCGAGGGAGGAATTTATATTTCTTCTACTATAGAATTCTGTAAACCGAATTTATTAACAAGAATATATGGCCTGCATCCCAAAATTCTTTTAATAGAAAAAATGCCTTCTCAATGGAAAAAGACACTAAGCAACGATAAAGCGATGCTAGAAGCAAAATCTAAAATTAAAAAAACGTGGATAATATTAAGTGAATGAACCCGATTTATATAAATTTAGAATGGAATATATCTATACATTAAAAGGTTATATTTGATAAAGCTCAAAGGTAAGGTTTTGTGCTAAATTAAATAAATAGCTATATTAAAAACTTCACTGCAAACATTCACATTTATTGATTTAGTCATTATAACGACGGTTAAAAATATGAAAAACGAAGCTGAAAATAAGCAAATCTTTTCAACATCAGAATACAAACATATACCATATATAATAATCAGTGTTTTTTTTTAAAGAAGCCATTAAATCCATAGATCATCTAGTTAAAAAAATTAAAAAGTGATTATTCATATATCCCTAATACAGGACAAAAAATTTCGGTACATACACTTTTTTCTTCCATAAAATACACCTTTATACAAATTATGATTAATCATCATAATCACAGTTCAAAAATTTGTTTTTTTTAGCAGCAGCATGATAAATATATTTATATAATAAAACTGATATAATATAGTTGCAGTACGACCATTTTTTCTAGTTATTGTCTTAAATGGTGATGATATATCTCTAAAAAAATTTTTTCAAAAAGTATCGAACAACTAACGTATGTTAAAAATGAAAAATTAGGTAGATAATTTCTATTTTTATATTACTATTATTTATATACGTGTGAAAGAAAAATATCACTACTTGTTATTTGATAAAATGGTTTCATTGCAAAACACGTTAAGTTTTAAATAAAAAAATTGATTAGCCTTATAAAGGCAATTTCAAATTCACAGACATTAGTTATGAGATAAACACTGAAATGTATAATCGAGCTTTTAATATGTGTTGAAGTATTTTGTTTATGTATTTTGCCAATTTAAACCATTAAATGAATCTTTAATCAAGATAAATTTAAAGTTTTGCCCTCGAAAAAACTTTAAATGATTTATTGAATTATTCTTCAAATAAATTGAAAATAATATTGTAATTCTTAATCTATTATGTGATAGAACACAATCTGCTAAAAGGAGGCATATATATAATAATCTTTTTTTTGTAAAATGCATCAAGGTTACCGTACATTTTTTCTTAAACTACAAAAAAAATTATGTATATTTTCTATGCTTATAAGCATTATATAACATGTAAAATATAAGTTAATGTAAAAACTTGTACAAACTAATTACTTTCAAAGTTGCTTTTTTAAAAATTATTACAGTATTATTGATTTAATTTATTTAAATAAATAAAAGTCAATGTCAAATTACCGATATTATGAAATAATTATTATAATAATTATAATTTTATACTGTCGCATTTAAGCAGATAAAAAAATATATAATACATATATATCTGATGAAATAATCAGCAAGATTGACAAATTTAATATAAAATAATCCTTAAATTTATATGTATCGCGACAACTAATATAACTTAATATTTGATAATCGGGGTTTAGAACTATTATAATCGAGATTATTTTTCAAATACAAAATGCATATAAAATCTGATAAATTGGATTTCAGATTTATATTTTTAATAGAAGGTAAATACATAAGGTATTTGATACAGGGAGTCGGTACTTAAATAAAAATCTGTTTGAAATGTTTTAAAACTTAGGAAATGGGAACTCGTAAATGTCATAAGAGTAAGGTAGAACAGTTTTTAAATCTAAAAGGTAATATTTGATCAATATCAAAATACTAAACTTCGGTAACCCACAATGAAAACATTTTAAAATGTTTGATATTTAATTTTAGTCACAATTAGCTAATATATAAAAAAGATAATTCTGCAACCGTTAAAGAGAATTGCAACAAGCTTGCAAGAGATAAATATGCTAAGTTATAAAATATTATAGTATAGTACGAAAATACTAGCAAAGTATGTTTTTAGTACGGACACAACACAATAACGCATGTAATAAACGCATTCAACAAGATTTTTAGGTCACCATTTTTATTGTTACATATAGAAAAGATTATTATATATAATTTTTCAAAAAAAAAATGTTGTATATTCTTAGAAAAAGGGATCTTAATTTATTATTTTTGTTGAAAAATACTGATGACGATTCTGCTGATTCTTTTTATTTATCAACAAAAACACAAAGAATCCATTACCAAGCTCACTAGCAAAAATTGTACACAAAAAGCTATAATAATTATAATACAACATAAAATTGTATCTCTAACCTGCATGCTACATTGTGAAAATACATTTTCTTATGTTATATTTTACATTAGGCATACTATAGTTCCATATTTTCTTCGCTTTTTTGATTCCAAGTGTTTAGTTGTGTCGTAAAAAATCTTAAAAATCAATCACTATTTAGCTATGTACGATCGCAAATAATCTAATAAAGGGGCTAAATGATGCCGAAAAATTTTGATTTTGCGAATAGCAGTACCTTAATATAATAAAAGATATATCAAATGCGGAATTCTGGTTTACAACATCTAGTCGTATACATTTCAAAAGCTCACAAAAAACATATAACTATAAAATAAAGATACGAGTAATTAATAAAATTATAGCTTATAAATATAAGAAAAATGTGCTAAAATATTACAAGATAAAAATTTATCATAGCTCAAGTTTTAAACAACAAGGATAAGATATTTACCATAAATACAATGGGTTTTTTATACAGAATCAGATAAAAATAATTTTTTCTTTTAAAATATTTATTTATAGAGTGTATGATATTTACTAAAATATATAAATTTTTGTCCTTTTATAGAAAATAATTTCCATATCGCACTCCACTAAAATCATATAAAAATTTTATTTTCGCGCTTGTTTTTATTCTGTCTATTTTTCGCTTTAAAGGTACAAAGAAACTAATATGCAAAAATGATCATTTAAAAATTAATATATGTGCAAATATATGGCATTGGCTATCCTAATTGCTAATGGACATTTTCAAAAGTACAGTTCGACCGTAAAAACATGCCTTAGAGGTTATAAAACAATTTTTTAATTTATGTAGATAAATTACGCAAAAAAACCAAAAATTAAAAATTTATTATAAAAAATGCATATTTTCTAAATCCTTAAATGAATAAACATACAGAAATTCCATCAATATAAATCTAAATAAATTCAGTAATCAGAAAAATGCTTTATTGCAAAAAAAATAAAAGATCATTGAATTACTCTTATGTGTTTGTAATTACACGATTAATGTCAATTTTATACCTAAAATATATGCTTTAATGCTAGAAAATCGACTAATATGAAACCAAAAATAATAAAACAGATTAAATATCAGTAAATCTAACGAAATACCGCTTTTATTATTAAATAAATAACACAACACAATTGCACAAATAATATATATTTTATTTCAACAATAGTGAGCTTAAAATAATAAGAATTTTCTGGTGTCTTTAATAACATCTTAGAGACTCTAAATTATTCGATCAAATCACAATAAGGCTATGGATGCAATAGAAATAGCAGAAAATAAAGTTCTGATAATTAATTAATCTAGCACCAAAAAAAAGCAATAAGCTTTGAAAATAATAATTTAAAGTAGAAAAAAATGAATGTTTTAAGTTATTTAAAAATGAAAAAATAATCTTGCATGGCCAATATAATCTATAGTTTATATATTTTTCTAAAAAAATTGATAATTTTTATATAAGGCCAACATATTAACTGATGTAATGCCTTTCTGTCTCCTAAAATCATTTTTTTGAAAATAACAATATTCAATACCATTATAGGGGGGAAACAGTTAGCATACTAGTTAGTAGTTAAGGAAAATTATGGTTCAATATATTAGAAGAAATGCATATAGTATAGATAATTTTACTAAACATGGCAGCAATAAAATATAATCAAGAACTTTACGAATACACCTGCGCATGGTCAAAGAAATAACAAAATTTTATATTTGGAAAAAAAAATTTCTACGAGCATATTTTCAAAAGAAAATTTTGAGTGCAAAGGCAAAAAACTTATATAGACTAAAATATGATAAGATAGATCTTTATTCTTATCTAATAAAAGCAATCGTAATATATTTATACTACTGATGTTTAAAAATTATATGATTTGCTACCAAATCTTTTTTTAGAGAAATAAAAACGAAACAATAAAATAGAACATATTGTATGTTTGTTTGATTAATTTCACAATTTTGCATAAAGTATTTAAATGAAGAAAAAGGCATAAAAAATTGCTAAATAATCACACTATCGTATTGAATTTAATACTTTATAATATAATCTTTGCATAGAGATAAAAAAGAATAAATTTTAGTTCATAAATTTTATAAAAAAGTATTAATCTTAAAATTCCAACAGACTAGTCATATTGTGCTTGAGATGGATTAAATATAGATATTTATTATCAAATAATTAATAGAAAAAATTTTCATTCATTATAATTTTTATTTTTGCTACTAAAAATGAATGTTGATGTTAAAAAACATTCATTCAAATTAATTTATATTTTTGCTACTTAAAGCGATTTTTGATGGTAAAAAAATATATTCGCTGCAAAAATAGCTGAATGAATTTAGAAGTATATTGATATATAATAAAAATTCTAAAATTTAGTATCTTAATTTATTCTATTAAGTACTTGTTTTATAAAAAATAAAAATGAACAGTACCTTTAGAAAGATGAATATAGTACGAGACCATTAAATCAAACAAAAAACTAGGCTCAATAATGACAAGATTGTGTATGAAATAAGAAAAAAAGAGCAATAAATACTATATTTACATTATGTAGTACATGACACTGGTAATCTTTTCACATGAATGGTTTCATTTGCACAGAAATCTGTGCCATGAAACATTTTTTTATATAAATACCAATATATATATATTCTTAGTATATTGCTTCTGATATAAATTTTTAAAATTACATCTTCTCAAATGAAGTAATTTTTACGATAAAAAGACAATGTTTGCGAACACAAAAGAGCTTTAATAATTTCTTTTTAAAAATTTATATGAAAAAAATACAATTTTTTTAATTTAGGTTTTATGCAGTGTTTTTTTATAAAAGTATATTAAATATATGGCTGATTATATTTCTTTCAACGAGATCATTAATATACATTTAATATACGGCACAAAAAAACTTAAATATCATTAATAAAAATATTCTTTAAAACAGTTACCCATATAGATGTCGTCAAAATTAAAAGAATTGATCTTCATGACAAACAATAGACTAAATGTATGAAGTCTTCAACAATATATAGAATACAAGCCTAAAATTCACAATTTGCATGCAAAATTTGTAAAGTATTTATTTTGTGTTATCTTATTTTAATTACATGAATTTTATTAAAAATCTAAATATTGCAAGATACGATATCAATAACAGCTTTAGCATAATATCATATATATAAAATTCACCCAAATCGCTGCATTTAAATATATAAATAAATTAAGATGTCAACCGTTATTTTATACAATGTTGCCACTCAAGACTCGAAATAATATAGAACGGAAGATGTTAATGTACTTGGAAAATTCTGAATATCACATATGTCTTATATTTAAAACGCAAGAAGAGTTTTTTCAACGCTTTTTTGAATTGGTTTTTGGTGTATAAAAGTTCTAAAAAACTTATTATGGATTACACTAAGAACATAAATATGTGTTATTTTTGCAATCAAAAGTTAAGCTAACATTTTGTTATTTATATAGGCATTGAAACTACGGGCTATTAAAGCTCACAGGCTTAGTTCTATCAACATATAGTCTGACGTGCAGTTTTAAAGTTTTAAACACTCTCATCAACGTATTTTTGAACCCTTTATATTATAAGATACTACATTACATCGGATGTTTTAGAACATATTTACTATATGTTATTGATTATATTGTTAATGCTGTAAAATTTGAATTTTAGATATTTTTTACTGCAAAATATATAAATAGTTTATTGCCGATATAATTAGAAATAATAAATTAAAATAAATGCATTGTTTAAATTTATATACATCTAGCGCTTAAATATAAAAATATGATAATAAAAAAAACATCTATAATGTAAAATTAAATGAATATTATAAAAAAATGGATTTAACATATAATTATTAAAACGTAATTTGGCTATCTTTGATTCGTTTCATTTCTATTCATGAATTAATTATACATGATGAACCGTATTATTTGTCAAAATTAAGATATGCTAGTTTTACGTGTTTTTTTCATTATTAGAATAAATTTGAAATATAAAAATAATCCAGAAAGAGAATAATAGTCTAAATGCTTCTAAAAAACATAAAACTTTTGGATTTATAGATAATATAATATCAGCACTAAATAAGAATTTTAGTAAATTATGGGTATTTTAACATTAAATATATAGCTGAAATAAGCATAGGAAACATAATTTTATATTGCATACGACTCCTATTATACTATAAATATAATGCAAAAAACTTTCGTCAAGATACTATATGTTTTAACATTGCATGATCTGATTGCAATGAAGTTAAATGACAAATTTTTTTAAAATTTCTAAATAAATTAAAATAACATAACATGTGGTATCAGAACAATTAAAAATTTAGAACAGGAAATATATTATGTATAAAATAGATTAGACAATCTGCATATAATCATACGTATTTAGTTGTTGCAAACATATACATGCCCCTTAATATTTAATAAATGATACGTATCATATCTAAATTGCATGCTTTTTCTATAACTAGGAAAAAGATAGCTAAGTAAATATACAAAATTTACGAGTATAAGAATCAATCATTATTTTTTATGAATATTATGTTTTTATTGTTTACTAAGACGGATGCGGTAAAGTATGGAAAAATTAACTTGGAGGAATTCATTGTAACTAACCAATTCGGGCATATGTATAAACCATGGTTTCATGACAAACTTCGATGAAAAGTATCAGAAAGAAGATAAGTATTGAAAAAGTAAAAAGGTGAAGATAGCCGATTTTATATATTGCTGTTTGCACTTGAAATCAGACATATTTTGCCAGAAAACGAAAATTTAATGACTAAAATATATAGCCTTAAAAAAAGCAGTTTATATCTAATACTGAGGTGGCTTTTTAGAACTGATTTAAAAAATAAGAATTGTTTGTTATTTTAAAACGTTACTTGTGTTTTGCATATATATTACATGCAAAATCGAGGCACAGGTCTAAACTTTGGATTCTAAATAAAACATATAATATTTGGTATTGAAAAAGGCAACAAATAGAATATGTGCTCGTGTCAACGTGAAATCGGAAAATTCATGCTTAAAACTAAAACAAATATCATAATATTTAAATAAATCCATGATAAAATTTAATTTATTTGGAAAGTATACTTATATGTTACCCGAATGTGATGGTAAATATAACTTATACCTCGATGATAAAATAGATCCTATACAAAATTAATATATTCGTCAATTACGTGATTTTATATATGCGCTGCTAAAATAATATTATACTTTGTTAATGGTCTTACAAATTACTTAATTAAATTTATTATTTATTGAGGCATTTAGTATACAGCTTATTAAAAATATATAAGAAAAACTTGTATTTGCTCTATAAAAATATTTAGCTGATACTTCAGTCCACCTCATTATCTTTAACATCTTTCTTGATACATCTTCTTATCTCAAGACTTATTAGTACAAGTTTAAACTAAGATCTTGTTGATTTTGCGTAAGCTTCTGATTCATTTGGCATTCCCAACTCCTCAATATGCGACTTTGGTATTTTGATCACTCAATCGCAATATTAGACGGAAATAAATATTCTAATTTTATTTACTACTCTCTTATTTATTTATGGAAAAATTTTCTTTTTATCGATTTTATCTATTTAGACGTGTTTAGCGTGTTGAGAATTTTGCAGAACTCCTTGATGCATCTTTTGACACCTTCCTCTGATCTATCTTCATCAACTGCTCTTCTTCTCTCAAATGAGATGAGTTCAAGTGTCTTGCGGAGTGTGAGAGCTTGCATGTATGCTTCTACTTCGTCCGGTATTTTTATCTCCTTAACATATTTTTTATGATATTTTGTGACCACCCCATCCCAAGTCATCACATATGGCATTATTCTTGTTTTGCATTAATTAGTTAAATTATAAATATTTATAGTAAATTTCGCACGTAACAATTCTTATCGGTTTCAATTTACTTAGAATGTTATTTATGAATTAAAAAGAGATAGATTTGGGGGTGATTGCAAAATGGATATAATAGACTACTAAACATTGTAAACTACAAAATTATATCGAAAATATACCTAAATAATAGATTAAACAGTCATGTGAAATATAATATTCATGGATCACTTAAACATTAAATACGGATTTTTATACTATAAATAAGCTAAAAATATACTTGAAATATATGTGAATTATTATATGTGACCATTATTGACCACTAAAAAAATCAAGAGACACCATTAAAAATCAGGATCGTCAAGAAAATAATTACCAGTAGAAAATGTATTCAAACTCAGTTAAGCTATGGTAATTATATGTCAAAAAAGCATATCCGTAATCTGTAAAATACATACAGAATAATCTGGGGTTATTATTTGTGATTTCATCCTTCACGCCTGTTTCAAAAAGAATATGATAATTTCGAAGATCTGACTTTATTTTAACGTATTCCTCAATAGACTTGCTGTATATTCTTGTGCTTGTAACTTAAGTTTTTTTATTGGCATATATTTTTCTTTGACACACAAGTGAATAAAGACATGAATGTGTAATTAAAACTATTGTTAAACAATATTTTTTGATAAAGTTCTTAGCTTAAAAAAATCAATTCTATTTTAAAAAATACAAATGATACAATTACAAATGTTTATAAAATGAAATATATGATGAAAGGGTTTAAAAGACAGTAATAGCGGATTTGATTATCTTACGGGGTAAATAATAAAAATACGCGTTAAATATAAGCATATGCCAATAAAAATTGATTAAAATGGTATTTAGCTTCGACACTAGTTAATTGATAACAGATAATATAACACTTTTATTGATTTTTTTTATTTTGGTTGGTTCTAAAGCACAGATATGCGATCTGAATATTTATTTTTGTTCAATCATTTTTAGAGTGTTTATTTTATACCTTTCATCTTGTTTCTGTCAGAAGGGTATTTTGAAGATTGTTAGTTTTAATATTCCTTCATTTCTGTTAGAAAAGGGGGAGTCTAATGAACATCAAATTGCAGAATATTATGTAATAATTTTGTTTAAGATGCTGTAAAACAATGTTTATGGAAACTTAACTTAAATTATACAATGCAGATATATTTAAGAATATTTAGGGGTGATTAAAAAAATGTTGTAAATTGTAATTAAAGATGATAAAAACATTATACTACACGGTTTCTGCAGAATTAAATTCAAGCAATATTAAATTTTACCATATAATATCATCATGAACTCTCAAAGAGTAAAAATAAAAATTTCATCAAGTGATTCAAAAAAAACAATGCCACAACCTTTAACAAATAATAAAACGAGATATTTATAAAAATATAACAGTAAAAGATACATAAAAAAATTTCAATATATAATAAAAACTAAAAATTATTTTTAAATAGACTTAAATATATTTACAGCAGCGACTTAATATTTATAAAAGAAAAAAAGGAAACAATAAAAAATGATTCAAATTTTCATTCATGCCTATTCTAATTTCTGAACTTTAAAATGCTAATACTGAAAATAATATATAAAATTCTCTGTATGGTTACAAGAAAATAATAATGCCGTATACCTTTTTATTTTTTTTAAAGGCAAATAAAAAATATTTATGGATAGTTTATTCATTTTTTATATTGATATTGACAATCTTACTGTATATATCATGTAGAAGGTTTCGTTGCTGTATTAAGTAGTGCTCACAATATACTATTTATTGTATTTTTAAATAATTAATTATTTTCTTCTCAAGTTATATTTTCATATATAAAAATTTTTTTTTGCCTTTTAATCAAAAAAAATAGAAAATTATTATTTATATTAAATAGCCTGAAAATATCTAAATTAAATATCCTAAAAATATCCTATATTATCATATTCTGATAGCTAGAAAATAAATAAATTTCTATTTTAGAATATTTAATTGAAAAAAAATACTGAACGTAAAAGGCGATTTACTTGTATTATTTTTTTTGAATGTATGCGAAATAATGATGTTTCTAATGTATAACAGAATCATCGATATTGAAACGACACTTCCTTACTTTTTATATTAAAATGGCATCATAAAATTTTCCACGTATCGAAAACCCAAGAAATAATTTTTTATCTGGAAAAAAACGGCTTTCAAAATACAGTATAGGCATAAAAACTATGCTTAACAAAATTAATATTTATAAAAAAATCTTAAATCTAAAAATTGTGGAATTTGTTAGAAAAACACATTTGCGATCATTTAACAGTCATTTCTTTATCTAATCCTAATTTAATAAATTCTGTATAGGTATTTTATAATGAAGAGTATTGGTTTGGAAATAATTGCACTAAGCAAAAAACAGAAAACCTATAAATTTTTAAGCAATTCCTTACATTTGAGTCAAATGATGGAAGAAAATTATATTGAAATAAAAAGCATAAAACGATGTGAAAGAATTTTTTTAACCTGTTAAAATTGAGTTATACTCTATAAAGACATTATATTTCAAATTTTTTATTGGGAATAAATAAAAGATCCTCTTATCCTCTAGAATTTCAAATATATAGACGAAAAAATTTCGAAATTAAAATTGTGGGATCGAGAAATAATCGATGGTCTTATTTTTTTAATATGTATCATTCTCAATATATCAATATTAGTAGCAAAAAAGCCACCACTGATCTTGTTGCTCCAAAAATATAGTTAATATTTAAAATATCTAAAATGAAAAAAGAATATGTTTTTATAATTGCATTTTGATTTTTATATCTTTACAATAAACATTGTTGAAAACATAAAATCGAGAAAGTATTATCTGCTAATATTAGAGAGATTATTAATATACTAGTGTAAGACAAAAATTATTACATATGTTAAAAATTAAGACAGTGTCGTAGCACAATAATACAATGGCATCTAAAAAAACTCGAGGTAACTAACCAGATTGTGGCATATATAAAAACTTGAGTTTGAGAAAACGATTATATTGATAAGTCTCGAACATAGGAGAGGTGTTTAAGAAGATTTCAGAGAGTAAAAAATAGCCGAAAGTATTAAGACACTGTGCGCACGAAAAAATAATCAAGACATGCTTGAGCACAAAAACATAAATTGATACGAACAATTAAGCCTTATAAATATTAAATTTTTTATTTAAAAGCCATATTTATAGTTGTGATTTTAGTTTTTGTTCTCAGACACAGCTTGCTTGATTCTCTGTACATGCAGCGTATTTATACTTTCGGCTATCTTCTCCTCAACATAGTCTTCTTCAATACCCCTCCTTCTTTCGAGACCTATTAATTCAGGGGTTTTTCTCAATCCAAAGATTTTAATATATGCCTCAACCTGGTTCGTGACATCTAGTTCCTTCTGGTACCTTCTATGATATCGTGTCACCACACCGTCCCATGTTATAACATATGGAATTATTTTCGTCTTATATTTGTATATTAATTTACGTCCAGATGCTAGCAGTTCGTATTTTGCAATTTTTCGTTTTCAACTATGTTTATGTTTGTAATACTCGTCACACCAATTTCGATCAGAGTGATGCAGTTCTTCTTTTTGTCATATACAAAAATATCAGGTCTGTTTTTCGATAACTTGATGTCTGTTTTAATTCTTGTATCAGATTTGATGTTTGCGAATAGGTTTTCCATTATTTCTTGTACATCGTGTTTGCGGATTTTTTTGGTTTTTTTTTGAAATTGTATTTTCTTGCTAACATAAAGTGAAGACATCTTACAATCTCGTTGTGTCTTCTTTTATAGTCATGGCCAAGCATTTTTTTACATCTGCTTGCTACGTGGTCGATAGTTTTATTTTAGTCGTTACAGTGCTTGCACCTTGATCTATCTCCAAAGAATACGTGTCTACACTGATTAAGCAGAATCTCGCCTCCATATGATCTGATATTTATATATTGTAGCCACTTTTAGGATCCTAATATTTCAAGCGTTGGATTTTTATATACATCGAAGAGTTTTTAATGTAGTGTTTTTGTTGATGTATTTTACACAATAAACACCCGTTTTTTGTTTTAATTCAAGCGCAGAAAGATCTATGTCAGCGAGGCCATATTTTGTTCTGAGTAAATCAATATTACGGATAGATGAGTTGCATTTTCATTTTCAAATTTAAATATTGCGGCTTTTCTGGGTGATTGTCCATTTTCTTGGTTTAGGGTTTTATATAGTCGTTAGAGTATTCTTTCAGATTAAAAATCAATATGTTCCAATCCACGTCCTAGTTCATTTCTTTCAAGATATAATTTTTTTTTATTGGCTGGTTGTAAGTGTATTCCATTTTCTATTAGTATTCGCCTATTTTCATAATCTAGCTTTCTTAAATCTTCTGGTTCAGCTTTAATAAACCCGCATAGTAGTTTATCGGTGATATTGTATATTCATAAATCGCCTTTATTATGTTTTTACCATTTGGTTTTGTTTTGCATATTCTTTAAGCTCTTTCTAGCATTTCTTACCTAATTTTATCCATCGTTTCGCGTTTAGTTCTCGATTTGGAATCTTCTAGTATCCCGAGATATCTATATCCATCTTTTCCTTCTATTACTGTGGCAATATCTTCGCAATTTATATTGTAAGTAGCTGATTTGGTAACGTTACCATCCTTTCCGATACATCCGAAGAATTTTGTTGCTTCTTTGGAAATTAGTTTTAAGTTACTTTCTTCTTTTGACAAAATCTTTAAATCGTCAATGAAAAGGAAGTGATTGGTTGTAAGTGCCTTCTTATCAAAGTAAATGGATATTGATGGAAACTTTTCATTTAATCAATGGCTTAGCGGATCTATACAAAGAACAAACAGTAATGGAGATAGACTATCTCCTTGTATAATCCCCTTTATATTTTTTTTTCTTTAAGATTTCTTCATTGTTAAATCTTAGAGAAGACTTCCAGTTTTTTATTAACACAGATATGAGGGAATCATCCATTCTTGTATTTTAAGAATTTTTAAGTAGAACAGGAGATACTCATGGTAGATTGAGTCAAATGCTTTTTTTATATCATGCCATGTTACGTGTAATTCATTACTATGTTCACTGTTTATTGCAAAGTCTATCATGGCCTGTTCTTTAGGTCCCGGTACTCTTCTGACTGTACCAAGTTGGTTTTCTGATAGTAGATTTCGGGATTCGACGTCTAATTGTAATATGATTGTGACAGCTTTGGTTGTCAATTTATATAATTTTGACATACATGGTATCGGTCTATATTCCGATCCATTTAAAACTCTTTGTTTGGGTATGGGGTATGTGATTTCAGAGTAGAACCAAATTTTTACCTCTTTGTTTTCAAGGCATATTGATTTTACTGTTTCATATAATATTGGGTGTAATATTGTGATTTTTTTGATTAAGAAGTTGTATATACCATCGCATCCAGCAGCTTTCCAGTTAGGCAGGTAGTTGATGATCTCGAAAAATTCAGTTTCAGAGATAAAAACCATTTGTGGTGTGTTTTCCAGCGCGTTTTTGCGCTGATAAGTATCGAAGTTTAAAATTTCCGTGCTTTTAGTCCACGTATTTGACCAGAAATTCACTATATTTTCCTTATCTGCCTTAATTTCCGGTTTTACCGCATCTGTCAATGCTCTATAAAATTGTCTTCTGTTGACTTCGAACTGGGTGATTGTTTTTGTAAATTCTTTTCTTTTTTCATATTGCTCTATCTGTATATTTATTGTTTTATTCCTAATGTTATTTTTAGTAAACACTTCATGGACATCATTTTTTTTGTCAAGTATCTTGTTATGTTGTTTCATGATTTTTCTTAGAAATCTTGTCGCACTTTCTAGGAGTTTTACTGTGTTTCTTGCGTAGGATTTGTGGGTTGTGTTAATTTGATCATATCTTTTTATTTTTTCCTCCTTTATTAGTACGTAGTTTAATCCTTCCTGGACAGATTTTGATGTTAACTCTTCGTAACTCTTTTGGACAGCTTGCAAGATCTTTGGTATATCGCACATGTTTTGAGGGCGGTGGTTAGTGATATGCGCATTAACCGCTAAATTCAGACCTTCAATTATATCGCTTTTAACTTTAGTGTATGGTATTTTTCTTGTTCTAGGGATTTTTGTGATGTCCGTACTTTCTAAGTCCGTCAGTACTCTGAGAAATGTTTTTTTACATCTGTCGAGGTTAATGCAATGGTTAAGTGTTTTATAGTCTTCCTCTTGATCGCTTTGTTTTCTTCTTTTGTTTCTATTTCTTTGAACTTCCGGACTTGTCTACTTTTCCCATCATTATCTTTTAGAACGTTTAATGATTTAGCTTTAATTTCAGTCATGCTCATCTCACTGTTGAAAATATCATTGTGACTCTTTAGGAACTCTTGCCAGCTACATCTAAAATAAATAATTTTACTTAGCAAGTTATGCTTGAGAGCAAAAACTAAAATTTATACGAATAATTTAGCCCTTAATCTATACGAAAAACATGCCCTAAAATTATTTCGATAAATTTATCCCTAAAGAAAATAGATTAATTATAATTTATTAATTTTTCATTTCTTATCATCTTCACAAAACAGAAATCATAAAAAATACTAAGAGTTTATTTATTATTGTTTAGTTTTAGCTTCTCTCCACATTCTTTCGCAGTATTCATTCATTCCTTCCAAATTTTGCCCTTTATCTTCAATAAAGTAGCTAAAAAATATGTCTTTAAAAATAGATGCCTTGTTATCGTCAATGACTAAAAAATAGTTTACACCCATAATCCTATCTTTAATCAAATTGTCAATAATATTTTTGATTTTTCTTATGCTTCTTGATTTTTTATTAAAGTTGGGGAGGAATCTTCCTGTTTTGCTTTCTTTTCCTGTTATTTCTTGGTGTATTTCTGGATTGCATTCGCATCCTATGAAGAAGAACATGTTTATTCCAGTGTCTAGTAAATAGAATCCGTCCGTTTCGAGGTATTCGAGGCTTAGATTAGTCAGTTCTATACTTTCATTAATGATATTTTCAAATTGATTGTGCTTATAATTGCCATTTTCCATCTGATTAATATTAAAGTCTCTTCCATTAATAATATTGTTATTATACACATTATTGCCATTATCACTTTCATTGATTGTATCGTTACTGTAATTAATTGCATTACTATCTTCATCTGGATCATTTATACTGGCATCTTCATTACCTAAATCATCATTTTCATTCCCAAAATATTTATGTAGGGGTATAAGAACAGGACAAATGACCATATCAGCAACCTTGCATCCGCTGCCAACGACCACATGTCCATAAAAAACGCGATAATCTAGTGGTGTAGATTTAGTTAATCTCAAAGGAATGGATTTAAGCAGAGAAAGTGATAGTATTGGTATTGCTATTAAATGTTTATGTATTTCGTTCGTGGTTTTTGATAGCATATAAGACTTGAGTATTTCTTTTATGTTCTTGGTTGTGTTGTCGTATGATTGTTGTGGATTTTTCCCAAATTCAGATTTTAGGATTGATGTAATTCCAAGGAATCTTATTATTTGTTCTGGTGATATGTAATCGTATATTGAAGATCTGAAGTCAAGGACATCACTATTTTGGGTCGAAAAATTTGTATTTATGTTTGGAAAATTATTCTGGTTTGTTATATTGGGTTCATTATTGTGTACATTCTGATTGGTGCCATAGCCCATGAAATTTGTGTTGGAGTTATTCATAATTGAGTTTACAGTATTATTTGTACTATTCATAGGATTTCCATTATCCGTAGTATTTGAGTTGAAATTATTAATCTTTAAGTTTCCACATGAATTCATACTATTTATTGCTTCATTTTCCGTAGTATTTGTGTTGGAGTTATGAATCATCATGCTTTCATTATCATTTAAACCTTTTCTTGGAATTAGATTGTTCCTAAAATTCGTGTTGGAGCTATTAATAATCATATTTCCGTTAACATTTAAGCTATTCAGAGAATTGTTGAGCAAGTGTTTGTTTGTATTTACCGAATTGAATTCGGTCACAGGAATGCAGAAATTAACAACACAGATCATTCTTTTTCCCGCAACGTTTCTCAAAACTGCTGATTGGAAAGAAACACAGGTACTTGCGTTAAAAACACTATAATTAACCTCAATAGTAATATTATTATATGGGCAATGATTAGCAAATGTAATTAAATCTCTTTTATACTGATAAAACTGTCCGTAATATTTTTTGACTTCGACTCCTTCTGAACATCTAACTTTTCCCACGCCATCAAAACCCTTCATTCCAGAAATATTGGATTCTTCAGACTTGTATAGTAAATTTTTCATATCATCTTCAAATCTTACCATAAAAGTATTATCTGTACCACAAAAATTCGGGTAATAAAATAGATTTCCATTTGTGTGAAAAACTAAAGGGTATATGTAATGGAGTCCAATATTGCTATGTGGAAAAAGGAACAAGTTTATGCCGATTTTTTGGTCCACTAATATTTTAGATAGTTGTTTGTAATATTTTGATGGGTTACCAACGGTTAAATCTTCACTTTCCGATATAGTTAGTGATAATTCCTTTAGTCTTTCTGATAGTGAGATTTCTTCACTCTTTTCTGTCAGGGTTAGGGTGCCATGACCTGTATTAGTGAGGGATGATAGGAATAGGTTTATTGTGCCACCAGATGTTTTTAAAATTGTGCGAGCTACGGTTAGTGCGCCAGAAAGATTTGAAAGTGGGTGGGAAAGGTTTGTAAAGTATGTTAATATCTTTTCTACAAGTATGGTATCGAAAAACTGGCATCTGAAATTATCTTTACTTTGATTATTGGTTTCATTGTCACTATTTTTGATTGCATTATTATCTTCTGAATTTGTGTTATTGCCTCCTTCGCTATTTTTATTGATATTACCTTGATTAAAATTTCTGTGATTTTTGGTTTTATTTTTATTGGGATAAAACAGATAGGAATCGGCAAGGAAAAGTGGACAACAATCAAAATCACTAAAAATATCAAAAGAACCATCCACCCTCAACAAAAACACCTTATCAGTAAAAAATATAAATCCACACCTCGCCCTAGAATCATTCATAAACAAATAACTATCTGCATTATTACAATTATCATTAACTTCGAAATCGGTATTATTCTTATGATCATTTAAACCACTATTAGTACCAGAAAATAGTTGAAGCAAAGTTTCAAGCACACTTCTCAGAACACCATACCTAATACTAGTTTCGCTTACATCAATAACAAAAAATGTTGTTGGTGGCCCAGGAGTCTTAAACACAAAACTAGGAGATGCCATGATATCCACACCCAAATAATTTAGAGATGGATGTAAATATCCTTTGTTGACTTCACGATTCCTAATAGGGTCGAACGACGGCAGAGTATGAAAAGATCCTATACCATGATGAACATTTCTATAATGGGGTTTTTGGATAGGTACACTATCATTTCTAGCAAAAGGTGATGTTACTTGATTTATATTATAGCAGAGGTTGCACTTCCATTGGAGACCAGGCGATATTACTTCTACAAATGGATTTAGATATGATTTACATGTATTGCAACGGACAACTTCGGTATTTATTTCTTGGGTACTAAGAAGAGAATAATCAATCGATATGGACCATGGAATATTGGTCTCTTTCAATTTCTTTGAATCTGCAGGAATACTCGTGTATGAAGAGCGTACTGGAACTGATCTAAATGTTTTGTACGTCAATGGATTTTCTGTCATTTAAGGACTAAAAAATGGGCTACCATAAATAAAAGGATTTTAAATACTACGAAAGATAGCAATCGTGTAATTTACGTAATTGCATGAAATATTTAAGTAAATTGTTTGAAATAGTAATAAGAAATACTAAAATTTATTTTATGCTGTTAGTAAATCTTTTAAAAGGCAATTAAAAATGCTGTACTTTATTTTTATAATAGTAAATTTTTGAAATGGTAACAAGAAATACTAAAATTTATTATAATCTATTAAATAATAGAGTATGTTTTATACTATAAGATGAATCAAAAGTAAAATTAAAGCATGCAAAATACAGATAATACTTCAAAGTTAATGAAATATAAAAAAATAAGAATCATAAAATTTATAATGTCCATCAATTTATAAAAGTAAATTAGTAAAAGCGATGTATTTTACTTAATAATATTGGAGTTCATATAAGAAAAAGATACTTGGTTAAAGTTTTAAAAATTTATATAATGCAAAATAAATATCAAAAGTAAAAGTCATAACAAATAAATGCTGCTAAAATATTAATAATTGACTTTATAGCCTAAATTTTATATTATATTTCATGTATTTTATAATAAAATGATACATTCATAAATTTTTAAAATAATATTTTTTGTAGGATTTCTTTAATATATATTTTTTTCTTTAGGTTTAATTTCCAAGCAGTTATTTGATGATTTCGAAGCATGCACGTCTTATCCACGCCATATTTCGTATCTTTTCTCTTCATAAACACCTCAAAATACCTCTAAATATGTTCATTTTGAATTAAACAGATTTTTATTCGATCATTAACGAAGATATATCATTTTACAATTTATTTATTGATAAACAACACCTTCCTGTAAATGTACGTAAAATTAAATATTTTGAAAAAAAAGATTCGATGCTTTTTAGGTTCAAAGAAACAACAAATATATTATTAAAGGCATCATATTAAATTATAGTATCATTGCTTTTAATTATAAATTATAATATTATAACATTCGAAGGTACCTGAAGGAACTAGATGTCACGAACCAGGTTGAGGCATATATTCAAACATTGGGATTGAGAAAAATCGTTGAATTAATAGGTCTCGAAAGAAGGAGGGGTATTGAAGAAGACTTTGGAGAGGAGAAGATAGCCGAAAGTATAAATACACTGTGTGTACAGAGTATCAAGCAAGCTGTGCCTGAGAACAAAAACTAAAATTACGACTATAAATATAGCCCATAAATAAAAATTAATTATAACATTCAAATGAAATTATAAAATATATGTTTTCATAGTAAATTATATTTATATTATAAAAAGATAATGCACTATTTCTTTTATATTAAATCATAAAATTTATATATCCAGTAAATTATAAATATTATACTTTCAAACTAACTCAAACATAAATGCTTAAATATAAAATTTGTTATATCGTATATATTAGTGTTCCCGATTTTTTTATACAGCTTTTACCCTAAAAACAATTTTTTTTAAATTCGGATTTTCTCATATATTTGTAAATAAAATATATTTAAGAAAAAATTTGTTTTTTGTTGTGTTTTTAAATCATTATAACTGTAATGTTAAGTTTCAAGAAATTATAATAACAGATATAAATTGTGATTCGTTTTTTTTATATAGTTTTTTATCAATAGAAAATAAAATCAGAATAATTATTTAACGTCCACGCATTGTTATAATTTTTTTAACCATCCAATTGAAAAATATAGTTATCAATTACGAAGTTTACGAAAAACGTATATCAAAAAAAAGTTTTTATATTCATAGAATAGTTTTTAAATGTAAAAAAATGTTTGTCGTTTGCATTATAGGAGCACAAAAGACTACAAAATAAATACATCAATGTAAAAAAAGCTTTTCGTACGTTTAACATGAAAGCATTCAAAGTAAATATTAGATTTTTACATGTCTGTAGTTAGTTTCTCTATAATCTTATTGTATTTTACTAACTAAGAGTTTTTATAAAATTATTTTTATCCTAATATAACAAGTTTAAGAACAGATATGTTTAAATTTTAAAACTAAATGATTCAATTGAAATATTTATATTTGCATCTATTTTATAAATCAATTTAAATTTTATTCACCAAAACTCACATCAAAATGCTTATTTGCATCGTAGTAATTTTCTTTGAAATTTTTAGTTTGAAATAGAACGACTATGTGATTTTTTCCTCACGAAAATATCATAAAATACAGCTTTCACAAATTTTTAACGATTAACTTATATTAATAAACGGAATTAATTCAAGTATTCTACAAATTTTGTTTTACTATGCACAATTTTGCTTCATCGGCATTTATAATTCTATAATATTTTTTCCCTTTGTTCTATCCAACTATTGTATAACGATACAATATTATAATTTTTATTTCATATAAAAAAATACTATATTTTAGAATGAAAAAATTAAATGAAAAAGTTACTATTCATAAAAAAGCTGAGATAAAATAATAAAATACCAAGATATAATAAACTATGCAAAACACATAAAATATAAATTTTCATGAACACAATGCTCTTAAAGGATTAACTAGGTCCCCTAAATAAAATAATTAATTCAATTGTCAAATAAAATATTTATTGTAAATGGAATTTGAGTAAAAAGGGGCAAAAAATCCAAGAGAGCATAAACTTAACACTTTTTTATTATAATATAAAAAGAGAATTGCTCTTTTTGGTTTTGTATTCATCCTTTATAATAAAAAAATGTGGTCAAGGAATAATACAATTCTTAAAATATCGTGTTATTACGCCTCTTAACATTTCCAACTAACAAAATTTATTTTTATTGTGCCGTAGCTACTGCGATGGTAAGCTCCTTCGTAGAGCCTATTTTTTTATCATAACCCAAATAGTGTAAAAAATACACAAAATATAATAAAACTTTAATACATAACCAGAATGCGTAACAGTTTTATGTAATTTACAAAAGCTTGCATGTGTTTACCTAATAAGTATCTAATAAATCATCTAAATATAGTGAGTTACACAGGTTTTATTAGAGCAAAAATTATGTGATATCCAACTAGCTAAAGCAATAATGAATTCTATTTAAAAATAAAAAATTACTCTAATTGATTATTAGTGTTTTTAAGATACATAAACAATTATCAAAAGGAAAATGTAGGAATTTTTATAGAAATAAACAAAAAAAATACGTAAAATAAGTATAAATAATACAAGATTAATGTGAAAAAAATATAAATTTATTAAAATAATGTCTATATAAGCGGGTGAAAGAAATGTTGCAGAAGATAATATAATTTTTGTCATAGTGTTGAAATTATTTAGGCAACTGGTTCAACTAATAACACCAAAAAAAATATTTTTCATATTGTCCAAATTATAAAAAAAGGTTTGATTAAGACATATTTATCATGCTTAAATTTTTAATTATGATATGAAAAGAGTAATCATTAATTTAGGTAATATTGGGTTATATTACAAAAATATTAATCATAGTATTAAGTTTGTTATTCTATAAACAGGAATTATAACCTAATTCATAATTGTAAAGGATGTAATAAAAAGCAAATAATGCAGGAAAGGTGATATAATAAGGGCGAATATTGGTTTATATTCCATAATGCATTTGAATACAAGAAACTAACATACCATCTTTAGGCTATTTAATGAAACACTGCAATTTTTTAATTTTTCTCAGCATGAAGATTTATCATTATATGTAGATTCATTTATATTCTGTAACATATAGAAAAAATGGAGTTAATTTTTTTTACAATTCCAATAGGCATAAAAATTAGAGTTTCAAACACCATTAGTAAAATTTTATCTTAGATATAAAATATCGTAACATTTTTAATGGGCATGGAAATATTTGTAAGAAAATTCTATTATTTAAAGAAGATGGGATATTTTAGCCAACAAATTTGCATTCTAAATCAAATCAAGCTGATTCTTATTTAACTTTTATATTCCCGTTTCCAACTACCTTTCAATAAAATTTTTAAATTTTTTTTTACAAATCTGCATATAATGTATAGTTATTATAGAATGGCAGTGAATAAAATCTTCTATCTATACAATAAAATGATATTTTTGATTAAACAATGAAATGATAGGTTTTATATTCTTAGAATAACTAAAGCAAAATAGTGCATTAGTTCTTCATTTTTAATGTGATAGATAGACTATTTGAAATTATTAACAAGTAAACAGAATAACATGAGAAGGGTATTTTCGATGGTTTTAGCTCATCAAAATAAAAAACCACAAAAAAAGTCTATTTATTTATACTTAATATAAAGTAATTGAATTCACGCTTTAAAATATAATTTGTATCTTTCTTTGGTCTTCATTGTTTATTTTAAGATAGAAAAAGAGTGCTCCATAAGATTCTTAAATGATAGCCAACTTTTTTTTGCGCCGTGAAAAATAGTTTATCAACATTACGCACATCAAATAATTTTACAAAGAGATTCATAATAAAAAGATTTGATGACATACAAAATAGTGTAGTATATTGCATAAAATATATCGAATATATGTTTAAATCTAATTCCGGTGCGTAAACTGAAAATTAAAACCCAAACAGATATATAAAAAGATAATGTTAATCATTATAGTTTTATTGCCATGCTTCGAAATTACGCCAAACAAGTAAGATATATGAAAAAAGTCGAACGCGATATCCATTATTGATCCTAAAATTTTATTCTGATGCATATTATTTAAAGATATTATGCGAATTAGGAATTATCTAGATCTTATTTAATCTAAAAAAATTCCGAAAAATTAATAGGATTTCTTCGTGGTAGTCATTTAAAGTTTAGATTGCGGTGACAAAAAAAACATAAAATTATGTGAAAATAAAACCTTTCTAGAATAAAAATTTAATTTATATTATCTTACAAAATTTAAGACTAATAAATTTGAAATTACATATGTTTAAACAAATAAAATGTGAAAAAATCACATTTTGTATAAAAAATGACATTAAAATCTTTATTATTTTATGCACTAAAAACCGATTATATTAGACAATAAACCTTTACACACCATATTTATTCCAAAAAGAGCATATTCTCAATAGTATAATATTACCTTGTTATATTATTACAAGCAAAACGTGATATAGCTCCATATGACTGTTACTTCTTAACATCTTATCATTTTTATAATCTTATTAGTGCATCTTCTTCTCTTAATAATTATCGGCCAAGCCTCTTCCCCAATCCTATTGTTTTTTTTGTGTGTATGTATATGCTTTGATGGAGATTCCTAACTTCTTTAATATACGACTTATGGTATTTTATAACCACTCCATCTAAAATAGCACACTATCTATATAAACATATACAATAGATAAACATCTGATATATACAGGGTGTTATAAAAATTTTATACAAAAACATAAATCATGATTTTTTCTATTTCTGCATTGTTAAGCATATGATTAGTATATCTTAATTAAAATAATGTAAGCGAAATTTTTTATAGATAATCTTGTTAGGTTAAATTAATAATTCCCTTTTAAATTGGTTTTTGTAAATATATATATATATATATTGAAGACATAAGATAATGTATATTTTCTGTTTTTAGTTTGATTTTCTTTTTGAAATATCGGAAAACAGCCAAAGCATAAACCTTTTGCTAATATTTTCGAAAAAGTAAATAAACCTTCTTCTTTGTGTTCGAATATCGTGAAACATGATAATTTATTCGAAAAGATAACATGATTGTAACTATTTTGTTTCTTCAAAGCTAGATTACAAATAAAAAGAACTATTACCAAATATATTCATCAATAGTTACAAAATTGTAGTAAACTTTTTAGAAAATTTTTAAAAAAATTTACAAACAATAAAAATATATTTTATTTATCTTGTATTTTCATCATGAATTATAACATCCTGAATCTTTTACCAGCTAATTTTACTTTAAATTTAGAAATAAAAAAATAAGCAGAAGCTTATCTTGTTTTTTACAATTATTATATCTTGTTTAATGAATTTGAATCTCATGGTTTTACCATTAATTCAATATACAATTATTTAAATTATTATGCAACAAATTATATAAATAAAGTTCTTTTATTGACTTAAAAACCAAATTCAGTCTTTTAAAGAATGAAAACAAAAAAAAGGTAAATACTTGTACAATTAGAAAAAATTCTTGCGTGTTTATTACTAAAGGCAAAAAAACCTTTAGGCAATTATAATTTTTGTAATTTAAATTTTTGTTTGTTTCATTATAATTATTCATTTTTTTTTGCGTAAAATATTGTAGGTGGCATTCAAACAAATTAATTTCGATCGTAAAAGTGTCTAAATTTTATTTGTATTATAAATATGCCTAGCATCATTATAAAATAAATTTGGAGTGAATTTAAGATCACTTAAGAACACATATAATTTAAAAAAAAAATTAAACTTTAAATCTTAAATGAAGTCGGACAATTTATTTGTTTTATATAAAAATGCATTTATAATTTTCCCAAACTAAATTTGCATAAATAATTAACGAAGAATAAAAATAGATAGCTTATTATATTATTGATAAATTAAAATTTATATGATCTATTATTAATATAAAATATACTTTAATATGTATTTTACTATGTACTCCATAATATACCTTTAGATTTCTTCTATCGAGCTAGATACTTGTGACTGAACACAATTTTCTATGTGTATTATATACTTTACTTATTTCAAAAGTAATATACGTGCTATATAGTGTCGCTGATGTATTTTTATTATATGTAGAGATTATACGCATATAAAAAGCTTTAAAAGGTATTTTTATGGCAGTAAAATGGCTACAAAGTCATGAGAAAAAACCGAAAATTGCATAAAAATATGTCAACACGTTTTTTAATTCATAAATATTTTTTTTTCACTTCACAAGAAATTTGTTTATACGCGATGTATAAATTTATTATTATTTATATTTACTCGACAAAATAGTGATCAAAGTTCTAAGAATAGAATATAAAGAAAATTTTTTTCTACATATTTTTATATATTCATTTTAGAGTTTTAACATGTTATTATACTTGTACGGAAAGTAAGATCAATCCAGCAAGAAATTTTGCGATAATAATTTTAATATAATGCTTAAAAATTTTTGAAACTTATACTTCTTGCCACAAAAAACTCCGTATTATAATAAGCAGTTAGCCTCACGTTTTGCAGAATGGGTTTTATTGTTACTTACACTACTTTTTTTATCACAATCACATCTATGCACATTTAATTAATGTAACTTGTTCTAAAAATAGGCTAATATATTAGTTACCGGCTGCATTCTGATAGCATCATCTATATATTTTTTTCCTGTAATGTTTCTTCGAGATTTAGTAAATCTTAGATATTTTACATAAACAAGTATTACCAGAAATAGTTAACATCTTACTTTTATCCTAGGTTACGTAAAATTATCGTATATATCTAGAATTTTTATGTTTTCCCTCGAGTAATAAGGGATTTAAAGCCTCAGAACGTGTAAATTCAATAAGTCCTGAAGCTTAAATATTAATAAAGATCATAAAGGCCTTGATTGTATTATGCTTTTCCGAGGCTAGAAACAAGAGTTACATAATCTATAATGCCAATTGAATCCATAATCATAAAGCATACTAAATAAAAACCTTATTTTACCACGAAAAACGCTAAGCTCATGAAGTAAAAACTCATGGTTTACAGCAGATATTCGAAACCCATTTTTTAATATAAATACACTATATTACACATTTCTCATTAAAATCTAAGTCTAGTGTTTAATTTCAAATTAGTATAGTTATATCGTGACTGCATGGTTGATATTATACTGAAATAAAAAAATCTTTATTTATATACTATTCAAAAGAGAATAAAAAATTTTATGTTTGGTTTCTTTGGTTTATAGGTATCATAAAAAACATCTTTTTCAGACATGTAACCAAAAAAATATTTTTTTTGTGTATAATGCATTTATTATGTACACAATAGAAAAAATACAGAAATTAATATATTAAATACAAAATAAGCCCTGTAAGTATCTAAATATTTTTGGATAATATATTAGAAAGACAAAAACGCAGATAAGGTCAATACAAATTTTAAATTGAACTGGAAAAACGCAAACTGACTTTTTTAATATTGTTATTCGCTGAAAAGTCGCTATGCGTAAACTAAAAATAAGCAGGAATAAGCCCTTAAAGAAAAACAGAGACGCGTTTTTACAAAGTCTAAAGAAAAAGCTCTTTTGAGCTTATTTTTCGAACTAAAGATATGAATCTAACAATAAGTAACTTATGTTTATTCTATAGCTCAATAAGTATGAGAGTCAGAAAAATTACAATTTTTTTCTTATGTTGCTAAATATAGATTTCGTATTTAACACATATTTTAAGTCACAGAGAAGCTGGTTAATTTGTGATATTTAGATCTGTAGCATGTAAAAACCGATAAATTTTGCGCAAAAACAGGTATTAGACCTACTAAGCTTTGAAAAATATAGATTAATATACCAAAGATTCTTAGATACGATTTTCCGTTGTTTTATATTTTTAATTATATTGTTGCTTGGGTATAGATATAAAAATCAGACATATTCAAGTTAAAAGATGCTAAACTGCAAATGTAAATTATACATAAGACGACCACCCATTATCAAAAAACAGAAGATGTATATGAAATTCTATGTCATGATAAGAGAAAATACTGTTGCTTTTTTTTAATCTGGTAAAAATTAGAAGCTGGCACCATGATGACAACATTCTGCGACAGGGTATAAAATTGTGTTATACCATCACAAAAAAACGAAATTATTATTTAATTCTTAAAATAGAAGTTATACACTTGAAAATTTCTGTATAAAATGTAAGCTTATTACATGGAACCACAGATGTTTATATCAAACCATTAAAAAAACAAATAAAAACCACTGTGGATGATTGAATTATAAAAAAATGGGTATATCGCTATGAGATATATTTTTGAAGGGTCTGTTACAAATCTAAGAATCTATAATTCATCGTTATATTTTATAAAAATATAAATGGTGCTGCAATTTTCTAAGTTTGAAAAGGTTGAGTTTTTTTTCCTAGATCAAGTTTTTTCTGGCATATATTCATCTTCATTAAAAATATATTTATATTTTTTTTTGGTTTTTAATGGAAATAATTATGCACTATATTTCTTTAAATGGCTATATTATACTTCAAAGAATAAAAAAAAATGTATTTAATCAAGCCAAAAAAAACCTTTACTAGCTTATTTTGTATACTTAAAAAATATTGTAGGTTTATTATAGATTTAATACAATTTTTTTAAAAAAAATTTACCAAATTTTTATTTGCTCAATTACCCAATATTGACAATAAAAACATGCTATTTGTGTATAATTAGTAATATATAAACAAAATCAATAACAATTTTAGGTATTTGAAACGTTATCTAGGACACAGATAAAATAATTTGATTTAAATATACATAATATTGGTTTTTTTAATAAAATAGTTTTAAATAACTGTTTTATGACTTAATTGGAATTTTAAATGCTTATTCGTAAACGATTTTCAAAAAAAAACCGTCTTAATTTAAGATTCAGTGATTTTTGGAATTTTCGTGCTTTTCATACACAAAATTATAATAATTTTATATTTTATATTATAACAAGCCTATTTTAGATTTTTTTATCTGAATATTCAAGCATAGATCATAGTAAACCAACATCACGGTTCCCTAAAATTTATAAGATAAACAGAGATAAAATCAAATATATCATCATATTTTTTTATTTTATTTTTAAAAACACGATACAAAACTATTAAATTTTTTGACATTTATATTTTTTAATTAGGTAAAACTTGTTTATCGTCTGTTAAAATAATCAAAAATGTTTCAATTCTTATAAATATTGTTGGTCTAAAATAAGAACAAAAATATTATGTGCTAATCAAAATAGATATTAAAGTTAATGAAAAATTCATTTAATAAGACTAAATGATTTATAAAAATACACATATATTGAATAGAGACGTGTAAAAAAGATATTCTTTATATATAAATATACAAAAAGGAGGTGAATATATAGATCAAATCTTTATATGAATAATAAATTTACGTGAAATTCAAGAGCAATTATTCAATTACATATATATATGTTACAATTATAATGGAAAACTATGATTTTAAACGTAAAACAGCCTTTAAAAAATATATTTGGTTAGGATACTAATTATTTTTTTAATATCCTATTCAATAATTCTTGGATTAATAATTTCATTTTACATAATTCTTGTATCTCTTACATAACAAACTTTTAAATAGATTATACAATGGTATTTCTCTATTATATCTATAAAAATAATGTTATTATTTGCTCGGGTTAAATTTAAATAAAAAACGATGCGAAGCAGATTCAAGATTTTAAATATTAGTAAAATCTCTTTTTGTAATACATTATATGATATTTCAACGTGAAACGTCTTTTCATTTTTTTTATCTTACATCTATACATAGTTATAAAATATCTAAAAACATATAAATTGCTTAAACTATTTACAGTATATGAAAAGAGTATTTGATATGAAAAGACTGGATAGTTTCGCAAAAACATGTCATCTGAGTATATCACCAAATGTGCTTATAATAGATTTAAAAAATAATACACAAATAGAAAGAATTGATGTTTCTTAAGAAAAACATTTAAGCACGTATTTTACGGCAAAATTTTTTTTATCATAATTTACTAAGGTTCTTTCGACTTTATGCATATATGTCTTAATTTTTTTTGATTTTATTGTGATATTTAATCCCTATAAAATACCATAACAGCCTAAATAATGTCTTAAAAATATATTTTTTTGTTTATAATATTTAATATGGTTTCATTCTGGTTATATTACTTTGTAAATATATATTTGATTTCCTAATTACGAACAGCTTTCTCTCACCACTGTAATTTTCCATAGACTTCGTAGTTGGAATATTTAAATTACGTTATAGTGTAAAATTGTCGATGAAAGAGTAAATTTTGATATTTAAGAAAAATCGGAGCTTGACAAATTCCACATCCCCCATCAAAATACAAAATAAAACAATTAATATATGCTTTTGATTTAACATAACATCTCATATAAATAACATTTAAAATATTTTAAGCCGAGCTACAATGTTTAGAATATCAAAATAAACTACTGTACTAGATTGTTAAAGATGATTGATTAAAGAATATACTAACCTGATTTTTGAAACATTCCGCAATATTGTGGTATCTAAAAAATGTAATATAATTTGATTTTAGAAATTTATTGCATATGTGAAATTCAAAAAACATCGGATTTTATTAAATTGAAGAATATTGTATCTTTTTAGCTCTAAAGATTACAAAAAATATATATTGCGCATTATAAGCACTTTAAAGAGTTTTTACTGATGCCGAAAAATTTCATCTAGTAAATGTAAGCAAAATTAGTTTAAAATATATGTTCTCATCTAAATTTTCCAGCTTTTTGCAGATTAGGTGATGAATTTTATGTCTATGTGAATTATGAAAACTTCAATTTTCTCACTATCATTTTTTTGTATTCAAATTCTTACCCATTAAAGTGATAAAAATGTTCGATGCATTCTATTGATTTAATATAAAGAATTAAAAAAAATCTGTTGCATATATATGAAGTTAAAATTAAATTAATCTGTCGATTTCAAATATATGATAAAATCACTCTGTTGATTATGTAGACATTTCGAAAAAGGCAAAAAATCGATTTTGCCTGCATAAGATACTGATCAAAATTATATATCTTTGCTAATTCGTTTAATGTCCTTACAATATATATTTAAATAATTTTATACATTGTATCTTATAATAAAAACGCATTCACAGGCTTATAAATGAGCATTTCATTCTTTTTTGTCTACAATATATTAAAAAATATGTGACAGCGCGAATCCAACCATCATATTTTTATGTTTTCTAATTTATAATTTTTGTTAATATATATTGCGGAGTTTTAGTGCCTAAGATAATTGACTTTAGGATGGAAAATATATTGTAAAGATACAGAGCTTGTTTATCCAATCAAAATTTCGCTGTATTCGCGAGCACATATAAAAAATGTAATAGAAAGGGTTTCTTATAAATTTGTGTCTAAAAACTGAATTTAAAATTCAACTAGAGTAATTGTGGGCATCATATAGCATATAATTAGATTCAACATTTATCTTGTCTATATTAAAATCATATTATAAAATATTTACAAATAAAACACCATTGAATAAACATGCTCATTCCAGATGGACAAAGGTTAGAGGATTATAAACTTCCATATATTGAGTATTTAAATAGGCGTTATAATAGAAAAAAAAGAATGTGATGGCTGTTTATTTTTATGAAAAAAACAATGTTGAGACCGAAAAAAATTTCGCTCGGTAGTTTATCATTTTTAAAGATATTTATATGGATATAAAAAAATCGCAAATAGATTGTGGTTTAAATCGTTTTTTTTTCTTCAAAGTTAGATATGCTATTTTAGATTTATATGTATGATTAAATACAATAGAAAGTAAAATATGTACCTCTGACTCTTTTTTATGATCTAGATATAATTCAAATAATTTGTATTTGATCCTTACAAGATGGTTGCAATTAAAGTTCTATGCGATAATAACATGATTAGTCGCAGCAGGATATTAGTCTATGGATATATTCTTTTTCATTAAATAGAAAATAAAAATATTTAAGATACGATAAAAAGGTGAATATATCAATCTTAATTGAACTTTTATTGTTTTTCAGGCATCTAACCAGTATAAATATTATAAATTTTGTTTCAGTATAGGAATTATGAACATATGGAAATATAGAAAATTTTTATTAAAATAATTTTGACATAATAAATACTAAAAACCTTTTAATATAAAATAACGAATTGCGTAAACGAATTTTGCATTATTGTAGGTTTATTTTAGAAATATGAAATCTCATTAAATCATATTTATTTTTTGTTATTGCTAATTTAAATATATAATATGCACAAAATCAGATTATTTTGGCTTTTTAATATTTTTAGTTGCATCGAACACAGTTAAAATGTTTAAAGGGCTTTTATACAAGATTGAAAACCCATATAAATTCTAAACTGATATGTTAAAATCTATAAAAGCTAAGTCGAATGGCGACCCTTTTAAGCAAATGTTTGTATTTTACACTTTTTTGACAAATAAAAATGAAGGAATAATATTATTAAAAAACAAAATGCTGTCAAAAATAAAGGATGAATGTTTTTAAGCCAGTTAAAACTTTTTAAAGATTTTTAAGAATCATATTTAGAAAATCTTACTCTTTAGGCTTATATTGGTTGATTTTCAACATCTTTTCTAATATGAGGTGCCCGAATCTATTTAAAAACAACCAAATTAAACTTCCTGAGAACATAAAAGGACAAATTTAAATTTATGAAATTTCCTGTAAAGCAAATCTATTTAGAAAATATCAAAAAAATTGCATAAAAATAACTAGCATGTTTTAATTTGCGTAAAATGTATATTTTGTCATTATGTTATTAACAGTAATATTTTGAATAAAAAATTTAATAAAAATATTTACCACTAGTATATATTATAGAAAGGCTATAATTCCATAACCAAAAGAACGTCCAAGCATGCAAGAATATAAAAGACTTAAAAGTGCCCACGAAAACATCAAAATTATTTTCAAAAATGGTTTTTGCGAAAAATCTATATTTATAACTGGTAAAAGTGAGATAATAACTATAAAATTATAGATAAATCTATAAATAACATACTCAGATGACAAATAGCATTTACCATCTGATTTTGAGATTACCATATTCAAAACTAGCAATAAATATATAATAAAGCATAAAAGAATTATAAATTTGTAAGCTAATTTATGCCCTGTCATAATATAATTAAAAAATTTTCTTCTCAGCGTGGAATTACTTCTCCTTATTAAATATTTTATAGCCAATTCTACAAATTAATAATTGATAATCTATGAGTAGTAAATGAGTTAACAAGATTGAGCAAATTTGAATTACTACATTTGATTATTTTTTTCTCGATGCCATTAATTTAAAGCTTCTCTTGAAATAAAAAAACTAAATTAAATACAACCCCAAAGGTTTGTATATCTAGCCAAAAAAATTGGAAAACTGGTAAAACTTTGAGTAGCAGACATAATTTGATTCTTTATAAATAGATAGCTTATCCAAGTATTTTTACAATTTCATAATTATATTTTATGTCAATTTTGACTTCTTAGATCTTGCCCTGGCTCTAGATGATACACACAGCTTTCAAACTAATAATTTATTTGTTTCTTAAAATAAATATACAAAAAAGGTGGCAAATTAATTAATAAAAAATATACCACCGAGTTTCTTAAAAAGTTAAATATTTGTGGTTCTATACAATGGTAAACACGTTCACACATAAAAAACCAATTCAATATATTTATAATAATTTTATAACACGTATAAAGGTAAATTAACGATTCTTACGTCAATTTAAAAGGCAGAAATTATGAGAACGTTTCATATAAGTTTATTATATTTAAAAGATATCAATAGCCTACAAATAACACATGGAATGTGTTGATATGACAAAATCGCTTTGGATAGCCTATAAATATACAAAATAATTTCCAGTATAAACAAATTTATTTGATTATAATGACATAAATCATAGCCGTGTCAATTAATAACCCCAACAGTAACGATAATATATGTTTAAACAATATTTCTCAAATAAAAATGAAAGAATAAGATTTTTTAATGGTTGAAATGTATATAGCGCAAAAATAAAAAAATCTTCTCTATAGACTTATCATCATTTAATCATTAAAAACTTCCTATAGCAAAATTGAATTTTGATATAAATAAACATTATAAAATGCTTTTACGGTGTTAAAAATTCTGGACTAACTAGAAGCATACATGCAAGCTCTCACACTTCGAAAGACACTTTAGCATATCTTATATTTAGGAGAAAAGTGCAATTGATCGAAGATATATTAGGTGAAGGTCTCAAAATATCTATAAAGGAGTTGTGCGATATTCCTAATGGGCTGACTACGTTCAAATAGATAAAAAGAAACTTAACCCATAAATAAATAAATTAATTTAAATTAATTTACAATAAACACAATATGTTTTTATGCATATAAAACTAATAAACAAATTATATTTAAAAAGAAATTATTTATTTTAGCAATGAAAACATTCATAATGAACTCGTTTTTTATGATCGAAATGAAAATTTCACTTCCCAATAACTAAATATATAAGTAAAAACAAAAAAACATATTTAGAACAGTTATAACCCTGTAAGTATTTATTAAATATTCCAGAAAAAGTGGATGATTTTGCAAATACACCAAAATTATATTCATGAAATAGTTTAAAATGTATTAATCGACGAATAATTTATAATATGACCAAAACAATATTATTTATATTTTCTAAAAAATTTATAAAATTTTTTTATTTTCTTTCGTTATAAGTTTGTTGTGTTAATTAATCAACTTCCTTTATTGGTTAGATGATAAGTATAGTACAGTAAAAAATAAACTGTAAGAGGAAAAGCGAGAATCAGTGAAAAAATATAAAATTTGTTACTGTTAAAAATTTTTGATTTTCTAAAAAATATCACAGAGCCGATTATTATTAATCCAAATATCCCCATACAAAACCATTGTTCATACTGTTTGTTATTTGATTTGTAAAGTGGTTCGTAAAAATTCAGAAACACTGCGCATAACATTAAAAGTGATATTAAAAAACCACCGACTTTCATAATATCTTTAAAATTATCATAAAAATGCCGTTCCTCATATGTTATTCCAAAAAATGTTTCTTCCATATTCAAGCTTATAGTGTCATCAAATCTATCTCGAGTTGTTCTTTTCATCATCACTTAAAAAACTATAAAAAAATATATTATATTTAAATTAACCAAAAAGCTCTAATTTCTTCAAAATTATATATTTTTGGATTCCAAAATAAACGTAGGACACAGAATGTAAAAAAAAGGATGGTCTTACAATTAAAAAAAAATAGGTATAAATACAGAAAATAACCAAGACAAGTTTATATCACACAGAACCACTTTTTTTGTCTGGAGTTAAATTTATAATCGTATTTAGGGGCATTCTATATGTTTAAGCCTTACTTAAATTTATAATTTTTTAAATATGTACATAAGTGTATTTATTGTGGCGTTTAATGACGCTAAGCTTCAAGATGCGCCACCATAGCATTATCAGGGTTTGGTTTGGATAGATTGAGTTATTAGACCAATAAATTGTCTTTTAGAACCAATAAAGTCAAGTTTTATAACAGATGTATTGCCTCTAATTTCTATCGGTAAAATACTGCAATATATTTACTAAAATATTATAAAAGGTTATGTGTCTAATTGGAATATTTTTATTGGCAAGTTTGACGATTTGTGAAACATAATTACAAAAACCAAAATAAAATAAAAATAAATTTTATAAATAAACGTATTCCTGTTTAAAATTACTAAAGTCTTCATAAGAAATAAATTAAATGAACAGAGTAATCGATGCTGCTAGAAGTATATAAATTATATTGATGCGATTTTTATGGTATGTATTGGTGGGTTGTTAGTGTTCCATTAAATATAATTTCCATATTAAATAGAATTTGCAAATATTATAGGCATTTTGTTAGATATTTACAGGATTATACTCTTTATTTTGGTAATTAAGGGATATATAATTAGATAAAGAACTTATGGTATGATTTATGATGAATTTCAATGATATCTAAGAGTATAAAAATACTACATAAATATTATCATAAACCGTATTTCCAACGATAAATGATCTTTTCAACCATATGAAAACTGGATTCAAGGCGGCTGACAAATTAATAGCACAACCTACAGCCTCTACTCAATCATTTCAATTCTTAAAAATGATGTTGCAAAAGTTGGCACGTACAAGATATATAATTATTTAGGAGATCGAAATGATTATTTATAAACATTCAAAACAATCCATTATAAATTAAATGATCATATTTAATCGGTTTTCCAATTGTTTACTCGCTAACTTAGTTTCATATCGTTTATGCAAATAATGATAAATATTATAAAACGTACATGATAAAGATTAATTTTAGATATGAACTGTTATTTTACAACCAATAAATATCTTTTAAGCCGATTGTTACAAATAACTGGTATACAGGTCGTCGGCTGCAGACGAACTTTAAAAATGAAGAAAGAAAATTCGACATGCAATCTAAGAACATCTCTAATACATATAATTTTATTTTACGAAGTTCGAGATAATAGAACAGCAATAACACTGACTTGTCTTTCGAGGATGGATGATGTATATCAGTAAACTTCTCTAAATTTAATATTGCACAAGTTTTTAGTAATTTGAGCAGATGATAACTACAATAGCGGAAAAAAAAGAATATCGATTTTTACTTAATCTATATAGTTAACTTATTTGGTTATTGTATATTTCGATTGCGCAAAAAAATTGAAAAATATCATATAAAATCATAAAAAATGTTTTATAAACCTTAAATAAAAACATAATAAAACAAAATATTTTTTTTTATTTTTTAGAAAGCTGCTATTATTGAAATTTGTATAAATGAGACTTCGTAAAAAATTTTAATTTGCATGCATAATTTCTTAATTGAGCAGTTAGTAGATAATGAATGAAAGATTTACATTTGACAGAGAAACCATTCCGGGAAATTGACTACAAAGTTATGATAAATTTACGATTGTTATAGCAAAAAAAAATTAAGTTCGGTGAAAAAAATATTGATATAAAATTCATTTGCTAGCTGGAGGCCTTTCAAACAATTAAATTAGCCTTATATTTTTATTAAAATTTCTTTTTGTGTTTATAGATTCGTTACTTGTCTATATTTTATTTATTAAGTTGCAAAAGTCATATTATTATTTTTGTTTTCTTTTTATCGATTCCTTCTATCGAGACGAATTCAGCCTATTGAGAACATTTAAAAATCCTTGATACATCCTTTGAAACCTCCCCTGATATATATTCGTCTGTATATATCATTTTTTAGCATTTTATATTATATTCATTAAATTTTAAAAAATATGAAAGTCTTTTAAATAATTCGATATATTTTATTGTCAGTGTATTCTAATATTGTTTGTGCATTATGTTGCTTTATTCATTTTAGATAATATATTTTTTTATATATACTTTTTTGCTTAACCTCGATTTTCTGTTTTTAAATTTTAGCTGCTTTCAAATAAAGTTCAAAAAGAGGATGCTGTCGATGCAAATCATCATGATTGATGCAAAGGTGTACTTTATGCAAAAAAAAAGTTTCCGCACACAAAAAGAATAAGACAGATTAAAGTAAAACATATATATAAAGTTACATAGAAAGATTACACTGTCGATGTGTTTATATTAATACCAGTCGATTATGTATATACGAATAACAACGATTTAGTTGATCTAATCTAAAATCCCAAAAAAGTAAGAATTTAAGATAGTTACTTTAAATATTTTTCCAAAGTGTTTGATAATTTCTCAATGAAAACCGAAATTTTTGATTTAGATAATGAATTTTTTGGTAAATATCTTTAATTATAGATCTTTATATTATATTGAAAATGTGAAAGATGGTAGCTGATAAATTAGAATCATGTTTCTGAATTAGAGCGGTGTGTAAAATTGGGGATGAAAAGTTTGATTTATAGGTCAAATTACCGCTAAACTACTTTTTTCTTAGTAAATACTTATAGAAGTTAAATAAAATTGAGCAATAAATATGCATTTTCAGCATTTTTTTAATATCGTTTCATTAAATAAAATTATATAAGTTTTTAGTGTGTATAAGTTCAAAATTTAAATATAGATTGCGTCAAACAATACTTTAAACCTATTTTCTCGTGAAGATCATCTTTTTAATATGGTATCTGTTATAAAATGCTAATTGCACTTACGGAATATTCGTATTATAGAATTCTGGAGAATGTAACCGTATTTAAATCAAAAGAATTATAAAATAACCAGCATATGCATATTTCTACACAGTAATCTTTCTTAGAAAATAGTACGTGTAATTTTATTTAGCATGCATCATGATTATATTAAATATCAAGCTGTTAAGTTCCCCATATAACAACCTATTATTGTAGCATCGAGTGATTTGTGCTTTATTACTTGCATGCTATGATCATGTTGAAAATTTGTTTATATTATATTACAATTTATTATGTAATACACCAATATTTCGAAGTATTTTTTTTTGCAATTATGCGACAAAAAAATGCTCATAATATTTTTAACGTCTTCTTAAATACTGATTTCTGTGATATTTATGTATAATTTCGTGATTATGCAGCTATTTATTCTCTAGCACTGTAGTCAGACTTGTGTGTTTTTTAAGATTTAAATACACGGCAAAGTATCGACTTTGACTTCATACTACAATTTTAAGACATTGGTTGATTTCTATAATTTTTTTTTGGATTTCAACAGCCATATACACATTTGGTAACATTGCTTATTTTATTTTTATCGGATGAAAAAGTGACAAACATATATTCGCTGTATATTGCACATAAACTCATATGATATAACTCTAGAAAAATATTAAGATGAAAATTTTTCAAGATCAAGTTTGTTTTTCCCGATAGGATATTTGTGAATGGAATCTAGAAAAAACGCAAAATAAAGTAGAAATATTAAGCTAAGATATAATATCGCATACTATACTTCTTATTTTGTATATTAAATAAGCTAGGTCAGGTCTATTTATAAAAGCACCGAAAAAAATATAAAATGCATTCTCATAAATTAAGAATTACCTAAAAAAAGCAAGAAATAAGCATAATGTACACAAAATTTATGTACATTACACCTATAAATACAACCTTATATCTACGACAGAAAAATATATATAGCATAGTTATAATATTAGGAGACTTCTTGTGATATTGTGAAATACTAAAATTAGAGATAGCAATCTTCTAAAAAAAGATCATAATTTATTTTATGGTCATAAATAATATCACAAGGACACTCAAAAATAGATATAATGGTAGAAGATATCTTTTTAATGCTTATGAAAAAATAATGTGAAGGAAATTTTTTTTCAATATATTTTTTCTCTTCTATTTAAAATAGAAAAAATATTTTGACAATTAAAAAATACTTTTTTGTCAAGTTTTACCTATGATACTTTGGGTATTTATATTTGCTTTTTTTACTAGCTAGATTTCATTTATTTTATTAAAATATATATAAATATGCATAAATTTCGTTATAAATTTTATTCTATAATATAAGCAAGTCAAGAATAATAATTTACGACGAAAAAACTATGTCAGATTTAAACAATTTTTTTTTTTAAAGGCTCGTATATGTCTTCTGTCTAGATATTTCGTTTATGATTAATATAATATTTGCAGATCTGATGTATCCCCGCGTGTCGTATACAATATTTTCTGCTGTTACTTTTTTATTTGTAGAATAGATCGATTTATTAAAGCTGGAGTTTAAAAAGAAAAGTAAAGAAACTATATACTTTCTGTCATCGATATATTTTTCTTCCACCACTCTACACCTACCCATATCTTGATTTATAAAGCCGCATAGACCCAGTGTTCTTTGCTCTTTTTCACATTTATTTTATAAAACCCATATTTATTTCTAGGCCTTTCGGTCTTGCTACAGTTATACTTTCTAGGTTTCCAAGACCTTGCCTCATGTGGGTCTTTTGGTTTTACGCAACTCATATGAATCCTGAGTGATATTTTTACAACCCAGGTCACGTTTTCAAGTGTTATAGATACACTTTGCCACTTTATCTCACGATTAAAAGAAAATGATATACAATAAAATTTTTTTACATAAATTAAACAGAACAGTAAAATTATATATAATTTAAAAGAAGTTTTTTGTAATTTGAATAAGATTTTGTGCAAATTTCTTTTATGTATATAATTAGTTTATGAATCTAGTAGTTTATTCATTTTATAACACTTTCATGATAAACCGTAGACTTATATTGACTCTTTTATATTTTTTCATGAAAGGTATTAAATTAGAAAAAGAATAAGAATTGCATCGTATTTAGGTGATATGATTGTGTAGAATAGTAAAAACAAATATAAAAAGAAACTAAGTTGTAATAGAAGCTCCTACATACAAAAACTTGCGAAAAATCAGGTACGAAGTATTTTTAAAAGACCTTTATTTTTTGATATGCAATCAAGTTTTTCATATTTGTTTAAAATTTAATAAAAAGCGTATAATTTATATTTTACCATACGTTAAGTTTTTTTTCTTACCACACCAATGCCTTTATATATTGTTTGCGTACAAAAGCATATTTAAAACCCCGAAATAATAATTGACAGTCAAAGAGCAAAAATATATTCAGAAAATCTTATACATCGGTTTTCTTATGCGTATATTTTGCAAAAAAATAATTTAATTTTCAATTACTATTGTTTATTTTCTTTATAAGTTTTGTTTCTATTTAAAAGGCCCCAAAAATTTTATTAACATACAAAAAACCAAAGTAAACTTACACGATAGGTGAGATTTATTTATAGAAGTATAAATTTTTATTCTTCTGATTTGGCGTATATACTTTCCCTTACTCAATAAAAGCCAAATTTTTTCTTTTTCACATATTTTTTCATTCGATAAATTGATTATATATTTCATATATATAAAATAGCTTTATTTATGACATTTTAAAAAAAAATTGTTATTTTCCATATTTCATCCTTCAAATAATAACTGTTTAATTTAAGATAGTATACAAAATGTAAATCTAACCCTGATTATAATTTTTATTCTAAATGTGGTAAATGCTAAAAAACCATGTTTTATTTCTTATAATTCATTTTTATCAGTTTTGCAAAAAAATATTCTAAAAATATCGAAAAGCAGATGATGCTCAACTCTATTTATATATACATATCAATCATAAAAGCAACAAAATTTCAAAATCTATTTTTAAACAATTCAACATATATTTATTATATGCAAACACGTTTGATCATTACTATAATACCTCTATAATGCTATTTTGTTTAAAAAAATAAAATACTTTCTTCATATAGTTATATCTAAAATAATATAAAGAAGTAATTTTTGATATATAGTTTGTTGTTTATTCATAATTGATATAAAAACTAACACTGATTTGCTTCGAAATATTTGCAGAGGCAAGAACTTAAAATATAATATCCATATTATTTTTTCGTTTTGTACTGTGCTAAATTTTTTTGAAGTTTTTTATTTTGAACATATGTCGATTTAAAGTATAGCTAAAACCTTTTTTATTCTCGTATTTGATTATATATACAATGTTATTTACTTTTGTTGATATAGAAATACTAGAAAACAAAAGTATCTGATATTTGAGCAAAATTTTTTTAAAAATCAGAAGTATATTTCCATGAAGCAAAAAATCATGTATTTAGTATTTAAATAAACAAAACTACCAACAAAAAAAGAGAAGAACAGATTGAAAGTTATTTTGTTAATATTAATATCTGAAATGACAGACTTATAAATTTTGTAATTAAATTTTGCAAAAGCACAACTTTGACTCACAAAGGCGTAAGAACAATAGAAAGTTGATAATAATCTTTGTAAGGTATATTTTGAGTATAACATTCTAACTTTCTATACATGTAATAAAACACGATAATAAGATATATTGTTCACTAATAAAGTTAGAAATAACAAACACGAAAATTTAGGTTCTCGCTAATTAATTGAAAACATAAAAGATTATAAAGAAAGATTCAAGCTGTAAGAATTACATCATAAAAGTGTTTATATGCTTTAAGAATACACCATATAATATTTTATATATCTGTTATTACCCATTTATATTATTAAATTGTAAAGTTCTGATCTAATTCGAAATATTTTTAATCCTATTATATAACGTTAATTGTTTCATAAAAGTATTGTTTATACGGAATATTATTAGCAATATCATTTCAAATTGGCAATGTTTGTAAATATGAATTTGTTTCCAATATATTGTTCTTATTAGAATTTTTTTGATTTATTATTTTATAATTAAAAAAATAGTCTACATTTTCTATATTTAACAGTATTTCTGTAAGAATGTTTTGTTGCAGGTATGGTGAAATAAAAAAAATATATTTTTTCATATTTTTTTGATCAAATAAAGCAGTAGTAGTTTACATTGCATTTTGCAGCTCTATATTGAACAGTAAAATTTTGCACATAAACAATGGTATTGCATCAATTAGGGCATAATTAATACTTATATTAATGTAGTCCGGGCGACAAGTAGCAGTTTAACTGATAAATTTTATTAAAAGAGATAATAAATGTTTAAATATTTTAGGATATTTTCAATATAATAACCATACCGAAAATATTATAAAGCTATGTATAAATATAACCAATAAAGCAATCAATATGATTATAATCTGACAGAAAATTTTATTATTTTGACATTTCAAACCTTTATAGTCAACAAAACCAATAATATTTAAATTCTTACTGCAGGTTTAAAAAACACCCAATTTCCGGTATAAAAAACAGGGTTCGCGAATGTAACTAAATTTAAATGAATTTTTCGCTTTACTTTTATTTAGAAATTGGAAAGTTTGCTATCTCTTCTACATATCACTAAATTTAGACGCTTAATCAGATAAAAGATAATATTAATCCATATTTCACTATATATTCAATGATGAATATGAAAATTTCGATTGGTTGTATAATTTTAAAAATAAGTGAATCTTAGAAAAAACAGTGAATAGCGTCAGATTTATATATTAAAGCTAGAAATTATTTCAAAATATTAAGAATTTAGGAAAAATCTATAATAAACTGTAGATAATAGCACATGATTGCATTAAAGCATAACATTATACAAAAAAGAGAAATAATAAAGCATTAAAATCAGCAAAGATTTTACAGTAACTACCAAGATTGTTGCGTCAAAGCAGAACTTAAATCAAAAAATATAAATCAGGGTATTTTTAAATAAACCTAAATTAAGTGCCTAAATTCAAAACACAAGAAAAAACAATTTTGCTGGTTTTTTATGTGAAAAAAAATCCAAAGACACAATGATTTTTTTAAATTAGCTATGTCTCATTTTTTAAATATTTTTTTCCCTATTCATAATATGTCTAAAATATTTTCAACACAATTAATCCGTTACAATAAAATAAATAAAAAACATAGAAATATAATGATAATACCTTATACCTTTTTTCAAAATAAATTTATTATTTTTTTGTTACATAAAAATGGAAATTGTTTCATGGACAATATACAAATTTTTCTGTTTAAATCATAAAGTGGACTCATATTTTATATAAAAAAAACAGAGAAACATTTTAATAGCTCAGCAAGCAGCATTATTTATAAAATGGTTTTGTCTATTTTTTTAATCTTTTCTAAGCAATAAAGACGGAGTTAATAGAAGTGACCGAATAAAAAAATAATAGGACAAATTTTCAAATTAATTATATTATATTTACTCGATGTGAAAATTTCAAAAGAAAAAGATATAAAAAAACAAAATTTTCTAGTTAAAGATTCTTGCTTCGATAACAGCTATCTATATAAAATTTTTAATTTTTATCGTAGTCGAAGAGATTGAAGGTCAAACAATATGCCTAAAAAAATTAAAATTGTCTCTAATTACAATATTTTTCAATATTAGCGAATTATATGAGTCCGGATGCATTTTTTCTTAAATTATAATTTTAGAGAATTTTTACTACATTTATATGTTCATAGTGGTTCAACACAGGAGATTGTTTATATTATAACGTTTTAGCTTGTAAAAAAACCGTTTATTATATATATTTTATTGATATGTTGCGGCGTTTTCAGACGCATAAATTATGGTAGTCTTACTTTCAAAATACAGAAAAATTTAATATTTTTTAGATTTATGGTAACTTTTTTTATTTTTTATACATAATTTAGACAAGTTTTGCTAAAGAATCAATTTTGATGCTTGGTTTGTATAAGTATTTTCTATCTAATCATATTTAGCAGTTAAGATATATAATCGTCAGATTTTTTGTTATATATCATTTAATATCCCATAAATTTATGTGAAGGTATCATAAATTATTCTAACATTATTTATGATTCATTTATAATTCATTTAGAACGTTTCTAATTTTAGAATAAATTATTAAAATATGCATTTAGTGGCACAGACATGTTCTTCATATATATAAATTTTGTAATGACGAAATATGAATTTATTTTACAAAAAATTTATAATTATCTGGATATATAGTTTTCAGATATTTAAATATATTTATTTTACTTCAAGACAAAAATTATTCCATATGTTATAACATGGGACGGTGTGGTAACACGATATCATAGAAGGTACCTGAAGGAACTAGATGTCAAGAACCAGGTTGTGGCATATATTCAAACCTTGGGATTGAGAAAAACCTTTGAATTAATAGGTCTCGAAAGAAGGAGGGGTATTGAAGAAGACTTTGGAGAGGAGAAGATAGCCGAAAGTATAAATATGCTGTGCGTGCAGAGAAACAAGCAAGCTGTGCCTGTGAACAAAAACTAAAATTACGGCTATAAATATGGCCCATAAATAAAAAATAATATTTTTTTTTACTTTATTTCCAATAGCCGATTTAAAAATGTTTGTGAGGCGATTTTTCCAAATATTTGCATATATTATGTATGAATTGACAAAGTTTAAGGAGAAGAATGTTTACCATAAGAATATAAATCTCAACAAAAAACGACAATATATCATAAAAAAAATATAGAATAAAGTGATTAGATGAAGATTATGCATAAAAATAATTGTGAATGGAAACAAAAACTCGATATATTATAATATTTGTATATATTTTTTCAAACAACTAAATTCACAGTACAAATGTTTAGAGGATTTTATAATTCTTAAGAAGTCTAAAAAAGCAAAAACAAAAGAGTACCAAGATTTTAATGAAAGATATGTTCTAAATTATAATAATTGATATATATGCTTATCGATACATCAAAATATAATTTGAATTAAGATACGATATGACAATAAATACATCAAAGATATAAAAAAAAGAATTTGTATTCAATATAATTTTATTTAAAGTTTAGCATCTACTGCAAAAAAAGAAAAAAAACAATCACTGATTGTAAAATCCCTGTGAAATATAGAAAAACATTACGAGCTTATCATCTTAGCATCCCACATCAATTTCTAGTTATATACCCGATAGTCAGCGTCATATTAAAATATAAAACATTCTCACTAAACTTTTTTATTTTATTGGTTATACAATAATAGCTAGCATCTATATAATTAAAATGTCAGTTGCAACATTTCTTTTTGTTAAAATTTAAATATGATTTTATCGTTTATTGTATCTTTTAATAGTTGTATTAATTTTTTATTTTCATTTTTAACTCACAGTTTGTTCATGTCTTCGTATGTAAAATATCAGAAATATTTATTTTATATATCTATAGATGATTCATTTCATCTCATAAAAAATCTAGAAACTTATATAAAATCTATTTATATAAATGAACAAAATAAAGAATCAAAATAGCGCAAATTTGCCAAAATTTATTATACTTCCTATGTTTTAAAAATGCATTTTTTTTTAAGAAAGAATTTGTAGGTCATTTAGATGTGCTTATATAAAATGAAAATAGACATGCACACAGAGTATTAACAAATATCACTGACTATTTTTTGATTTTAATATAATTTAATTTTTTGATTTTTGATCTATTTTGTATTTTTTACATTATGCAGGTAGATAAAGTGTTTTCTGATGTTAAGGTTAAATTAAAGAGTGAGGATCATGATTGTTTAAAAACCTTTTATGATATAACTTTAATGCACAAAAATAAAACATAGTCTCTATAAACAGGTTAAAATATATCTAATTATTTAAAAATCTATTTTTATTATAAAAATGACAGTTGTCACTTTTAAATTGAATTTCTTAAGTTGAAAAAAGCATATTTTAATCATACTTAGAGTTGGATTATTCAACAACTTTTTTTGTATGATAATGTAGATAAAAATCTATTTATTTTGTATGAAAAAACCAACATTTTAAGAGCTATGTAGTGGTTAAAAAACGGAATTTTAGTTATTATAAAAATATGGTGAGATATCTATCAATTTTTTAAATTTAGTCAATTATAATTGTGATCTTTACACCGTATTACTTTTATCAAATTATTTTTTATAGTGGTTTGAATTTTTCATCGTATTATTTATATTTTACAGTTTTATCAATAAACTAAATTATGCATGGATAATTCTAGATAATATTAATAATTCAAATTTCAGTATTCGTAACCTAGACTATATACAAAATTTACATCTTAGATTGCTTATTTTCATCTAATAAAAAAATTTTCAGCATGTATAATTCCAAATATAATTAAGTTATTTATAATCGGAAAATCAATCGTAACTTGATGTAAATAAACAAAAAACATCAAGGGAATTTATATTTATCGAAATTTTCTGCCTCTGTATTTATTTTTATATATTAATTATTTTATTATTATAATTCCTATAATTCACAATTAATATAATCTCAATACAAATACAAATTATATAATTTCTTTTTTAATTTGAATATATTAATGAACATAAAAATTGTGTATCATAATACAAAAAAATATAATCATAATAAATTTTTCAATTTCATCTTTTATTTATTTTTGAATTTCATATATTAATGATCATGAAAAATATAATATCTCAATATAAAAAAATATCATCAAGATTTATTTTTCAATTTTAATTTCATCCATTATTTATTTTTAAATTTCACATATTGATGAACACAAAAATTAAGATCATGAATTTATAATAAAAAAATATATAATCATAATTTATTTTTATCTTAATAAATTCATGATCTAAATTTTTTATACTATTTTCTTGTATCGATAATTATAAGAATTAGAATATCCAAATCGATATTGCCATACGACATAGCTTGGGATGAGGGGTTACAAAATACCTTAAGTCTTATATTAAAGAGTTGGGAATGCCAACTGAACCAGAAGCATGCGCACAAATAATAGGATTGAGGAAGTTACTTGAAACAATAGGTCTTAAGAGAAGAAGATCTATCGAAATATATTTTAAAGATGGTGAGGTGGAAAGAAGTATCATACAAATCTGTTCTATTGAGCAATCTAAATTTTTGCTTGAACAACTAAAAAAAGCTAAAAATAAAATTAACCCGTAAATAGAAATTAATAATTAGTATGTCTTAAAACAAAAAATAACAAAATTATAATTTATTTTTCAATATTTTAAATTGTAGATCGCAATAAATAGAAATAAAAGTTTGTACATTTGAAATTTATCAAGGAGCTTGCAATGTACCCAATGGGCTGACTACGTTTAACTAGATGGAATTGGTAAAAAGAAACTTAAGCCATCTATAAAAAATAAATGTACATTTTAAATTAACTGATAATCTATGGATTTATTTAAGGTCAAATTTTTCTTTTAACTTTTTATAATTGTTAAGCAAAAATTTAGATTGCTCAATAGAACAGATTTGTCTGATACTTCTTTCCACCTCATCATCTTTAAAATATATCTCGATGGATCTTCTTCTCTTAAGACCTATTGTTTCAAGTAGCTTCCTCAATCCTATTGTTTGTGCGCATGCTTCTGGTTCAGTTAGTAATCTAAATTCATTAATATCAATATAAATTTAAAATCTTTATTTTTTTAATATTAAATATTGTAATAATTTAAAAATTATTGTAATTAAAATATGAAGCCCTATTAATGGCTAAGAAATCAGATAAAGACACAACAACGCGTCTAGCAATTGTCGATCCTTCTTCATGCAAACCAACTCGATGCAATCTAGAATGCAAGAAATCATGTCCAGTCAACAAAACTGGAAAACCTTGCATAACAGTGACACCGACATCAACCACAACCCTAATATCCGAGATACTATGTATAGGTTGTGGTGCCTGTGCCAAGAAATGTCCTTTCGATGCAATAAAGATAATAAATATACCGTCATCAAGTTCTTTTACGAGTGAAGTCTCGCATCGATATACTAGTAATGGTTTTATTCTACATCGACTTCCGGTACCCAAACTAGGTTCTGTATTGGCATTGGTTGGTACTAATGGTATAGGGAAAAGTACTGCTTTAAAGATACTTGAAGGGAGTGTTAAACCGAATCTTGGTGATTTTGGTGGTAGTGGTGATTGGATGAGTGTATTAAAACGCTACAGGGGATCTGAGTTACATGGCTTCTTTGTAAAGGTTTTGGGCGGTGAAATGCGTACGGCCTTTAAGGAACAATACGTTGATAATGTACCAAGGGTAGTTAAGAAAGTTATGGGCAAGGATGAAGTTAGTGTTAGGGATGTTATTTTATATTTTTACAAAGATGAGAGTGTGGGTGTTCTTAAAAACATTGTAATTCAAAAGGGGACAAAATATCAAAGGGAAAAAGACAGATTGAATGAATATGTCAATAAAATGAATTTTAGTACCAAAGATTCAGATGCTTGTAGTGGAGAAAATAGTACTAATGATTTAGACACCAATAAATTTACTGATGACATAAACAGCAATAATACCGAGTCAAAGGATACAAATAACATTAATAGCAATGCTTTTAAATATCATTCCGATGGCATTAATACTGATTCGAAGGATACTAATACCAATAATAACGATAAACTTAATACCAATAATAACGACAAACTTAATACCAATAATATTAATAACCATAATACCGATGACATTAATAACCATAATACCGATGATACTAATAAGTTAAAACATGGCACTGAAATATCTAATAGTAAAAATACGGAGAATAAATATGCAAATGCTAATCATACTAATAATGGGAAGGAAAACAAAGTGATTAATAAAAATAATAAAGAAAACGATAGTAATGGAGATGATAGAAGAATACCATATTCATTAATTGATAAATTTACCTTAACCCATATTCTAGACCGTAATATTGATAATTTAAGCGGAGGCGAACTTCAACGTCTAGCAATTTTAATATCATGCCTACAAAAAGCCGACATATACTTTTTCGACGAACCATCATCATATCTCGACATAAAGCAAAGACTAACGATGGCCACATGTATTCGAAACACTTTGAAACCACAAAATTATATAATATGTGTAGAACACGATCTTGCCATTTGCGATCTTATGAGCGACTATGGATGTGTCTTATACGGCCAACCTTCAGCTTATGGTGTCGTTACTGCGCCTTATAGTATTAAGCAGGCTATAAACATCTTTTTAGAGGGATATGTTCCTGGTGAAAATATGAGATTCAGAAGTGAAGCTCTTAAATTCAATATTGCAGAAAGAGCTGATATTGTTGATGCAAGAGATCAGTTTACTTATCAAGCTATGGTAAAATCTTACACCCAAAAAAATACGAACTCTAACAAAAATGAAAAAAGTAATAATGAAATAGTTGATAAAAATATTAATGAAAAAAATAACAATGCTTTGAATAACCCTGCCTTTAAATTAGAAGTGTGCAAAGGAACTTTCAGCAGGTCAGAAATAATAGTATTCATGGGTGAAAACGGAACAGGAAAATCAACATTTATCGGCCTCATTTCCGGTTTAATAAAACCAAACAACACACAAATCGAATTCCCAAAACTAAGCACATCAATAAAACCACAAAAAATACTACCAAAATATAAAGGCACTGTAAAAGATTTATTCATGTCAAAAATAAGATCTGCTTTTTTAGATCCATCATTCATGAACGACGTCTTAAAACCATTAGAAATCCAAAACTTATACTCTCAAAACATCACAAATTTATCTGGCGGAGAACTTCAAAGAATAGCAATCACAATGTGCTTAGGAAGAGAAACCGACATCTACCTAATCGACGAACCATCCGCATTTCTTGACGCCGACCAGAGAATCGCTGTATGTAAAGTTATCAAGAGATTCGTGTATAACAGAAATAAAATCGCTTTTGTGGTTGAACACGATCTTATCATGGGAACTTATCTCGCCGATAAAATTGTTGTCTTTGAAGGCGTACCTGGAAAATACGCTAAAGCAAGTACGCCGATGGACCTCGAAACTGGCATGAATATGTTTTTGAAAAGTTTGGGCGTCACCTTTAGAAGAGACACGGAAAATAAAAGACCAAGGGTCAATAAATCTGGTAGTGCAAAGGATCGCGAACAAAAAGAATCAGGAAAGTATTTCTTTGCATAGTAAAATAAAATAACAAAATAACAAAAATTTATTTCAGGGCTATATTTATCGTTATAATTTTAGTTTTTGTTTCCAACCATAACTTAATAAAGTTAATTTTATTTAAACAGCGTTATATTTATCGTTATAATGTGTGTTCTTCTTCCCAAGCATAACTTACTAAAGTTAATTTTAATCAAACAGCGTTATATTTATCGTTATAATGTGTGTTCTTCTTCCCAAGCATAACTTACTAAAGTTAATTTACTTTATAGGTAATTTTAATGATATAATTTTAGTTTTTGTTCCCAACCATAACTTGGTTATTAAATTTAATTAGAGCTATATTTATCGTTAAGATTTTAGTTTTTCTTCCCAACCATAACTTAACAAAGTCAATTTTATTCATTTAAGGCTATATCGATCGTTATAATGTTAGTTTTTCTTCCCAATCAAATCTTCCTGATCCCTCGGGCGCACAGCATATTTATGCTTACTGCTATTTTACCTCTCCAAAGTCTTCTCCAATACCTCTCCTCCGTTAAAGACTTATTAATTCAAGGGATTTCCTCAATCCTATATTTTTTACACATACCTCAATCTGGTTAGTTCCATATAGTTCTTTCAGGACCCTTAAATGATATTGTGTTACTGCCTCGTCACAAATTAAATACATGAAATAATTTTTGTCTTGAACTTGTATATTAATGACAGCAAAAAGGCTAGTATATCATATTTTCTCAATTTTTAGTTTTCAACCACGTTAATATTGTAAATATTAAACAAAAATTTCTTTGAGAGTGATACGATTCTTCTTCTTATCATATATAAAAATATAAGGCTGTTGTTTGACAATTTAGTGCCCGTTTTCGTTCTTGTTTCTACTTCGATCCCTGAAAATCATCTTTAATTATTTCTTGTACGGAGTGTCTACGGATTTATTTAGGTTTTTTTTTAAATATGTTATTTTCTCACTAGCAAAAAAATTTGCTTACCTTGTTTTTGTTATTTTTTATTTTTATGGTCACGAATAAGCTTTTTTTTTACTTCTTATTGCCAATTGATCGACTTTTATAGAGTGTCGTTACTGTAAATACATCTTCCTTTTTCTCCTAGAAAAAATTTATATCCTGAATGAAACAAAATAGCTTCTTCTGACAATCTAATTTTTCCGTTTTTTAGATAATTTTTCATGCTAGTATATCTAGCTTTGAATTATTATGCACGTCTTGGATTTTTGATGTATTTCAATGATTTTTTAGCACACAATAAACTCTCATCTTGCTTTAATTTGAGCTCTGAAAGATATAGGTTTGCTATTTCGTATTTTGTCTATTATAAGTCTTTATTACGATAAAAAGACACATTTACCTGGTTTTTTTTTCAATAAACGTGTTGATTTAATTACAAAAAAATAATGTTACACCTATATATCAAATATTGTGCGTTACATTTTACAGGAATAAAAAATTTATGATGTGAAAATAAAAAATACATAATTAAACAAACCATAAGTAATATTTATATACCACTTTCACATGAAAATAGTGTGTTTCGACTGATGGAACTCTGACATATTACCGCTTCTTTACTCGTCAATTTCTTTAAATTTACCATTTTAAAGAGTAGATAACAAGAATTTACAAAAAGTCCAAAAATCTTAAACTACTAAGATAGGTTAAAAAATGTCTTAAGAGCAATTCATGTGATAATTGTTTTGAAAATCGTATATTTCTGCCCTCCAAGAAAAAATCAATATAAACGAGTAAGAAATGTCGAAAAATAGCAACAATTTATAAATCATAAGCTTTAAATGAATCAAATTTTTAATTTGAAAAACGTTCGATATATTTCTAATTACATTATCTGGTTTAAAGAATAAAAGACCAATCCAACATATGGATATTCCTAGAAAAACAATTTTCGAGTTAAAATTATAATAGAAGAGAAATAAGAAATATTTAGGAATACAGAAAATATAATTGATGGTATGTACATTATTTTAGTTGCAGGTATTAGTAAATTTGTAGTCGTATTAAATAAAATCGAGGAAATAAGTTAGATGGTCTGTTTTTGAAGGGAATAGAAACAAGTGAAAGAGGAAAAATGATTTTATATACGCTCTGAAATCGATATAAGAAAAGTTAAAAAACATATTAAAAAATGCTTTTAGCTTATCTTAACCATATACACGTACATTAGGAAGAGGTATAATATTTTAAGTGATCGTGTTTAAATCATATAACAGTCAATAATAGTATTGAATTTATAAACCATGTAAATGAAGTGCACACTAACACTATATAGGTAAATGGTGCAGTCTGCTATCATTGATACCAAAAAGACAAAGGACACGGAAAAACATATCATTCTTCTATATTTTGGTAATGGTTACAATAAAATGAGAACATTCAAATTTAAACTATGAAATCCGAAATAATTTTAAATCATGCTACATTGTTTTTTTTATTTTGTGCTCGTAGTCACAGTTTCAGTATATGGTAACGTTTAAAATAATGCCATAAAAAATATGTAGGATTGGCCCAAAAGAAGATACACAGAGTCCTAACCTACGTGTGTTTATTTTTCAAATTATCTTTTTTTTCAAAAATTAAGGGCAGTTAGAAGATCTTTACACATGTAACTAGATAATGAAATGATTTCCGATAGGGCCAATATTATTCAATCCATAAAATGTATTAGTTTATTTATTGAATCTTTACAAATATATATACTTAAAAGCTGGAAAAAATAAACGGAAATTCTCAAATAGTACACCAATAAAATTATGATAACAAGCAGCCAGAAATGAAACAAACGATCTAAATTTTATCACGTAAGTATTAAATGATATAAATAAAAACTCGAAATATACACACAAAGATCACGGTTTTTGGAGTATATCTGTTATTCTGTAAATATCTAAAGCTGAATTTCACAAGCCATATACTTAGGTATAAAAAGCATTACAATACTTTTAAAAGTAGCTGATTATAAGTAAAATAGTTTTAAAACGTCATAATTTTCATGAAAAAACAAGAAATACGCTTCATAAAGATTAAAGTGTTATAAAAGGGTTTCTATAATTTTACTATATTACAAATAATATGTACTTTCTCTCGCTATTTATCTTATTAAACAGAGAAATCTCACTATTTAAACTAGTCTTATATCAATAAATAATTTAAAATATTATCACACTTCATATGTATACATCAAGCTTTTATGACTTATAAAAAAAAGGAACATTAAAAAGTCTTTGTATTCACCGGCATCACTTGTTTTTTTTGGGTTTAATGATTTTTATAATATTTTATGGTACTCCGTATTATTTGTTTTACGAATCACTAATGATAAAATGTTAATTTTTTAGTTATTTTCTTTGAAAGTTTCTAGAAAAATAAAAGTAAGATGTGCCTCAACTGTATTTTTAATAATTCATTGATGTGCATATTGATCTTATATATTATAGCACTTATTGCATCATATTTTTTTACAAACATAAGCATTTTCATGATTCATTTACGTATTTTATTTCTGAATTCTTTATTGTATTATACCTTTAGATTTTGTTATAGCCTGGATTTATTTGATTCCCCCTAAAAATTGTCGAAAATATTTTAACTATATCATTTTCGTCACGTCACCTCTTTAAAAGACTTAGTATTTCAAAAGATTTTTTGTGATATTTTTGTAATTTCAAGTATATTTTCGTGCAACTACTATTATTTTTTTAAAAAATAATGGTTTTAAGAACCTAATTATGGGCTAATTTGATTTTGAACCATAAAAAATCTCAAAAAAAACTTAAGATTATTTCATTGAACAAACTTTTAACATAAAACATTTAGCCATAACATCATTACAATCAGTACATTCAATAAAAAACCCTAATACTTATATTTAAAGTCTTGTTTACTATCTTATCGTTCGTGCTTGTTTTTCTGATAGTCTAGCCAAATAGAATCCTAATATACAACTAATAGTATTTAATATGCCAAATATATGTTTTATATTTTATACATTTATTGTCGGCATTATATGAAAAAAATTCATTTATCAATAAATCTTTTTTTTTAGTTTCTAGTTTTCAAATAGTCGGATCATAGTTTCGAGTTATTATTATTTCTTTAATATGTCACAATGTACCTTTTTATCAATAATTTTATCAAATCGGTTCACATAAAATAATATTTTAAAATTTATCTTATAATATTATCTCTGCCAGCTATATTGAATATTTTTTTGAAATAGTTACCCTTCTGATAATATTTTACATTTTACAAATAAAAATTCTATAAATTTCAAATGTCTTCTTTATCTTTCCACAACTGTTTATATTATTTTTTACCGATTGCTTTTCTAATTTTAGTTGATCTATTTTTGGTGAATTTTCAGTGTAAAAAAAGTTTTACCATTAAAGATTTGGTTTACGTTCCTGCGTTTTGCGTATAAGAATTTTTAAAAACTTATTTGACAATGATTTACTGTCTATATATTTTATCATGGATTTGACACTCTAGATTTTTCAAAAAACATATTTGTATCAGCAATAAATTAAATTTTACTACTTATTATGGCTTTATACTTTCAATTTAAAATACTTTCGATGGTTAGGACATGTCAATCATTTAGTTGTTCATAGTTACTTTATGCTATTTTTAATTATCGTTTTCTCAGTAGACAAAATTATTTTTGTTTTTGACCAATTAATTTGATATACTGCTTTTCATAGTCATATTATGTCATAATTTTTCCATTATCTTAAAAATCTGTGTTTTATTTACCTCTTCATTTAAAATACTCTTGTTTCTATTCTTTAAGAGTGATCATGATAAATTTTATCACAAAAAGAAATATTTCCAATTAAAATTGCATCAATCATAATCACCCCTCTTAAAAATTAAAACCAAATTTTTTGACGGCTTATATGATAAATTTTTTTAAGAATAATCCTTATTCGATTATTTATTTTAACAAAGTATTTATGTTACGGTTTTTGAACGCTATTATAGTAGTTTATCAATATGGTCAGATGCTCGTATAATAACTTGAATAAATTTTACCGTTAATATTAATCTTGAACTGATTTATAATTCATAAATAATATAATCACAAATTGTCTAAAATATTTCTGGCTTTTATATATATCGAATATCTTCTAAAATTTCTTTGCTTTTATATTTGACTTTTTACTGAATAATATGATATTTGCTGCCGATATAGTTTTATCTTTTCTTAATAAAATGGTATAAAATAAATCAATTTTGCATTCCTTAGCCATTTTTAGATTTTCTTTATCACTGTAGCCGAGCTTTAGGGAATCATTTCATAAAAATAAATGGAACAAAGGCAAATAGTTTTTCGATCAGCAATCATACTTTAGTTGTATTTATCTTATGACTAGATACAGGGAATTATTATAATGAAAGTGATCCATCATGCAGAAAGATCTATCTACCGGTACGATACATATAATATTTTTATATTATGCATTATGTATAATGATATATGGCATAAAAAAAATTAATGGTTATAATTATCACCTCTTTATCTTTTCAGACACTTTTTAGAATTTATTTATCGTAATATAAACCGAATTTTTCTATAAATTTATGAAAACCTCTATAATATTATATATTTACTGGGAGATTCGGTTTTTTTAGCAAAGTCTTATATGATGATATATAGCAGATTATACGATTCTAGAATAAAAACTTACATTTGTATAATTAAATGATACACTACATATTTTTCCCTTGTAAATACGCACTTTTTCTCTAGCATATTTTATCGGCTTACAATCATGTCTTGAACTATTATTTATGGTTGCAATTTTTTGAAAAATAGTATGAGTTGTATTAAGGTTATAAAATTTTTTAATTTGCCTTTTTTTTATCATAATATTAAACCGCTTCTATAAAATTATAACGTTTTATGCGCAAGAATAACCCAAATTTTTTATAATGCAGTACCAGTAGATTTCTTTATATCGAATATCATGTTTGGTACCTTACATCAGCACATAAAAACGTTTCTCATTTGATTTTTGTCGTTTAATTTCCAAATGCTTTTTCTTTTTCAATTTAAACAAAGTTTTCTAATTTGAAACTATAATATTAATCAGCTCGATAGACAAGCATTTTTTACTATTTATCACCTTATTTTAGAATTTAATCTTTTGAGCGCATATTCACTTTACCTTTATAGGATCATTCTAAGTGAAGTCACTAGCACACATGATCAATCAATTCTAGTCCCATTTATAGCGGCTAGAACAAGTACTTTGACTTATCATAATTTTCATATCTTTAGAGATTTTTAATTCACTTTATAAAATAATATTTTTTTTATTCTTTTAAACACATATTTTCTATATTATTAACATCAAAATGCATTTGATCATGAATATTTAATAAAATTTATTATTTGGGCGATTACATATAATAGTTTTTAACGCATATTTTTTAAACCTTTAAAACGTAGTGGTTTCTATATATTTATGAGCTTAAAAAAATCTTAAATGTGACGTTGTATGAGTAAATTTTTTTGGAGACATTTAAGCATCAATACATGTATTTCCTTGTTAGGATATTTTTATAGAGAAGGGTGTGTTTGTTAATGTTTTTTTTACGTGAATTTATTATGCTATGCTACCTTTTTCTTTTAAATGACTATTAAAATGCGTGTAATTTATTTCTCACTTGGTCTGAGCTTTCTGTTATGCTTTTATACAAAGTTTTTGTTTATATAAAATAATATAAATATAAATTATTGCCTAAAGATGTTCTAATTATAGATTAGTAATGCCATAGAATTTTTACATGATCATAATTGTAATATATTTTGCAGCAGGTTTGTACAACTAAGAAAAAAATTTACTATATATGCATAGATGTCATAAGAAATATGAATGAACTCGCTTGTAATGTGTATATAGAACCCAAAATCAATTATCGGATAGTTATATTATATTTAAATAATCATATCCAGACAAGATAATAGCATGTAATAGTTTTTTCACAAAATACATATTTCTTTTATAGATAAACTGTGATGCCAAAAAAGGGGGGCAGTTAAATAACATTAGAGTTTAAGAAACGCTCGAATATATAAGTTTTGAGCATATATTCTGGGCCAATGAAGCTTCTAACAATTATGTGCTTTAATTGCAAATACAGCAAATTTGTAATATGGCAATCTAAAGCATGGTATTGAGGCATATGTAAGTTCAAAAGCTAAAGAGCCTGTAAAAAAACATATTTTCATTCAGACATGAAATACTTGTATGTATACATAGCTTGTTAGTAAAATTCGGTAAAATAAAAGCATTTATCAAATAATATCAGACTTTAGCCACTCTTGTTGATTAGAAACCAATTTATCAATAATTATGCTAGTGAATTTTCTCGTATCCTGTCTTTGTTATGATACTTAATTTTATGCATAATTATTTTCGATAGTTAAGTTTTTCAGATATAATGTAATAGGTATTCTAATTTAAAAATATAAAAACAATCATAAAAACCCATAGCTGGTTTTGGTTCTAAAGTTAATATCACGTTTTTAAAAAAAGACATTTTTTTTGCGTTGATACAAATGCTCTATATCGTATATACATAATATAGTATAAAGATATTAGAAAAGGTTTACTCGTGATCAAAAACCATTAATTTCATATAACAAATAAATGTAAAATTCTAATCGAATTTACTTTATTTATTTATGTTTTACTTCTTTTACTTTTTAGGAAGTTCGCTTTATATACATAGGAACTAAGCTTAACTGCTGCGTCTCTCTGTGGGACTCCCCCAGCACTTCTTGTCACCCGTAATCACCGTAGATTGGGCCCTTTCTCATAGGCGGCAGTCATTATGTGGAGGGAATGAGATTCTGTCTACTGTTGATCGCTACAAGTTACAAGCTACAACCACACTTACCTATATCCTTGCTGAACGGTGTGGGATCTTTTTCAATACTGAAGGCACAGTTCAACGGCTTACACAGCAACCTCCTATTTCTCATGGATTGTCAGAGCTTTATGGTTATCTTTTTTAGTTCTCTGGCCGCCCCCTTGGGTGTATTTCTTTAGAGTAAATTCGTTTCGGAAATTAGCGGGGTGGGTGGAAGTGAAATCCGCGACCCCAGACCTAGGGGTCAGACTTGTAAACCACTCAACCATACTGCCCACAAATAAATGTAAAAGTTATAAATAAATTGTTATAAAGTATTAAACAAACGAGCTTTCCGTGGTTCAATGTATATAATTAAATATGTTTTTATAGGAATTCTTTATAATTATGTTAAAATATTATTACATGCTTTAAATTGTATTGTTTTGCGCAATTAAAAGCCCAATGACAATAGCAATGTGTATAAGATTTAAATTAACAAGAAATAATGTATTTTTACTCTCTTCCGATTTTATATATTTTTAAAATAACAAAATAGCTTAAATTTTTGTTCAACTAGATACCGTAGAAAACTAGATAATAGATTTATTTTTATCATTAAAAACATTCGGCAGTAATAATCTATTTGTCTTTTAATCCAATTATTATTTTTTCATCGTGCTTATTATGTGCAAAACATCAAGATTAGATGTTTTTACTGCTATATTTTACATACCCTTTTCCTATCATAGTTAATTTTATTTTGACAACGCGAGTATTTTGGTTTACCCATGATAATAAAATATATTTATATAATAAAAAATCATTTTTATTTTGTTAGATTCTAAAGGGTGCAAGAGTGCAAATTTTACATGCAACTTAGAATAAAAATATTTATTTTGAAATATATAAGTACTTTTGATGTATCTTTATCATTAAAAGATTTTTTATATCATACCTTAAGGACTTTAAATATATGATATCATCTAGCCAAGGATTTAAAATGTTTTTATGTTGTTTGCATTGCTATGAAATTGTTCTATGTATTTCAGAATGTTTTTACTTTTGTGTAAGATCACATATTTTACTAAATAAAAAGATTATAAGTTAAGCATAAATTATAAGTTTAAACAAAAATCAATTATATTGAGCATAAATAATAAACAATACATAGTTTTAAAATATATTATTAACAATTTTCTAAATAAAAAAATATATTGACATAATGTTATTCGTTTATAAAGGTTTAATTAGTATAAAAATGCATATAAAAATAACTAAAATAAAAAAAATCCGATATAACAGCTAGCTTTTATTCTTGAATCAACTTTAAATCTTTTTCACGGATTGAAAATTACTTTTTATAAATACGAAGAAAGAGATAATACGGACTGCTGTTGTTAGCGCACAGAGTAAAAATAAACAGGTTCCAATAATTTTGCTTTTATAGCTGCCTTTGATTATAGGGCTTATTTTATCTTTATATTTACAGAATAATATTATAACTATCATTGAGAGTAGTTGAGCGATCGCAAAATCATCGTAATATTTTTGATTATTGTAGACTTGAAAAAAGAAAATAACGAAATCAAAAATACAAAGAGATAACGCTATTGAATAAATCAGAATAATTGAAAAGACAACGATAGATGGATCTAATGGTACATCCAACTCCCTACAAAGCCATTTAAAATAATTATAAACCCCTAATAACAAATTACTAAAAAAAGTCCTTGCGGATAAACGAGACTCAGATGGTTCAGGTGTTTGGATTTCTGTTTTACGATTAATAAATATTAAATTTTTTTTGAGTCTATTAAACCACATATGATTGTTATGCGTACTTGAAACATTATCAATCTCTTCGAAGTTCTGCTGTCGCGTATTTACAGTATTGATTGGAATATTAACAGATTTATCCCTATTTAAAGATGTTGCATAATTTTCATGGATGTACTTTTCAGTTGATAAAAAATGCATTTTTCTCACAGAAATTCTGGTAAAATATATAATTATTTTTAGTTTTCTTTATTATTGTGTTTCTAATCTATGAGCTGATAATTTCAGGGGATCGATATTTAATTGAATGGAAAAAGAAGAAATTTTTAATATGATTTATTTGATCTTATCTTGCTCATGACCACAGATATTTGTAATTTAGTAAATTTTTAGCGTACATATATTTTAAAAAAGGATTTATGGCTTAGATCTATTATACCAAAAACTTCTATAAACTACGATGTTTTATTAAATTGACCAGCACGAAATAGAAAAACCATAACATAAGAGTAAAAGTAGAACAAAAAAATTAGAAGAAGTATAATTTATAGACTCGATATGGAGAAGCTTGTACCTTTAATGAATAATAATTGAAAAAAACCAATTTAGAAATAGCAAACGTAGTCACAATATTTTTTTTTTGTTTTTATTGGGGCATAACTAGAATACGAGCTCAACTTTTTGTATGATAATTGTGTATTATTTATAGTATTCTAATAACTTAATTCTTTATTACATTTCATACATATATTATAACATTGTAAAGAAAAACATTTCATAAATGCGATTGTGATTGTATTTCTTAGAATTGCTGGATAAAAAGCAGATTACATTTACATTTATAAAATATGAATCAGGTATGTATTTTAATTAATTAAAAGTTGGGTTAAATATAAAATAGGCGCATTATTTACAAACAGATAAATTTACCTGTGTTATATACAGATAATATTTATTGGACGTAAAAAGAAAAATGATCAAGCCCTACATAAGACAATGTAGGCGTAAGAAGATATGTATTTATAAAATATAAAATATACATGATATTGCTAATGTTATAATGAATAAAAAATAAGAGCATATTAAAATAAAAACTATAGATTTCAGCAGTAAGTGTATAAAAATCATGCGATTTTTATTTATGAGATTACTATACAGCTTTGGCATATAAAATGGTTATTTCTTTTTATTACTAATAAAAGGGAATTATATAAAAATCGTAATTGTGTCGGGTTAGTTACACATATGATTTATAGTCTTAGAAAAATAAACTCACTTTTATTTGATTAAAAATTAAATACCAATATAATAATTGCCAATGATACCATTTCATTCTTTTTTAGAAATATCTAAATTTTTTTTATAAAGTTTAATGCAAATAAATATGTTTCAAACCCTTAATAAGTATAAAAAATACTTTAAAAGAAATTTAAAATGGCAAGATAATAAATTAAATATAATTATTATTTTCCGATTGATGTTCTTAGATCAATTTTATGCAGCATGTTGGCTAAAATAGGTTGATAAAAGCAGTGATTTTATAGAATTAAAATTTAAGTTCTAAGAAAAAACAAATATTACTATCTAATGGATTCGAGAAGAACCACGGGCTTAACTAGAAGATAGTACAATATTATAGACGTAAAATTATCCATTAGACTTGTGAATAGGCTTATAGAAGCCAAATGGTGACATGTACATAATTCGAAGAATGGATGATGAAATTTTTTCAAAATGATCGAAACTGAAATATTATCTGGATCAAGGAATAAAAGTATAACTTTGACACTTTTTGATACCATAAACATATAAATATAAAAGCAATCCATGTTGACTATTATATTAAATAAGTTGGTTATATTAGTGTGATTGTCCAAAAAATTGTATATCGTTTCTCTAAAAACCACATAACTTATGCAAGTTCTTAAACTATATTCCTTGAATCTATAAGATAATAATTTATCATTTGAGTCAATTGATAAAAATACTTTGGTATATCTATATAGCACAAAAGACACCTAATAAGGCAAAAATACACTTGTTGAAAATGTTACTTAATATTTAGCGTGTGTGGATAATTTATTATATCGATAAGGCAGTAATATTAGCAATAATTTAAAAATATATACAACAAATGTAAAACATTTAATTCAGCGTAAATATAAAAAGAAAGAACGTAATAAGAAAGTAAAGAAAGAAATTTTTCTAGCGATATCAATAAAACTTTACTTATTGTGATATTGATAGTTATATTCGATATAAATAAAATTGTAATGAAGTTATATATATTATTTTGTTAGTAAATTGATTTTATAGTATAAATCGATCCCTTGCCGTATTTAAATACAATAAAAGATATTTACAAGTGTATTTTAGCAAAAAAATATCCTTCTTACTACAACATGATTAGAATTACAATTAAAAAAAAAGCAATAAAAAATTTGGTCATGTTATAAATAAACAAGCGTGCATGATAAAATGACATAAATAAATTATACCTTGCGACAAAATGCCAAGTAACGCAAATTGATGTCGTTTGAGCAACTTGTGTAAGAATTTTGCTATAAAAAACATATAACTGGAAGATATGTTTATATTTTGCAGATCATATAAGGCATTTCTTTTCAATATCAACCCTCTGAAGATGCACGTAAAATTTATGTTGACAGCTTAAAAGCAATTTTTTTTCGAATATTGCATGAATGATATATAATATAGGTAAAAAAAATGTAGAAGCTTAAAATAAGAGTGAAATTTTGGCTTCCAAAACCAGAAAATCAGAAAACATGTGGTTTTTAAATAATTATCATAAGCCGTTTTAGAATAAAAATTTAAGAAAACTTAATCGTGTATTTTCATAATGACAACTGTTTATATGTGAACTACACGGTAATTTATAGATCATCATATATAATATGAATCTTCCCCATCAATCTATTAGCTAATTCTTAAAAAGAAAGAAAAATATAACATAATATTTATATATTTTAATCTGAAAATATATAAAAATGTGAAACAAATAATTATACTCCAATAAATATAATTTTGAATTAACAGACAAAATTTAGTTTAGGTAATATAAGTGTTTTGAATGCCGATCATGTTCTGAACCATACTAAATAATGATAAAAAAACTAACATTGAATAAAAATATTATAATTCTATATTTATTTCAGAATTAAAATAATATGAATTTAAAAATCAGTTTCTATTCTAAATTTATATTTAATTTTTAGTCTGATTATATAACTCAAAAGGTCAAAAACACATATATATAATGAAAAAAACAGTTTAAAAATAAAATTCAATTCGGCTGCGTAATAAAAAGATATGCTAATGATGTTTTTCATTTTAAAAATATTTTTTATTGATACATATGAAACAGGTATTTGAAAAATAATGTCATTTTTTTAGTACATTATACGATGTATCAAAATTATGCGCTATATTTTTTACAGCCATAAACAATTTAATATATTCGTATTAAATATTTTGATTCGATTTGACGTTTTACAACTCGCTATATACTATTTTAAAAATTTGTGTTCTCCAGATATTATTTTGAAGAAAAAATTATAAGTGATAAATTTTAGCTTTTATTAATTATACTGCTTCCTTATATTATTATTTAGTATGAATATATCATCACATTTAAAACGAACTTTTTTGTAAAATATAGGATTAGCAAAAATTACTATTAATAATACACATATGATTATATTTTATATTATTGTGATATTTAACGTAGTAAAGGTACATATGCACACCATATATTTGAGAAAGACTCTTGAACTGATAAGTCTTGAGAGTTAAATGGAAATCGATGATAAAATAGCTGGGGGTATAGTAGAAAAATTCGTGATCAAGTTTTCTCCAAGGATTGCAATACACAATATGTTTGATAAAATAGAAAAGTCAAATCAAAAATTAACCCATAAATATAATATTAAGCTATTCACACGATTTTATTGAATACAAGTGAATTTAAAACAATAAAAAAATCATTTTTCATTGATGATATTTTATTTCATGATTTTATTTTTTTGATTTAAGTGGTCATAATATTTATTTTGTTTGATAATTTAGCTACCTAAAAAACAAAAAATAAAATTTTATTATTATTAACTTACTAACATAGACAAAGTATAAAATGTACTTTTCTTCTGACATATTTACTATGATTTAAATGTAAAATTTATTTCTAAAAATAATTAAATTTTATTTAAATAGCACATAATGCAAAGGAAATTGAACTATATCTTTCTGTTAACTGCATAAATAGATATTTATTTTCTTATTTAGGTATCTGATATCTTTTCGCTTAGGCATGATTTTACAGTATGGGTCATGTTTGAAAAAAATTCGAAGATATTTTTCAAAGATTTTCATAATCGATCTTATTGGTAATATATTCATTTATAAAGTTAAGATATATGCGCTTCACAATTAAAAAAAAATGTGATGTATAAGGGCTTAAATTTGCACTTAGTTTGTACATTTAATAAGCCTTTAATGTTTTTATTTACATAAAAACCTCATAAATTCTAAACCGAGAAAATTCCATACTAAAATAACGTAATTTTATGATTAAGTTATACAAAAGATCGTAAATCGATGGTTTTTTCTACTAAGTATACTCATATATGACTATTTTATTGTATTATGCGCAGAATACTAATAAAATAGAACTGTATGCAGTTTTATAGCATGAATATTGTTTCAATAAACCTTTTTGATGCCACATGCGTTTTAAAAACATATCGTATCTTACAAGCAAATTAATAAATTATAAAAAACAGCTTTACATGTATTTGTGTATTTTAAATATCTTTAACACCAAATAATTTTAAAAATCAAACTATCTAACCTAAGAAACAACACAATGTTTACGAGTGCTATTTACCTTTTTCACTTCTTGGTTTTTTAAAAAAAAATTGTTTATTATATTATTTACAAACACAGTAGTATTCTTTTTTATGCGGCTTATATAAAAACAAGTCATTTGCCTACCCTTATCTATAGAAGTCACAGAAAAGCTCAAAAGGTTTTTGACGTATCCATCAGCACTTTTTCTTTGCTATAATATAAATAATAATTTGAAAAATAGTTGCGTTTGCATAATACATATTTTACATCTAAAAATTTTTTTTTTCATTATTTATAGCGCATAAAAAATAATTTAGTCTGATTTTATAAATTTTATTGCATTGGTATTTATGAAAGTACAAAAATACAAGCATAAGAAATATATTTTGCAGAATCCAGTTTTTTTTTGCATCATATATATAATTATAATTTTAAATCTTGTTTTTATAGATACAATTTTTTTTACATAGTATAATTATGCCATTATAAACCCCTTTTTACACAAAAAAAAATTGTTTCCGAGCTCATATTGACTTGATATTTTTATATATTTGTATAGTTTTGGTTTAGGCGTAATTTTTTTTGCAGTTCTTATAATTTGACTTCCTATATATTTATTTTTACGTATTTATTTTATACGTTTAATGTCATAATCATTCTTTATAAACGCAGTGTACGCAACGAATTATGATTTTTGAAACATTTAATTTGGAATTTTATACATTGCATATGATTTTTTTTTAATCTTGCTTAATTATAATTTAATTAGTTATAGTCGATTGAATTTTATTTTGTTGTTCTGTGTATCTTTTTAACAAAAAAAAGATATGTATTGAATATGAACAATTTAAAGCAATATATTGAGTCCATTATGTGTAAGTTCGAAATAGATAAATACATGTTTAACCAATTTAAAATAGCAGCTCGTATATTACCCCTGCAAGTAATCGAAGTTAATTTATGCCCAATTTTAGTAATCATAAAGTAAAAAATGTGGTTATTATTGCTTTAAGTCGCTAATCAAAAATTCTTTAAACTGTTCCTTACGTATATACAAAGCTAAGGTTTACTCAATTTGCAATTTTATGTGCGGTTTACGATTATTCTATGCATGCCAATGTCACATTTCATTTTCGTTTTTATAGATTACTAACAAAACATTCGCATGCATTTTATGTTTAGAATATGAATTTATGTGCTTGAGTATTTTTACGACACGAGATTTTGTAATAAATTGAAATATGCATTGTGGAATTAAAGTGTATAATGGATTTATATATCTACGCTTATTCTCTTCTAGGTCTAACCATATTTTAATCTCATATGTGGTGGCGCATAATATAAAATGACGATAATATAATCAAAAAAAATTTGACTTATTTTTAAAAGATATTCATTTTTCAATTACTATTTTTATTAATGAAAAATTTAAACGATTTTTAAATACTAATTTCGGATGCCAAATACTTTAAAAAGCACATGAATCACGTCAAAATTTATATGGTTTACAAGAAATGTGATAAATTCTAGCAAAAGTCGATCTACAAATTTTAAAGATAGTAAGTAAAAAGATCATATATCAATCGGCTTATATAAAACCTTTATCGCAAAAAATACAGCTTATAATATTTTATATACAGAACGCTGCATTTTTATTTTTATTCGGGGGTCAAATTCAACTTATAAGATCGAAATACATCTATTGTATTTTAACAAATTAAAATTGCTTAAAAAGAGAAACAAAAAATATTAGATGTTTTTTTGATTTCATTTTTTATTTTCTATTGATTATTCCATTATTTTTAAAAAATTTCTATAAGTGATTTTGAATTTATAAATATATATAAATTCTTTAATATCACAATATTATTATACTTTTTGTGTTTAAAACCTTTACTTTATGTTCTTGGTGTACGCAAAATATATGAAAGAGTCGATTTTATACGTTGATTATCATTGTAAACTATAGTTTTTATGCACAAAAAAATTCTTGTGTTAAGAATTAACTGCATTTGTTACCTTATAAAATATATTCACATACTCGACACTATATATTTCATCTTTCTCTATATGTAGTATACAGTTAGATATATTTATGGGTTAATTTTCTATACATTAATTTTATCTATTTAGACATGGTCAGATCATTGGGAATATTGCACAACTCCTTGATGCATCTTTTAACACCACCTTGATCTATATTCATCGACTACTCTAATTTTCTCAATGTATTGAGTTCAAGTTTCTTGCGAAATTATAATAAATAGAAAGTTTTAAGATAAAAATAATTGATGCAAAAAATGATCACAATATTTTTACAAAAAAAATGTGGTTTAAAATATCGCAGATTTTTTTTTAGACTTGGAGACGTCAATAGATGCTTTAAAAAGCCCTTAAATGATAAAATTAAATATGGTTTGCATTTACAACATATGTGCGTTGGTTTTATATTGTAAAATTAAAATAATATTAAATTTAATCAATCAAATCTTTTTTTCAAAGAAATCGGAAGTGTAATATGCAAAAATAAAACTCATAACAAATATTTTAATATGCAGAAATCTATTTTATAAAAAAAAAATTCATCTTCACTCTTTTCTATAAATACTAAACGCGTAATATATGACTATATATATTTTAGCTAAATTTTTTGACATTTTTCATGTTTTCAGACGGGGAAAAATCAATAGAAAAAATGAATAGTTAACTATAGAGACAACTTATAATATAAACCATACAGCACGATATTTACTATTTTCAACGGTCGTGTGGTATAGATATTAGATTCAGAACACAAAAAAAAACAATTCATTTCGAATCGTTCATACGCAAAGAAATTACTACAATAACAATGTGTAATAAATGCCACCAGTTACAACGGATACAAAATGAAAAGTCGCCCAGTTTCACAGTTAAATAAATTTATGAATATATACATAAACTTGAAATTACCACCCAAACGACCTGGCATGATTCCAGAATTCAAGTATCATTAAGCAAGTTCAATTATGCTATGACGTGGATATTTTATCGGAAAAGTGACGCGATTAACAAGAAAATTAAAAAGTATATCTCTCAGCATAAAAAACTTACCAATAAACATTGAACACTACAAAATAATCACTTCCTCATTTGGAATGTTGCTATCTAAAATTTTAATTATTTATACCAAAATTACAGACATAGAAATTTAGATCAAACCAAATAATGCTTATATATGTGTTTCTTAGATTTATAAATTTAAATATTGTGATTGCATCACTGGCAGCTAGCACATCTAAAGAGGTGGATACATTTCATCTAGCTTTTTTCGATGAGCAACCATTTACTTTTACTTCCACTCTGTGCCATAAAATATTAGTATATCAGATTTTTGTGTTCAACTCTACATACTTCGATTTTCTAGGCACATGGAATACATTAAATGAAGAGGAACAGCGTAAAGCATTTATAAAAAAAATTCAAGAAGATTTAGTTTACATTATTTGGAAATTGTTTGATATTAAAAATTTTACTTCCTCAGAAATAGACACGAGCAAAGAGTCCGACGAATTACAAAATTTATTTAAAGAAAATATGCAATTACATTTAAATGAATTATTTAAAATAGTTTATGATATATATGAGTCTATAAAAAAATTAAATCTGTTCATAGATGTAAAAAAATCTAAAACAGGAACTGGTTTTCTTTTTTTGATAGGCTCAAAAGACTTTCAAGAGAAGTGCGTTAAAAATTTTTTCCAAATGCATATTATTACTGTTAAAATCTTTATAAAGGTGGTTAATGAAGATAAAAATCGAATGCCGATGCGCCAAAGATTCATATTAAGACAAAATGAACTATTTTTGGATATTTTTCTTCAAGATAAAGAGATATTTTATTATGATTTCGCTCATAATAACCATGAGTGTAATGAAGAAGCCCAAGAAGCGTATGCATTATGTGATTTTTTTAACAATCTCGGCCAAGAAATCAATCAAGAAGGAAACAAAACGATAAAAATATATTTATATCTAAATATGCACGATTTTGTAGGATATCTTAAAAATTATATTGATATTCAAAACGAAAATAAATCTCTAGAGCTGGCAAGACTTTTCCAGATATATAGGGAAATTAACATGGATAAAAATCAAATTGTAGATAATTATAATATTCTTCCAGAATTACTGGATATAAAAAATGCCATTATATATTGGAAGAAAAAATTTGAAAACGTAGTTTTTGACGTATCTTTTACATGTGCATCGATGTTTAATAACAATACTAGTGATAAAAATGAAAATAATGATTATAGAATAGATGATATAAATATATGGGTGTATGAATATATTTTGATTGCACAGCTAAAGCATCTTATATAAACAATGGATTTAGAATTCCCTTTATAATATGAATAAACCAAGATTTTTATTCATATTCTATATTATCTATTTTTATGTGGATCTATTCGATTTTATCTTTTTTTTCAAAAAGTTAATTAAATATATGAACACTAATTATTCTAAGATACAACTCGGTCAAATCAGATTTGCTGAATTTTTATAAAATTCTCATAGAATCTAACTTATTCTAAAGGATAAATAATGGTTTTTATGGTCTTATAAAAAACCGATATATTTCATTAGAAATTTAATTTGTCAACATTTATATGCTTTGATAACAGAATTCCCATTTTAGATAGATTTATGCATAAAAATTTGTTTTACAGGTTTATTATTTGTTTACAGTAATATCCATTATGAATATTGCGCGCCATATTATAGAAAATATACTAAAATAAAATATTTAGATTGTATATGAAATTTTTGGATCAAGTTATAAAAATCGGAAGATATTGCGAAGAAAAAAGAAAAAAATTATGCTCGATTTCAGATTAATAAATATCCACATAACCGTTTATTTATGTTAATATAACGTTATAAAAATGAATATAAATGCTATTCTATGTAATAATAAAATCCAACAAATTTAATGGTATTGTGGCTCTTATTTTTTTTACTCTTGTCAAAAAACAAAAAATGTCAAACTTATGACAAAATTTAAATTCTGAATGAGCAAATAATAAAAATAGTTTATTCTTGGTTTTTTTCCGTCACATGTAGTGATTACAAATTTTTAACAGGTATAATTCCTGGTATTTCGCGTGGCTACCCATACCAAAAGCTCTTGTTTACGTTATTATACCCAAAAATTTATATTATATTGCATATAGTACATTATACTAGCCCCCTTTGGTTTCAATCTTTTGCATTTAATAATATTAATATAAAAGAATTTAATATATTTTTGTATTGCAAGCATCAAATTCCTTCTAAAGTTTTTACTGTTATTTAATACTGCGTTCATAACATATTAAGAAAATAAAACATAGTTTTTGACGAGAGCTTTGTTTGAAAAGCTTTCTTTTTGAAATTAAAATTATTTTCAACACATACGCAGTACAAACCTCATAAATGTTGATTAAATGTCAATTAAAACTTCTGATAATGCGCTCTGATTCTCTAAAAAATTATTCCACTTGCAAATATTTTGCAGGTGTGCTATTAAAGACAACAAATAGAATCCTATTTTTACATTTAAAAAAAAGTATTTGTATATTGCTCTTACATTGCACTAGAAAAACATGAGACAAGTTTATCTAATATATTTGTTAAAGATATATGTGAAAAAGGTGTTAATTAATCTTATTTGATTTTCATCAATGTAAATAATAGATACATGAATATCAGATGTTCCATATTAATTCGAGCTTATAAATATATAAATGATTTTAAATTCTATCCAAAGTTCTGACACTTTAAGTATGAATTTTTGGTATACGAGAGCTATTCCATTATATGGCATCATTAGTTTCAATATCATATGCTTGCGATTCAAATAAAAAGTAAAGGTAGATAATTTTGTACAAGAAATCACCATTTTACAATTACTGTGATAATATAAGGAACAAGAAATACATGCTTCTAAATATGAAATAATTTAAATAAATGTGATACAATGTGAGTAAATGTGATTAAATGTGAGTAAATCTTATTAGATTTTATGATTTAATCGAAAACCAGTTATTATGTCTGTGGTATATGGTATGTTTGAAAGCACTAGGTATATTCTCTGAGGTATATGTTTTTAAGAATGGATATATTAAACATGGATAGATGTTATAAAAGTGAAGTTAATAAGGTGCTGCAGATCAGTTATGATACTTAAAAGGGCGATAAAAAAGTTCGAAATGTATAAAAACAGAAACCTTATAGTATAAGCTACGATTTAAAGATACAAAAACCAAGATTCGTACTTAAAAAACAAAAGAAAAAAATTCAGGAAATGAGGTGCTACTATATTGCAAGTAAAGAAAAAAGAAAAATAAATATGTAACTTTTGTTCGATAAACTTAATTGTTACTTTATAGCTACCTTAGTAGGTTTATCTAATTTATATTTTTATGTACAAAGAAGGAACAAGTTAATAATTTCATTGAAAAATTTTATTACCGCAGCCAGACAATCGAAAGTTATTGATGTTTTTTGCATTTTACACAACTTCTACTAATAGTTTTAGTATGCTCATTTATTTATGGGTCAAGTTTTTTTTTCAATTTCATCAATTTATACGTGATCAGCATATCGGGAATATTGACAACTCCTTGATGCATCTTTTGACACATTTATCCGATCTATCTTCATCAACTGCACTCTGCTCATAAATGAGATGAGTTTAAGTGTCTTGTGACTGTTTTGATATATTAAGTTTCAGCAAAATTATAACGTCAAATGATTTTAGATGCATACAGATGTTGCAAAATTAGATTAGTTATCTAAAAAAAACCATAAACGTGTATATTATCCTTACAAGCGTAAAAAAGAGTGTTTTATGATATAATTAGCTTTTGGTTTTTAATTTTAAACCTTCATGAATATGCACATCAAGTATTGTATATACGATTCTAATATATCAGATTTTTCACAACGATGGTTTATTAGATCTATAAATTAATAAATTTTGTGATCATAAAAAAGTAAAATCATATATCTATAAAATTAGATTGAAGCGTAATTAATTTAAAATCGTGAAATATAAAGTTTTCAATAAAGTGATTTACTTAACCTACGACATAAATAATCTTGATATGCTGTAAGGCTTTTTATTAGGATATGGTCAGCAAATTTCGAAACACACACGATTATACAGTCATACTACGTAAAATACAAAATCTGTGCCCAAGATAATCTTTTAAGTACTTAACGTGCATATTATAGTTTGCAAACGATAATTTATTTAGATAAGTGATAATTAAGTATCAAAAAAACTATATATAATTTATGTGTATAGACGTATTATATAGATATTCTAAAGGTATTTATGCATTATCATTTGATTTTCGCTTTCAGAATTATTTTCTATCCATCCAAATTGTAAAATGATTTTATTAGCGTAGCATGAACTTTTTTTAAAAACATTAATAATAAAAACAATTTTTATTTGGCTTGCATATTACTTTATATAAAATTTATAATAGATCTTAATTTATTAGTAAAAATCATTTATAATTAAATTCATCGTATATATCGGTAAAAATCATAAAAATTCGCGATCTTTATAGGACATATCATAATGCAAAGGTTAAACTTTATATATCACTTTCCTATAATCCAAAAGTTTCTCAATAAACAGATTTGTTTTTAGAAAATCCAATATAACCAAGCAAAAAATATGTGGCATTAATAGGTCATTATCTACAAACTAACATTTGTGGTATTCAAAAAACAGATGCACATATGATGATTTAAAAAAAATTAAAAATGTTAAAACTCCAAAGTATATAATTATGTATTTCAGCATTAAATTAAATAATTTTATTCTTAGATCTTTTATTTTGTATCATTGTTTTTTGTGTGCTTACTGATAATAATATAATGTTTAAGATCTTCTTAAAGTAATCTGTCATAAAAAGATTTCTATTTTCGTTAATTGTATGCTGAAGGTTTAATTTTAGTAATTTTTAATTGGAAAAACATAAAATTTTCGTATTTTTTTTTCAACCATCAGCAAAAGATACCAAAGATATAATTACTGATTATATTACGTATCGAAATCAGTAAAAAAAGGTTATTATCGAGTCTAAAATAGGTTCAAATTTTATATTTTATCATTGACATTTAAAAAGAAATATCAAGGTAAAAATTAAAAAGATACTAGTTTTAGAAAAACTATTAACGATATTGAGGACACCGATCGGGTTCGTTAGACAAAAATACCCCATTGTACCAATATAGTTTGTGTACTTGCACTTAAGTTCCAGAATCGGTTCAAGTATTTTCAGCGCTAGAATCAAGTACTTGATTAAGATTAAAGCTATCTTTTACACAGGGTAAGTCTAAAAGTGTTTGCTTTTTTTTTGCAGCTGAGCAGAATTTATTATAGATTTTATATATCAATCATTTTTCTTCTTATGGATTTAAACACTCGATAATAAAATACTAAAATATAAAGACGAGTATTTGAACCACTAAACCATAGCCACTCTTACTAAGTGGCATCACAACGAGTCCAGAAGAAAACCAAAATAATATATTAAAATATAGTATTAAATAAATTTAAAAGCTTAGAATAAATTCTAGAAAATTCTTTTTTGTAGAACAAATAAAAATATTTTTTTTTTTGAATTTTCAGTGTAAAAGGAATCTATTAGCCCGATTTAAATGTTATATAAATCATATTATTTTTATGATTTTTAAATTTCTATATAATCAAATTATCTCCGTTATATTAACTGCAATCTTAAGATATATATTCATAATAAACTAAAAATATCAATTAATAAATAAAGTTTTCTTCTTATTTTTCATCTTCGCTATAAAAACCTATTATGAAATTACAGCGAAGGATACTAACAACTCTTTATTATATTTATTAATAAATATTGAATATAATTTTATGTTTTATTTATTCTTACCGAAACTTTTTATCTCTGCATATGAATTAATTTATCTATATCATTTATAATAATCCCTTTGTCACATTTATTTTTCGTAGGAATATTTACTTTTTAATTGCTTATAATATATGGTATTTAGAAAATATAAATAATTTATATTTCAATAATAAAAATGGACAATGATCATGGCTTCATTTTCCTTATAATTTGAATTTTTATTAAATAAAAATATGATTAATATTCATAAAAAGTAATGTAAATAATTCTAGATATACAGTAAGGATAGAATTTGTGATTAGAGCTATATATTGAGTGGGGAAAATTTATAAGCAAATGAAACAAAAACTTGTTCGAAAGTAAAATACCAAATTTTTTAAATTCATGAGATATATTTTAATGCATTTAGATTCGTAAAAAGTTTGACAAACCTGTATCTTTATATAAAACACACTGAAAGCGCCTTAGAGGATAATTTATAATGCTAAAATTGGTAAATAGCGCTATAAATTAAACAATAAACTATATGCTTGCAGGAATTATACTTTATTTTATTTATAAAAATCAAAGTTTAACAATATACCAAGGTTATTGTTTTTTTTATTGCTTCAATGTATATAAGAAAATATTTAAAAAGAATTATAATAATTGTTTTAGTTTAATTTACGAATGTTTAAAGTCCTTATAATATATGTAAAGTATAAAAAAAAATTATACTGCTCTAAAAGATATTTAATATTATGAATGATTGTATTATACAACGAAAATATAATCAACTTTGTCAGAATTATGTTTCAATACATCTTTGTACAATATGATATATTTTAAAAAGCTGTACCGCTACTCATTTTTATAATTATGCAGTGATTATAAATTTAACTATAAAAATTAGGATAAATATATTAAAAATATTACAAAATATTAAATTTCTACTTCACTTTATGCATAAGTTTAAGTTTTCATTGAAAAAAAAACCATCAATTCTTTATATACGCACAATATTTTTTTGTATACACAATTAAAATTTTATGTACACTTTAAAAATTACAAAAAGGTTTTTTATACATATCATTCGTAAAATTAGTACATGATCACATCCTTTTTGCAGTACATCATAGTCTTATTGTATATTTTCATTTTTAACAATAATGTTTTTTTTCATAAACGAAGAACTTTTTTAAAAAAATATATAGAGAATAGAATTAATTATTGACCTTAAACGACTAACAAATAGCAACGTAGTTTAAAGAATCTGCTCTTTTTTTGTTTTATAAATGATTATATTTTATGATTTAATTTCTTGAATAAATATTTAAATTCCAAAATTTTATTCCGTTGATATAATAATTTAATAAATTTAGGATTTTATGATAAAATTACATTTTTACAGTCTAAAAGAATAAAAATACATGAAAATTAAAAATAAATAATATTTCAATACCGTTTTATTTCATAAATAACATATAATTTTTCAAATTGTTAACATATTGAATCAGTAAAAATATATCTTAAATGATTTATATAAAAATTAAAAAACGATTGCGATTGCCCTACAGAACTGCTTTCGTAAATTGATATGACTATATTTAGTTGCGCTTGTATAATAAAACAGAGATGGCAAGCGTTTATATTATATATATAACGTTTTTATATTTAATGCGTATACAGGCCGTAAAAAAATGGCATTAATACAAATCAAAGCTCTAACTAAATATAAGTAGTATATAAAACTGTTTTAACAATAAATGTTCTCTCTAACCAAAAAAATTTAAAGAATTTTATTGGTAGTTCTGCAACTAGAAATGCGTCCAAATAGATTTTCAACTATAATATATCATGCTTTAGATTTATTCATGGGCAATTATATGCTCATATAATAATGTAAAAATTTGTTTGATTGATAATACAATATCCCTTATTAATTATTTACAGCTAAAAAAATTTGTAGCTATGCTGGGATTTACTTTCATTTTAACGGATCAATTATTTCAGAATATGACAACAACTGTGTTTTGTAATCTAATAGATATTATCAGAATTATATATTTTAGACCAATATTTGTATTATTTTTATCTAATGACTTTACTTATATAAATTTAACATATTTTTTTTTGTTTCCATATACAAGCCTATGACAAATATCAGGCTCAAAAACTCAAGGTTAGTTTATATGAGTATGAGCATGGAGAAAGTAATGTTTCAAAAACAATAAATGTGGATTCTGTAAAAAGTTAAAATCAAGATCGTTAAAATGAAATATAAAGGCCTTATATATCAATTTATGGACAAAAATCGTATTTTTAGATTTAAAATAAATCTATATGGGGCAATCATAAATGTAAAAAACCTATATAACATATAAAAAAAAACGATATTTATGGCATGTTTATTTATTGAAAAGCTGATAGAAAAGTACTTATATGGTTATATAATAAACGGCAATATAATATATTTTTGTTTTTATGTTGAGCACATAAATAACAAAAAAAGCAATTTTTTTGTCATTAAATGCCATTAAACGAATAATCTCTTAAATTTTTTCATCATGGTTTTTTTTTCATAACATGATAAAAACATAAATTCATAAAAATACTGGTATACAAATATATTCTTAAGACATTTATATAACTTTTACGTACAAATTTTGTCTTTTAAATATTCTGCTTTGTAATATTATAGTTTATAATCGTTCAAAATATCATATTTTAATGTTTTTTTTATGTATAGTGTATATAAATTTATATAATTTCAATGTAATTTTTGTTTGTTATACATACTGATTAACTAGTTTGAGTTTCGTAATCTCATATTTTCTCTCTAAAATAACGTGATATTATCTAAATAGAACAGAATATCAAAAATCTAGATTTTAATTTTTTTCTTAAACATTTCAAAATTAATCTCTTTGTAAGAGTACTCTAAGTATATCATTTAAGCTATCCCATAGTAAAAATACTATTCCAATTAGTAATGTGACCCCTATTTTCTTTCAGATATATTCTTAGCATGTATCTAATACTAAATCGAAATATCTTAATATTTTTTGCAAAATATTTATCTTATTTGGGTTATTTTATATCGGTCTATTCCTTTATAGATACATTTTCACGAATGAATTCTTTTAATGTTATTAATAATAAAGAACTGATGTATATATTATTTATATACTATAATATAGTTTTTTTAAATATTAATACTTTAGATTACTGTTTAGTAGACATATTGATATGGTTAAAACCTCGATTAAAATCATCATATTTTAGCTGTTTTACTTAAGATAAAATTTTCTAAAATTACAACAAATTTATGTCTACGAATGCATTCATATAAAGAAAAATAATCGCATTTTCTTCTAATATATTGTTAAAAAAAAACAAAACAAGCAAATAAAAAAAATTAAAGGCAAAATCATGAGCTCGTAGCTAAAATTAAATATCATGAATTTGTATATAATATATTTTTTATGCTAACTTTTTTTATAATTGTATATATGAAATATAATATTATTGATTTTATTTTACAGATTCTTTGTAAAAAGTGAAACCTATACAATTTTAGAATTAGAACATTTTTTTCTTTAATATCAAATATTCGTATTCATTACGGATATAATACGATATATTTTTACTTAATTATTCCGCTCGCTTTCTTATCGCAAATGTCCTTTTATAAATTAAAAAAACAATAATTATGCTGACTTTGTACTGTTTTATGCCATGAATATCTCTACTTTGTGCTACTTAAAAGGAATTCTATATTAATTTTATAGAATACAGTGTTAAGTTTGTTATATAATATTGGTAATTTTTAATTAAATTTGTTTTTTCTAATATCTTCAATCATTGCCTTTTACATAATATATTAGAACAATATTCAAAATTTGTTTTTTTGTGAGTTTTTCACGTCAAAAATCAAATTCAAAGTAGAAATAAGGTTATTAAGACAAGCAAATGTTGTTTCGTATTGCTTTCTAACATTAAATGGTATATTTTATTTTTCTTCTTGTACTTTTCTGTTAAATACAGCATGTTTATTAAAACTTACGATAGAATGTTCTAAAACATGATTTAATCTTGTTTTCTGCATTACTTAATATAAATTGGTATTTTTTGTTTATTTTGGTTAAAATATACAACTGATAAAACAAAATATACGCAAAATTTTCCAAAGTTTTATAATTTATTATATGGGCTTTAGTCATCGCTTTTATGCTTAAACCAACATATTAAATATATAAAGTAATCTAAATATGACATCAGACAGAAAAGGGGAAGCATGTATCATATTACAAAATATTTAAATCTAGTATTTATTAAAATTTGGGTTTACTTGACTGTATCGAACATAATTTACTATAATCTATTGATATGGTTTATATAAAACGTCTACAATATATATGAAATACAAAATTACATTATTTTATTATTATGTATACTATTTATTTATTAAAAGTCTTTCCATTGTATTTAATCGAATAAATTCGTAAATACCAAAAAAAAGACATCTCTTTGCGGTGTAAATATTAAATAAATAATATAAACACTATATGGCTGTATGTATACAATCAAAGATAAAACCTATGATATATTAACAAATTATGAAATATACAACTATGATCCCATTTATATATAAATAAATTTATATTTTAATAATTATTTAGAGAAATATTAGTATAGTCATTGAATAAAATGATAACCATTATTTCTAGTTTCTGAATCGCTTGATTTCGTATTCATTAATACAAGGAATAAACTTTAGCGATTTTTAATTATTTCGAATGTTTGATAAAAATTTATGGTTAAATTATATATTTAAAAATAAGTGCAACGCGAAATGTAAAAATCAGCATAACTTGATGATTAAAAAATATTTCTTATTGAAATATACATGTTATAAACCCATTTTCACATACGAAATTGTACTTTTATCTCTGTAAAAAGATTAGTCAGGAATATTTCTTCAGATCAAGCTTAGAAAAAAAATTACTAAATAATACTGATTAATGTATCCAGAAAATACTGATTCATTAATTACTTGAATTTTTATAACCACTGTTGCAACATACGAGAATATGATTAAATGCAACTTAATGAGATAACATAAAAAAAGGATTAGATAATCAAATTATTATTGTTTTATAGAACTATAAGGTTTAAAATAAGTCGAATATCTTAAATTATACATATATAATATTTTCAGTCCAAAAGTCAGTTTTGAATTATGTAATTAAAATGGGGGATTTTCTTACAGAGACGTGTAGTATTTACTGAAAACTAACATTAATCATTATTTTGTAGTTTCTAAAATAAAACGCAAATTTAAAATCTATTCTAAGATCAAAACGATTAAAATTTTTTACCTACACTGTAATTAAGGAAAATTTCTGTCTTTTTTCTATCAAAAGTCTATAAACTTTACAAATAATCTGAGATTAATCATAATTTGAATAGTTTCGTATTGAAAAAAAAAGATATCATATTTTTATTGTTTTTAAAGATGTTATATTATATTCGAATTATATTGACATTGGTCTTTAGATTATTTTTTAGAATATATAACTTTACATGAATTTAATATCATATCTACAGATTTATATAATCGTAAAAACATAATTTATATGAGATACGTTATTATAACGTATTCCAGTAAAGTTGATTAAAATTTATGTTTAAATTCAATAATTTCGCATTTCTTTCTACTTCAGATCACTTCATCACCGACAGTTTTCTTTAAACGCGGAAATTTGTATAAATTGTGTTCCAATGTTATCACATGTTTCACACATAAATGAGATGTATAATATATTTATTCTTGAAGTATTTTTTCTAATAGTAATAAAAAAATGAAAAATATTTCCGTAATTTTTTATAGATTGGAAGACCTTAAATTTTTTTATGCGTATTTAATATGTATTAATCGCATTATTTATGCGCTTAAATATCTTTTCACATTTCCGTCTTAGTTTCTTTGAGTTTTAAACTGATTATTTAAGCATCTAGTTTATCTTTATGGAAGATATTATGAGATTCGGGATTTAACTTTTTCCTGATCTCTAAGAAAAATAATATGTTTTTATTCTAGTATTAGAATCATAATTTTGGAATAAAAACTCTAGAATTAAAGCATTTTTATAAGGAGAAAAATATAAATGCGATATTCTTTTTTTATAATCATATTAAATTATAATAATTTTGAATATTAATATAAAATCACATATTTATAAAGAATTTAGAATTTATTTCTATAATTGGTAATAAAATGTTTTTGTGTAATTTTATTCTATCATCCTATTTTCTTCAGCTCATTTTAGAGCTCTAAACTATAAGAATACATGTACTATATGCACCAGTAATTGTTTAAAACTTAAAATATTCATCTTCTTTATATAATTGTATACGTTCTAGGCTATAGCTAAATATCAATTTTGAAAAAAAGCCCCATATTTATCACAAAGCATTTTTATAATCTTAATACCGTTTTATATAAAATATATAAATTTATAATTCGTATATAGCATACATTAAAAAACCGTGATAATCATATAAATATTTATATTTTTTTTAGGAATATCTGGAATTAAGTGATATTTCCAACTTTTATATCTTATTTTTGAATATAGAAAATAGTTTCAGGTATCTCTTATATATAGATAATTTCATTCAAATGAATAATTAAACATTTATAATATAATATTCGACGCTATAGATCAGCACCTTTGGAAATGAGCATACGTCAAAAATTGGCGTTGTTACTGTATAAAAGACAAATCCGATACTTATGCTGTTAATTTTAGCTTTAGCGCCAAATATGTCACCATTAAAATATAAAAAAAAAATAAGTATATAAAAAAATTAAGTATAATTGTAAGAAACAATAAAATAACCAATATTTTAAGCATCGGTACGTAATAATATATGTTATTGTATCAATTAAAACAATATAAAATATATAAATATATTACAACATTAGCATAAACTTATATTAAATTAAAAGTAATTTTCATCTAACGTAAACAAATGCTTACGCATACAACAAGTAAATTATATTATTTTTTAAAAAAAGCCTATAATTCTTGAAAAGAACACTTTATTTTCCCCCGATTGTGTTTGAATCCAGAACACACATAATATATATATCAAAAAAATCATATAATATACTAACATCTTTATATGTCATAGACTTTTTTTGCCGTGTATTCCAGTTTAAGTTTTTTTACTGAAATATTAACATAATGTACAGATATTAAAATAGGTAAAATATAAATTTTTTATGCAATTAAGTTATATTTTATATATATAGTTCTATAATAATAAATTGAAGCGTTTTTTATCTTAAGAATTTACATGTGTGACAATTTATAGAGGCAAAAATTGTTACAAAAAATAGATATTCAATGTTGCTATTTTGCACGTTATCAATGATGTTTTATGTCATGAAATTAAGAAAAATCATAAATAATAAATTTAATCAGCAAAAAAAATAATCAACTATTATATACTTGCAAAAATAAAATTATATCTTTAGATTATAGGAAATTTATATTAAAACAAGAAAAACATCGATTTTGTAAAAATAAAAAAATAAATCTGTAATCAATATTTTTTTGCTTAGTAAAAAATTTTTTTATACCGCTTAACTTGTGTCGAATTAGATATCCAATACGTTAATATTATAGACACAATGTTGTTTCTTTATTTGATTGTTTTTGTTTTTTTTTGTTTAGATAAGAATAATTAACTGTTAAAACTACAATAATAGGGTGTCGTTTTTTGGTTTTTTTAGTTCATACATAATTCACTCACAAATACTTGTATTTTTTTTACTATCTAGAGCTTAAATCCAAAATATTTCTTTACAACTGCTTTTATTATAATTTTTACTTATAAAGGTACTATTTATAGAATTTTAAATGATACAAAGCGATATTATTGCTGTTAATTTGTATTGGTGTTAAAAATCGGTAGTTATAATCATCTTCATGCAATGAATTCATCACGAGCACACAAATGAAATTGCAATAAAAAATCTTATCTTGTTTTGCAGTGCATGCATAAAATATTTTTAGAAATATAGATTTATATTTATAATTTGGTGATTTGAAGGCTTTACAGTTGTGTTTATAAACTTATTTTTATATTTACTTCGAATATATATATTTTAGATTTTTTATCATCTTTAATAATGTATTTCATTTATTTAACATACTTAGATTATATCTACAGATATTTTGTGTCCGTGTGTATTCATATACAAGTTAAATACCAAAATTCCAAAATAATATAATAATTTTAATTTAGTTTCAAAATATGTAATACTGACACATTATACTTATTATATAATATACCTATCGGTTTACAAACCTTTAAACCCACTAAAATTCAATATTTTATGCCTTACTAAGACATCAAAAACGAAGATTTTAGAAATATTTTGTGAATTTAGATTTTTCATTCCAGTAGTATTTCTTATATTCCAAACATCTAAGTTTGGATAGAAAACAATTCCAATCCAAATTTTCATTTTTATTTTACTAAAAGCATTGTCTGCTTATAAAAAAAATTTGCTATCTTTTTTTATGTTTTCTACTGGTAATCATCACGCAACAATAGCTTTACCGTTTTTCAATTTGTTACAAAAAAAATCCAGGATGTTATAGGCGATATATCCAGCAACTTTTTATCACCATAAAATATTATCCTGAATACGTACAAAATATTTTTTATGTTTAATTTCCTCACCATAATATATTTGATAAAGCTTCTGGTTTTAGCCTTACAGATACTTCTTAGTTACAATATACTCAATTACACACGTAATATAAAATTTATCTTTTTTATTAAATAAAATATAAAATGATCCTTCTTGTTTATAGGGATAGAATGATTTAAAATCTTCGTAAGATTATAGAATGATTAGGAATGTTCAAGCTGTAAATGTTTTAGATGCAGGAAAAACATTTTTGAATTCGCTTGTAATACATGTTTTAAAACTAGATAAATGTATATTTAAAATATCTGTCAATATATCACAATAATATAAAACTATTGATTTTTTGACACATAAGGCATTTTAGAATGAAACATTATAATCTATCCTCTTATACAAAAAATCTGAATATATAAAAAAATAACACAATATTTGTAGAACAATGAATAACAAATAACCCATTTATAATTTTGGTTAAGCTATTGGATTATTTTTTTTATATTTATGAGTATAGTATCTGTTTGCCCCTTGCACTCTTCTAATTTATTTTTTAATCGAAGGTCGGTGCTTTAATTTATAATATGATGTGTAGGTATTTATATTATATGTCAGAATGAAAGAGATCATGCCATTTTTATACAAAATCCAGGTGAAAAAAAACCTTCACCTATTGTATGAAACGAAGCACAACATTAATTAAACAAATTTCGTATGTAAGTTATTAAATGATCTACTAAAATAATATGTTTCTTTTACGGTTTTAGCTTTTTTAATAAGTAAATTTTTTTCGCACTTTTAATGTATAATTTACATGTTCGATCTGATTTTCGTATGACGGTAAATAAAAAAAGAAACATTTTATGATCTTCACATAATATTTCGATTCATAGAAATAGAACAGATGATTATTAACCTGTTACCGATTCTTTTTGACCATCAAATCTCAATAGACGACATTATCTTGTACAATGTGATTTTTAGTGTGTCAATGCTACTGCTTAAATTTTCAAAAAAATGGATTTATTTTAAATATATTAAATTGCAAAATGTATAATTATTCAGATTTTTTTTTAAATTATATCGATAAGAAAAGTAACAAAAAAACATTAGCAAAGAATATTTTTTACAAAAAATAATAATTTTGTGGTGCTAAGAAGGTATATGTAAGTGCTATTTTTAAATAAAAAAAATTAGATTTTATTGTTACATTTCGAATATTGTAAAATGGGTTACTTAATTTATACTAATATGTTTTCTAAATAAATAAAAGTGTCATATGAACTATCGTATAAATTATTTTTATTATTTCAACCATTTTTTTGGGCCATTTGAAAAGATACTGAAGCCCATGAAATAAATACAACAAATAGAACTAAAGTAAATACTACACAACAAGAAAAACACAATATGCCATGATCTGTCCTAATTTTAGATCCTTTAGGTTCAAAATTGAATTTATCTATAAAAGTAAGATATATAAATACATAGAAAATGAAGACCATGTATATGTATACAAAAATCCAGAATGGTCCGGTAAGGAAATTTACATTGTAAATATAAGTACAAATAAGGCTAAAAAAAAGAACAATAGTTAATAAATAACAAAACAATAAAATACCAGAGCCAATGCTCGGATCTACAAATTTTACTTCTAAATTCAAATAATGCTCTGTAAAGTATTCTTTTGCTTTATTAAGGTATGATGAGCTAAGTGTAACCGAGGCTGGAACGTCACCTCGTATAGGTGACCCCATTTTATCCTCCGATAATAGTAATGATGTTTCTAAAGTTGCATGTTGATCCGGGTTTTCTATCAAGAACGACATAATTTTATTATTTTTATTCTAATTCTGAAAGTATGTATTTATGCTTTTCTAGAGTTTTAGATTCGATAATTCCAGTTGAAGGGTGCGAAAATGACAAAGCATAAATATAAATTTTTAAAAAATTTGCTCTATCAAGTGACTTCATATTTTTTTTTACATAGAAAACAAAAAAAGGTATATAAGACATCGTAATGGTGAGTAGGTGGTAACTTTTGATATTTACACGCAAGATACATTGGATTTTAAAGGAAATATTTTATGCTTTATCTGTATACTTTCTTTTTACGATTTTAGACGTGACCAGCCTTTTTAGAATATTTCACAGCTCCTTAATGCATCTCTTGAAACCTTTTCCTGATCTATCCTCATCTTCTGCTCTTCTTCTTATAAATAAGATGTGTTCATATGTCTTGCGGAGTGTGATTGCTTGCATATATGCTCCTACTCGCCGGGATTTTTAGCACCTTAAAATATTATTTATTGTATTTTGTAACCACTGCATCCTAAGTTATAACATTGATATAATAAAAATTTCAATTATATCTTATAGCAATCAGAAGAAGAAATGATTTCTGAACCGATCCTTAATACTTAATATAAAATACCCAAAAACCTTTTAATTTTATATGGTTTTTAATTTATGTTTTCTCAAATGATGCTACTTCTAAATACTTCTTCTATCATTTTTGAATATTTTGATCATTTTTGCAAAAATTGAATTGTGTGTATATGAATTATTCTTATAATAATTTAATTTGCCTATTAAATGTAATATTTGGAGTTTTATTTTTATAAAATACACACGATACAGTTATTTTTATATAAATCATATATAATTTGTTCTTAAAGTCTAATCATAGGCTCAAGATGCTTAAACTGTTTTTATAACATAAACATTAAATTGTAGTAATACTCTAATTTTATGAATATAACTAATGTATATTTTTGTGATCATTTATAATATTCATCTATTTTGATTAAATGTATGTGAAAATATCACCTCAAAGAAAGATTCGATCATTTTTTAGAAGATATTACATATGAAATTTCACAGCTTTTTTTCACGTATGTGGGATATATTTATATTAGAAAAATCTATTATATTATAGATAAAAGCTCTCACACTTCGCAGGACACTTGAACTCATCTCATTTGAGAGAATAAGAGCGATTGATGAAGATAGATCAGGGGAAGGTCCCGAAAGATAAATCAAGAAGTTGTGCAATGTAATGGGCTGAACACGTCTAAATAGATAGAGAAAAAAATTTTATCATAAATAAAAAAATATTACTGGCTTTTTATGCTACCATTGTTGTAATTTGTTTTTATATCACAGAAAAAATTAAGCGCAAAATTTATTCTTACATTAATAAAATCTATTAATCGCTGAAAATATTTAAGAAGGTTTTTTTTAATCATTTTTTAAATCGGATATTCATTATATTCATAGATTCCATATTATTTCGACACCTCTATATACATAAATATAAAATCATATAATACGACATTTTAGAAATTTATAAAATATATTCTCTACTTTCACGGGTTTTCAAACAAATAAAATATTCTATCTTGCATCATTAATGATTTAACGACTTTTTGGACATAAGCTTTAAGATGTCGGTATAAATATTTATGTTTAAGCTTAATACCAGTGTTTTATGATTTTTTTTTATCCAAAATATTTTTTGAAACATAAAATTTTGAAACCATTCTTAAGATCCTATACGTTTTTTTAAGATTTATTTAGAAAATAAATAATTTCATCTGATTTTAAGCCTTGGCAACACATATTAAGCCTATCAAAATATACTAAATGCTTATCTGAATAACTAATGATAAAAATAGTTTTTAAAAATTAGAAAGGGTTTTTGTTTAGAATAAAAATCCTCAGTATTGTGTTTTTTGCAAAAATTTACCAAGGAAAAATATTTAAATTTTTATAAAAGAACATTAATTTTCCAGTAAATGTATAAACAAAAAATGTCATATCGCAATAAAACCAAAAAAATATAATATATATATACAATTAAAAATTATTAGAAAAGATATTTAAATATTACCGATTTCTTAGAATTAAAAACCATTGATGATAATTTTATATTTATGAAAAATGCATAGATATATCACATTAGTTCTCAAAATACCACAGATGAAATATGACTAAATACCTTTGTTCTTTTTTCTGGGGTAATCTTAATATATTGAAGTATATATTTTTCATATCGCCGTTTGTTTGTTCAAGACATATTTCGATTTTTTATTATTATTATTCAGAAAACAAAACTTAAAGGCTTGCAATGAAAGACATTTTTGCTATTTGTAGCCAATTCACATAATATTTCTGCGTGTAGTAAACATGAAAATAGAAATCTAAGTGGTAAACCTTTTTTTATCAACAATAAAACAATATTATTACACAAAAAAAAAGTTTATTTGTCGATTGTATCCGTCAAACATGTCCTAGTTCTATGTGATATTATTTTTATGCCCATTAGACAGTCAAACTTTTTTATCTAAGCAAAAGAAGGTAGTTCCGTCAATCTAATAGGTAAAAAACATATTATATAATTTACACAGCTAGAAAAACTGAATTACAATGCATCAAAGTTTCATCAATAATAAAGTCGCAAGAAAGATGCGATAAATACTTTAATCGATATGGTGTTTCCAACTTGAAGATAATACGTCACATTACATTTATCTTTTAAAATCCTCGTTCTTTTGACATTCTGTTTCTCTGCTAGTCATTAAAATTACACAGTTACTCTTTGTATTTTCCATTTACCGTTTCATCGTATAATTATTGGGCGAATTTTTATAAGATATAAAGTTTTTATTTTTTGCATAATATTTATAATATATGTTTGCACAAAATTGTTTTATTATCTTCTTTTGTCAATAAATACAGTATATCTGGTATATATCAACATTATGATTTTTAAAAATATATTATACCTTGAATCTTCATGATAATTGGATATTGATTTTGGTTTTATATAAGTTTTAATATATATCCAGAATGTTTTTAATCGTTATTGTTATGCCGTGTTGATTAATATATGAACGAACAGAGAAAATCTTAACTATAAAATTCTTAAGCTGTAAAATATATTTTATATGCACTAATAAAGCACCGGAACATAAACTTTATATAAAAATAGAATTAACATAATAGAGTATGCTTTGAATGATGGAACAATCCAGGTCCAAATTTAAGTATTTTAAGGAAAAATAAATAAAGTCATAGGAACTCCTTTTTATAGATTTTTTATTTTTTCAAACATAAGAGAACATATTAAAGACACTGATAAATGTAAACATCAACTGAAATATTAGAAAAATAAAGATTACCCACAAAAATATAAACAAAATTGTGCCTATTTCACTTCTAGTTGCGGATCCTTTAGAACAGATGTCAAATTTATCAATTATACAAAGATAAACAAATATAAAGAGAACAAAAATTACAGATATGGAAGACGAACAAAATATTTTTGCCCCAAATACACCTTCGGTGAATAAATAACAGCATATACCAACCAGCAAAAGAAAAAAAGCAAAAATATACTGAAACTTAGAAGACGAGCAACGAAAATCGGATTTATACCATGCACTTCTAGATTTTCACAATGCTCTTTATACCATTTTTCAAATTTCATCAGATATAAATTAAATTTATTCACAGCTTTCAAATTTTTCGGTGCAGGTGACTCAACAGTTTCACTTGATATATTTATTATATTCGCAACTCTTTCTTGTTTATATTTTCGAGATATCATGACTAATTTATGAATTATTTGTATTTAGGTTTTAAAATTTTGTATATCTACTTCTTTTGTTTCTGATGTAAAATTTCTGTTTAGAGGGTTCTGAAATTCAAGTATTTGAATAATATCCAAAATACGAACAGAAATGAGTATGACATAGTAATTGTCTTAAAAAAAATTATAAAAACGCATTTGAATAATATATTTCAACAAAAAAAATTTGATTGTGTAATTATTTCTATTCCTAAAAAAAATAACAAAAATTTGCATTTTATATATTTATTAAGAATTTTGTTATATTGAGTATCATAAATGGCATATAATTTTGCATTATATATTAAAAGTATAAATTAAAATAATAAAACTAAATAGCCTATATTTTTTACATTTTTGAAATGTTTTTTATTTACAAAAATAAAAGAATCTATGTTTTTATTTTATAAAATATGCACGCTGTTCTTTTCTTCTGCAAAATAGATTATTGTAAATAATATAATCATTAATCAAAATTTAATCAATTTTTCATTTCATTTTTTGATCTTTAACATCAAATATTTTTTTTAATATCAATAATAAAAGAAAAAATTCTTTTTTTGAATACATACTGTTATATTTTATTACAAAATTTTAATTGCTAACTTAATTTCACGTTGATATAACCTATTTTTACTGTCCGTTTTAAACACACGAAAGGATATGCTATTTTTTTAAAATCTATAATTGACAAATTTTTTTTATTTCAAATGTTCATTTATATAACGGTTCAATTTTGACTGCTTGTGGCTTGGCAGCACTACATAATCGCAATATTTATTAAATCCAATACAAAGATGATAATAAGCAGTTAAGAATACATATATTCGACAATTTTTAACTAAAATGATATCACGAATGAATATCGACTTGTATGAAATAGCATTGTAATGAAAAATAATAAAAAGTAGATCATATGCGATTATTCTTATATTAAACATGTTAAACACCTGTGAAATTTTTTTTCTTAACCAAACAGAGGATTCTGTAAATAGGAACATTATCATGTCCAAATCGAACATTTCAATCTATTCTATCAGAAGTTTATGCTTTATTAACTCTATATATTGATATTTATGTCAAAGAATGCATTTATTGGTTTTTGACTTTCTGTTAAATTTTATAACCATACATTTCATTTCGTTTCGTATTAATAAGCGATAGCCTGATGGCAAAACGAAAATATAATTGGATTTATATCAATACAGTAAAATTTAATAATAGCAGGTTTTTAAAAAAGAATGCACAAAAAATCTTTGCGATACCGGTTGTCTGATAATTTGATTCGTGTTTTATTTTGATTTTTAAATACAGTTATGCGCTCCTTTTGTAAAATGATATAAAATAACCAGCTATACATTTGAAGGTATATTTTCTAGATTCAGAGTTTTCTGTTCGTTGATTATCGATATGATTGAAGTTATCAACATATTCTGTTACAAAATTGACATTATTTCATATCCTTTAAAATATAGATATAGTATTTGTGTGCATGAAATGTGAGTGAAAATTATCGTAGTAATTTTAAAAATAACTGTTTGTTCTAAAAAATGACATCTTTACAAAAACACTTCATATTATAAAAGTAACTATATATAACATAATTGCCATAGCTTTTTATATCTTTGTTTATTTTTTCATGTGTTAAAATTCTTTTTTATTGTATCTATCATGACATAGTCAGCATATAAAAAATATTGCACAATTCCTTGATGCATCTTTTGACACCTTGCCCTGATTTATCTTCATCTGTTGCCTTTATTTTCCTAAATGAGATGATTGAAGTGTCTTGTGGTGTATTAGAGCTTGCATGTATGCTTCTACGTACTCCGGCTTCTATAACTCTTTAATATATTTTTATAGAATTTACAACCACTCTATCTTAACACATCAAATGAAGTATTATTTTTGTTTTTAATCCGTAAAATAAACAAAGTTTTCTATTAAGATAACACACTTCCTATATTTTCATTTCAACTATAGTTTAGTTGTCAAAGCTAGTTATACCTATTTCGATCAACGTAACAATACTTTCTAAGTTTTTCGAATAGAAAAATTTGATCTTTTTTATTTATTTAAATATCTTTTAAATTAATGATTCTACCTCTATTTCTGCCTTTTTCGAATCGCAGATCTCTTGTACTGAATGAGTTTGATCTTTTTGGTTTTCTTATAGTTGTATCGTCTTATGATGGAAGTAATACAGAGAAATTAACGTTATAATTGTGCCTTCGAGTATAAAAATGCATAATATGTTCTTGCTTCCTGTTGGAAGAGCTTTAAAATTGTTTTCATGGCTTCTTTACAACGTGGGAATTTATGCGTCTTACCTAAAAACACATTTCCGTCATGAATAAAATATAATATCACTTATTCACTTGGTTATATGTAGACTTTCTTTATGAATATCAATGATCTAACAATATCAACCTTATCATAATTCTTGGCTTCAAAAGGTTTTTGGTGCAATGGTTTTTCTTTTATTCTACACAATAGACTTTCTTTATTACTTTTTATGTTTCCTGGAATCGATGATATCAGCATCATATATTCTTTTAAGATATTTTATAATTAGTACGAGATTTTTCTTGTTATCTTCTCTACTTTTAATATTTCAGCCTTCCTTGGTGATTCGTTTTTAATGTTTTCAAGTAAATTTTTTTTCAGTAGATAAAATCTTCAGCTTAAATACATTATTTTATCAAAATAACGGAGCATATTTCTTTTTATACATAATCGTGGTTTTCTACTAGGCTGGAGGTATATAGAAAATTCATATAAAATATCTCTTATCTTATAATCAGTTTAGTGCTTTTGTCTGCTTCTTTATTATGTTCGCTTAATTGGTAATTTTGTTGTGATTTTGTATGCTCTTTAATGACTTAAGATAAATTCATAGCATTCAGACTAGTCTTACATAAATTTATTTTTGATTTGGTAATTGTTCTCAAATTATGTCATAAATTTTCAGCTTTTTATCCGATCGTATATTCTCAATTACTAGAAGATATTTTAAAGACAGAAGTATATCACAAATTTTGCTACATCTGCGCATATTCGATGGTCGGTGGCAGACCTATTTTATTTTATTTAAGAGCCAACTACATTAAAGAAGGTAAATGAGCTTAACATCTAAGTTTATGTGTTAATAAGGTTTATGATATTTATTTGTGGTCTTATCTGTACAGTAATTGATTTGTTGTCTGTTGATCTCTCTTCATTCATTACACTGGCCGCTGGGAAGTGCTCATTTATTTTCCTAAACAAGGAATCAATAAATAGAACAAATAAAAGTATGTGAAAGACTTTTTACTTATAATATTATCTTATGTATTCTCTTATGCATGCTTTCTTCTACATTTAACCTATAAGATACACACCATTTATCGTAATATTTTTTGTAAAAGACGTTATGCATATAGATAGGAGTACGTTGTCATAATATAGTAAGAAATATTGTTATATCATGTCAAATTCTGTTTTTAAATCAACTTATGTTGTTTATATTTTTTTATGCTCTTATTATTGCAATATTGTTTAAAGCTTGTCTATTTGCTCGTTAGACGCGTCTTATGGTTTCTTACTGATTTTTTGCACTATATTATTTTGTATTAACCTCTTATTAAATATATTTTTAATCTCTTTTACGTAAACTTATATAAATTGGGCATAAATGGGATTGAACTAAATTCATTTCCCCACTTGACATATTATTTTAGTATATGATATGTCGTATCAGAATAAAAACAATCTTCATGATTTTTATTTTCCTTCCGTTCATCCAATATAATCCGATATTCAAATTTAAAAAAGGCTCTTCATCTTTTAGACGCAGTAATTAAAGATTTAATCTAGTACAGCAGCTTTCCAGTTCAACTGTGATTTTTATATGTTATCAAATGCAACTTCTGTCATAAAGCATATTTATTCCCTGTTTTTGGACTGATAAGAATGCGCAAAGGTAATCGTTAAAAAATTTTTATTGGAGTTTTTCGTACCTTTTCCACATATTTTCATTCCAAAATTTTGTTATTTTTTTATTAGATACTTCAATTATATATTTCTCGTTTTCAGTCAACACTCTATTAAAAAATCCCAGATTAAGAGTAAACAGTTTCTGTTCTCCATTAAAGTCACATCTTTTTTTTAACTGCTCTGTGTTTTACTCGATTTTCCAATCTTTTCTGTATAGTAATTTAACATTATTTTAAGATAATCATTAATTTCTGGGATCATGTTTCTTGATCGCAATATTTTTCACAGTTTTTTTACTTCTATTTTCTTTAACTTCACTGCATTTATTTTTATATAATTCTAGTGCATCTCTTATTCTTTCCAAAAGCTCAATTTTTTAAAAAATATGTATTGTCCTTTATCGGTTTTTTTGTGAGGCATTTGTAGCAATACCGCAACATCTGACATATTCTTGGGGTTCTAGGTAGATGTTATTGTCTCTTTTATCTTATCTATAGCTATAAGAATATTAGAGTCAACTTTGTATTTGGAATTTTTCTTGTCCTTCTAAATTCAACGATGCTTTACTTTTATAAGCTTTCGTCTATTCCATATAATTTCCTGCTAAATAAGTCGACTCGTCTATACTCTTCAATACCAAACTGAGATGGTTCACTTAATTTCGTTCTTTGGTGGTTTTTGACGTTTTGGAATCAAATCATTTGACAACCTTATTTCTTTCATTTTGATTTATGAATATTTTCATTGTTCTTCTGTTAAATCTTGTTAATACAAATTCTATTGGAGTTTTCCGTGTAATATTTTTGATGTTTCTTCAAAACTCTAACGTGGCATGCGATGATAGCGCACTAGTATTGCCGCATATGCATCTTGAACCAACTTATAAAAAAAGATTCTGTTGACATGAAGATCGATTCTAAGATCAGATGTCTTGTATATTTTTTCAAAAATATTTTCGCATTTTCCAATACCACCACATCTTTTTGCACTGTTACAGCCGAAATTAGACATTTTTTGCCTTTTAGTATTCTGCTATTGATTTTTCCCTTTCTCCTATTCAGTATCATATTAATTGTTATTTCACAAGATCCGTACTCATTGATGATTGTACTGCAATCGCATATAGTTATAGAAGTATACCTTTTACATTGATCATAGCGAATTCAATAACACGCTAACCTATAAAAATCTTTTTATATAAATTATACATATTCTAATATAGTATTCTATAGAGATGATCTACTAAAGTATCTGGATAATTATTGACCATGATCTTAGCTAATTACACTTTTAAAAATGCAAATCTTGCATATCTGTTATTCATATTGATGAGACTGGTTTTAGATAATAAATGATTATAAGTTTCTGTCAAGTTAATATAAAAATCAAAATTTCTAGTTACAAATATAAAAAAGTTTGCAACTTTCATATTATATATAATTACAATGAAAATGGCGCTCTCTTTTCCATAATCAACACTATATTATATTTATAAGAGCAATGATTTTTGATTATTTTTCGACGGTATTTTTTTACCAAACATCACATATTTTATCTGGATGAATATCATGCGTTATAGAAAAACTTCAGGCCTGAACTTGCTAAAATATTGAAACGATGCTTGTTTTTAATACAATTTTTTAGCGGAAAAGATCACAAAAAGGATGTGAATGAAAAAAAAATATAAATTGACCTATAGAAAATGTTTATTTGTGTTTGTAATTAAAGATTTTAAGATTTTAAAATTTAGATAAATTTAACAATTGTATTTCGATATTGATTAATAAGTAAAAAAATACTTAAAAAATATAAAAATTGTTGCATAAATATTTGCATTATAATATCGTGCAAGAATTATTCAATGACCAACAATTGTAGAAAAGTTGATTAAGACACGTGTTGTTATAAAAAAATATAAAGTACACAAACACACACAGATATAGATTACATGTATTAGATAAAAATCATTTTCTGTTTTTAGAATAAAAAAATAATGGTTTAACATACATAATAATTGCAAAATTAGTATTTCAAAAACCTTTTTACGGTAATTTTTTTTATTACTCTGTTCTTTTTTATAAAAATGTCAAAAAATAAAATATGCATCCTAGACTTTATCTTAATAAAAAATTAACAAGAAAAATACTATTATGACTAGTTAAAATACCATTTTTTTTGTTTTTTACATTATAAAAGTATTGATGCGTATTTTTATATTGTAAAATACCTTTTATCTGTTTAAAAACTGTATGCTATCATCAAAAAAAACTAGAATTTCCTATAAATAAATATATTTATTTACGCAATATTGTTTTAATATTTTTTTTAAAAATTTTACGAAGCCTTTTTTTAGTTGATTATAATTTTAAGCGAACTTTTGATCAGAAATTCATATGTTTGGCTATCTTAAAAATTTTTCATTTCCTATTTGATGTCGTGTGAGGTAGTTCATGTTGTTAAAACAGTTTTTGTAAATAGTATATTTGATTAAATTGAAAATAGCATTAAATTTTTTTATAAAATAATTCTCCTATGTATAGTAAAAAAAATCATTTGATCGCAGATTTTGACACAATAACAGTATTTATAGTAAAATTATTTTATCTAATCTAGCTATAGGGGCTTAAATTTTGATTTTCTAGATTGTTCAGTTTAATTATTTTACCTTGTCTTCTATTATAAGTATCTTTCATGCAACAAAATAATTTTCTGAAATGTCTTTATTTGATTCAAAGCAGCGATTTGCTCTTTTTTATGAAAAAATTCAACATATGATATTTTTACGGCGATTGATCGCATTTAAGCATCATAATTAAGATAATGATGCAAGCAATGTTTTGTATATTCGCGCTAAATTTCGCTTTTTTATTTTAACTGTGTTTTAGATTGGATTATGTTCTTTTTAGTTCATTTTTTTATATCATTTAGATTGAAGATATGAAGACAAGAAATAATTTATGCTCTAATTTACCAATAAATCGGTAATAAAATTGTATTAAAAAGAATTTGCTAATAGATATAATAAAAAAAGGTTTGCGTTTCGTTTTTATAATGAATAATTTGTTATCTATTTTATTACTATTATATAATATTAACCGTCTTATAAAGTCAAAAGTCTGATATATTATGAATTCATTTATGTATCTTAAATTTAATTATTGAACATTTTTGAGCTTACAGATATCGAGGACAATATATAAAAAAACTATCACAGTTGCAAAGAATATAAATAAAGCTAATAACCGTTCGTCGTCATTTTTTATATCCGGAGATCCTTTAGAGCTAACACTATATTTATCGATTAAAAAAGGTGTACACATTTACAAATACTGCGAATATGATGTATATAAATGCAAGCATCCAAAAAGCCGAATTGTGTAATGCCACATTACATAAATAGAAGCCAATAGTAAAAGAAAAAGTAACAGCGCAATTAAATAACAAATAAATAAAATAGCTTTGCCGATACCGGGATCCGGCAATTCAATATTTAAATTTGAATAAGGCTCTATGAGTAGATTTTAATATTTTTTCCGACGCGAATTTGTTGTAATCCGCTCTGATAAGTCACCATCTAAAGGTGATGGCATATTTTAATCTAGTATTATTTCTGAAATTGCTTCAGTCTCATGTTTAGCAGTTTTTTCTATAACCATGCCATTATCTAGACTATTTTTTCGTTCGGTTATTTCGTATTTCTGTTTAGCAGTGTTTCCGATATGAATATGTATTTAGGGTTTGCAAATTTTCGTTTATAAATAGAAAAATAATATTTAAATATGTCTTAATATTTAAAGATGATGTAATTTCATGTGGATTATAATTATAAGATATATAAAAACATAAAAATTTCCTCAATATATCTTTTAAAGAGCCTTTTCAAGACGATTTCGCTTTTATATAAAAAAGTAGACTTATATAAATTCTAATTTGGTAAATATAAAAATTTGTTTTATTTGATTGCCACGTAGGTTATAAATAAAAAAAGTCCTGAGCTGTATGATGTAATTTTTATGTATTTTTAGGATCACAAATTTTACAGCAGAAAACATGAATTATTTTTCTATATTGTTACTTTGATTATGAACACATAATGAATGGTAAAGATAGAAAAATCATCTGTTCATTGCCTAGAATAAATTTAATCGCCCTTTCAATGCTATAAAACGTAAAAAAAAAGCATCTATTCATTATAATTATTAACATAGCTAAAAAAATCATTTATATAGTGTTTCATGTACTATCAGAATAAGAGATAACAAGATTTTAGAAAATTTTTGTCGATTAGAATAAAATACCTGTACTTTTATTAAATTATATCTTACTTTAATGTTGATCATGCGCCATAAATATCTTTTTATCACAAAATACTTAAGATAAACAGAGCTTAAGACCACAAAAAAACATATATTAGAACTATAATGCATATAATTTGTGGTAAGAATTACAGCAAAAAACTTCAAATGAAGACAAATAAATATTAAAAAAAAATCTTCCTACGATTTTAAATAAAAAAGCTTAAAATCTCAAGATTGATAGGACAATCTATATTACTTTATGTATATCTTATGCTCAATAGTATGCCTCTTCTTTGTTTTAAATACACGATTACCTCAATAGTTTTTTTGTTTTGTCTCTCTAACAGATAGAATTGTTGTTTTATTTTATTAATTCAAGTTAGAGTTTATGATCGCCCTGTTCACAACCCAAACATAATACCTCATAATAATAAATTATAAGTCGTATATTTTTGAAACCACAACCCGATTTTTGAGAAGAAAAAATTTTCCGGTCCAAATAAAATTATGAAATGATTTCTTCTGAAGATAAATACATTTTTTTGCTTTTAAAAAAGCACTATACCATGTAAAATACAATTACATCAAGTATGTTATAAATGACTTGTTCAGACGATCTAAATCCATATACTATATATAAAATCTCAAAACTTACGATACTATATTACGGAGAGTAATGTATAAAATTTTTATATAAAAAATTAATTCACTTTTTATGGGCGGACAATAACTTTTTTGGCTGGTAATAATAAAAGACAATGTTTGTAAATACGTAAGAAGTTAGATGTTTAGAGTAAAAAGAATTTTCGTACGCTTTTGAAACATATGCAACAGTTTTTATGAGTATAAGCACTGAGATGCAATGTTATAAGATATAAAATACTTAAAGAAATTAAAGGAGGAAATTTCGATTTTTTTTTGCACGTTATATTTCAAATTAATGTATATAAAACCATACAAAAAATGTTTCAATACAAACCACTATAATAAATATTAAAAGCTTACTATAACCTTTTAGTTGCTTATAAATTACTGTGTGAACAGAAAAATAACAAAAAAATCCTTTATAAAATACGATCTTAATTTTATTGAATGTGAGGGCTGTACCGTTTTATAATTCTCTGTGCTAGTGTAAACTGCACCCAGTATAATCGGATTTATCAAAAAGTCATATAAAAGCATTTTGATTATGTAGAAAAGTAACAAGTTGGCTTTTCGCGTTCCAATCAATCTATGATATTTGTTTTATAAATAATATGATTGACAGATTTTATTATTTTAATTATAATCATTTTAAATGATGAAAAATCAGAATATAGTGATTTTTGCGTCGAAACTTGATTGAAATATTTTTGTAACATAGCCGTGGTAATATTATTGTCAAATCCAATGTAAAATAAGATTCAATATTTTTATTAAAATCTAGGCATGACCCGAATGCCGGTAAATATTCAAATTGTAAGACCAAATTCTAACAGCATACAGTATATAATAAATATATAAACTGAGTGTAAAAGTAGATGTATAAAAGATGCACGCAAACTTAGTTAATAGAAATATTAATAAAAAATATAACTATATATCTCTCGATAAGTTTTTTTGTTTTGTAGAAATGATAAATAGATAATGGACGATTTTCGTTCTGTAAAAAGTTTAAGAATGAATATAGAATCATTTTATTTTACATATTAAAATAGTTGCATGATAAAACAACATTATGTTTTCACGAACAAATTTACATAATACTTACATATTTTAAACTTTTAAGATTTTTGGAAAACAAAACGTATTTTAAGATTTTATATTTTAATCTATTTTTGGAATAAATCTGATTTACATGACACAAAGATTAAATATTGAGGAAAGACGCGTACAAAATCTCAGAATATTATAACTTATTATTTATTTATGGGTTAATTTTCTTTTTATCTATTTAGAAGTTGTCAGCCCATTGGAAATATTTTACATTTCCTTGACGAATATTTTGACATCTTACTCTGATCTATCTTTATCAACTGCTCTTCTTTTCTCGATGTGATGATTTTAAGTGTCTTGCGAAATTATAACTTATAGATAGTTTGTAAAAAAATATGATAGATGCAAAAATGATCACCAATATTTTTTACAAAAAAAATATTGTGGTTTAAAATATCGCAAAATTTTTTTTGCAGAGTTAGAGGTGCTAATAGATGCTTTGACATGCCCTTAAATGATAAAGTTAAATATGGTTGAATTTACAACATTTGTGCGTTGATTTTTATATTGTAAATTTAAAATAATATTAAATTTAAGAAATCAAATCTTCTTTTCGAAAGAATTTGAAGTGTAATATGCAAAAATAAAACTCAAATCGGATATTTTAATATGCAGAAATCTATTTTTGAAAAAATATTTATATCTTCACTCTCTTCTATAAATACTAAACGCGTAATATATAACTATATATATTAGCTAAATTTTTTGACGTTTTTCATGTTTCCAGACGGGAAACAATCAATAGATAAAATGAATAGTTAACTATAATGACAACTTTTAATATAAACCATACAGCATGGGATTTACTATTTTAAAAAGTCTTGTGGTATAGATATTAGATTCAGAACACAAAAAAAACAATTTATTTCGAATCATTCATACACAAAGAAATTACTACAATAACAATGTGTAATAAATGCCACCTAGTTTCAACGGATACAAAATGAAAAGTCACCCGGTTTTATAGTAAAATAAGTCTAGTGGATATATGCATAAACTTGAAATTGCCACCCAAACAACCTGGCATGATTCCAGAATTCAAGTATCATTAAGCAAGTTCAATTATGCTATGACGTGGATGTTTTATCGGAAAAATGACGTAATAAACAAGAAAATAAAAGGCTTATATCTAAACATAAAGGACGTACCAATAAAAATTGACCACTAATAAATAATCACTTCCTCATTTGGAATGTTGCTATCTAAAATTTTAATGATTTATACCAAAATTACAGACATATAAATACAGATCAAACCAAATAATGCTTATTTATGTGTTTCTTAGATTTATAAATTTAAATATTGTGGTTGCATCACATACAGCTAGCACATCTAAAGAGGTGGATACATTTCATCTAGCTTTTTTCGATGAGCAACCATTTACTTTTACTTCCACTCTGTGCCATAAAATATTAGTATATCAGATTTTTGTGTTCAACTCTACATACTTCGATTTTCTAGGCACATGGAATACATTAAATGAAGAGGAACAGCGTAAAGCATTTATAAAAAAAATTCAAGAAGATTTAGTTTACATTATTTGGAAATTGTTTGATATTAAATATTTTACTTCCTCAGAAATAGACACGAGCAAAGAGTCCGACGAATTGATAAATTCATTTAAAGAAAATATGCAATTACATTTAAATGAATTATTTAAAATAGTTCATGATATATATGAGTCTATAAAAAAATTAAATCTGTTCATAGATGTACAAAAAACTAGAACAGGAACTGGTTTTCTTTTTTCGATAGGCTCAAAAGACTTTCAAGAGAAATGTATTTCAAAATTTTTCTGTATGCATGATATTTTTGTTGAAATCTTTTTAAAGGTGGTCTTTGAATATAAATATCTATTGTTGATGTTAGAAAGATTCATAAAAAGTCAAAATGAATTTTTTTTTGATTCATTTCTTCACAATAAAAAAATAATTTATTATGATTTGGCACATGATGGCCATATATGTAATGTTGAAGCCAAAGAAGCGTATGCATTATGGGATTTTTTTAACCATTTTGGTCAAGAAATCAAGGAAGAAGGAAACAAAACGATAAAAATATATTTATATCTAAACATGCACGATTTTGTAGGATATCTTAAAAATCATATTGATATTAAATACAAAAATAAATTTCTAGGTCTAAAAAGACTTTTCCGGATATGTAGGAAAATTAATATGAAAAACAATAAAATTGTAAAGAATAAAAATATTCTTCCAGAATTACGAGCTATAAAAAAATCCATTATATATTGGAAGAAAAATTTTATAAACGTGGTTTTTGACGTATCCTTTACATGTGCATCAAGATTTAATAAAAATATCAGTGATCAAAAGAAAAAAAATTCTTTTAGGATAAATGATATAAATATATGGGCGTATGAATATATTTTAATTGCACAGCTAAAATATATCAAGTAAAAATTTTGAATGAACTTTATATTATGAATAAACTAAGATTTTTATTCAAATTCTATATCATCTGTTTTTATGTGGATCTATTCGCTTTTATCTTTTTTTAAAAAGTTAATTAAATAAATGTACACTAATAAGTCTAATATACACTTCGGTATAATCGGATTTGCTAAATTTTTATAAAATTCTCATGGGATCTAACTTATTCTAAAGGATAAATAATGGTTTTTATGGTCTAATAAAAAACCGATATATTTTAATTAGCAATTTTATTTGTCAACATATAGATGCTTTAAATTACAGAATTCCAATGTTAGATAGATTTATGCATAAAAATTTGTTTTATAGGTTTATTATTTGTTTACAGTAATATCCATTATGAATATTGCGCGCCATATTATAGAAAATATACTAAAATAAAATATTGCGATTTTATATAAAATTTTTGTATTAATTTTATAAAAATCAGAAGATATTGCGAAACAAAAGAATAAAATTATGTACATTTTCATATTAATAAATATCCACAAAACCACTTTTTTATGTTAATATAACATTATAAAAATTTATATTGATGCTATTCATTGTAAATAAGAAAACTATACAAATATAATGGTTAATACTTCTTATTTTTTTACTCTCGTCAAGAAATAAACAATGTCAAATTATGACAATATTTTCATGCTTAAAGAGCAGATAATAAAGATAGAAGATCTTTGCTTTTTTTTTAATACATTTAGTGATTGCAAGTTTTTAACAAGTATGATTCGCGGTATTTCACGTGGCTACCCATACCAAAAGCTCTTGATTACAATATTATACCCCAAAGTTTATATTTAATTACATAAAATGCCGTATATTAGCTACCTTTGGTAATAATACTTTTCATTTATTTAAATTAATTATTTAGAATTTGTTATAAATTTTCATATTTTAAGCATTAAATTCATTCTAAACTTTTTACAGTTATTTAATAACTACACTTATGGCATATATACTTAATAAAACATAAGTTTTGACATAAGAATTCGTGTTTAAAGCTTTATTTTTGAACTTAAAATTATTTTCACCACAAAAGCAGCACAAATCCTATAAATGTTGATTTTATGGCAATAAAATCGTTTCTATATGCGCTCTAATTCGCTAAAAACTCATTCTTTATAAAAATAACATACAGGTGTCCCACTCAAACATAATAGATAGAGCTATTTTACATATTAAAAAAATATTTATTTGTAAATTGCTCTTACATTGCACTAGAAAAACATGAGAAAAGTTTTACTAATATATTTATTAAAGATATACATAAAAAGTGTAAATTTATCCAAAGTTATGCAATATCAATAAAAAACGATAAAATTGTGTTTTTCGTATGTTTCTAATTTATATGAGCATATAAAACGAATAAATAATTTTATATCCTATACAAAGTTCAGACACTTAAAGTATGCATTTTTGGTATACAAGAGCTATTCCATCATATATCATTTTTTTTATAATATCCGATGCTTGAGATTCGTAAAAAGTGAAGGTAGATAATTTTGTAGAAGAAATCACGATTTTTTTTACTGCATTAATATAAGGAACAAGAAGACATGTTTCTAAATATGAAATAATAAAAATAAATGTGATTAAATTTTATTAGATTTTCAGATATAATCGCGAACCAGTTATTATTTCTATGGTATATGGTATGTTGAAAGAAATAGGTATAGTCTCTAGGGTATATTTTTTTAAAAACGATTATATTTAACACGGATAGATAATATCAAGGCGAAGTTAATAAGGTGCTGCAGATCAGTTATAATACTTTATAAGGCTATTCAGATCTTCGAAAAGTATAAAAACCACGATTCATACTAAATAAACCATAGGAACATATTCAGGGAATGATGTGCTACTATATTGCAAGGGAAAGAAAAAAGAAAAATAATCTGTGACTTTTAGTTGACCAAATTTATTGTTACTTTATAGCTACTTTAGTAGATTTATCTAATTAGTATTTTTATGTACAAAGAAATAACAAGTTAATAATTTTAGTGAAAAATTTTATTACCGCAGCTAGGCAATCAAAATTAATTGTTTTTTTTTTGCATTTTACACAGCTTTTATAAATAGTTTTGGTATTTTCATTTATTTATGGGGTAAGTTTTACTTTCAATTTTATCAATTTATACGTGATCAGCATATCGGAAATTATGCACAACTCCTTGATGCATATTTTGACACATTTCTCCGATATATCTTCATTAACTGCTCTCTTCGCGTAAATGAGATTTGTTTAAGTGTCTTGCGACTGTTTTGGTTTACTGAGTTTCAGCAAAATTATAGCGTCAAATGATTTTAGATGCATACAGGTGGTGCGAAATTGGATAAGTTATCTAAAAAAACACCATATCATGTATATTATCCTTACGAGCGTAAAAAAGAGTGTTTTATGATATAAATAGCATTCGGTTTATGTTTTTAAACCTTCATGAATATACACATCAAGTATTGTATATAATATCTTAGAATTATATCTGATTTTTTTATAGAAATATATAATTAGATCTATAAATTTATAATTTTTGTGATCATAAGAAATTATAATCAAAATCTATATAGTTAGATTGAAACTAATTATTTACAAGTCGTAAAAAATTTTTTTTTATAAAATGATTCACTAAACCTATGGCATGAGTAATCTTGACATGCTGTAATTCTTTTTATTTGAATTTGTCAGATTAAATGATAAATTATGTGACATAAGATTGCGTAACACACACAATAATACAGCTACACTATGTAATATACAAAATATGTGCCCAAGATATTCTTTTAAGTACTTAACTGAACATATTATAGTTTGCAAACGATAATTTATTTAGATAAGAGATAATTAAGTATCGAAAATACTATATATAATTTATGTGTATAGACGTATTATACAGATACTCTAAAGGTATTTATGCATTATAATTAAATTATCGCTTTCGGAATTATTTTATATGAATCTAAATTGTATAATTATTTTATTAGCGTACCATTTAATTTTTTTAAAAACTCTTTTAAAAATAAAAATTTTTATTTGGCTTGCATATTACTCTATGTAAAATTATTAATTGATCTTAATATATTAGTAAAGATCATTTATAATATAATTCATCGTATATATCGGTAAAAATTCATAAAAGATCGCGATCTTTTTATTGTTCAGAATATAATGCAACGGTTAAACTATATATATAACTTTCCTATAATCCAAAAGTTTCTCAATAACCGGATCGATGGCTAGAAAATCTAATATAACCAAGCGAAAATATGTGGCATTAATAGGTCGATATCTACAATCTAATATTTGAGGCATTAAAAAAACAGATGCACATTTGATAATATAAAAAAATATACATTTTATTATTATAACGTTTATAATTATGTTTTATTGCATTGAATTAAATAATTTTATTATTAGATCTTTTATTTCGTATCATTTTTTATTGTATAAGAACGTTTAATTCAAGTAATTTTTAATTGTAAAAACATAAAATTTCCGTATCTTTTTTTTCAACCATCGGCAAAAGATACCTCAGATACATTTACTGACTAGATAATGTACCGAAATCGGCAAAAAAGTTGTTATAAAGGCTAAAATAGATTCAAATTGTTTATTTCATCATTTACATCTATAAAGAAATTACAAGATTAAAATTAAATCTATACTAGTTTTAAAAAAATTATTAACGATATTGAGCACACCGATCGGATTCTCTTTAGACAAATACCCCCATTATACCCATATAGTTTGAATACTTGCACTTAACTTCCAGAATCGTTTCAAGTGTTTTCAGCGCTAGAATCAAGTACTTGATTAAGATTCAAGCTTTCTTTTACACAGGGTAAGTCTAAAAGTGTTTGCTTTTTTTTTGCAGCTGAGCAGAATTTATTATAGATTTTATATATGAATCATTTTTCTTCTTATGGATTTAAACACTCGATAGTAGAATAATAAAATATAAAGACGAATATTTGAACCACTGAACCATATCCACTCTTACTAATGATCGCAACGAGTCCAAAAGAAAACCAAAATAATATATTATAATATAGTATTAAATAAATTTAATAGTATGAATAAATTCTAGAAAATTCTTTTTTGTAGAAAAAATAAACATATTTATTTTTTTTGCATTTTCAGTGTAAAAGGAATCTATAAGCCCAATTTAAATGTTATATAAATCATATTATTTTTATGATTTTTAAATTTCTATATAATCAAATTATCTCCGTTATATTAACTGCAATCTTAAGATATATATTCATAATAAACTAAAAATATCAATTAATAAATAAAGTTGTCTTCTTATTTTTCATCTTCGCTATAAAAACCTATTATGAAATTACAGCGAAGGATACTAACAACTCTTTATTATATTTCTTAATAAATATTGAATATAATTTTATGTTTTATTTATTCTTACCGAAACTTTTTATCTCTGCATATGAATTAATTTATCTATATCATTTATAATAATCCCTTTGTCATATTTATTTTTCGTAGGAATATTTACTTTTTAATTGCTTATAATATATGGTATTTAGAAAATATAAATAATTTATATTTCAATAATAAAAATGGACAATGATCATGGCTTCATTTTCCTTATAATTTGAATTTTTATTAAATAAAAATATGATTAATATTCATAAAAAGTCATGTAAATAATTCTAGATATACAGTAAGGATAGAATTTGTGATTAGAGCTATATATTGAGTGGGGAAAATTTATAAGCAAATGAAACAAAAACTTGTTCGAAAGTAAAATACCAAATTTTTTTAATTCATGAGATATATTTTAATGCATTTAGATTTGTAAAAAGTTTGACAAACCTGTATCTTTATATAAAAAACACTAAACTGCACCTTAGAGGATAATTGATATTGCTAAAACTAGTAAATAGCGCTATATATTAAACAATATACTATATGCTTGCAGGAATTATACTTTATTTAAGTTAAAAAAAATCAAGGTACAACAATATACCATGGATTTTGTTTTTTTTATTGCTTCAATGTAAGCAAGAAAATATTTAAAAATAATTAAGATAATTGTTTACGTTTAATTTACGAATGTTCAAAGTCCTTATAATATATGTACAGTATAAAAAAAATATTAAACTGCTCTAAAAGATATTTAATATTATGAATGATTGTTTTATACAACAAAAATATGAGATAATTTGCAGAATTATGTTTCAATACATCTTTTTACAATATGATATATTTCAAAAAGCTGTACCGCTACTCATTTTTATATTATGCAGTGATTATAAATTTAACTATAAAAATTAGGATAAATACATTAAAAATATTATCAAACAGAAAATTTCTACTATACTTTATGCATAATTTTAAGTTTTTATATAATAAACATCATAACGGCTTTATTTACGCGCAATATTTTTTTGTATACACAATTAAAATTTTATGTACACTTTAAAAATTACAAAAAGGTTTTTTATACATATCATTCGTAAAATTAGTACATGATCACATCTTTTTTGGAGTACATCATAGTCTTATTGTATATTTTCATTTTTAACAATAATGTTTTTTTTCATAAACGAAGAACTTTTTTGAAAAAATATAATGATAATAGAATTAATTTTTTGACCTTAAACGACTAACATATAGCAACGTAGTTTAAAGAATCTGCTCTTTTTTTGTTTTATAAATGATTATATTTTATGATTTAATTTCTTGAATAAATATTTAAATTCCAAAATTTTATTCCGTTGATATAATAATTAAATAAATTTAGGATTTTATGATAAAATTACATTTTTACAGTCTAAAAGAATAAAAATACATGAAAATTAAAAATAAATAATATTTCAATACCGTTTTATTTCATAAATAACATATAATTTTTCAAATTGTTAACATATTGAATCAGTAAAAATATATCTTAAATGATTTATATAAAAATTAAAAAACGATTGCGATTGCCCTACAGAACTGCTTTCGTAAATTGATATGACTATATTTAGTTGCGCTTGTATAATAAAACAGAGATGGCAAGCGTTTATATTATATATATAAACGTTTTTATATTTAATGCGTATACAGGCCTTAAAAAAAATGACATTGAATACAAATCAAAGCTCTAACTAAATATAAGTAGTATACACCACTGTTTTAGCAATTTATGGTTTCTCTAGCCTAAAAAATTTAAAGATTTTTGATGGTAGTTCTGCAACTAGAAATGCGTCCAAATAGATTTTCAACTATAATATATCATGCTTTAGATTTATTCATGGGCAATTATATGCTCATATAATAATGTAAAAATTTGTTTGATTGATAATACAATATCCCTTATTAATTATTTACAGCTAAAAAAATTTGTAGCTATGCTGGGATTTACTTTCATTTTAACGGATCAATTATTTCAGAATATGACAACAACTGTGTTTTGTAATCTAATAGATATTATCAGAATTATATATTTTAGACCAATATTTGTATTATTTTTATCTAATGACTTTACTTATATAAATTTAACATATTTTTTTTTGTTTCCATATACAAACCTATGACAAATATCAGGCTCAAAAACTCAAGGTTAGTTTATATGAGTATGAGCATGGAGAAAGTAATGTTTCAAAAACAATAAATGTGAATTCTGTAAAAAGTTAAAATAAAGATCGTTAAAATGAAATATAAAGGCCTTATATATCAATTTATGGACAAAAATCGTATTTTTAGATTAAAAATAAAACTATATGTGGCAATCATAAATGTAAAAAACCTATATAACATGCAAAAAAAAGCTTATTAAGGAAAAAAAACGATATTTTCGGCATGTTTATTTATTGAAAAGCTGATAGAAAAGTACTTATATGGTTATATAATAAACGGCAATATAATATATTTTTGTTTTTATGTTGAGCACATAAATAACAAAAAAAGCAATTTTTTTGTCATTAAATGCCATTAAACGAATAATCTCTTAAATTTTTTCATCATGGTTTTTTTTTCATAGCATGAATAAAACAGATATTCATAAAAATACTGGTATACAAATATATTCTTAAGACATTTATATAACTTTTACGTACAAATTTTGTATTTTAATTATTCTGCTTTGTAATATTATAGTTTATAATCGTTCAAAATATCATATTTTAATGTTTTTTTTATGTATAGTGTATATAAATTTAAATAATTTCAATGTAATTTTTGTTTGTTATACATACTGATTAACTAGTTTGAGTTTCGTAATCTCATATTTTCTCTCTAAAATAACGTGATATTATCTAAATAGAACAGAATATCAAAAATCTAGATTTTAATTTTTTTCTTAAACATTTCAAAATTAATCTCTTTGTAAGAGTACTCTAAGTATATCATTTAAGCTATCCCATAGTTAAAATACTATTCCAATTAGTAATGTGACCCCTATTTTCTTTCAGATATATTCTTAGCATGTATCTAATACTAAATCGAAATATCTTAATATTTTTTGCAAAATATTTATCTTATTTGGGTTATTTTATATCGGTCTATTCCTTTATAGATACATTTTCACGCATGAATTCTTTATATGTTATTAATTATAAAGAACTGATGTATATATTATTTATATACTATAATATAGTTTTTTTAAATATTAATACTTTAGAGTTATTTTAGTAGACATATTGATATGGTTAAAAGCTCAATTAAAATCATCATATTTTAGCTGTTTTACTTAAGATAAAATTTTCTAAAATTACAACAAATTTATGTCTACGAATGCATTCATAAAAAGTAAAATAATCGCATTTTCTTCTAATATATTGTTAAAAAAAATAACAAAACAAGCAAATAAAAAAAATTAAAGGCAAAATCATGAGCTCGTAGCTAAAATTATATATCATGAATTTGTATATAATATATTTATATGCTTACTTTTATTATAATTGTATATATGAAATATAATATTATTGATTTTATTTTACAGATTCTTTGTAAATAGTGAAACCTAAACAATTTTAGAATTAGAACATTTTTTTCTTTAATATCAAAATATTCGTATTCATTACGGATATAATACGATATATTTTTACTTAATTATTCCGCTCGCTTTCTTATCGTTAATGTCCTTGTATAAATTAAAAAACAATAATTATGCTGACTTTGTACTGTTTTATGCTATGAATATCTCTACTTTGTGCTACTTAAAAGGAATTCTATATAAATTTTATAGAATACAGTGTTAAGTTTGTTATATAATATTGGTAATTTTTAATTAAATTTGTTTTTTCTAATATCTTCAATCATTGCCTTTTACATAATATATTAGAACAATATTCAAAATTTCCTTTTTTTGTGAGTTTTTCACGTCAAAAATCAATTTTAAAGTAGAATTAAGGTTATTAAGACAAGCAAATGTTGTTTCGTATTGATTTCTAACATTAAATGGTATATTTTATTTTTCTTCTTGTACTTTTCTGTTAAATAAAGCATGTTTAATAAGATTTACGTCAGAATCTCCTAAAACATGATTTAATCTTGTTTTCTGCATTACTTAATATAAATTGGTATTTTTTGTTTAGTTTTGGTTAAAATATACATGCTGATAAAACAAAATATACGCAAAATAGCCAAAGTTTTATAATTTATTATATGGGCTTAGTCATCGCTTTTATACTTCTGCGAACTTTTTTAAAATATATAAAGTAGACTAAAGACGATATTTACACATCAGACAGAAAAGGGGGGACATATATCATACCACAAAATATTTATATCCAGTATTTATTTTTAAAATAGGGTTTACCTGTCTGCATCTAACATAATATACTAAATGTAATGATTTAGTTTATATAAAACGTCTATAATTCATATAAAATAAAAAATCACATCATTGTATTATTATGTGCATCATTTATTTATTTAAAATCTTGATATTATATTTATTTGAATAATTTTGTAAATACCAAAAAAAAAGAAATATTATACCGGAAATGATATACAAGAAATAATATAAATAAGTTCATATTTGTATGTAGAACAGCAAAGATAAAACCTACTGATATATTAACAAACTATGAAATAGACAATTCTTATCCTATTTTAATATAGATAAATTTATATTTTAATAATCATTAATGAAATATTAGTATAGTCATTGAATAACATGAAAACCTTTATTTATATTTTCTAAAGAGCTTGAATTTATATTTATTAATACAATAGTTGAAACTTTAGCGTTTTGTAATTAACGTAATGCGAAATGTTAAAATCTACATAACTTGATTATTGAATATCTTTCTTATTGAAATATACAGCTTAAAACCCAAAGTCGCATAGAAAATTGTAATTTTATCTAATTTAAACATCCAGTTAAATATTATTGTATTAATTACACCATTAATTGTGATATAAAAAGTCGTCTAGAATATTTCTTCCGGTAAAGCTTAGAAAATATATTACTGATTGGTATCGATCCGCGTATCCAAAAAATACTGACGCATTAAATATTTTTCTTTTTATAACCACTGTTACAACATACGAGAATATGGTTAAATGCAAATTTATGAGATAACATAAAAAAAAGATTAGATAATCAAATTATTATTGTTTTATAGAACTAAATAATTTAAAATAAGTTGAATTTCTTAAATCCTACATATAGAATATTTTTATGACAAAAGTCATATTTGATTTATGTAATTAAAATGGTTGATTTTCTTACAGAGACGTTTAATATTTACTTTACTTTAAATTAGCAATTATCATTATTTTGTAGTTTCAAAAATAAAAGCTAAAATTTTAAATTTATTTTGATATTAAAATACTTAAAATTTATTACCTACACTGCAATTAAGGGATAATTCAGTCTTCTTTTATCAAATGTCTATAAATTTTACAAAATACTAGAAAAAATCATAATTTGAATAGTGTCGTATTAAAAAAAAGTAAACATATTTTAAAGTTTTCATAGATGTTATATTATATTATATTCTTAATTATATTTATATTGGTCTTTGGATTGTTTTGAAGAACAGAAAAACTCACAATGAATTTAATATCATATCTGCAGCTTTATATAATCGTGAAAACATAATCATTTGAAATATGATATTATAACGTATTCCAGTAAATCTTATTAAATTCGAGTTTAAATCTTATAATATCGTAGTTCTTTTTACTTCTGATCACTTCATCACCGAAAGTTTTCTTTAAACGCAGAAATTCGTATAAATTGTGTTCCAATGCTATCACATGTTTCACATACTAATGAGATGTACAATATATTTATTTTTGAAGTATGTTTTTCTAATAGTAATATAAAAATGAGAAAATTTCTGTAATTTTTTATAGGTTGGAAGCCCATAATTTTTTTTATGCGAATAGATGTAAATTAATTAAATTACGTATGGGCTTAAATATCTTTTCACATTTCCGTCTTAGTTTTTTTGTGTTTTAAACTGATTACTTCAGCATCTAGTTTATCTTTATGTTAGATATTACAAGATTCGAGATTTAAATTTTTTAATGATCTCTAATTCCAATTTTGTGTTTTAATTAAGGATAAGGGTCGTAATTTTAGAATAAGAACATTATAATTGTCGCAAGTTTATCAGGAGTTCAATAAATTAGATTTTCTATTTTTATAACCATAAAGAATTATAATAATTTCTAATATTTATATAAGATCTCGTATATATTACTAAATATACAATTTACTTTCTAAAATTATCATCAAAATGTTTTTTTGTTATTTTATTCTACTATCTTATTTTTTTACAGCTCACTTTGGAGCTCTTAACTATAGATTACTTCGACTATTTGCACCAGTTTAATATTAAAAAATATATTATTTGTCTTCTTTCTGTACGAGTATACGTTCCAAGCTTAAGCTAAATACAAATTTATCAAAAAAAGCTCTATATTTATTATGAAGCCTATTTATAATCTTAATACAGTTTTATATTAAATATGAGTTTAATAATTGAAATATATCATGTTATAAAAAACCATTTGAATTTAATAAATATTTTATTTTTTTAGAAATATCTATAAATGTGTGATCTTTACAACTTTTTTATGTTTTTTTTATTTTTAGAATATAATAAAAATTTAGACGTATCTCTTATGTATAGACTCTTTATTTGTATGAATAATTAAACATTTCGAATATAATATTCGAATCTATTGATCTGCACGTTTGGAAATGGGCATAAGTCAAAAATTAGCGCTGTGACTTACAAAAATACAAATCCGATACATATGCTGTTAATTTTATCTTTAGCGCCAAATCTGTCACCACCTAAATATAAAAAAAAATGAAAGTATGTGTAAAAAAATTAAGTATAATTGTAAGAAACATTTAAATAACCAATATTTTATTTATCTGTACGTATATATATATGTTTTTGTAACAATTATAACAATTTAAATCATATAAAAATATTACAACATTAGCACAAACTTATATGAATTTAAAAGTACTTTTCATCTGACGTAAACTATTTCTTACGCATACTACAAGTTATTTATATTATGTTTTATACCAAAAACCACACAAGAAATTTCTTAAAGCATCCTTTCTTATTTTTCGAGATTGAATTTGAAAACAAAAAACAGATAATATTTCTATAAAAATAATCATGTGGTATACTAACATTTTTCTATATAATTGACGCTTTTGCACTTTTATTCACATTTTAAGTACTTTTACAGAAATATCATCAGATCGTACAGATTCTAAAACAGGTAAAAGATAAATTTTTGATGTAATATAAAGTTATATTTTATATATATAGTTCTAGGATAATAATATATTGAAGGCGTTTTTTTATGTTAATACTTTGCAAATGTGACAATTTATAGGTAAAAAAAATTGATTTATAAAAAATAGATACACAAAATTATTATTCTACACCTTATCAACAATGTTTAATAGCATAAAATTAAGACAAAACATAAATAGTAAAGTTAATCTGCAAATTACCAATCGACTTTATTATATTTGCGCTAAGAAAAATGTATTATTAGATTCCATAAATTTATATTATTTGTAGATAAAACATTGATTTTGTAAAACTAAAAATGTATCTGCAATCAATATTTTTTAACTTTGTAAATAATTTTTTTATAACGTATTACTTGTGTCGAATTAGACATACAAAACTTCACTATAATAGGGCATCATGTTGTCACTTTGTTATAAGATTTTCGCTATTTTTTTGTTTCGGAAAAAAAAAAATTTTTGTTAAAAATGCAAAAATTTAGAATCATTCTTTAATTTTTTTTTCTTATGCACATCACTCACAAATACTTGTATTTTTTTTGTATATTAAAAAGCTTAAATTGAAAATATTTACCTTTACAACTGCTTTTACTATAATTTTCATCCTACAAAATTTTTTCTTACATAATTTTAAATGATACTAAGCGATCGTATTGCTGATAATTTTAATTTAGTGTCTTAAAATTAGTTAATAATATCATCTTCATGCAATGAATTTATTACGAGCATACAATGAAATGAAAATTATAAATTAATTGTGTTATGCCGTACATGCATATTATTAAATTTAAAAATATGAATATTATGCATCATTTTACATTTATGAATTTTATAGCTTTACAGTTTTGTTTATAAACTTCTTTTGAATATTTACTTCTTATATATTTTTTAGTATTTTTGGTATTATAGATACTAAATTTCTTAATTGAAGTAAAGTCTAATGATATCTACAGAAATTATTGTGTCCCTGTGTATACATATACAATGAAATATCTATCTAAATAATAGATTAATCTTTTATTTGATGTTTTAAAAGTGAGATTAACCAACATATTACTTGGTATATAATATACCTATCAGTTTACAAACCCTTAACCACGCTATAAACATATTTTATGTCCAGTAAGACAATAAAAACGAAGATTTTAATATTATTTTTTAAATTCAGATTTTTCACTCCAGTAGTATTTCTTATATTCTACACATCTTGTTTTGATAAAAAATTATTCTAATGCGAATTTTATTTTTAATATGTTCTTTAAACACATTGTTTATTATTCATAATAAAATTAGCCGAATTTTTATCTTTTTTTTTAGTTTTCACTAGTAATCGTCACGAAACATTAGCTTTTATAGTTTTTCAATTTGTTGCAAAAAAAAACTGCGATTTTATGGGCATTTTATCCAGTAACTTTCTACCATCATTTTATTTTATCCTGAATACGTACAAAATGTTTTTTGTGTTTAAATTTTTCTCAACATAATAAATATTGAATAAGATTCTAGTTTTAGCCTTACAATTACATCTTAGTTTTAAACTCTTCAATTACACGAGCATTTTAAAATTTTTCTTTTTTGAAAATAATAAAAAATGGGTTGTTTTGGTCAAAGAAAATCTTTAAGTTTTTAGCGATAGCATGATCTAAAATCTTCGTAAGATTCCAATATTATTATGAATTTAGCAGCAGCTGGTGTTTATAATGCAGGAAAACCTTGTTTATTCGCTTTTAATACATTTATGCAAACTAATTAAATGTATTAAAAAAATTTACATTTCTTTTTCATTATTTATATGATTTAGTATTATATTTTTTGTGCTTTATTATATTAATACAGAAATTATTAAGTTTTTTTGTTTTTTTTATACATTGTGCATAATTAAACATAAAATTTTTTGTTTTTTTTGGGAAAAATTCATATATTTCTATATTTTGCAAGGTTTTACGTCCAGAATACAACATTTTATACTTTTATCTTCCTTGTTATCGATTCAATTTTAACAAATATTTAAGCAATTTATTATAGTTTGCGTGTTATATAAATAACATTTGATAATAAAAAGAGTTTTTCGTTAATAAAATCGAACATTAAAATTTACTTCACATTCATAAATTTTTTTGATTGTTGGTATTTAAAAAAGAAATTTTTGTAAAAAATAATGATACATAATTATACATCAATGCAATAAAACTTTAAAAAGAACATAATAAGAGAATCTTATTTAATAAATACTTTAAAAATATTTTTCTTGCTGTTCTTAAAAGACAAAAAGTGTCTTAACCCTGAAATATGATTCTCAGCAAAAATATACTGCATAATATCTAAATATAGCATTTGCATATATTTGATATACTATATAATTTCAAATTTGTACTAATTGTATATTAACCACAAAAAAGTCATCTCTTAAAATTTTTTGCTATTATATTTGTTCAGGATTATTATCACATAAAAGTTACCCGAAGGAACTAGATGGCCCGAATCAGAACTGGGCATATATAAAAACCTTGGGATTGAGCAAACCATGAATTAATAGGCCTTGAGAGGAAGAGTGGTATTGAAGAAGAGTTTGGAAAGGACAAAAAAATCGAAGAAATCAATACGCTGTGCGCGCAGGAAACCAAGCAAGTTTTTTACAAGAAAAGCAAAACAAAAACCACTTATTTAGCCCATAAAATGAAAATACCGCAATTATTTTCTATTAAATATCCATATTATTGCGTGTTTTTGTATGATGCTACGTGTAAAAATGTATATTTTCTGTGTATATATCATAAAATAACTAAAGATATATCACAACAATTTAACATTACTGGTATTTATTATGTATCATAAGACATTTTATAATATAATAATTTTTCTCCTCAGATCCAAAAAACTAGAATATATAAAAAAATAACAATTTCTGTAGAACAAAGAACGATAAGATTTCTATATAAAAATTTTGGTTATATTATTGGATTAAATTTTTAGATATGTCAAGAAAATAGTATCTATTTGCCTCTTATACTCTTCTAATATATTTTTTAATCGAAGGTCTGTGCTTTAATGTATAATATGATGTATAGGTATTTAGATTATATGTCTGAATAGAAAGAGATCATGCCATGTTTATACTAAATCCAAGTGATAAAAACCTTCACCTATTGTATAAAACGTAGCACAATATTAATGAAACAAATTTCGTATGTAAGTTCATAAATGATCTATAAAAATAATATGTTTCTTTTTTAAAGTTTACTTATTTATAAAGTATATTTATCTCGCACTCTTTAATGTATAATTTACATGTTCGATGGAATTTTCATATGATGGTTTATAAAAAAAGATATATTTTATGATCTTCGAATGATATTTGATATAAAAAAATAGCACTGATGATTTTTAACTTAGTTATCGATTCTTTTTGTCCATCAAATCCCGATTGATAACATTATCTTGTACAATGTGATTTTTAGTGTGTCAATGCTACTGCTTAAATTTTCAAAAAAATGGATTTATTTTAAATATATTAAATTGCAAAATGTATAATTATTCAGATTTTTTTTTAAATTATATCGATAAGAAAAGTAACAAAAAAACACCAGCAAAGAATATTTTTTACAAAAAATAATAATTTTGTGGTGCTAAGAAGGTATATGTAAATGCTATTTTTAAATAAAAAAAATTAGATTTTATTGTTACATTTCGAATATTGTAAAATGGGTTACTTAATTTATACTAATATGTTTTCTAAATAAATAAAAGTGTCATATGAACTATCGTATAAATTATTTTTATTATTTCAACCATTTTTTTGGGCCATTTGAAAAGATACTGAAGCCCATGAAATAAATACAACAAATAGAACTAAAGTAAATACTACACAACAAGAAAAACACAATATGCCATGATCTGTCCTAATTTTAGATCCTTTAGGTCCAAAATTGAATTTATCTATAAAAGTAAGATATACAAATACATAGAAAATGAAGACCATGTATATGTATACAAAAATCCAGAATGGTCCGGTAAGGAAATTTACATTGTAAATATAAGTACAAATAATGCTAAAAAAAAGAACTACTGTTAATAAATAACAAAAAAATAAAATACTAGAGCCAATGCTCGGATCAATAAATTTTACTTCTAAATTTAAATAATGCTTTGTAAATATATCTCTCATTTTCTTAATATATGATGAGCTAAGTGTAACCGAGGCTGGAACTTCACCTCGTATAGGTGACCCCATTGTATCCTCCGATAATAGTAATGATGTTTCTAAATTTGCATGTTGATCCGGGTTTTCTATCACGACTGACATAATTTTATTATTTTTATTAATTCTGAAAGTATGTATTTCTGCTTTTCTAGAGTTCCTGATTCGATAATTCCAGTTGAAGGGTGCGAAAATGAAGAAGTATAAATAAAGATTGTAAAAATTTGCTCTATTTAATATCTTCATATTTAATTGGCATAAAAAGCCAAAAAAAAAGTGTATATAAGACATTCTAGAGGTGGATGGTTGGTAACGTTTGATATTTACACTCAAGATATTTTAGATTTTGAAATATAAATATTTTTTAATGTATGTGTAAACTTTCTTTTTATCAATTTGATCTATTTAGACGTGTTCAGCCAATTTGGAATATTGCACAACTCCTGATGTATCTTTTGACACCTTCCACTGATCTATCTTCTTCTCATAAATGAGAAGAGTTCAAGTGTCTTGCGGCGTGTGAGTGCTTGCATGTATGCTTCTACTTCGTCCGAGATTTTTAACTCCTTAACATATTTACAATGAATTTTGTAGCATCACCATCCCAAGTCATTACATTGGTATATAAAAGATTAAAATTTTATATCCTATAGCAATGGGAAATAAGATGGATTCTAAACGGTACTTTTATCTTAAATATAAAATACGCAAAATCTTTTTATTTTATATGGTGCGGGATTTATGTTTTCTGAAATGATGCCATTTCTAAATACTTCATATATCAATTTCAAATGTTTTCATCCTTCCCGCTAAAATTGATAATGCTTATATATAAATTATTTATACTTAATTTAATTTGTCTTTAAAATGCAATATTTGGAGGTTCATTTATATAAAATACAAAGATGCATTTTTTTCTTTATAAAAATCATAAAATTATGATTGAAAAACCATTAATATTCTGAAAATAAATGTTTATTCATAGGACTAAGATGTTTTAACTGTTTTTATGACTCTAATATAAACTTGTGGGACACTTAAATATTTTTAATTAAATTTTTTTTATATTTTTTTTTGAAATAAACTTGTAAGATTTTATCAACTCGTAGATTAATTGATCTTCTTTTAGAATATATTACATATGAAATTTTACAGCCGTTTTTTATTACGCATGTGAAGTAAAATTTGTTTTTAGTTGGTATTTTTTGTAGCGCAGATAAAATCTCTCACACTTCTCAAGACACCTGAACACACCTTATTTTAGAGGAGAAGAGCGGTTGATATAGATATATCAGGGGGTGCTTTCAAAAGATCCATCTTTGAATTTTGCAATATTCCCAATGAGCTGACTGCGTCCAACTAATTAAATTTATAAAATTAAACTTAAACCATAAATAAATAAAATATTACCAGCTTTTTATGCTACCATAGATACAATTTTTTTTATATCACTGAAAAAAAAAGTTATCAATTTATTATCATATTAATAAAATCTATTAATCGCTGATATTATTTAAGAAAAGAATTTTTTAAAAATCATTTTTTGATTTGGGTATTATTTATTCATAGATTCCAATTTTATTTCGGACCTCTATATAAATAAATATAAATCATATAATTATTCATTTTAGAAATCTAAAAAAAATTTAAGTCTCTACTTATACAGGTATTCAATCAAATAATATATTCTATCTGGCACCATTAATGATTTACCGACTTTTTGAACATAAGCTTTAAGATGTCGGTATAAATAATTATGATGCAGCTTAATTACGGTGTTTAATGTTTTTTTGCTTTAATATATTTTTGGTATACATAAAATTATATAAACCTTCTTGCAATTTTTTCTTGGTTTTCTCACGATTTATTTAATAAATGAATAATTTCATCTTATTTTAAGCCTTGGTTACACATATTGATACTAATACAAATATACTAAATACATATCTAAAAAACTAATGATGCTAATAGTTTTTAAAAAAATAAAAGGGTTTTCGTTTTGATTAACTATCCGCAGGATTAATTTTTTTAGCCAAAATTTACCAAGTGATAATATTTAAATTTTTACAAAAGAACAATAAATTTTCAGTAATAATAAAAATATAAAGAATAGTAGCGTAATCAAACTAAAAAACAAAAAATATATATACAATTGAAGTTTATTAGAAAAGATAAATAAATATTTTTTATTTCTTAATATTAAAAAGCTATGTGAAATATTTAATATTTATGAATTATGTATGGATTACAGTTATTGATTTTCAAAATATCACAGAAGAAATGTGACTAAATAGTTTTTTCCTTTTTCTGTGAATTCTTAATATATTGAAGTATATTTTTGATGCTACCATTTTTTGTTTGAAATACATTCTTTGATTTATTATTATTATTTTGCAAACAAAACCATATGGTCCATAATGAGGGACATGTTTGTTATTTTTTGCCAGTATAAATAATTTTTCTTGTGTCAGGTAAACATTAAAAATACAAATAACAATGATAAACCTTTTTTTATCGACAATGAAACAATATTATTACACGAAAAAAGTTTATTAGTCGATTGTATCCGTCAAACATATATCTGTCTTTGTAATATTTTTTTGATACCCACTAGACAGTCAAATTTTTTATCTAAAGCAACAGGCGGTAGTTCCACCAATCTAATAAGTAAGAAATATATTAAATAATTTCATAGCTAGACAACCCCAATTTAAATGCATCAAAGTTTCATCGATAATAAGGTCGCAAGAAAGAAGCAATAAATCTTTTAGACAACATGGTGTCTCCCCAATTGAGACAATACTTCTCATATAATTTCCTATAAAATTCCGTTGTTTTGACTTTCTGTTTCGATGCTAGTCACTAAAATTACCCAGTTACTCTTTGTATTTTATATTTACTGTTTCATCGTATAATTATTAGGCCATTTTATTTCAAGATATAAAGTTTTTATTTTTTTCATGATATTTATATTCTATGTTAGTACAATATTTCTATTTATATCTTCTTTTGTAAATAAAAACAGTATAATTATTAATGTTCAACAAAATGATTGTTAAAAATATATTATACCTTGAATCTTCATACTTATTATGTATGTATTTTGATTGTAAATATGTTTAAAAATATATTCTATAATTTTTTATAATCTTTATTGTTTAGCCGTGTTGATTTATATATGCACGAACAGAAAAAACCTTTACTATAAAATTATCAAGTTGTAAAATATATTTTTAATGTACTAATAAAGCATTGAAACATAAACTTTATAAAAAAAATATAATTATCATAATAGAATATGATTTATTGACGAAACAACCCTGGTTCAAATTTAAGTATTTTGAGGAAAAATCAATAAAGTTAAAGGAACCCCCCCCCCTTTTATAAATTTTTTTATTTTTCAAACATAAAAGAACATATTAAAGACACAGATAAACGTAAACAACAACTGAAAAATTAGAAATATAAAGATTACCCACAAAAATATAAATAAGATAGTGCCTATTTCACTCCTTGTTGCGGATCCTTTAGGACAGATTTCAAATTTATCAATTATACAAAGATAACCAAATATACAGAGAACGAAAATTACAGATATAGAAGAAGAACACAATATCTTTGCCCCAACTACACCTTTGGTGAATAAATAACAGCATATACCAGCCAGCAAAAGAAAAAAAGCAACAAGATAACTGAAACTTAGAAATTGGGCAACGAAAATCGGATTAACATCAATTACTTCTAGATTTTCACAATGATCTTTATACCATTTTTTAAATTGCTTCAGATATAAATTAAATGCATTCACAGCTTTCAAATTTTCTGTTGCAGGTGACTCAATAGTTTCATCCGATCCACTTATTATTTTTGCAAGTTTGTCGCGTTTTACATTTCGAGATATCATGACTAATTTATGTGTTATGTTTATTGCGATTTTAAAATTTGTATATCTACTTCTTTAGTTTCGGATCTGAAAATTTTTATTTAGAGGGCTCTGAAATTCAAGTAATTGAATTTTACTTAAAATATGAATAAAGAAAAAAATGACATAGTAATTGTGTTTTATAACAAGATATTATAATAACAAATTTAAATAATATATTGCAATAAAAAATAAATTTGATGGTGAAAATATTTCAATTTCTTCAAAAAAAATTACAAAAAGGTGCATTTTATATATTTATAGAGAATTTTGTTATGTTGAGCATCATTAATGTTATATAATTTTGCAATGTCCATTTCTACAAAATCAATATAATTTATGTTTTCTATTATATAAAATATGCACGCTGTTCTTTTATTCTGTAAAATAGATTATTGTAAATGAGATAATCACTAATAAAATTTAATATAATATGTAATAAGTCCCGCGATTTTTTTTTAAGCAAAATATATTATTTTTTCATTTTATTTTATTGCTCATTAAATATCTAATTTTTTTTGATTTAACATCTATAATCATTTTAACACTAATAATAAAAAATTTATTAATTTTTTTTTAATAGATGCTCTTATATTTTATTGGTAAATTTATAATTGCTGACTGATTTCATGTTGATGCAACCTATTTTTATTGTATGTTTTAAACACACGATAAGGATATGCATATTATTATAAAATCTATAATTGACAACTAATTATTTTGAATGTTCATTATATAAAGGTTCAATCTTGACTGCTTGTGTCTTGGTAGCACTACAGTATCACAATAGTTATATAAACCAATAAAAAGATGTTAATTTATAGTTAGGAATACATATATTACATAATTTTGAGAAAAGCGATAATAATAATGAATATTGACCTGTATGAAGATGCATTGTAATGAAAAATAATAAAAAGTGGATTTTATAAACACATTCTTATAAAGTCCATATTCTATCCAGTGAAATTTTGTTTCTTAACGAAACATAGAATTCTGCAAAGTAGATTATTATCTTGTTGAAATCAACTATTTAATCTATTTTATCAGAAGTCTTTGCTTATTTAATGTATTAAGACTTTTAATTTTATTAGTTATGTCTAAGAATACATTTTTTAGTTTTTTGACTTTCTGTTAAATTTTATAACCATTAATTATAATTATTTTCGCATAAAAAAGCGGCATCCTGATGGCTATCCAAAAAAACAATTAAAATGAATTTTCAGCAATATGAAAAAAATGTCAATTAAGCTTAATAAAAATGAATGAACAAAAAAAGCTTTGCGATAACTAGTCTCCCGACAATTCGACCTTTGATTTTATTTTGATTTTAAATAGCAGTTAATACACTCCTCTTGTAAATTGATAATCAAAATATCAGCCATATATTTAAAAGTATATTATCGAGGGTTGGAATCTTATCTTCGTCAATTATCGTAAAAATTGAAGTTATCCACATATTCTATTACAAAATTGACATTATTTTAATTCCTTTGTAAAATAGATATGTTATTTGTGTGCATGAAATGAAATCGAAAATTATCGTAGTGATTTAAAAATATCTGTTTGTTTTAGAAAAGTGTTATCTATACGAAAACATTTGCATATTATAAAATTCTCCGTACAAAACATAATTACCATATCTCTTAATTTCCTTTATATAAAACAATCATCAAAATATAATTATTATACGGTTCAAAGGATATCGAAAATAATTTAAGGGTTAATTTTCTGCTATAATTTTCATCTATTAAGACGTAGTCAGCATATTGGAAATATTGCACAACTCTTTATTGCATCTTTTGGCACATTTCCCAGATATATCTGTATAAACCGCTATTCTTCTTATAAGTATTATGTAAGAGGTTCAATTCGGAGTGTGAGAACTAAAATGTATGGTTTTACTTCGTCCACGAGTTTTAAATCCTTAACATATTTTTTGTGAATTTACAACCACTTCATCCCAAGGCATCAAATATAGTATTATTCTTGTTTCTCATTTGTAAAATAAACCAAGTTTGTCTGCTAAGATGTCATACTTATTTTATTTTCATTTATAACTCTAGTTAAGTTGTCAAAGCTAGTTATATCTATACTAAATAACATGATATTATCTTCTTTTTAATCGCGCAGAAAAGTATCAGGTCTATTTTTTTTGATTAAAATATCTGTTTTTGTTCGGGTATCAACGTTTATTTCTGCATTCTTGTTTTCGCCCATCTCTTTTACTGGGTGATTTCTGATATTTTTGGTTTTCTTTAAGGTGTATCATCTTATTAGAAGTAATGAAGACATCTTACTTTAATATTGTGCCTCTGTTTTTTATTATTTCAATAAAATTTTCTTGCATCATTTTGCAAGGTGATCGATTGTTTTCATGGATTTTTAACAATTTAGCCATTTTATTCTCTCTCAAAAAACACATTTCTGTCTATAATAAAGCATAATTTATGTTCCTCACTTGCCAAAATTTTGCCGATTTATCCATTATGATGATCCACAAATATAAACCATATTGTTATTCTTGGTTTCAAAAGGTTTTTGGTGAAATTTTTTTTTCTTTTATTTTACACAATAGACTATTTTGCTGCTTTGTCTCAAGTGCTTCAGAATAGAAGATATTAACATAAAAGGAATTTTCAAAATATTCTTCAATTATTGAAAGATGTGTCTTGTTATCTTTTCTTACTTTTAACATTGCTACCCCTCTCGATAATCTGTTTTTACTGTTTAAAGCAATTTTTTTGGCTGTTGGATCATCTTCTCGAGTTAAAATTCGATACTAAATCCCAAGTTCGATTTCATTTATCTATATATATAATCTTTTTAAATTACTACGATGGATTTGAATAAAAAAATTCGTTTTAAATATCTCTGATCTTATCATAAGTTTAGATTTTACGCCAGTATAGTATTTTAATACGCTTATAAGAGAATTTTTTAGCATTTTTGCATGTTTTTTTAATTGTTTTGTAATATAACCAGCATTCAGTTTAGTCTTACATATATTTATTTTTGATTAGGTAATTTTTCTAAAATTATATCATAAGTTTCTACCTTTTGCTCTAATTTGCTATTCTCATTTACTCCAAGATATTTATAGACTTTCGGGCTCTCAATAAATGTTAACACATCTGCACATATTTCATGGTTTATGGCAGACTTGTTGTTGTTTTTTTCAAGGCCTACTGCATGCAAGAAAGTTAGTGTTTCGGACTTCATGTGTTATAGTGTTTCTGGAGTTTTTATTATTAATTTGAGGTCGTCTATGAAGAGTAAGGGATTTTCTGTACAGGTGATTTTTATATTAATTACACTAACCCCTGAAAAGCGTATATTATATCTTCTGATTCTTGGTTTCATACATAGAACGAAATAAAAAGGGAACATACTTTCTCCTTGTCTCATTTCCATATGTATTCTTTTGTGAAATATTTCTTCAGCATTTAACCTTAGAGATAAACTCCATTTATGATATCTTTTTCTATAAAAGACACATTCCATGTAGATAGGTTATAGTTCAAATTTTACTAGTAGTTAACTATGTTCTATCTGGTAAAATTATAATTTTATCATCAATCCACGTTGTATTGATATTTTTTTCACGCTCTTTAATTATCGCAATGTTGGAAACAGCTTATTCTATTGCTCCTCGATCGCGCCTTATTGTTCCTAACTATTTTTCACTAATAGTAACTATTGTCTATACCATTATTGAATGATTTTATAACCGCTTTATTCGTAAACTATCATAAATTGAACATACGAGTGATTCGTCAAGATTTGTTTCCATTCTTTACATCTTCTTTTGGTATAAGATATGATGTAATGGAGTTTTTTTTCTAACATTCGTTCGAAATGCTCTTATGTATGAATTTATGAAGTTTTTTTATCTTTATAATGAAGAACCTAAAGATTACATCTAGTCTAGCAGGTTTATAGTTTGACAGTGATTTTATCGTGACTCTATATTCAACTTCTGTTATGAAGTTAATTTTTTCCTGTTTTTGAACTGGTAGAAATGGACATAGTAATCGTTTTAATCTTTTTTGTTATAATTTTCGTATCGTATTCCCACATTTTTAATCTAATTTGTTTTGATATGTTCATTTAGCGCTACTTCTATAAATTTTGTTTTCAGTCAATCCCTAGTAAAAAAAGTATCAGTCCAGCTCAAAGCAGTTTTTTTTGTCTGGTAAAGTCACATCTTTTTTTATACTGCACTATCTTGTTATTTAATTTACGTTTTTTTTTGTAGACACATTAAACATTGTTTGTGATGATCATCCATTCCTGGGAAAATACTTCTTGATCGCCAATTTATTCTTCTTTTTTTACTTCCTATTTCTTAACTTCACTACATTCTTTTTTATACAATTCTAGTATTCCTCGTTGTCTTTCCGATAGCACAATTTCGGCAATTTTTCCGAAATATATTAGTTGTCATTTTTTTGTTTTGTCGCGAAGTTTTTGGGTCTGTTGTGCGGTTTGTAGCAAAACTGAAACATTGGATATATTCTTGGTTTTTTAAGTGGATGTAATCTTCCCTGTTTACATATTACTAATTCGAAGAATATTAGAATTAACCTGAAGTTTGTAATTTTTATTTTCCTTTCAAATACAACGATGTTTGCTTTTTTTAGCTTTCGCATATTTCATATAATTCCCATTATATAAGTCGACTCCACTATATTTTACAATGCCAAAATGAGATAACTAACTTGATTTTGTTCTTTTGAAGTTGATGACGTTTTTGGCATCAACTAATTTGATAAACGTTTTCCTTCCTTTTTAGTTTATTAATATTTTAATCACTCTTCTTTTTAATCTTATTGATACAAATTCTATTAGACTAATGCGTATAATTTTTATGGAGTTTCTACAAACTCTAGCGTGGCATACAATCTAAACGTACTAGTATTAGCGCATAGGCATCTTGAACCCATCCAACTTAAAAAGATTCTGTTGACGTGATGATCGATTCTAACGTCAGATTTTTTTTGATTTTTTAAAAAATATTCGCGGGTTTTTAATGCCACCACATCAGAGCGATTGATTGATGCCGCAGTTTCGCATAATTTGTCTTTGAAGTGTTCTGATCTGATTTTTCTGTTTCTGGCAACCAGTATCATATTAATTGTTTTTTTCAAAATCCGTAACCATTGAAGATAGCATGCGATCGCTTATAGTTCTAGAAGTACAGCATTTTCCTGGATCTTAGCGAATTCAAAACACGTAAAACTATACAAAATAATTTTTTGATAAATTTATGGCATAATCTAAAAATATTATTTTGTTAGAGTTATTTAAAAAGGTATCTGGATGATTTTTGATCACGATATTAGCATAATACACTTTATAAATGCAGATCTGACACATTAGTTGTTATATATTGATAAGACTGGATTTAGATAATACATTATTTGTAGTTTCTGTCGAGTTAATATATAAATTAAAATTTATAGTTTAAAATATAAAAAGTAAACAACCTATATATCTTATATATTTATATTACAAATTCCGCTATCTTTTTCATCATCGACTATACATTATATTTATAAGAGCATTGATTTTAGATTATTTTTCGACGAGATTTTTTTACCGAATATATTATATTTTGACAGGATGAATATTCATATGTTTTAACTTTTCTGCAGGCTATAACTTGTGATAATATTTAAAGAATTCTTTTTTCTATTATAATTTTTTGGCTGTACTGATCACAAAAAGTTGGTGATTGTCAAATGAAAGTTGCAAACAGAAACATTAGAATAGTGTTCTTTTGTTTTTGTATAATAAAATGATGATATTTTAGATTTGGAAAAATTTTAAATTGTATTTCGATATTGATTAATAAGCAAAAAAAATACGAAGGAATATAAAAAGTGTTGCATATATTTGAATTTAATATTTTTCAAGAATTTATTGATGATATACGATCGTAAAATTGATTAAGACTAATGTTGTTATAAAAAATATATAAAGCTCTAAAATGCACACAGATTTAGATCCCAGGTATTAGATAATAATTTCCCCCAGTTTTTTTAGAATGAATATGATAAAGTTGTGACATACCTAATATTGCAAAAATTACTATTATAAAAACCTTTTAATGTAATTCTAAAAATTAATATTATAAAAACCTTAATGTAATTCTAAAAATTACTTTGTTCTTATTTACAAACATGAGAAAAAATAAAATATACACCCAACTTTTTTCTTTATTTGTAAATAAAAATAAAATATTTTTATCATTGACTTAAATTCTGGTTTTATTTTGTTAGATTTTAAAATTATTGTTGCGTATTTTCATATTGTAAAGTAACTTATATATGTATCAAAACTGAATGCTATCATCAAAAAAACTTGAATTTCAGAAAATAAATTTGTATATTTGTGCAAAATTGTTTATATGATATCTAAAAGATGTATGCGCGTATTTTTTTTGTACATATAATTTTAAGCAAACTTTTGATCACAAATTTAAATGTTTGTCAATCTTACAATTTTTCTTTTTCCTATTTGATGTCAAGCTAATTAATTCATTATGGTAAAAAAGTTTTTTATAATTAGTTTTTTGATTAAATTGAAAATAGCATTTCATTTTTTATATAAAAAAATTCTCCTATGTACAGTAAAAAAAAAATTTGATCGCAATTATTTGCATAAAAAGAGTGTTTGATGCATAATATTTTATCTGATTTAGCTATAACGCAGTAAATTTTATTTTTCTAGATCGTTCAGTTCGCTTATTTTAGTTTGTTTTCTATTATAAGTATATATATGCAACAAAATTATTTTGAGAAATATTTGATTTCAAATCAAAGCAAAGCTTTAATTTTTTTATTAAAAAAAGAAACAGATGATAAATATTTGGTAGTTTAACGCATCTAAGCATTATAATAAAGATAATAATGCAAGCAGTATTTTGTCTATTCCTGTAAAAAGCGTTTTTTTTATTTGCACATGTCTTTTAGATTGGGTTATGTTCTTTTGTGTTCATGTTTTTTTTTATCATTTAAATTGATAATATATAGGTACAAAATAATTTATACTCTAATTTACCAATAAATAGGTAATAAAATTTTTCTAAAAGGAATTTACCATTATTACAGAAAAAAGATGTACGTTCGCTCTTATAATAAATAACTTTATATCAAGATTTGTAATTTTTTATTATGATAATTTCCATATAAAGTCAAAAGTCTCATAAAATGTGAATATATTTATGTATCTTAGATTTAATTATTGAAAATTTTTAAGTTTAAGCTTACCGATATCCAGACAATAAATAAAAAAACTATTAATATTGCAAAAAGTATAAATAAAGTTAATAACCGTTCGTCGTCCTTTTTTCTATCCGGAGATCCTTTAGAGCTAACACTATATTTATCAATAAAAGAAATATATAAAAAAACATAGACTGCAAATATGATATAGATAAATGCAAGCATCCAAAAAGCAGAATTATGTAATGCCATATTACATAAATAGAAGCCAATAATAAATACAAAAAGCAACACAGCAATAAAAAACAAATAAATAAAATAGCTGCGCCGATACTAGGATCGATAAATCGAACATTTAAATTTGAATAATGCTCTGCGAGTAGAATTTTATATTTTTTCCGGCGCGAAATTGTTGTAATCCGCTCTGATAAGTCACCATATAAAGGTGACACCTTGATTTGATCTGGTATTATTACTGACATTGATTCAGTCTCATGTGAAACTGTTTTTTCATCAATGACTGCCATTACCTTAACTATTTTATGTTCGATTATTATGTATAAATGTTTAGCAGTGTTTCCGATATGAGTATGTATTTGAAGGGTTTGTAATTTTTGGTTTATAAATAAAAGAAAAGAAAATATATAAATATTTCTTATAATTGAAAGATGATGTATGTAATTACATATGAATCAAATATAAAAAAATTTTAAAAATCATAATAATTTCCTCAATATACCTTTTATAATGCCTTTTCAAGACGATTTCGATTTTAGCATAAAAGTAGACTATCATAATCCTCTAATTTGCGGAATATTAGAAAATGTTTTATTTGATTTACACATAGGTTATGAATAAAAAATTCATGAGCTGTATGATGTAATTTTTATGTATTTTTAGGTTCACAAAATTTACAGCAGAAAACATGAATTATTTTTTCATTTATATTATTTTTATTATGAACTCAACATGAATGATACTGTTGCAAAACGTATTTTGATATCTGTTCATTGCTTAGAATAAATTTAGATGCCCTTCCAAAGCTATAACACGTAAAAAAAAGCATCTTTCCTTAATAATTATCAACATGGCAAAAAAAATCATTTATATAGTTTTATTTTTTTATCTGAATAAGAGATAACAAGAATTTAACACATCAAACACATTAGAATATAAATAAATGTATTTTTATAGAATATAATCTTACATCTATGTTAATCATGCGCAATAAATATCTTTTTACTATGAAATACTTACGATAAACAGAGAATAAGAGCACCACAGAACCATATATTTTTAGAATTTTAATGTATATAATATGTGGAAAGAATCACAGCACAAAACTCCAAATGAAGAAATTAATATTTTAAAATCTTCTTCCTACGATGTTAAATAAAAAAAATGTACATCTAAGATTGATGGGAGACTAAATAACACTTTTTGCATATATTTAGCTCAAGCGTATGCTTCTTCTTTGTTTTAAATACCCGATCACCTCGATAGGTTTTTTGTTTATGTCTCTCTAAAAGATAGAATTACTATTTATAATATCTTATCCTCGTTTGAGTTTACGATCGGACTATTCGCATTTTCTTTAGAATAACATATAAAAAATGATAAGTCGTATATTTTAAAACCACAATCTTATTTTAGAAAAGGAAAATTTTTACAATGCAAATAAAATTAAGAAATAGTTTTATTATCAAGACAAATATGTTTTTTTGCTTGCAAGAAAGCAAAATACAGATGAAATTACATGAACATCAGACATGTTTTAGATGTCGTAGTTCAGACCTTAAACATCCATACGTACAATAGACATAATATTATATATAAGATCTCTTAACTTTAGATATTGAATTACAAAGAGCACCACATGTGTAGGTTTGTATATAATAAAAATTCACCTGCTTATGGGAGAATTCAACTAATTATTGCGGTTAGAAATAATAGACAATGTTCTAAAATACTGTATATAAGGTATATGTCTATAGTGAATTGATTTTTTCAAGCTTTTTAATAATGTAAAACAGTTAGGTCTTGTATAAGTACTGTAGATGCATTGTTGTATGATCTAAAATGTAAAAAAGATAAATAGAAAGGAGGAAATTTCGTTTTTTAATTTGCATGGAGGCTGTCAAATTAATATATAGAAAACTATATAAAAAATATTATATTTGCAAATATCCACTACGCAAGACACTTGAACTTATATAATTTATGAGAGGAAGAGCAGTTGATGAAGATATATCAGGGGAAGGTGTCAAAAGATGCATCAAGGAGTTGAGCAATATTTCCAACACGCTGAACACGTCTAAATAGATAAAATCGATAAAAAGAAAATTTCTCATAAATACATAAAAAAAAGTTTACTAAAACCTTGTACTTTGCTGAATATGTAATTTTGTAAACAGAAAAATATGCAAAAAATATTTTATATCTAGTATTATAATACTATTGAATGTATGGGCTCTGCTTTTTAAAATTCTCTGTGTATTGGTATTTGTTACTAATCTACTTGAATAGTATAGAAAATTACTTATAAAACACTTTTTTTTTATATATTAGTAATAATTTACCATTATGCATTGTAATCAATTCAATTTTTGTTTTCAAAATAATATAATTAACCGATTTTATTATTTTTAATTATGATTATTTCAAATGATGGGGTGGTATGGTTGAGTATTTTACAATTCGGACCCCAGTGTGAGGCGTTCCACTTCCACCCACCCCACTAATTTCCGAAACGAATTAACTCAAAAGAAAAATACCCAAGAGGGCGGCCAGTGAACAATAAAAGATAAACCATAAAGCATTGACAAGCCATGAGAAATAGGAGGTTGCTGTGTAAGCCGTTGAACTGTGCCTCCAGAATGAAAAAGATCCCACACCGTTCAGCAAGGATATAGGTAAGTGTAGTGTGGGTGTAGCTTGTAACTCTTAGCGACGAACAGTAAACAGAATCACATTCCCTCCAGATAATGACTGCCGCCTTTGAGAAAGGGCCCAATCCACGGTGATTACGGGTGACAATGAGTGCTGGGGAAATTCTACAGAGAGACGCATCAGTTAAGCAATAGTTCCTATTAGTATAAAGCGAACTTCCTAAAAGTAAAAGAAGTAAAACATAAATAAATAAAGTAAATTCGATAAGAATTTTTTTGTATTTATGGTCTATATACAATATTGTAGTTCTAGTTGCGTTGGGGATATGGTTGAGTGGTTTATAAGTCAGACCCCAGTGTGAGGGGGGGTATCACTTACACCCACTAATTCAAACGAATCTACTCCATAAAAATACCGAAGAGAGCGGCTAGTGATAAATAGAAGATAAACCATAAAGCATTGTAACAGCCATAAGAAATTGGAATCGCATGGTAAGCCGTTTAAGTATGCCTTCAGTATGGAAAAAGATCCCACATCGTTTAGCAATAACATAGGCAATAGGAGTTTTATTGTAGATTGTATACCATACTATTAAAATCAGACAGAAACTCATTCGCTCCACATAATGACTACCGCCTATGAGAAAGGGCCCAACCACAAGGATTACGGGGAGCAAGAAGTGCTGGGGGAGTCCCACAAAGGGACGCAGCAGTTAATCAAGAGTTCCTATTGATATAAAGCGAAAACTTTCGAGGTTATAGAAGTAAAACATGAATAAATATAATTGGATCGGATTGGAATTTTTAAAGATTTTTTTTAATCCAAACTTGTTCGATCTCCTGCGCGCATAGCGTATTTATACTTCCGGTTACCTTTTCTTTTTACAAAGTCTTCTTAAATACCTCTCCTCCTTTAAAGAACTATTAATATATGGGGTTTTCCCAATCATAAGGTTTGAACATATGCCTCGATCTGATTCATGATATCTAATTCGTTCAGGTACCTTTTATGATATTGTGTCACCATACTTCCCATATTATAACATCTAGCACAATTTTCGTCTCGAAATGTATATTAATGACAGCTTAAATGATACCAGATCATATTTTCTCAATTTTACGTTTTCAACTTTTTAATGTTGTCAATACTTGTTGCACCAATTTTGATCAGAGTTATACAGTTCCAAAAAAAATTATATACATAGATATCAAGTCTGCCACCGATAACATGAAGTCTGTTCTGTATTCTTATATGTATTTTATCTTTGCGAAGTCGTTTTCATAATCCCTTGTACAGATTAGCTGATGATTTTTAAGGTTTTTATACATGGTGTGGTTTTTGTTAACATAAAGTGAAGAGATATTATTTTCTCGTTGTGTCTTCTTGTGTAGTTTTGACAAGTATTTTTATTCATCTGCTTACCAAGTTGTAATGTGTTTTAAAAGCATAGTTCAGTCCAGACATCTTGATTAAACATCAAATAAAATGTTTCTATTCAGAATAGAACAGTACCTAGATTCTACAAATGGTATGACGTTATAATATTGTAGACACTTACAGAATACTAGTATTTCAAGCGTGGAATATATATCTACATTGAAATGTTTTTGATGTGTGTTTTGAGTTGTATTTTACAATAAACAATAGTTTTGTATTAACGAAAGTGCGTAATATAAGTCAATGTGATTATTTTGTTTTATAAAATTGATTCATTACGGATAGATGGGTCTTGTTCGTTTTTAATTTTTAATATTGCAGATTTTCGAGGTTTTTTTTCCTCTTTTTCGCCTGACGTTTTAAACAATGAATATAGTATTCTTAAGTATTTGCACTCTTTATATCAAAATCCACGCCGTAGTATATTTATTTTTTGGTAAGATCTTTCTTGATTTGATGGATGAAAGTTTATTCCATTTTCTTTTAGCATCCGCCTAATTATCGTGATGCTTTCTAAAATCTTCTAGTTCTTGCTTTAATAAACGCAATATTGGGTTTTTAGTGCCATTGCAATTGATATATCGTTTTAGTATATTTTTACCATTTATTTTTCTTTTCCAATATAATAAAATAAATCATTCTACTCGCAATTCTAAATATTAATAGCTAGATAATAAATCCCAGTTATGTGGTTTTCTGGCTTTGTAAGCAATACCTTTGGTTGAAATTCCATACTTGTAATTAGTAGCATTTTATTGATCTGATAAATAATTAAAAAATCCCATATACAAATCAGTAAGCTCGAACAAGGCAAGAAGACTTAAGAAAGCTTATCATAAGCGATTAATTTATGACGCCTAGTTAATATAACGATATAATGGCTCTTTATAAACATCTCAAACACGAGTCTGTGTCCAATGACCGGCCTGTATTCTTGTTTTACTATTCATCTCGATATCAAATTGTATCGTCCAGATCTAAAAACAAAAATTGGATGCTTATATATTATTTATATACTTTTAATAAAATATCAGAGTTCAAATGACGGATATGTTCAAATATGCATTTTATAATGGTTTTTAGGAAATGATTTATATTTTTTTATAGATTTTCAAGCTATAAACTTGATAATAAATCTTTTTTCAATGTTTGAAGGGAAATTCCAATGGACCTAACATATGCAAAACAAAATTTCCGACCGTCAAATTCACCGATAAGATAGAATACTAAACTTTTTGAGGTGAATTTAAATAATAGATGTTTTTGCGTGTATTATATAGGCAATTCAATAATTTATAATAAGTTATTTTAGATAAATATATATGGTTTGCATTTTTGTTAGTATTATAATAAAATAATTTATTTATTTTGATCTTATTATATATTTTGGATTGCTTCTGGTTCTTATTTAATTCCCATTAATCGTACACTCTTAAGTTTATATATCTGTATAATCCTGTTTGTTCAAAGATACTTAAAACTAATTGTATTATTATCTGATCGGATATTTTTATCATTTTATATCAAGACCTTGAATAGATTTTATTATTCGATGTTATGGAGCGACAGATTTTAAGGCATTAATATTTATCAAATATACAACAATAATAAGGTTTCGGATATAAAACGTGAAATATCCCCCTATTTTGTATGGTAAACAGAAATATATGAACTACGAAGTAACAATATTGTATTTCTATATATTTTAAGACTATTTAAATAAAAATTTCTTAATATTATCTAAATTACCCATCCCAACAGAGTTTATATAATTTAATCTCGTATATATAATCTATGAAAAAAATTCGTTATCTGATCTGATAATAATTTTGCGAATTTATAAATTATTAATGCAATATAAATATACTAAATAAAACTGCGCAAGACATTCTTCAGTATATGAAAGACAAAATATATATATAAAATTCATCCTCATATTTAAATAGCACATTAATATCTGAAACTGCACTTTTATGAAGTCTAAGCTAAATCCATAAAAATGTAAGTTTTATTTCACCAAAAAAATATATGCTAAATAAATAACAAATAATGATATTTAATAACTATATATTTGTGATAATTTTTTTTTTGTTGCGTAAATATGTTTTCTCTGCCTGAACACTTTTATTTTCTGTTTAAAGCGGATTTTTTTTCCCCGCTTAATCGATTGCAAGCTTGATTTGACTATACAAAAGTTACTAAATAGATCCTTGCGTTTATTTACATATATAACATAAAGTATATTGCCTAAAAAATCAGAAATTAATTTGTATATAATTTAATGCGCCTTAATTTTTAAAATAGAAGGAAACATCTTACGTGTGTATATTGGCTACAAATACAAGAAATAGCATCAAAGGTGTATGATACATTTATTTTTAGATTAGTTCGATATTTTTTTTGCTTTCAAAGGCATATTAAATGTATTTCAAAATCTTATTAGTTAACTTTATATTTTGCATCATTTTAATCTACTTCTAAAAAAACTTATTATCAGGTGATAAAAAATCACAAAAATTATAATTTTTATTCTATACAATATCAAAATTTTTGACAAAGTATATTGATAGAATATTAAAAAAAAATTACACGTATTTAATTAATCCGAAAGATATGGCTGATGCAGCTATTTTGGAAGGCAATTATTTTTATTAGTTTAATAAGAACTAATTAATAGATACAAATAATCTATGTAATTAAAATATTTATTTATATATTTTCATAAGTTGACATCAATGCAATTTAGCAAAATTAAGGTTTAGCTGACAACTGTAAAAAAAAATCACTTCCTAAGAATTATTATGACTTAACAGAGAATTTTTATTATGAAAATTCGCAAACATATAAATTTAGGCGTTTAATGTTTTTCGAAGATACATTAATATACACGAAAATTTTAGTATTTATGTGTAAACTAACGTAGAAAGATAATATATTTGCGTTACAAATGGTTTTTCTTATGCTATATGGCATACACTTTATAATGCCTTTCTATAATTTATTATTGAGATCGATTCTAATTTTGATGAACTTTAGCTTTATATAGTATTAAAGATAAATACACTAAAATGTGCTTCTTAATGTCGAGATCATATAGAATGCTATTGATATTAATTATAAAATTTCAAATCTCATATATTATGTATAAAAGCTTCAAATAACTTTTTATGCAGAAAATCGTATTATATAACAATTGCCAGATATCAAATAAGATAGTATTTATATAAAATTGACAGAAAAGATTATTTTGCATTGACTTGCGCACTATTATTTTATTAAATGCTATAAAGAAGAAAATATAATATATCCAGATAATAACGAAAAATATGATTTTCATGCACGATTTTCTACATTTGAACGTTATACATATGATACCACTGCATATGTAGGTCAATATTTACGAAGGGAGAAATAATTAAGAATTATAAAAATTTTAGAATGCTTCACTGAAAAAAAAGTTTTCTAAATTAAAAGAAAACAAACTCTATTAAGCGTATCCCAAATAAGTTCTGATATTTCTCAAAATATTCTATGTAATTATAACGTATTTCTCACTGATAAATAACATTAATTCATACTAAAATTATATAGATGCAAAGGAATAAGGTAGAATTGTAAAAAAAAAATATGCAAATTTTTGCCATATGAACTTGCTTAATAATGCAATTTGTTTGGTATAAATTTCTATCTTGGGTATATTTAGTTTGTCAACAATAGGGACTCTTATAATCGGTAGAATCTTTGAAAACCAGAAACAATATTTTGCAAAGTTGTAATCTTATAGATGCCGATATAGTTTAATTGGCTTAATTTTATATATTCGGATGCATGGACGCAAAATTCATATAAAATGAATTTACGCTAAGAAATAGTAAAAAAAAATAACATTATGCAATACCTGATACACAAATATGAACATATAAAAATTAGAACTATTAAAATATTTGATGTTTATGATATGTATTTTCATTAACATTGTTAGAAATAAAATTAGCTAATTAATATTGCGTAACTAATTTTCATGCTTCGAAACCGAAAAAAAAGTATCTACTAAACAAGCTAAATAGATAATATCTATATATTTTATGATTTTTGTTTATAAAATAAAAGAATATTACATTAGAAACATCTTTAGCCAATAGTATAACAGAAAGATTATCCTTAATAAAAAATTTGAAATGTAAAAAAGCATTAAATTCTATTTGCAGGTAAGAAATTATCAAATATGACGTTGTAAATTTTTTTTTTAAAAAATGATTTTATTATACAATACATATAAGTAATTAATCAATTTAATCATTTATATATCTGTAAAAATACACTTTAAAAAAACATTAAGGTGTATAGTACAAAACAAGAAGAAAACGTTATCTAGAATCAAGCTGTTATCTCCAAACAAAATTTAAACACATCATACTCCATTACATTAGATGACTGAACGTTACCTCTTATACTATTTTTTGTGTTTTACGTCTGATTTTTACCTTTTTCAGACGAAATCATATGTAACAGTATTTCTTAAATAAATACTTTTTTTCGAATATATAATAGTAAGAAGATATTATTTATTAAATCTTGATATCAGAAAAAAACTAAGTACTATGAAGTAAAACACAATAAAAGATATTTAAAACCTATAATCGTATAAGTATTGAAAAAAACATTCTTTTTATTTAAAAAATGTTTTCATTTCTTCCGTATTTAAATACTTATATTATACAAAAAAGTGAGTTTATACAAAAATAAATTTTGCTAGAAAACCAGTCTAATTACCTTCATGTTTTTATTATTTGTGCTATAAAAATTTTACGAAATAACACCTTTAAAATAAAGTCTTTATTATATATTAAAATAAAAATCAAATTTTTTCATTTCTTGACATTATATTATTATACATAAAAAATCAAATCTTTTCATTTCTTGTCATTATAACAACAACATGAAATTTTGATAAGATCGTTTCATATTTAATATAAGAATATACTAAAATTTATTTTTACTAATTTTTTTATGAAAATATTCTAAGTTCTAGAATGCAATCTTGAAGAAAATTCGAGCAATCCAACCATTAAAAATGCTAAATTAATGATTATCCAAGCACATAAAATGGGAAGTCCTGTATACCCAGTATTACAGCATGGTTTTTCTATACTGTTTAGCAGATACTTAGTAATACAAACAATGAGAATAAACGTGAAGGCAACAAAATTTACCAATGATGCGATTAAGAATTCCAACGAAAAATCTACGTTCCAATGCACTGCTACTGCAACATTTAGAATCAATACAAAAATACTTAAAAGAAATCCTATCATATAAACGAGTGTTATTTTTGTTGCATTCATCGATACATCAGATGAACCAAATATGTTTTTTAGTATTTCAAAAAAATTGCAGATATGATAATTACATTTTTGTCTTAGTGTTGTATTTTTTTCACATGATTCTTCGGCTATCAATACCAATCTATCATTATTTTGGCCTGGGACTTGTTCTATTTCAATCTGTTGATCTTCTCGTTGGTTGTCATCTTCGCCATGTAATTTTTCTGCCTTTGCTTCGTAAAAAGCAGAATAAGAAATAGAAGTGTTTTTAGTATCCATATTTTTTATTTTAGCAATGAATATTATATTTATGTTACAAATACATAATATATTCTAAATATGCAATCGATGTTTTTGACATTTGTTGCTTAGGGATCTAATTGTATCGATCGATTTTAAAATAAGATTTAAAAAGGATTGACATATACCAAATGCGATAAAATATCTGGCAAAAGATAAATACTTTCTAAAGTAAAATATAATTTCCAAGAAAAACATGGCACAATAATGTTTCTTTTTAATTACTTTCAAGCGTTATTTTGTTTTTTTAAAATGTTTCCTTTTATTAGAAAAGAATATCAAAATAGATGCTAATCAGCCACTGTTTCAAAACACCAAAATAACATCTATTCCTATTCCACTAGTATACCGAAAAACTTAAAATAAATATAGCATTGAAAAAGTGATAAAATATGTAATGACAAAGAAAGTATTCGCGTTTAACTAAAAAAACATAGCGCTAAAGTATAATGTATTGATATTTTTCCCTTTAAAACCTTTAATATATAAAAGTCGTTTTTTTAAAATTTTATAAACCAATTATTAGATTTTAAAGACTGAAAAATTTAATACTATTTGAAAAATTTCAATATACAAATCATTTAGCTGCACAAATAAAGTGTAAAAAGCAACAATGAATTTTAGTTGCATATAAAATTGATATTCTTGGTAATTAGTGTTAATATCACGTGACAGATACATAAATGCTTCAAAAATACTATAATTGATTATCCGAAGTTCAGCCTAAAAAATTACACGAAAATAATCACTTAGTTTTCTCAAGTATTCTATTCTAGAAAAAACTAACAGTATTTTTAGAAATTTAGTTTTGGTTTGAATCGCATACTTATTTTAAAATAGAAATTATTATAAAATAAGGAACATTTGTGTCACTTCTGTCAAATTCGATAACAAAAAACCGGCAAAGTCTTTTGCAAATATATGATGTTTAAAATTGAATTTCATTACAATTAAATACATTTTTAGCTTTTTATAGTTATTCAAACAAAAACTTTGATTGCTCTATAGAACAGATTTGGCTGATACTTCTTTCAACCTCATCACCTTTACAATCTTCCTCTTTACATCTTCTCACACATGACTTATCTGTTCGTATGTTCTTCTCAACCCTATATTTTTGCGCATTTTACTGCTTCAGTTGGCATACATAACTTCTTAATATATGACTTATGAAATATGATGTTAACAAAATGTATTTAAATATATTTTTAATTTTGTTAAAAATCCAAATAAACTATTTATGAATAATTTTTATAACTCCGAAACGAGAATCTATTTCATTTGGAGCAAAATGTAATAAGATTCTTTTTAAATGATTCTAGAAGCTAATATAAGAAATTCAAAAAACGAAAAATGCAAAATATTTGTGTTCATTTGCAAATTATATATTTTACTTGAGTAAAAAAATATAATTCTATTTGATTTTTAGATTCTCACAACTTTAATCTTTTAGTACTTTTTTTCTTGCACTCGTTGATTATCTGTTAAAACTAAAAATATAAACAAAATTATTTGTGTTTAGAAATTTTATACACTTTTATATCAACTAAAATTTTCTTGCTGTCACAGCAACGCATGTGGATGCAAAAAAAAAATTTGCATTAATTGCTGTATTCTTACCGTTTTATATTATAGTTTTTTTCTTCCTACATATCATATTTCTGTAATTCTTTTTATAAAGAAAGAAAAAATGTTGAAAAAGTTGTAATATAATTATCCAGACATGTGCTATTGGATTTGGTTACCATTTTTAACTTTCATTACTTAATTCAAATTTTTCAAATTATCACAATGCATCTTGTACTGTAAAGAAAATAGCACTGCAGATATAATCAAAAGAATCAAATATTCTGTGTTGCATAGTTTTCTTTATTTTTTCATGGTTTAATGAATTACGCGAATGATTTGTACCCATTTCTGTTCCTTGGATTTTATTAATAATTTAAAAAATATATTGTAAACAAACGAAAGATATTTGCTACAAATATACAATAATAAAAAGACAGAAATGTTATTTCGCATTTAATTGTTTCATATCTGTTGCAAATAATCTGATCAGCATAAATTGCTTTTGCATCTTTATAAGTCACAAAGTACCTTTTAATTTGGTTTGTTTAAAGATCTAAAACGTAAATTTTCGAAAAAATTACTAAAATAAAATTGATTTGTTAAATAACATAACAACGGCATTGATAAATGTATACTACAAATGTTTAAGTGATTTTTTTTTCAAAACACATAATTTTGAATAAAATCATTCATTTTTTAATTTTTCAATTTTTCAATATTGTACTAGTATGAATATTAATATAAAAATGTATTCAAAACATTTTAAACCATAAATTATCGTTGTTTTGTCACCTTTCTCTTTTTATAGATATTTTATGTAATTATTAGTATATTTTACTGTCTCTTATTTACAGATGCTCTCATAAATCATTTCCTTTTATTTATAAAACATGATTACAAGGAACAGCTCATTATATGTTATATGTTTTATATTTTGCTATTTTTTTACAAACATAGTAACAGAAACAAAAAATGAAGATGTTTTATATATATAAACCCACAAATATATGAAAGTTTTTTTTAATTTTATTGTTATTTTAGATTTAAGAGCTGCTCAAATACGTCAACTAAAAAACATCTAAATTATAAAGATTAAGAATAGAATGAAAAGGCAAAAATTTAGTATGGATTATCTATTATTTATAAAACCCGTTGTATTAAAAATATAAGAGGTCTTAATATAATTATTCCTTGTCTAAAATTACCACAAAAGCATTTCAGCAAGCTTTATATGTTATATCTTCATTATATAATTCAATGTTACAAGAAAAGAACATTATTAACATTTTCATTTACATCATTAAGCTAATTCAGGTTTATTAAATTATATTTGTTTTATTGGCACGCTTGTATAAATGTGAAAAATTTAATTATCTTTCTAATGATTTTTTAGGCATATAAACTATTCTATAACTTATAAAATGTATTAATGCGAATTAAATTTGTAATAATCACATCAGAAAATTCAAAAAAAACACAAATTTAAAAATCCAAAATTTTGGGCTTATGGATGTAAAAAAAAGATATTATACAAACATTAAAAATTATTTTATGATTTTTGCGCCTACATCTATATATAGTATAACAATAAATCTTTTAAAATTAATTCAAAAAAAAATTACTCTTAACATTCTTAAAATTATTTACGATTTTTTTTTGGTTTACATTTCACAATTTTTACAGTATACATGCTTTTTATTTGTTTCTAATTTTTAAAGCTTTCTTCCTTTTATTTTACGGCTTTATACAGCAATTTTTGAATCTAGAATGCGAAAAATCCATATATTATTCTATTTATTTCAGCTTACTTCTTGTTTTATCTCTTTTCAGTGAACTTCTCGTTTCTTTATTTAAAACTAAACGCTAGTAATATATAAGGGGGAAAATCTAAACGCCATGAATTTTAAAAATAAATTACAATGATATATAAAAACTTTAAATGTCGTAAATTATATCATTATTGATTGTCTTATTTCAAAGAGAATCCATGGTTATTTATCTGCTATTTCTATTTAACATATAATCTCATGATAATCAGAATATTTCAGCATAAAAAATTTCTTTCAAATGACTAATTGTATATACATTTCTGTGGTAATATGCACCTTCATTTGTTTTAGAGTATTTTTTTAAGGTGCATCGGTTCTAAAAATTTAATACGCTTGTAATAAATTTTGATATAAATCCGAATTTTTAAAATGGATGATGCATATTTATTAAATATTTAGAGTGCTATTAATAAATATGATAACTTTACAAATAATATTAAGTCGCAGACAATTTTTGTTTTGAAAGGTATTTAAACCAATAAAATCGTATATAAAAGTTATGGAATGCAGGTTATGAATTTAAAAAGTGTTTAGTGCTTTCAAAAATAGATACTTGAGTCTACGGTGCAATACATTATTGAATAAAGATGTCGATTTTTGTTATACATAATTATTGGTAGTACAATATTCTTTTTGACTAAATTGCTGAGGGATACATTGGGTAAAGATTAAAAAAGTATAAATTACGAAAAAGACAGTTAGGAAGTCATTATTATAAATATATTTTTTGCAGAAAAAGCAAAAATCGTAAATTGATAGATACGTAAATAAGCTATAGGTCTATTTGGTTTGGCTCAGGCAAAAAAACCAGACTTATATAACAAAAATGCAATCTTGCACCATCGTATGCCCCAAACTTTTTTAATTTTAGTATTTATGCTTACTATTATAATATAAAATCGCCCGCACAGTTAAAATGAATATTTAATATAATTTCTATAGATCATTGTAATGTTTATATATATACGACTGCGGTTTGTAATTAATTTCAGAAATATGATAAAATGCAAAAAAGAAGATTTTATATAAAAGCAGTAAAAATAATTGAATATAATTAAAACAAATGATTTTTTTTTGCAACAGATTATGCCAAAATAAGTTCTAGTCTAGTCAAATAATGATTTTAAAAATCTATAAAAAGATGTTTATTTCTATGAACATGTTCTATTCAAAATAAAAGCAGAAAAAACGTTCATTTAAGAAAAGTCAGATTTTTATATCAGCTCTTCTATATATAAAAATACTTGGGTTGAAAGAAGAATGTGTTTCAGAATGAACAAAATAGTTTAAACGCTTAAATGAACTATATATTGGAAAAAGAGGTTTGTTCTGTTTTTAAATTAAAAATACACGAAAATAACTGCAACGCCTCTGCGATAATATTTTAAGGCCGTTTGGAAATGTAATTTTTCGCATTTACTAGGTTAAAATGTCATAAAAAAGCAATTTTGAATATTTAAACTCTTCCATATATTTGTATAATACGGAAATAAAAAATTTAAATATGTATATAAAGATATTATGTTATGTATACAGCAATTTCTATATATTTTGTAACTTCTCTGATACACAAACCGTATATGTAATTATGTCGTAATCAAAATTATAATTACAAAATAACGGTATAACACAAATTTAGAATTATAATATTTCAAAACGGCATCTTTCTGTAATATAGATCAAGAAACAAAAAAAAGATCAATGAGTTTGCAGTTATTTACATGTTATGGCCCATCATCATCTGAAGAAATATAATTTAAAAGATTTTGCAAGACAAAATCCGGCTATCTTACGTGTATTTTTTTTAAATAAATATGATGCTTAATAATATAAAAATACCTATTTTTTTTGAAGCGGTATAATATTACGTTTAAACATAGCATTTTAGAATAAATATACAATATAGTCTTTATTATATTTCTAGCAACAAAACATTTTATACATTGATTATGAAAATTTTAATGTAAAATTCGATCTTTAATTTACATATAAAAAACTGTTATGACACCTTTTGATTTGATATAGATAGAAGATAAGTTCATTTGACTATATGAATATATGATAATCTGTAATAAATTAAAATAGAACGCTACATCAACAGTACGAAAAAACAAGAAAACCATAACAAAAAAAACTTTATTATCATAGTACACTTTGTAACAGTTTATTTGCAGAAAGCAAGAGTAAGCTATTAAGTGTGTGTATAAAATTTTTGTTTTATAATATGATTGCAAAATATAATGCAATGATTTCATGTAGGGTTTAGGTAAAGAATTACTAGTTTGTTTATACCAGTTAGTCGATTATTTTTATCCTAAAGTTAATCAATGTCTTTCTTACCTATTCAGCTGTATATTCTGTATAATACCCATACTTTTTCTTTGGTTTATTAGTTAATGGTCTTTCTATATTCTAAAGTATATAAATATACCGTGTATCTACGCATTTCATGGTTTATTTAGTCCTTAGAGCTATTTTCTGTAGTTTTTAATACTTAGCATTTTATAGACAAAAAATTTATCAACAGCCAAGAAACTTTTAAAGCTAAATTTATATATCGTGATGTTAATCTCTTTTTATACATTTGAAAATACATACCATTTCCTTTTTATAATTGCAATGAATTTTACGCTCTCACTTAGAATGCATATTTGTTATAATTAGAAATATTGTATTCCATTTTTTTGCTTTATATCCATAACACGACCATTGCATAAATTATAGCTCTATTTTTAGCATTATAAGATTTTCTTTATTCCTGTATGTGTAATAGATATATAAAATGTCAGTTTATCGTAAAGTAATATTTACTTTCTTGGGTTAAAATTTTTTTTTATATATATATTTTTTCACATATTCTATATGTTTATTTTTGTAATTCTATTACATACAATGTTAGTTTATATATTTCTTGTTGTGTTATTTGAGGTTTTGAACTGCTTTACAAATAAATTTTATCTCGTTTTAATGTTTTTATTGAATTCGAGTTATTTAATAAACAATAATTTTTGTCAAATAAGCCCCTAATAAAATTTAAATCATTAAACACGAAAATTTAAAGTACTATGTATTATATAATCGGATAGTTGTTTAAAATTTTTTTTTGTTTTAATTAAATTATTATATTTTTTTAACTGAAAAGAAGCAAAATTAAATGCAAAAGGATTATATATAAAATATATATAGTCAGCTTTTAGCGCAGATGAAAACTGGTGAATTTAATTCTCCATTTCACTATATCGATTGGTATAATTATCATTGCATAAATTTTTGTAAGTAATAACTATAATTGTCGTATATAAATAAAATAAAGAAAATATACTATGCAAACCAAACAATCATTTATGAAATTCATAAAAGGCTTTAAAAATTCAACTTGAAAAAAATGAAATTATATGTTGTATAAGCGCAATTGCACAGTTTTTACAGATTTATTACAAAAAATATTGTTAAAAATTATATCTGTTATATAAAATTTACATTTTAAACGTATGGCTGAAAAACACATATAAGCAATATCGTTCTTTTTACAAATTAGATGTTTGCTAAACGTAAGAACTTTATTTTTAGTTATGTTAAATCTTGCATTTTCACTTTTTATTATTTCTTATACATTTAATGCGCAGAAATAAAAAATATGTATTCTTTGAACATTGATAGGCTTTGCATCAAGTCAATAATTGCCACGTTGGGTAAATAAATAATGTAATAATTCTTTATAAACAGAAAATTAAGGAAGAGTATTTCTTTATAAATACATAAAGGACAAAATTTTCATTGATGACCGACAAAAAATCAATCCAATTATTAAAAAAAATAAAATACATATCACTTATTTATTTTATTTTCAGTTAATATCCCTTTGGATTTCTTTATAATGAGCATAAATCCGTATAAATATTTGGTTGCCATTGTATTGATTCCTGGGTTACAATTCATAAACTGATAATGTATCATGCAGCGCATTATGTAAAATTTATACATGATAAGATGCGTTTTTTTCAGAATGAGGACAAGGCTTTTACTTGGCAGCAATCAATTGAGACTATATTAAATCTTTTTTTGTCATGATAGGTAACTGCAAACTGCATTAGAATTTATCTAGCGTTTCAGAATATATAAAAAACATTTCTTTATACGCTGAAAGTATTCGCAGATTTATGCATAATATTCATACATGCATGTATCAACTGTATTTTTCGATATGAATCAGACTGTTGGAAACATAAAACTTTGAAACCGAAATTTATTTTTTAAAGGCTATTAATTATACTAAGTATGTTTATCTATAAGATATCATCTATTTTCCGCCTAACCAAGTTGTCTAAATGCTAAAAATTACCAATTCTAGTTAAAAACATTTTTAAAAAGAACTTGAGTAAGTAAAGCAAAGATATATGCATTTTTGGTTAGTTGATCTTTATTTATAATTTTTTTTTTGCTGCTGCAATTATATTGAACTTTTCGTCTTTAAAAATCTCAATCTGATGAATCTTATCTAGATCACGTTTTCGCAGAATCTATTGCATTTTTTGCATGTTTTTCATTATTTAGGTAATGGAAATTTTCATTTTTTTTAATTTGTAATGCTATTAAATGCTATTTTTCGATAAAATTTGCGACTTTTCTTCCTTGGTGGCAATTAAAAATCTGAATCCTAAGTATTGATAAGTTAATAATTTGTAAAATAAACATCTTATAGAATTTTTGATGTATCTTTGCGTTATCTTTAAAATTAATATAACTAGAATCTAAAATTATTTTAATTCAATGCGCAAAATACATATAATCCAGTAATGATGAATCTCTAAGGTACATTTCAATTTTTTTATGAAATACACCGGCATATTATTTTTAATTTTTTTATATCACAAGCTTATTACCTTATCTAGAAATATTTTTTGTATGTTAAGTTCTACATTCTTACACACCTAAGTTTTATATATAGATATTTTATGCATAGAAATTTTTATTTGAATAGAAGCGAAATATATTATTATATTTTTTTTTGCATGTTAATATCAAAAAATATGCTGCATATATTTAAAAAACATGCTTTGCAGAAATATAAGCACACCAATGTTGTAATTGCAATAAAATTGATAAATTCACATTTGGTTCTTTGAAATTAAATAAATTGAAAATATTATAGTTTTTATAGCTATTATCGAATATTTCTATATAAAGCAAGAGTGTACGAACGTAAAATATTGCATGTATACCTAGATTATCTCTATGTATAAATACCGTATATTTTTTAGGGTTTAATTAAACATTAAGATAAAAATAATATGAATAATATCATTGAAGAGCTGTAAAAGCAATCATCTTATACCTTTCTAAATTTTTTGTGGTCTGAAACGTTGTTTCATGGGTAAAAAAATATTTCTGATTATTTTTTTTCTCTCATTATTGTTATAAATGCATTATTTATTTTTTATTAATATTTATACAATAAATGTAGGATTGATAGCCGCATTATAATACAACGTGAATAGAAACTCATTGTATTTTTTAAAATAATACAATATATTCGTAGATTTTTTAAACATTAAATTTATAAATAAATAAGATATAATCTGGTATATGAAAGCAATGTATATGTATTTGCATAGTAATTTAGCTTTTTTCTCTGCGGCTTTCAAATTAATAAGTATTTACTGTGAATACTAACTATCGTAAAAGACGAAACAGATATTCTTGTATTATATCAAAAAAATTTTAATTTTTTTTTGACGCGTTGTTTGTTTTTGCTTAATGATTTTAATTTATATTATTTCGACTGAGATTCTTAAAAAATATAATTTATTCTACGGCTATATACACTTAATTAAAACATTTTATTATTTATGTTTGTACTTTTATTTTTGTTATCAGTTGATTTAAAGTAACTATAATGTATCATGCGCATAGTTTTTTGTAATAATTAATATTCCAATCTTCGGGGACTAATAAATGAGAAAAAACAATAAATTTGAAGTATTTTTATTACATTTATATAAAAAATCGGAATTTGTTACATTATTTAATGCTTACATGCAATTTTTATATATATTACGGATAAAATATTGATAATTGGAAAATTGTAATATTCTTTGACTTTTTGCACTAATTACATTTTTGATTACATTAAGATCAATATGTTTAGAGATATTTGCGCACTGTCATACAGTAATAATTTTTTTTTCATCTGTAAATTCATTTATAGGCTCTTAAAAATGATAATACTATAAGCTTTATTTAATTTTGCATTTACAAGTTATACAATTCGTGGCCTATAAATTAACTAAAGTGCATTGTAATATATAAAAAACATTGTGTACTTTTTATAATGCTTCTTTTCTATGTAGTTTCTTCTTAGAAGTGTCTTATTGAATTTTTTTCGAGGCTTTTATTTGCTATAATTCTATATAAAAAAATTTTGAAATAAGATTTTAGGTAAAAACCCAAATTATATTTGCCTTATCATTTCAAATTTTTATATACAAAAATAATTCTTGGTACTTTTTTGCCTGTATTTTATGCTTAATACATATTAATAGTAATTGAGTCAATATTTAAACGCTTGAATTTTTTACAAATATTATATACATTTCGGGTAATATAAATATATATTTCTACTAAATAGAAATACCAAAATAAAATTTTAAGTTTTTTAATACATTTCAGATATCTAGATAATTAAAAAAAGTTCGCCACTATTTTTTTTATAGTATTTAGTTTATATAGATTAGATTTTGTGATATATAAATCTAAATAAATTTGAGCACTGAATAAAAAATGGAAAGATAGAAAAACAGCAAAGGTTTTATTATTGTTTAATACAAAAAGTAATTTTAGATAATATATATCATGTGGTTTATATATTCTCTATCATAATATTTATAACAAAATAAATACAGTGTAAACGACAATGATGTAAAAAACCAGTAAGTGACCACATTAAAGAGGTATGTCTGTCCAAAAAGTATTGCAACATATCAGCCATTTCATCAATAGCAAATGCTTCAAATATATGAAAATTATGACATAAAGATAAAGAAAAAAATTAAATATGATACTATAATAAATTCAAAAGAAATGGGACTAGAAAAATAACATGCTAATGTTTTTTTATAGAAGCAAAAATAAATGCTCGTGCTAATCGCTAGAAAACGATATGTGTGATATATTTTTTATTCTCGGAACATCTATAGAACAAAAGATGTAATTAGATTCTTGTAAATGTAAGTAAAAAAAAGCTAACTCTCCTCATGCGATTTTTTCATATGGTAATGCTCAATTTTCTTGTTTCCTGGCTATCTTTATGGTTTTAATTATACCAAATTATAGCTTAATTCTGTTTTATGTAGTTGATCCTTCGTTTGGTATGAATCTTACCTCTGTCTATTTTCAATTTTTTCAGAGCAATATTTAGAATAAATGAAAGGCATTTTTTTACATATTCTAATCAATTTATAATATCTGTTTAACTTTTTCATGTAATTTGATCTGTTAGTGTTAATATATAAATATTTTTTGGAGTGTTTTATGCAAAAATAATATCATAAATGAATATAAATAGATAATAAAAATAGTAGTATCTATGCCACGATTTTACAATAGAAAGAATTCAATGTTAAATTCCAAAAAAAAACTGTGTTTTTGCGCTGCTAGCCTGATCTAACACATAAGATGGTACATTATAATTACTATATATCGTATTATTACTTTATATAAAAATAAAATAATAAAATAATAACAAAATTTTTAAATTTCTGACATAGCAACATAAGGAAATGCTGTGTCATTTCTGTCAGAAATCTTAGCTCAAGAAACTGATAAAGTTGTTTATGCCCTTACCAAAATAAGATTAAGTATGATTGTGATTTTGTCGTATAAAAGAAAAAACCTTCAAATACAATATTTTTTATGCTACTGGCATATATGTAAACGAAATATTAGTTATATATAATTTGATGGGTCAATCTTCTACATTTTATGCAAAAATTTCTTTATGGAAATATATTATTATTTCTAATCCAATAAAATAAGAATATAGATAGCAAAGAATTGTTTTTATCATTGTTTGGCATATCATTTTCAGAATTTTTTATTATAATGAACATTATTTGCTTATGATTCATTTTGTCTGGTTTAAATATTGAGTCATTAATTTACTTAAATTACGAATTTTTTTTATATTTTGTTTAAATTTTCTTATATATGCAATTCTTAACGTGTTATCAGTGTCTAGATTCAAGGTTATTTATTCATATCCAAACTTTTCATACGGCTGAAACCAATACAAACTTTCCTCTTGTGTTTAGAAAAAAATGATAAAGTGTTAGAATTTTAATTGACAAGAATACTTTTGATCAGGCATATAATTCAATATTTTGTTAGTTTTGCTGCAATTTTTAATTTAAAAACATCTATTCACAGCGTTGATTCTGTTTTCAACATAATAATAGAGGTTCTCTTTTAAAAAATTATTTCTTTTGTAAGAAGTTTATGAATTATCTTACTTTTTTACAATTTTTTTGATAAACTCATAAGTCTCATAATATATAATAAGCTTAAACATTATTTTAACTTAAAAGCGTTTTTAATATGGCAGAAGAGTCTTTTTTAACACTTTGAATTACATGTTCATTAATGAAGTATAAGTCAGTGTTTATTTTCTTTTTATGATATGATATTAAATTTATAGATACATGTTAGCAGGTATGAAATTATATTTTTGAATAAATATTAGAAAATTCTATATTATGACGAAAACTCTTGAATTTCACCACATTAATTTTTTTTAATATAAGCATTTTCTTTTGACAATCGTAAAAACCATAAAAACAGCGTAAATGAGGTAACATTATTATATTTATATATTGCTTTAGGAAATAAAATCCTTTTCCTCAAATTTATTGCTTATGAAAATTTATGATTCTTTATTAACTGCTAGAGAACGTTTAACTACCATCATTATAAATATGATCAAAGATAGATGTAGATGGTTTCGTATTTATGTTCTCTATCTTTATTTTATATTCAGAAATATTTTTGATTACATTATTTTAGATAAAAGATTATCCAGATAATTTCATTTTAAATTTACCTAATGTCTAAATTACCACAATCATTTATATAATTTCTTCTTAATTTCATAACTTATTCACTTTTCAGAGGTGGTGTCACTGTAAAAAAAAACATATATATTAGACTTGTTATAAGATTCTCTATATTAAATGTACATCAATTATACTTGTATATCCCCCTTGAACTTAATATTACACTATTTAAAGTCTGAAAAGGTGGTATGTATTATATATTAAAAGTAATCAAATTATAATTGAGATGATTGATATGTATTTTTGGAGGTATTATATTTAATGAAGTAGAAATATACTTTTTGTGATGTTTATTTTCGGGCCACGATACTTCGAATCGGATTTTGTGGTTTTCGACAATGTTAAACTTGTTGCTAGTATATCACATCATTTCTAATTAGAATTATATATATTTATTTGCAGAGCGATTTATTTTTGTCAATACACCACAATAATTTTTTCAAAACCTCAATAAAAAACAATCTTTATATATAAAAGCAAAAATAAATTTTTTTAGCCATACTGTGATTATATTTAGCAATCATGTCTCTTTCATGGCCCTCTTTTCAAGAGAAATCGAAATATTTAATTGTAAAATTTATCGCTAATAAAATATAATCATCCATACTGTTATAATATAAGTTTTTTAATGATTTTTTTGATTAATAGTCTTATTTATTTTCTATGTTGAGTTGTTTTCAAAACTTAAAAGTGTCAGCATGATAATATTCGAAATACGTAAAAAACATTGAATTAATATTTAGGAATATAAAACTTTGGATTAAGATCTCATATACGTTTATATCTATTTATATGACGCATATAATGCATAATATCGAGAAAGATATACGATTATCATATATTCTAATAAGAATATTTTTTTATTTGTAATGATTTTTAGCTATTTAAATATGTCTATGCAAATTTAATGTCGAAATAAAGATAAATTTTTCTTTTCTTGATCAGAATCTATTTTTAAAATTCTATGCGTATTTATAAATACCAAGACACATAAATTCACGGATTTTGCACAATCGTATTGTTTACCCGCATGTTTAAGGTTCGACTGACATCTTTAAAATATATGGTATTTTGAGACTGTAATATTTTATGTTTTAAAGTATGGTAATATTCATTTTCTGCGATTTTTACCAAGTTTTAACTAAATACGATTTGAAAAATACAAAATAAAAATCTTTTTATTCGTTTATAGAGAGGAATTAATTTTCTACAGTAATAGAACTTTATATTGAACATATTCAAGTTTATATCTATTTGTATAAATCTAAGTTATTTTACCATCAATTGATGAAGAGCTGTACGAATTTTTGGAGAAATTCTGATATATTATCTAATTTTGGGCCAATAAATTTGCCTAAAACCTTGATTTCTTGTTAATCGACTACCGTGTTATTTTTTATTCATGGGTAATGATCTTTTTATCAATTCAATCTATTGAGACGTAGTCAGTCTATTGTGTAGAATACACAAATCCTAGATACATATTTTGACACTTGGCCTAATCTATATTCATCAACTGCTCTTTTTCTCTCAAATGAGATGAGTTCAAGTGTCTTGCGATCGACTAACATGTTCAAGCCATAGTTTCGATATCATTCTCATCATACAATAAGCGGCTTTTATCACTAAAAAAATATAAAATTTCGAATCTTTTCATGTGGTTTCTACACAATAATCAAGTGTTTTTTATTTCAGAAAACTTATTTATATCATGAAAAAGTCTAACAGTGTTAGTGTATTTCTGGAAACTATGTGGTATTAATTTCATGGCTCTACATTATTCATGCCGTTACATAGCAAAAGTTTGTGCATTTCTAGCAGCTATGTTTTATTATTAACAGCCTCCTAATTTATATATGCCGTTTAATAGCATAAGTTTGTGAATTCTTAGCAGCTATGTGATGTATATTACCAGGCTATATAATTATCAATGCCCTTGTGTGAAAACAATTCGTTCCTTCAATCCTCAAATAATCTTATCTAGGATCAATGATGTTACACGATACCAAATAAATCTAAAATAAATATGATTGAGATTTGCGATATAAAATTTTAAAAAATGTTTTGATTTAGGATATGTTATCGTATTTTTTATGTTTCAATTTTGGCACTGTAATTTTTTATTTTTTCTTGATGCATAACGTCAGTAATTTCCCATGGACATGTTATATTTATAATCTTGGTTATATCCTATTATCTTATTTCCTTTTCATTACCTCTTCTCTTTTCAAGGTCTATTAGTTTCAGTGGGTTTCTCAATCCTATGGTTTTTATATTTGCTTTGATTTGTAGCTTCTAGTTCTTATAGGTGTCTTTTATGATTTATCTTACCGCTTAATTCCATATTACAAATTGATCATAAAAGTCATAAACAATTAAATAATCAAATAGATGTAATATCTGAAAATGATCAAGTCCAAGTAATACAAAAAAATAATTCTTCACATAATTTAAATAATTACAATTACCAATGTAAATATTTTAAATGTAATAAATCAGTACATGAACCAATAAAAAACTATCAAACGAAAGATCAATTATTTATTTATATGATAAAAAGAAATACGCTATCACTCACATAGAAATTTAGGAATAACTATTGAAAACATAAACATAGTGAAAAACAAAAAATTAGGAAAATATGATCTTATAGCATCTAAGCTGTGATAACAAAATATCATAAAATTTATCAGTAAGAACAGAAAAAACGAATAAGATTGTGGCATATAGACAAATCTTGGGATTAAGAAGAAAACTTCAATTAATAAGTCTTGAAGGGGGAGAGGTATTGAAGAAGACTTAAGAGAGGAGAAAATAGCCAAAAGAATTAATATTTTGTGCCCACGAGAGATTAAGAAAGTTGAGCATGTGAATAAAAACTAACATTTTAACAAATAATTTGTCGCTAAAATAAAAATGTTTTTGAGTTTTAAGAAACAATCGTTTTTTTAATTAGAAACTGGCAATTTCCTTAAAGATATTAGTTTAAAATTTTGAGAATTGAAGTAGATAACAAAAAAAAATTATTTGAAAACTGAAAATTTCATTAAAAATAGGATTTGATTAAATAAAAAAAACAATGCTTTTATTCAACTACTATCTATTTATAAAATTAAATATAACATATTAAAAAATCATATATTAAATTTAGTAAAAAACAAAAGGTAGTTGTAATACTATTAGTAAAATATTTTTAAAGTTAAAAAAGATGATTAATATTTGAATATTAGATTTATAATGTCCATCACAATAAAAATTTGGTTAGTATTAATAAAATACATTTTTTATATTCCATATGGCTTATATTATGAATATTCGTGCCCAATTTTTTAATTTCCAAAATCATTTGTTATTTTGCATTTTCTTATGATCTATTCTGCCAAAAAAAAACATTGTGCTAATTTGTAATTAAATATAGAAATTCAGAAATTTTTTTAATGTCTAGCAAACTTAGCCATTACTACAAATTATAGGCAAATTTATTGTATTTTACGTTATGATTTGTTTTTATAAAATATAAATGAATTTTACTTGCATCTTATAAATCATACGAAATACGAAATTAAGGTAAAAATTACGAAGTCTATTATATCTTTAAGCATTTTAAAACGTTAAAAATAATTAATTTTTCATTTGATAATATAATTATGTTTTTATAAAATTAAAAATTAAATATTAAATGTGTATAAATTCTTTTGCTTTTATTCTTTAGTCTTCTAAATTAGATTCCAATTAGAAATTAACGAATATTAAACTACCTGATTCTAAACACCAATTTTATCCATTTAAGAGTATAGTTTCTAACACAAGAGGTGTTAGTTATAGAAATTTAGATTAAATCGCGGTTTTATAGATATCTTTTACATTTCTGATATAATGATAAATAAAAACACAGAGGATGTGTAAATTTATTTTTGATAATTTTACTATAGACTATCATGCTTACTTGTATATAATAATAGATTGCTCTATATTACAGATTAGCAGCATATACTTTTAGACACATCATCCTAAAATACAAGAAAAAAGCCTTATTATAAAAATTGTAGTAGTTTATATACTTTTTGGATATATTATATTATAATTTTTTAGTATATAGGTGGATTTTTAAGTGCATAACAACAACTGTAAAATGTATTGAGATTGAACTTTAATATTTTTTTTTCACTTGACGAGAATTCCATCAATCACGAATGCATTTTTAAATGGCTCTGGCACATCAGAATCATTTTGAGATGGTATTTGAGGAACAACTGCACCATCAAGAGTACTGATTTTAGTTTCTAAGCTAGAAACGATCCTTTTGTATCCATGATCAAAGTCATATTTTTCTTGTATCTTGTCTCCGTATTTCAAAATAAAACTGAGCGCAGTTCCATTTGTCCATCCAAATCCAGTTTGAGGTGCATACTCACCGCCTCCACCAGTATTTCCTAGATCGGTACAATTGTATTTTTCGAAAAATGCCTTACTTTGCTTGAATCCTTCACTCACTGAATTATAGAATGATTTGGCCACATGGAATGCCATGTTTCTTTCATCAACACTTAACAGGAATTCAGCCATCATGTGCTGGTGAGGTGCCCAAACATTTGGGAAGTCCCATTGTTGTTTGGTGTTTGGACCATCTCCACTTGCTGGAATACCGCCTGGATATCCAAATATTTCTTTTGAATATTTATGTAGAATGTCGTAATTGTTTCTTCCATCTGGTGGTGTTATGCCGTAAATCATTGGAGTTACGTTAGAAAAATAGAATCTGTAATCCACAAACTTATTTGTAGAAACAACGTAATCCATCCACGAACCTTCTTTCTCATTCCATAAAATAGAATTTATTGCTCTCTTCCTATCCTCAGAAAGCTTTAAGAATTTATCAGCGCCAGCTTTATCGCCTTTTTTAGACAAGAGTGTATGAATAATCACTTCATTTCTGTATTGTATTGCATTTAAATCGACCGGAATTTGATAGAAAGCTTCAATCGTTTGTAATTCCGTTTCAACTTCTAGCCAACGTGAAGAGAAGTCCCACCCAGATTCAGCACCAGATTTAATATTTGAAAAGACTTCCTCTTCTGTTTTCCCCACAAGTCTTTCAAAAGTTAAAATATCTTCACTAAATGATTCTGGCCTTGGGAAGTTTGTCCTTACATGAAATTGATTCAAACTATGAACATTTCCTTTGGTGTCCTTAATTTCAATTTTTCTATTATGATCCCAAAATTCATATTCTTTTATTGCCATTTCCAGACCTTCACCCATAACCAATTCATTGAATCTTCCATCTTCATAATCAAGAAGCTTAAGCAACATCATCGTAAAGAAAGGCGGCTCACTTCTGTGCAAATAGTATTTTCTAGTTCCATTAGGAATATATCCATATTCTTTTATGATAGAAATGAAGTTTCTCACAATATTTTCCGCTGATTTTGCCATGTCACAAACTAAAAGTCCTTCTAAAATCCAATACGTGTCCCAATAATAGAATTCACGAAATCTACCACCAGGAATCATAAATGGAAAGGGAAGATCAAGCAAAGAACTCACACCACCATTCTTTATTTCATTCTTTTTTCTCGAAAGTTCTTTCCAAATTTCATTCAAAGCTTTAGAAACACCAATCAATTCTTGATTCTTTAAATTATCAAGAAATCTTGGTGAAGGATCAAAATCTTCTGGATCATGATTTACAATGTCATAACCAACTGGATGGAAATTATCCTCAATAAATTGACTAAGAACTTTCAACTTACTCATCATCTTGGCTTTCTTAGTCTTCTTCTTCTTTGCAATAATAGACTCCGCAAGAAATTCTGAAATTCGTGTCTGCGTGATTGCATGATCGATGTTCAAAATCTCTTCTGTATAGGAAGCTAGTCCAAGATCTTTCTGAATAGTAGCGAACTCTTTCGAAATCTCTTTTATTGGTCTCTTCGTCGCTCTATCAACAAAATCTTTAGAGTCGGATGTTGGCAAAAGAATCTGGACGGCAAGAAGAAGGTTAATATCCGTATAGTCGGATATATCTCTTACATCATCAAATTTCTCTTCTCTTCCTTCTACTAGCTGCTGGAAAATAAAAAAAAATAAACTTAGTTGGAGCTCCATATCTGTAAATCAAATATATATTTTTATTTATAATTTGTTATCGCGGATTTTTTTTGAAACATTGTTTGGAGATTTTTATTTAGATTGATAATGAAGGATCTAGATGTTAAACATTTTATTTAGTGATTAAGATTCTGGCGTGGTCATCATTTTTTTAATAATGATGTGTTATGCGATATGAATGTTTCATTTCAAATTTTTTAATTTCAGGCTGGAATAATATATAACACAATCAATGGTAAATTAAATAATATTTCCGAAGTTTTCCTTATGGTAAACATTCCATCATAGAAAATTATCATGAAAGTTTAGTATTTTGATTTTCTGTTTATTAAAACAAAAAATAAAATAATATCTAGTAAATTAAATTATACTTCCAAATTTTTGCAAATATTAAACATATATTCAAAATAAAAGCACTAAAATATTTTAAGTTAAAAATATATTGCACTTTTAATCATGGTAGATATGTATTCATAAAAAAAAATACAATTTTTCTTATTACTTTTTTTTGCACAAAAAAATAAATAACACAAAATATTTTGAAATATAGCGCCTAAATTATTTTTTTAGATATAGGGCTGGTACAAAGAAAAAAGAAAAATAATAAATTTTGAGAATAAATATTACTTTTTGATATTGGTCAATAGCACTATATAAGAATACAAAAATTATATATTTTATACCAGGACAAGATTTTGAGAAATATTATATTACATATTTAAGTTTTATAAAAAGTTTTATTGCTAAGTTCATTTTATAATATATTTAAGCATATTTTTCTACAGCTTTGTTATTGTAATATAAATGGCTAAAAAATGTTGTTATGCATGAATAAAATAGAATCTGCTAGATTTTCTAAAATTCTACAATAACTAAATAAGAGGGATAGAAAACATTAAAATTATATTTTTTTGTTTATTGTTTATATCAGTATATAATAAGTGCATTTTTGATATTTTGGTGCCTTAAAAGCATTTTTAAACTTCTTTTAGTTCTATAAATGTTTTGATCTGATGCTAAAAATATTTAAAATTTATATGCATTTTAAAAAAACAATTTTTAAGTTCTACTGTTATTCTTAATCATGTTATCGAGTTTTATTAAATAGTTAATTCTATTTTACGAATTTTAATGTATGTAATTAAGTGTAGAAAAATATGAAATTATAAAATATTTCTTGTTTTTAATATATATCTTTTTTTTATTTCTTAAATCTTAAAAATAGTCGTTTAATATGAAGGCATCCGGATAAAAAATTATAATTTTTAACTAGCTTATTCTATAGCCTTGTCCTTTTGAATTATAAATCACAAGCACATTTTCTTTTTTAGCCAAAAAAATTTATTTCTTATAATTACATTTTTTTTATAAGCAAGATACTTGAAACTTCTCATTTGATAGAAAAATAGCAGTTGATATAGATTTATCAGGGTAAGGTGTCAACATATGTACAACGAGTTGTGGTATATTCCCAACGGGCTGACTACTTCTAAATAGATATAATAATTGATAAAAGTCAAAATAACCCATTACAAACGTTTTTTTCGCGCTGAAATATGAAATCCAAATCTTATGGGTTTTATATTATTTTTTAAGTTTCTATCTGCAAATACAACAAAATATTATGGCACGTTAGATCATATATATGCTATTGTATATAATAAATTATTCATTCGCATTCATGTAATATTTTAAGTCGACATTAATTTTGATATATATTTCTAGAATTCATATTTAAATAAAAATTATCAAGCTTTCTTAAATTCGTAAAAAGTTGTTCGTGTTGTCTTATGACACATAAAGAATATACTACTTCTAGAATCTAATTCAGTATTTTTATGCAAAATATAATAAAAAACGACTAAAGGATTGCACATTATAGTTTATTCATAAGTAAATTTTTTTTATGAAGTTTATTTACATTTGTACTATTTATATTTTCTTTTACGTTCTAATAATATTCTATTTAGTTGCATATGACATTTCTTAAATGCAAAATTTATATTTTCTCTTGAAGATAATAAAATTTCGTAATTTTGAGCTTGCGAAGACGATTGCCCCATAATATTAAATAACCATATATACACAAAAATTCATTTTTATAATAATCAAATCGATTTTACATTTTAATCGAATAAAAATCATTATTTATGTGTGCAACACGTGTTAGTTTATTCATGATCCCAGTAAACTATATCATAGATTATATAATGTTTCTTAGAAAATATCAGCGTGCCTATACATAGACCATAGAGTAATTATAAATAATTAGAAAATCAAAAAAAAAATTGATATCTTATTAAAAGTCAAAAATAGCATAATTAACGTACACTAAATACATAATTTTGCGTCAAATATACACGAATATGATTTTATACCAATATGGATCATCGATACCATTTAAAAAAATAAATATATATAGACTTATTTCTCTAATATAAAATTATGTTTTTTGAACCTTAAATGTATGAACAAGTTATGAATCAATTTACAATTTTTTTTGTTCATATTGCTTAAGTATTGTATTTTTAAGATGAATCTTATTTAAAAAATAATTTATATAACATTTTAATATCATATGCATAATCACTTCAACAAAATAGGTTTTTTTATAAACATATGAAATGTTTACTTTTCAGTATTATATATAAGTTTTTTCTAATATATTTAGATCCGCTCTACTGACATATATATGAAGTAAAATAAATTTCTCATAATTCTTATCTATGAGGCCATTACTATACTCTATTCATTAGTATTCTAAAAAAATGGTCACACTTATAAAGCTACATTTATTTATGGGCAGTATTAAAACCTTTAGCTCCAAATAAATAGCATTTAATAGTTTTTTTGTGGAAATTATCATATTTTATAGAACTAATGTGCACTTACAACATTTTCTTTAGTGTAATTTCTAAAAAAATCAAATTTCTATATGCAAAATTATATTGGGAGAAAAGAAAAAGATAATTTATGGTGCTTCAGAAAGGTGTCAAAGCTTATAAGACGACTTTCGAGAGAGGAAAATAACCGAAAGTATAAATACGCTGTGTGCGCGGGGAATCAAGAAAGTTGCGCTAGAGAATAATCACTAAAATTAAAAGTGTGCATTATGCCTATAAAAAAAGTTACTAATTGGTGCTTGCTTCATATAATATATAAACTTTGATCGCTTTAAAATATAAAAAGCTAGTTTAATGTTAAATTATATTATAAATTTATAAAAATCACATACATCCATTTATGATATTTATAAGCTTTTAACTGTTTTGTTTTCTTAAACATATCTATTTTTTTTTGTTTTAACGTTATCAATGCTAAAATTATTTTTTCATAATATTTTTTAGAGATAAGAAATCAATTTTCTTAGATTTTTTAGATTTTTTAAATTTATGCATATAAAATCGCGTGAATTCTTTTATTGTGCGAATATATATTACTATGACTGATATTATGTTATGTACATAGATTTACATCTATACTCAAAAAGAACTAATATATTGGTATCTTTAAAACATAAGCTCCAATAAATAATATCGGTTTGATAAACCAAGTTCTTTCTGTCATTTTTTTTTCATTTTGTTTTATATAAGTATAATGTGAAGACTGGATTTTAGAAACTGTAAATTTATTATAAAAACTAATAATTTAAAGAATTCTTATTGATTATAATATTCAAATTTTGTTTTAAATAAATAAATATGATCAAATTTGGTTTGTTGTAATTTAAAATTTTATTGGGCTTAAATTGAGAAACATTTTGTATTGGCTTTTATTAATTGAGCTCAAATTTATTAGAAATTCTTAAGAAAATTATAAAATGCTCCAAGATGGCGTAATTGCACATCTTAATAATACCATGTGTTCTATTTATACGTATTTACGAACTAAATTATCATAAATACACTATATGACCATATTTCGTTTATAATAACTTAAATTATAAGTGCAGAAAGATAGTATACATCTGTGATATTTTCGTAAGAAAACAATTATAAAAAAAATAAGAATCTATCCCGAATAGAGCAATATTGTGTACTTTGTAAACAGTTCCAATCAGTATTTTAAATGCCTAAAATTAATTTATTGGGTTTTTAGAATTGTAAATACGGATCAAAAAAAACAATTTTTTTTAATATTATTCTTCATATTTATAATCAATCATATCTACATTATAGACCAGCAATTAAAATTTTTTTTGTTGTATTTTACATACAAAAAATAAATTATACTCTCTAAATATTATTTTTTTAGAAAAAAATCATGAAAAAGAACGGTTCATGTAAAAAAAATACTTTAAACATTATTTTTGTGTTTTAAATTATTATAGTTATTTTCTTTATATTTTCCTATTCAGAATTAAATTTAAATTTTAAAATAAAATTAATCATGTAATACAAGATTATTTAGGGTGTATTATCGGTTCGACAATTTTTTTATTACGTTTTACAATTTTTAGACCTCTATAAGTAATCTTTTTTACAATTTTATCATATAATGTTTACTTTTAGTCAAAAAGAAAAAGCTATATTCAAATAAAAAAATATAAAATCACATAAACATGAATTTTTTATTTTTATATGTATTTGTCTAAAAATAAACCAACATGTTATAACTTTCTGCATCTGTATCAAATAACATCTTTTAATTTATACACATTAAGATCTATAATAAAAATTTTGAATTTATAATTAAAAATTGATTCCAAATATATTTTCGTTTATGATACACATTTCACATTTTTCTATCTGAATTTCCATTTGTTCTGCATCAATATACTGTTTATACTAGAATTAATATCGTGTACATATGCACATTGATAATATATACGATCTAATTTTATTCTTTTATTATGCTAAAAGCAATAATTTTCTGAAAACAAATTTTTATTTCGAGTATTACAAAAAAAAATAGTGGTTTTCTGAGCATTTATGCATTCTATAGTTTTATCTATGAATCTTTCGTGAAATTTATATTTTAATTTTTCGCTGATCATAGGCTGATTGATTCCTCGTTAAACATAATATCTTTACTCTTAACATTCCATAATCTATTTAAACTAATATGATACTTTTAGATACTTAAGACGCATAATTCAAGAGTCATTTACCTTTCCATAGTTTGTAGTTTGATCATAATAAATGTTAGAATAGGGGTCTTTTAAAAAAAATTTAAATGTTTTTTTAATTATAAACTTTTTTTTTACTACATGCTAATCATAATTCATAAATTAAGTTTTCTGATACTTATAATAGGCCAATTTTTATTTTTTTTTGTTTTTGCGTGCACGAATTTATGCATTTTTAACTGTCATTACGAAATAAAATCGCATAATTTTTACGATCTTAAGAATTTTATTCATACAAAAATGTCAAAACGAAAATTATACACGTACTGTTAAAGGACTATTATCAGAAAACCCGTATCAAAACTAAAATAGATAGTGTGCTACAACCATTAAAATGCAACTTTATTTGAAATTTGAAAATTAATGCGTAATGCGTATTTTTTTATGCGTGTATTCTAGGGATACAATATATTCCGCAAATAATATTTGATTGCTGAAATCCCAAATTTTGTCAAACCCTGGAGAAAATGTTAAGATCTTCATGCATAATATATTCCTAAAATAACTACGTTTTCTGAAGCAATTTTTATCAAAGAAACTCTTTTTTAATGAGTTAATCTAGGTATATATGATTGTTTTTTTTTTAATATGCGAGATATGCAAATTTTTTTTCGAAACACATTTTCTCTTTGCAGATATTATAAGAAGTATGTTTATGGGTGTTTTTACATTTCATGTTTCTATTTTGTGTAACATCAAGCACGATAAAAACTTGGGCAAAAAAATTTTATCGTTTTTTTGCATTTCTAGTTATACTTCATCTGTATAAAACCTGGTTTTTTTATGTTATATTTTAAAGGCCTTTCTTCATCCATCTGTTGTCTTATATGCGTTGATAATGTTTAAATTTTGAGTTCTAAAGATTTGGTGGATAATTTGTATCTATAAAATCCATTTATAGAGTTATGAAATGATTCTCTTGATAAATCTTTTTATAAAAGATAATTTAAAGCGTATTAGTTTAAGAATTTTACATTTTAGATTTTAAAATAAACTAATGATATTAGTTCTAGTAACATCAACTTATTCAACGTTTAGTCAGATATTATTTTGACAAAAATTATAATTCAGACTGATTTTATAATATGTTTTATAAATTGTATATAAACCACAAAAAATCATATGATAATATTTTTAAGTGCAGCATTTATGCATAAAATATGCAACATTTTAATATATTTTGTTATTTTTTCATGGGTCGGCTTTTTAGAAAATTGATTTTTTTTATTTGTTTCATATAATCGAGATTAAATCTATATTTTAGGAGTAAAATATAAACGCTAAGAATAAATCAACCTTAATCATTACATTAATTATAAAAATAAAAATATGTTTCCAACTACTTTTACTTAACTTAAGATATGAAAATACCTCTTTCATGATTATAATCTGTGATAAGGGCTAAAATCAAAGGATTATGTACCTATCAAAAGCGCTACACAAAAAAAGGGTTTATAAAAAAATAGTCGGAATTGTTTTAAATAAGAAAAATAATATTAATATAATTTCACCAATAAATTCCTAAATAGATAGGTTTATTTTAAGAGGGCTGAGATAACATTGACGAACTTGTGTATATCTTTTGAATTATTGTCCATGAAAGGGCCTGTTTATTATCATTTCAGTGAAAAAAAAGATATGTTAACCGCATAAATATTGGTTTTAATGCATAATTCAAGTTCCCAAACACATTTTTGCATTCAAGGCAAGTTTTAATTCCTTTAAAAGGTAGTATTTAATATTTAGAGATAGATTTTCATATTAAAGTGCTGTGCGAAATTTTGTATGTTTTTATATTTTGGCAAGAATATTCTAAATTTGTTTCGGTATCTCTATTATTAAACCAGTATAGATTTCACATCTGTAATTTTATATGTATAAATTTCACGTAAAATTCCACCATAAATACTGCTTAAAAACGATAAGTTATAAAGCATATAATTTATAGTTTACAAATGTTCTCGAGTCATCTAATCCACTCTTGCTAAATGTAATTTCAAAATTGTGTAGATTCAGATTTTGCATATCAATATATACACTCTAAAAACATATTCGGTGATTCAATATACTTCTTGCCCAAAAGCCCTGTCTGTATTATTATACATCAAGAAATACAGCATCTTGTTTCAAGGTGATCTATTGTTTTCATAATTTGTTACAATGTGTGAATTTTATTCTCTCACCGAAAAACGCATTTCTGTCGTGAATAAATCGAAATTTCCATTCTTTACTTGCTTAAATGTTACCGCCTTGCCACCAAGAAATAAAGGCAATTGAAATTAATATGATAATTAGCATTAATTGTAAAAATAAGACTTGAATTGGCCTTCGGAAAATTTGTTTTGATAAGAAAATATAAGGGTTACTTATACAAATTTTAATAGCTATAGTCAAAATTATGTAGAAAATAATATTTCAATTTTAATCATTTTATATAAGCATTGCAAACATAATTTATGGTAATTTTAATAAGGCTAAAAATCATACAAACTTAAAATTATCAATATGATAGAATAAAGAATAATTAATGGTTTAAGGCAGTAAAATGTTATAAAAGCCCTGATGTAATATTTAATCGTATGTTAATAAAAAATTTATATTGCTTTAAACATAGCAAATGTGTTTTATTTACCAAAATTATATATTATACGTGCATAACATGTATAAAAATAAATTTTAGATAATAGAATTCTATTTTTACCGCTTTTTACGTAGTTATGGTCGACAATATTCTAATATGCAATGTGTTATCTAAGAACTATGCGTATAATTATTATTTAGCATAGCCATCTTTTTAGTAGATAACCTGCATCTATAATAAAATTGGTTGTAGATTAACATACGTAGAGTGTAAAAGGTCTATGCACAATTATTTTTTAGCTGCAAGCCTGTTTTGATTTTCTTGTATTTATTTCAGGTTTTAAACACAATATTTTTATTTTAAATAGCACCATATGACATACCATAGGTTCTAAATAAATTAACTGCCGTGTTTACACAGATAGATTACAATTCTTTTCGTTTACTATATTATTTAATATTTGTTAATATGTAATTATCAATCTATAATAAGTGACTTCCTTGATCCACTTATAAACAGTTTAAAACTCACGTTTTTCATATTAACTTCCTTATATTTTCTTCATTTAAAATATGTGTAAATTAGAATTTGTTGGTGAGCAAAACGCTATGTGATGTATCTTTTTATAGATAGACAAAGAATTAACCGAATAGAAACGTATTTATTTATATATGTAATATTGAATCATTTTAAAAAAAAACACAACTGTTACAATATTTAAATCTTAATTTATTTGGAATTTGATGTAAAGTAATACACTTTATAAATATAAATCTTTTTTTCTATAAAGTATACTATTTCCATGAGAAAAGTTGTGAATTTTCCCAATTTTATGACAATAAAACATATTCTTTTGCTTCTTTTAATATTTTAAAGTTTTTTTTTGCGATAATAAATTCTCTACTTTATATAATCCATAGTTATAGCAGCATGAACTAATATAGAATCACTATTATAAACATCGTAAATGTAGAGATTCTAGTAACATGAAAATCAATTTAATTTTTTAAATGCGGTCTACATCGAGATAATTTTACTATACGAAACTTTTATATTTAAATGGTTGCAAACATAATTCATTAGTGGCTTTTCTCTTTCCTGCCGTTAGTTCAATGTTATCTTGTGGGGCTTCATTGGCTATTGAGTGCAAAAAACTGCAAGATGAAACTAAAATGTGTCATAAAAAATCAATATAGATTCGGTTTTTAAAAGTTTATTTGAGACATTCTATATATTTTTCATTTATATTTTTTTATATATTCACTGTTCAGATCTGTTAACGCAAAGAATAAATAATGACCATGTGAAGCAATATATGTATGCTAAATCTTGTTGTCTTGGAAACTAGTTGTTGGTAATAAAAATTTCATTTTAAAAAATTTAAGTTTTGCGAATTCTACGATTTTTTCTTGGTAAAATTTTTTCAAGTTGTCAAAGCGATAATTAATTTACACATCTAAGATTTACGTTTATATCAAAAAAAAATTTGTGGCGCTTGAATCAATGAAAATAATACGGGTTGAAATGTATGTATATAATTTTATTTCACGCTAACTAGGTTAAAATATAATCACAAGTTTTATGAAAAATTCTGAAATTTTTATTCGAAAATCATTTATAAAAATGAGTTTTTTATTATAAAAAAACTATTTAAGAAAAAATGCAAATAAAAAATATTGGTTGTTTTCTTTTTTTATTTTTTTTGTCAATCAAAGTATATTTAAAACCAGATTAGACTCAATCGCTTCGTCTTTTTTAGATAAAAACGTAAATAAAAAATTTGTGTTGTCTATGAATCCAAGATATAGCAAAAAATTCATCACAAAAGTATATACAAGAAGGCAGAAAATGAAAAAGATAGATGTTATAAGCATAATTTTGACTAAAAAATTATAACCCAATAAATGTCAATCATTGAAATATACCAAAAAGTAAGACAGTAAAAACCAATACATAACTATTTTTTTCAATATAATATTTTGCCTCGAATTTCAAAATGTAATCAACGAAAGAATAATATGAATAAAAATACAGATGGTAACATCGTAAGGGAATTATGGTATTTCGAATCTATCATGTTTATTTATACAATTGATAGTTCAAATAAAACATCTAGTATTATCGGATTTATTTTTTAAACATAATGCCAAAACAAATTAAATACAATGCTGATGTTTCCAATGCCTCCTTTAACAGCGTATTTCATGATATAACATTAAAGCTAAATAAATATTTAGTAAATGAAAAAATCATGAGAAATTGTGTCCAATGTGTCTGAATTTAGGCTTTATGAACGTAGAATGATTTTTCATGTACCTTTTTGTGCTTAAAGTAGAACATCATATGTTTTCATAACGGAGTTTATATAAAAAAAATCAAATTGAAAAGGCTTATGCTTGACATAGAAGTATATATTTTACAGAGTGGATTCGTAAAATATTTAATATATATAGATGAAAATCATCCGATAAATTTTTTAAGCATGGGTAAAGATAAACCAATAGTACTATGGTTTTAGTGTGTTGAACCGTCAAAAGATGCATATATGCCGAGTTCGTACAAAAAATATCATTGATATCTATAATATTTAATTTATAGTATTACACACTGAAATTTGTAGGTATTTTGGCTATTTTCAAAAATCATTTTACTTCTTTTAATCATTTTGAAAAAAATAAGTTTCATTTGGTGTTAAATTTTTTTTTTAAATAAAAATACTTAAATAAGCAGCACCAGCGTATTTAATATAATAACTATGTAATTTAAACTATAAGAACATGTATTTATTTCGCTTTCTATTTGCAATTTACAGCTGTAAATACAGAAAAAAATGCATGTTTATAGAATTACACTAAATTTTCATATTTGCAAAAAAATTAGTTCTCCAGAAATTTAACTTGGTTTAAAAAATTAATATATTGACTTAGAAATTTCATAAAGATCCACATACACATATGAGAATCGATAAAATAGGAACCATATATTAAAATTTTTTTTACAAATACAACAATTATATTTATGGCTGAGAAAGCATATAATTGAAGAATTTAACCTGATTGTAGTGCTATTTTTGCTTAAACGCAGATATTAACTAAATAAAAAGCATTTTTAAAGCTAACATTGTATCATTCTTATAATTTTTTGAAACAAATTTACGTAAGATAGGTTGATAAAAGAGAAATAGATGTGATATCGAAATTTTTCATTGCATGTGTATATTCTAAAATCATAAAAAATCAATTATGAAAACTTAATTATGTGCATTGTTAGAATAATGACCACAAAGGTTTAAGGTAAAAAATTAGTATAATTTCTACAAATATCGTATTTATTGCCCTTAAAACTGTAGATTAGAGTATATAAAGTTTAATGGTTCGTTTTTTTTATTGTCATTTTAGATGAACTTTACACGGCTGCAAGTAGATTGATGCAATTTAACCCGATTTCATGAATATTATGTAAAAAATTTATATTTTGATCTTATGAATATAAATAGGTTGAAAAAATGAAATTTTTAAATTTCGCTAATTAATTAGATTAGTTCTTTGGATGATATTTTTTTGAAATTTATATAAATTCAAATATTAGTTGACATAATTTTGTTTGCATTTTAAGCATGTTTGGACATGTGAATCAAATAAAAATGATCAAACTGAAAGGTTATGATTTTCTAGTGTTTTTTAAAAAATATGTGCGTCGATGTTAACTTATGTTGCAAACAATTTCAAAACGTTCCAAAAAATTTATCATGACATAAAAAAGGTTTTATGTATATTAAAGTCAGCACATAAAGCTCTTATATACCCCTAAAAAATACAATATTTTCTATATGTTTTTTTATTAATTATTGTAAAAGAACATGTGTGCAAATTATTTCGTATTCTGGCAATTATTCTAATTTTATTTCAATATATCATTTATATATAATAAATTTTTATATGTATTGTATTTAATCCAATAACGAATGCCTCTAAAAAGAGGAAAGGTGTCATATAAGATATAGGAGAAGAGAATATGGCCAAGTGTATAAATATCGCGTGATCATGGTAAATAAATCAAGTTGAGGTTAAAGAAAAAATCTAAAAATAATAATAGATGAATACGAAAAAAGCGTTTTAAAAATTAAAATTTTTGTTATGTTTTATATAAGGTAAATTCTATTCTGGATTCCTATCGAATTTAAATTATAATAAATGACCCCGAAAATTTAGAATTTAACAGTAATTTAAAAGCAGATACAAAAGCAATGTATTTTTTTTGCTGAAAGATATGAATGTATTGTATGGATATAATTTGCATGTTTTTTTTATATAACTAAGTTTACTATTATTTTGAAAACTACAAAAGATAGCTGTGGTACTTTATAGTGTAGATGTAGAAATTCAAAATGTGATGAATACCTAAATACCATATATATTGTAAAAAATATATTCTGTATTAAAATAAAATCGACAACAGCATGTTGCAAAAATTAATATTCTTCAATTGAAATGTCTTTCACATAGATTATATACGAAGTTGTTAGCATGAATCAAAGACCAGTTAGCAGGTTTATATGTGACTTTTCGTTAATTAAAAAAAATATCACGGCAAAAATATTGTGTGAATAGTTGGTTCTGGCAGTATTATTCAAGCCAATAATACAATGCTATTACCAAGTTAAACTCTCATCGATGAATGTGCAAAAGAGATAAAAGACAAACCAAGACTATTTTATACATGGGAATATTACCTGGAAAATTTTTTGCTACTGTTGTTTTGAAAAAGATAAACAAAATCTATGCCATTAAGAGCTTGATCTTAGAGAGTTTGGTGATGTAAACAGGTTAATTTAAAGGCCAGATTTATATGAATAAAATGCGAATATACATCATAGGATTACATATGAGCATAATTTCGTTGATCCAGATTCTTTGGTTTATGCTGAAAAACAATATTCTCAACAACAAGCTGAAGAACAGAATTAAATTTAGAAATATATGGAAAATGTATTTTAGAAGAATGATTTTAGGTCTGTTATTTTAAAATTGAAAATAATGAGGTGTGGAAAACTCTTTTTCACTAAATATATGTTCATGTATTAAAATTTTTGTATCGATTTTCATGGTACATCAATAATTTTAACGAAATTTTTTATATTTTAATTTTAGATAAATTAAATTAAATCGATTTTATTTATCAAATCGACTTAGGATCTGTATAATGATAGTATTGCGGTGGATTTCTCTAATGTTCTTCTTTTTTTTCTAACTTTGATTAAACAAGGGAAAATTTTGATTTGACATATGCACTGATGGTTCATGCAAATGTAATTATGTCTTGTTTGTTAATCTTTTATGTAATGTCTAAACTAAGAAAACAACTTGAATATACCAGATATTGAGTATATTTTCAGATGTAATTTTACTGCGAGCTCTATCCATTCGTGCTTTTATGTGTTTTTATTTATAAATAATTTTGTCTCGAGTATTAGTTTCCTCAATTCTTTACACCATATATATCATAAGATATATTTAGGATTGGTTTCCGCATTATTTATTTTGTTTTATGATTATGTATATGATAAACTTACGATGACATTTTAATATTTTTTTTGAATTCGAGGGCATGAAATCTATAAATTGAAGATTTCTTTGTCCAGTTATCTATGTAATTTGTAAATTAACTAAAAAATGCATATAAATTTAAATTCTTTTTTTTTAGAAAATAATGCAGCCATAAAATATTTTGTAATATTTTTTTTGCATGTAAAAAAATTATTCATATCCTGAAACTATTATATCGTAAAAAAAAAGAGCAAATGTGTCATAATAATGCATAATATGAAATTTAAATATTGAATTTAGCATAAATTTATAGAATTTTATCGATTCACAATGAATCTAATTTTAAATAAGAATACAAATATATGATAAATTTTCATTTCGCAGCTTTTGTAATAAAATAAACCGATTTCTTGAATAAACATGTTTTTTGATGTATTTTCTAGTAAAATAAATTTCTTGCAAATTAAATTATAAATAAACTTTAGATATATACTTGCATAAAATTTTATTCTTGTAATTTAAAATACAGTAATAAATATCTGTATTTTTTGGTCTATTGCGTTCTAAGAGACCATTTTTCCGTTAATTTTGGTGATATTATTAATTTAAATCAAATCTAAAGGGCCATTGCGTGAGTGGAAAAGAAGAATATACTTTTACATTTATTGCCTACAATAGAAGTTAAAAGATATCAACCATCATGTGCAACAAAAATATCACGAAAAATGTTTGCATTGTGGTTTTCTAAGTTTTAAATAACGTAGAAATGAAAATTGCAATAATAAAAAATCAACAAAGTATGTTTTTTGTTTCGACGATGTATATATTATGAAAAAATATATTTTTTTTTACTTATTTTAGATTTAGATCTGTAGTTTGAAATTAGAAAAATTCAAGTTTGAAGCATCAATAAAGAAGTAAATATAGTTTTGTTTTGATCAATATTCCAAAATCGCATAAAAACTATCTTAACATGTATAATTTGGTCTTAAAGGAATTTTTTTTATATCAAAAATATGTTTTTGTTTAAAAACTAGAATAATATGTACTATGATATATAAACACTTATAATTTATTTTTCAAAACTATATATTTTTTTAATTTTTAAACAAATAAAATTTATAAAAAGCAGAAAAATATAATTTTAAAAACAAATTTGTCTGCTGTTTACAATTTCCAATTAATATCATGTGATTTTACGCGGCAAAACTATAAATTTATATTTTATTATCCTTAATTTGTATTTTTATAATTCATTGGAATATACAATGATAAAATAATTCCTCGAATTTTCATTCAAGTATCGAGTGCATTAGTTGTCATATAAAGCTGTCTGTATAATGAATTCTGCAATAATTTCCACAGAATTTTCGATGTATGTGCTTAAAGACTTTCTTGGAACTATAAATCTGTTTTCTAGATTACATGTGAGTTCGCATTTTCATTTTTTATGGAGTTATTAACTGATGAATGACCGGTATATGTTAAATTATAAAAATATTATCATGTGTTATTTATATATAATGTACTTTTCGTTTGATTTTTAACGCATTGATTCGTATGAGTAAAATATATATGGATATTCGCAACCATTATATTATATACCTTTCTTTAAGATTAGGCAGTATATTTGTTGCGAACATAAAAAATATAGATATGAATAATTTTTAAAAATATATTATGTTCTCATAATCTCGATATATAAATAAAAAACAGAATTTTTATTTTTTTATACAATAAATATATAACATACGGATTTTTTTGTCTATATATTTTACAAATAAATCCAACCAGTGAATGAGTTCATATAGATAGTTTTTTTTGCTGCAAGATGCATAAAATATGGAAAAAAACAATTTGGCTATTGCATTAGTCTTTAATTTTAACGTTTCAAGAATACAATTTTTTCTTCTAACTAATGTATAATAATTTTTTGTTGCATATATACCTAAAAAATGCTTTGAAATATTTTATTTATAGGTAAGTCAAATTTCAACAAAAGTTAAAAGATGTAAAACCGCAGATAACTTTCATGAGTGTGTAAAAGTATGCTTTTGCATTTCTACAAGCAGAACAATAATATAATAAGATAAGAAAGACACACTTTATGCTCGCGAGAAAATTTATTTTCAAAAAACAAGGAAGATCAGGTGACATTTAGTTCAAGTAATCATTGAAAATATACTTCGTTGTAAAAAAGAGTACTTTAATAATCAAATAATAAATTTATGCTAAATCATCTAATATATTTGCCTACGATATAAATAAAAATTTGATCACATTGATATAAACAGAAACTACGATTATAGATCTACTTACTAATGTTGAAATGTGAATCAAGAAAATATAGCCTACGGGCAAATAAATTATCTATTATATACAAATACTTAAAATACTAGCACTGTACGCAATAACTTGGAAGCGGCATTACAAAATCCTATAAGTCGTATATTACGGAGTTGGAAATTCCATATAATGGACAAGCATATACCCAAAAAATAAATAGAGAAAAAAATATGTAGAAAGTCTTGAAAGAAGAAAGTGTATATAGAAAAAATATCAAGATCTACAGGTGAATATAAGAATTAGTAAAATCTGTTCATAAGAGCATTCAGAAGTTTTTCTTGAAAATATGTTCTAGCTGTAAATGAAAAAAACACAATAATAAATATTATAGATCCGTGGACAATTGAAATTATGAATAAAATATTTGAATATACCTTATTGAATCCATATGATCATATTTCATAAAACCGAAAGAAGATAGTTTTCATTGAAATAGCATAAAAAATGCCAAAACACTACAGCTTAGAAATTGCGATTATGATAAAAAAATTAAAAATCCGGAATTTGTTTCAATAAAATATTGATTCTATCACAAAGTGAATAAAAAAATGTTTTTAAAAAATATCATGCTCGAGACGAATGAAATCTGCCTTTTTAATTGAACAAAAGTTCTAATTTTATAAGAAAAAGTGATGAGCTAATCAAGGGAAAAAATATATTTTTAAACAACTTAATTTACATAAAAAGAGGTGTGAAACACATATAAATAAATTAAATCTTGAATAAAAAAATATTAAACATATTATTTAAACTAAAATAAACTATTTTTTCTGTTGAATCATAAGTGTCTGTCTATTTAATTTTTTACAGCATAAAAATGTACTTTATAAATTAAACTTATTGATAGATAATGAAAATGGGATTAAGAAAATATAGAGTGAGCTTTTTATTGTGGATATCTTAATTTGTATGGAGCCCTTTAAAAGTGTCATTTTATTTATTTATGGGTTAAGTTTCTTCTTTTTAAGAATTCCATCTACTTAGTTGTTGACAGCCCATTAGGAATATTTCAAAACACCCGAATGTATATCTGACACCTTACCCTAATCTTTCTTCAATAACTGCTCTTCTTCTGTCAAATGATATGACTTCACGACCTATAAAGTGTAAGATCTTGCATGTTTGTAGCTTATTGAATATGTGATTTTTAACTTCATAGCATATTTTTATTTGATTTTGAAATATTCAAAAAAATTCATTACATATTATATTAATAGGTTATTTTACATCGAGTTCCATAAGAAATATAATTTAATTTAACTTTAAAATTGTTCGTATCTTATAAATAATATGGGAATATAAAAAAAATATGATAACACGATTGCACAATAATTAAAGGAATTTTATTTGCCAAATTCTCAGAAGCTTGTAAATATATCGAAAAGTGTATCATTACTGCATCATACTTATTCTAATTTAAATACTTCAGTCATATTTGATTTTTCTGTTATATTATATTTTCAAGAAAGTCTGTTCATCGAGATTTTCATCAAGATAAATTGGAAAAAAAAAATGCTTTTTGTCTTGGGATTTATGATAAACAACACACATAAATATCCTAAGACTAGCCTTTTCATTTGTATTCTCAGTTTAAAAATATATGTTGGAACAATTCTAAATGTAAAGATTTATTACGAATTTCTGTTTAATTACTATAAAATATAATTATTCACAAGATAATTTAAATAATAATAATTTTAGATTTCAATGCCTATTTTTGAACAAAAAATATTTATAAACTGTTCCTCAAGAATTTTTTAAATCAAAAATTTCCCTTTGCGCAAATTTTCATATCTTTAAAAGTTATAAAGTTTAATGTAAAAAAATAATGCTTTTTAATATCTTAATGTGTTCTTTCCTATACAACACATTCAAGAGCATCTAATTTATAAAAGGGATACAAGTTCTGAGACACATAAAATCCAATAAGAATATATAATTTTACTTTTTTTATTTAACAATATATTTGTCTTCATATAAAACGTCCATGAAATTCTGTTCTAATTTACTTTATTATTTCATGTTTTACTTCTATTACTTTTGGGAAGTTCGCTTTATACTAATAGGAACTATTGCTTAACTGACGCTTCTCTCTGTGGAACTGCCCCAGCTCTCATTGTCACCCGTAATCACCGTGGATTTGGCCCTTTCTCATAGGCGATAGTCATTTTGTGGAGGGAATAATATTCTGTCTACTGTTCATTGCTAAGAGTAACAAGCTACAACCACTAACTACACTTACCTATATCCTTGCTGAACGGTGTGGGATCTTTTTCAATACTGAAGGCACAGTTCAACGGCTTACACAGCAACCTCCTGTTTCTAATGGCATTTCAATGCTAAATGGTTTATCTTTTATTGTTCACTGGCCGCCCTCTTGGGTATTTTTCTTTAGAGTAAATTCGTTTCGGAAATTAGGGGGGTGGGTGGAAGTGGAATGCGAGACCCCTCACGCTGGGGTCCGACTTGTAAACCATACCACCCTAAAACATTCATAATAAAATATTTTATATTAGCACAACACCCCTGTATATGAAAACCGCAATAATACGCTATAATCAAGAAGAAAGATATTATAAATTCGATAATAACATTTTTGCAAAGGCATTCTTTTAATTTATATCTGAGAATTAAATAGCTAACAGATTAACAGAAAGTAATGTGGAATATGTAAACATGATTATATTATAATAATAGTGTAAACACACTTTAATGACATTGTGAAGATTATAAAATGGATTAGATATACATGTTCCAATTTTTGCACCAAAAAAAGTAAATATATATCCATCTGCTAAAGAATGATCGATTGATCAGCAAAATTTTAAATACAAGAAATTAAAGTGTGATATATCTTTAAAAAAGAACGAAAATGCTTGAACAAAAAAAATAATATTTCTAATTGTAAACGAGTTATACATCGTAATTTATGACATATATAAATTTGAAGCGTCATTACTTTAATAAAAATAAATGAAAATTTAGTATTATAAAATATCAAAATGGATGATTGTCAGATATTCGGAAAGGTATAAATTAAATGAAAGTATCTGTCGTTCCAAAGCTGAGTGTAACAAGTTCACCTTATATTAAGTATCATCAGCCCTTATATTAAGACCGCCTGTGTAAATTTCGTGATATTAGAAGAAAATAATGCCGAGTGTTCTTTTGAAACATGTAATATAATATAATTATACTAGTTTTTGAAAAAAAGAATATGGAAAATATACATGAATATTGAATTTTTCATTTTACAGATTCTAGCATAAATTTAACACAATTTAAAATAAATATAAATATAATATAAATAAAATAATTGATTTGTTTATTAGCATGAAAGATAGTAAACAACAACAGAATGAGAATTTAAACAAAGATATAATTAGAAAGAATCGTAAATCATATGATCAGATGCTTCAGGTTGCGATATCTGTTAGAAGGCTTAGTTTAGATAGTGATGATCCCTTAAAGCAAGGTGGGAAGATATTAACTAAGAACAATGTTTATCTAGAAATTACAGATACAAAGTCCGATATTATTTTCACAAACACTAATGAAAATGACATTTTGACATCTACAAATATCATTGGCGTCGTGTATAGTCTTGATAGTAAAATAAATTGTAATGAAACAAAAAACAGAGGTAAAATGGTCCATTTCATCGAGGATGAAAATCTTCATAATCAAAGTTTAACAGAAATTGTAAAATTAATTGTGAATGATATTTAAGTATTAGAAGATAATGATAAAAATAGCGGACGTATGCAAAAAAAGAAATATATGCTAGTAACAATAAAAAAAAACACAGATTAATTAATTGATAGAAGTGATAATGGTGAATATAATATTATAAATCATGAGGATTGTAGAAGTCTTTTATGCACAAATTGTACAAAAAGAGCAAAACATATAGGCAAAGTGTAGATAATTCAAGCGTTCTTAATGAAAATTGCAAAAATTCGATTTATAATCACATATACAATCCTGAAAAAAATATATTTAATACCAGTGATAGAAAGAAAATCCAATGAAAAGAAACGAACATTTATATATCTGAAAACAAGGGAATTTTTAATACTGAAAAACGGGAAATAAAAGATATGTTTCCACATAGACTTCTTAAAGTTATGAATCCCAAATGCGATAAACACTCAAAATGTATCTGATTGAACTGCAAAGACACGTTATGTAAATAAAAATAGATTCGCAAATTCATATACCTTTAGTAAAATATAATATTAGTAAACCTAAATACAAAAGCTCGAATGAAGTAGAAACATTGATTCAGTATGAACTATACAAGAATAGAATACCACCATACGACGCATTTAGAAAATTATAATTGAAAATTTAATACTAGAAGAAGTTCAAATTACCTTTACCTCAGAATTTAAAGAATCGAGAAAATAAAACCCCCACATCTATACATCGTGAACACAATATATTAAAACACCGGAATACGAAAATGGAGAAAAAAATAGAACTAGAAAGACCAACACTGCGCGAGGATAAATAATACTAGACTTCACGAATTCAATAAAACAACAAAATAAAACTAGAAATACCATCATCGCTGCAATTAAACATTTTGTACTTTCGAGGGGCAAAGAATTAATGGGAAAAGATGAAATTCCGATAACATAAAAGCCAATTAATGTCAAAACTTCAAAATACATTGAAAAAATTTGAGTAAAAACAGAAACATTATACTATGAAAGATTTGAAAAATCAATAAGAATAAAAAAGAAAAATACAGAACCATATCATTCAAAATTTTGGTGTTCCGATATGCAGAAAAGAAAAATATACCCGAAAAGATCTACTCGATTTCCTTCATGGAAAGCTAAAAATCACCATCAATACAAGATTTTTCTCAGTTCCTTTAAAGTTTTTCTGAATAATAACTCAAAAATTATATATTTGCAAATAAACCAAGACTTCCTTCTTGTTTTTTTGTGTTAATTCAAAATAAGGAAGCTGTTGTGCACAAAAGCTTAGTATATGAAAGAAAAATAGACAATGAACTCATTATTGGATATAGCATTAACTAAATAGAGGTATTCATAAAATTCAAGAAGTAAAAATTACAACAAAACCAGTCAATACATATGTTCCTAAAGTCATAGATGAGGAAAAAGCTTATAAAAGAGGTTCTAATTTGCAAAAATTATTGCTAAAATCAGAGGAAGAAAAAAAAGAAAAGAAAATGAAGAAGAATTAGAGCATGAAAGATTAATAATTAAAATAGCTAGAAAAGAGCAAGAAGAAAAAAAATTGAACTGGAAAAAGAAGGCAAGAAGATTGATAGAGAATCAAATAGAGGCTTTATAAAAAAAGAAAAGAGACTGCATAAAAGAGTGTATGAGGTTAAACATAGTTCCGACTAAATCCAAGAAACTTAAAAAAACCAACAAAGGATTTTTAAGTTTCTAATCTAAAGGCTCAAAGCATATACACTATAATACACCGATCCAAAATTAAAATTAAATTTCACTTCACGTGCATGGATTTTTTATATTAGTTTTAAAAAAAGTAGATAATGCTATAAATTCAAAAATTGGCAAGAAATACTGGAGAGATGGCTGGATAAGGATTTCAAGAAAAAAATAGCTTCTCATATTGTCTTCTCGCCCACAAAATTAAATAAAATAAAAATTTAGAACAAGTGAAAAGAAAAAAGACAGAAAAAAACAGCGAAGTTATATAATCTCTAGTATAAAAGAAAAATGAATTATATGCTGAAAAAGATAATAGAATTTAAATATATACAAAATATTACTTACTAACCAATCATATGAGAAACCAGAAATCGGGATCAAAAAATCCTGTATACATGGAAAAGGAGTATTTGCAATTCAAAATATTAAAGAAAATACATTTATAGGTAAATACGTTAGAGAACTTATTTAAAAAGACCCGAGCGGCAAATGAAAAGAATCATACAAAGATGAAGAAGCAGAGGAGGTATATGTTTTTGAGGCTTCCGACGAATGTGAAAGTGATGTGGCTTCATATTGGACAAGGCTTTGATTTGCAAAATACTCACGCAACCGTAATTGTATAGCCGAACTCGTGAAAGAACAGAGAAATATACACGAATCCATGTCGTTGCTATTAAAAACATAAAAAAGGGAGATTAAATTATAATTCTCTAGGAATTCAAGTTCAAAAAGGGCTAGAAAGATTGGAATGTACGTGTAAAGTGGAATATTGACGTTAATATATGGATATGGAGTAAAGTTCATAATAAAAAAATCAATACAAAATTGTTTTTGATAGTAAATTTTCCTATAATATACAATTAATCGTATTAATATTTATATATTCTGAATGTTAAGTTCCTAAGAAAAGGCAGTTCTTTCAAATTAAATATATAAAAATCAACGTTTATATTTACTGTGATGTTTCAACATTAAGATTTGATCTATTGTATTTCTAAATAAGCTACCATGTGAATTTTCAGCATAAAAACACTATAAAAATGATGGTCATTATGCGACAATATTTTTAGCAAAAATAAATTATAAAAATTATATCTTATAATCGGTATTTTCGTAAAACAGAATCTCGCTTCTATGGTTTGAAAATTATTTGTTTTATATATTTTTACAAAAATCTATATTTTGCGCCATTTTGGTCTAGAGGTGATTTAAATCTTTCTTTTTTTATCATCAAAATTAAACCTATGTTTTCAAATATAATTAATTATAAAATACTTTTAAATAATAAAAATCATTAATTCGGTAGTATAAATATTTTCATCACTATGAATACTAATTTTTATAATAATAACCGAGCTAGAATCAATGAATTATATATTTCGTTAACTTTTGTAATTGCAATAGTCTAATATTTTTAAAGTTATTTTTTCTTTAGAAAGAGCATGGAAAATAGCCAAATGTAAAAGTATTTACAAATAAATTAAAAATGATATTTTATCACAAAAATGAAAAAGGTTTATAAAGAATAAGTATAAACAACAGATAAAAAATCCAGGGGATATTTACATTAAATATATTTAAATAAATATTGAGGGTACTACGGCAATAAATAACATATAATATAATCAATAAATGAACTGTTTAAAGATTATAGCAAGTGACGGGTCATTTAAATATCAAAGACCCTAATAAAGTTGACAGCTATCAATATAAGAGATTCAAACATCAAAAAGGCCCAGGAGATTACAAAATCCACGCATCACATGCTAGGAATTATCTTGAACGTAAAATGAAAAAATTTTATTGTTTTTATAAACGATTATAGCGGAAGCCATATATGATTTTATCATATCTTGCCTTTTATTGACTTTAACTGTAAAGTAGAATCGTAAATGGTGTATTTTGATTAGTGTAACATAAATACAATTAAGATTTTCTTGTAAAGAAATAATTCGGAGATTATATTCCCTTTTTATAACATGATTTATCTAACAATATATCTATATTTTAGAGCATTTGATGAAATAAAAATACACGTCAATATGAATCCAAAATAAATTGCGGGTGGTTTTTATTGTAAATTTCCTGGCGATTGTTGTTTGAATAAATTCGTACATATTGTTGACATTTTCATATTCTTTTTTATGGGTTTATTTTCTTTATATCTATTTTATTTATTTAGTAGTGGGCACTCCAGCGGGAATATTGCACAAACTCTTTTATGTATCTTTTGACGCCTTCCTCTGATCTATCTTCATCAAATGCTCTTCTTATCTTGATGAGATGAGTTCAAGTGTCTTGCTTATAATTTACAAATTATTATGTTTTTCAAAAAATAAGATTTGCAAACATTGAACCCAATTAAAATTAAATATTACTAATAATGTTTTATATGGACTGAAAATTACATGCCTTACCTTTCATATAAAAACCATTTTAAGATTTCAAATTTCACGAAATAGCATTAATGCTAACTGACGTGTAATAAGTATCTATTATTGTAAAAGTTTATCAAGGTTTTTTTGTTCACACAGACAAGCAATTAGATTTTTTCTTCTGATTTAAGAAATACAATCTATAAGTCTGACAATAAGGTTAAAATATATGCCGATTTGTTTCACAAGTATGAGAAGTCGATTTCCAGCTATTTAATCTTACGAAAGCTTAACTTCAGAATATTTTATGAAAAGGGATTTGGCTTAATTATTAGACCTCAATGTTATTTTTACTATGCTCAAAAAAAACACCTATTTATTATAGCTTGATTTTTACTATCAGTGTCTTCATCAAACCTATTGTTTGTACGTATGCTTCCACTAAAGTAAGCATGTCTAACACCTTACAAACGACGTATGTTCTATTTAATAGGTCGTGTATATATAAAATATAAATCTTGATTTCAAATGTTTGCTTGTGCAAAATTATATTTGCTCTATAAAACATATTTAATCAATACTTCTCAATTTGATCATCTTTTTAACTACTACCCCAAGGCTCTTCTACCCTCAAAGCCATAAAAGGAGTTTTCTAAATCATTTTGTTTACGTGTATTCTTGAGATTTAGATACCACTTAACTCTTCATTATACGACTCATGTTATTTTGTGATCAGAAGTTTCCCGTGATATGCATATAGTACTATTTTATTATATATATGCCGATTGGAGAGAGTTCGTTCGCTAGTTGATCATTTCTCATAGTTTTTTCATTGAAATAAATACAAATATTTTTATTTATGAATTAATTCTAGTGAGTAAATTTGAATTTTTATTCGAGTTCAACTTGATTGATTTCTCGTAGGCACATCATATATGTATGTTTGGCTATACATTTTCTCTTACATTTTCTTCGATACTTCTAATCTTTTAAAGGCCTATAAGTTCAAGGGCTATTCACAATCCTATAGTACAAATATATGCCTCGATAGGTATGTGACTTCAATTTCTTCTGGTACATTTTATGATATTATATTAGAAATTAATTACGATACAAAATTTAAAGAAGATCAATATTAAATAAAGTGTTTCGCAACGACAAAATAATATTTAAAAATGTTATATATATTTTTTTATTAAAGAACGCATCTAAATTTTTGTATTTAAATATAAAAAAACCTAATAATATTTGAAACAAAAATTATATGACAGATGTTAAAAATGCAAAATGTACTGAATTCTAATGCTATGATTAGCTTACATAGGTTAAAATATTATTTATGAAATTTAAAAGCAGAAAATCTGAAAATTTGTTTTTTATTTGCAAAATCATATTTTGATGTCAGTTATAAATTCAAACAATAAATTTTTGAAAAATAAATAACCCTGTCAATATATTTCAGGATGATGATAAAGTAGGTTTCATAATAGATAATAAAGTAATCTGGTAAAAATTATGATTATGAAAAAATTACGAAAAATCTAAGTAATAACAGCTAGCTGAAATTATATCAACAAATATATTTTTTTTATGTTAACTGTGTGAGACGGCGGCGTCATGAAACATTTTAAACCTTTCTATCATTTATTTTATATTTTAACTACACTTATTCCGGCATACAACAATATAAATTTATCTTTATATGTGTAGAGTTTCAACCAAAAATTATTTCATCGATGAGATTTAGTATATATCGTTTTGAAGAATACATAAAAACGCGATGTTTGTTATTTTTATCATAAACACATTCGATTATGGGTAAAATATTCAACCTATATTGCAAATCTCGATTTTTTATATATATAAGTGAAGATAAATGTTCGAAAGTTGTATAATATCACCCTCTTTAAATCATATAAAATTGGAAATTATTACATGAAACGCCTATATTATATTGTTTAAAAAACATTGAATATATTTATTCTCTAATGACTTGTTCATAAAAAAAATTTATTTTATTCGCGGCTGGTCACTGAGATCTTTAGAGATATATAAATAACATCTTTTCGTCAAGTACTTAGAGGATTTGTGACGCCATGGAGATGTGTTTTCATATAAACGTAGTCCGATAAACAGTATACAGTGCTTTTTTCTGTGATGAATGTTGCGATATGAGACTAAAATCAACACGCTTCTATGGAATAAAATGAAGAAGGGTGCAAAATATAAGCGAAAAAGAATTTATATAATTTTTTTAGAAAATATGTATTTTCTGTATATGAAAATATAAGAAAGAATATAAATTAGAAAATTGAACACGTGCAAATTAATTTGATTCCTTGGGTTAATTTTTATTATAAATATAATTTGACAACTTTACAGAAATTTCCAGATATAAATCTATAAAAAACACCATGTATTATATTTTTATGTAAAACTGCATAATAGCATCATTTTTAGTGGTTTTTATTCGCAAATAATATCTTTACATTTTTTTAACAAAATCACTTGCTTATGATTAAAAAATTCATATTAAATAACTTTTTCATGTCTGATAAGTAATTGATAATGCAATAATTTGGATCATAAATTATTATATCTACGTATTTAGACATAAAGTTTTTTCAACTTGTTTTTAAATTCGACTAAATTTACTTGTATGTCAATCGTATGCTAACTAGTTAACTAACTAACTTACTTACATACTAATTTATTTGTTATTAACTTATGTACAAAAAACCAAAATTTTTATTTTTAGATATTGAATTTATCCTTTCATCTGAAAATCTTGCAAAATAACAGAAAAGAAACCATCAAGCAGAATTCTGCGTAAAATAGAGTAATTAGGGGCGTAGATTTTGAGCACATATTCATAATTTCTATAATTCTTTCTAATATGGCCACATAATTTTAAAAACAGACACTTTTTTATTGCTCTTACACAAAAAAAAAGTTTTCGGTCGAAATTTTAGCGTGTTTAAATTGACGCTTAGTTGATAATAGAACTTTTATTATGATATAAATTTTTTTCTAATTAATACAACTCTGATTTATGCATTACATTCAATAATATTACGTTATATTTAAAAAATATAGCTGTTTTTCTCAAATGACCCATAATAAAAAGCTTCATTTTCAGTTTGAAAAACGAGAAAATATAATTTACTGATAGAGCTAGGTTATCGATTGAAAATTCCCTTTTAAGTTAAGATTGAATAACATTTGTCTATTTTTAGAATATATACCATCAATTTTATTGTTAAGGAAGTTATACATAAAAGAATTATATAATATGTTAGTAAATTGCTAGTCAAAAAATTATTAAAAATAAGTTTTTTTTTATCCCAGATATCACTTTTAAATGGATAAATTAATGCAACATAAAAATTGGTTTTTTAGGAGATGTTTTTCTAATGAAATTATAACTATTGTAAATGATATAGGGTTTTTTAAGATAATATAGCTAGCTATTTTTTTCAATCATAAGTGTGTTTATAATAATTTTAAAACATCGAAATCTTTTCGTTTGAATGAATACTTCTTTATTTACAAACATCGTATTTTCATAAGAATTAGTATATTTTCCCGTATAATTTCTTTTTGTATGATGGTCAACATTTATATTCAATATATTCACAAAAAAGTTGATACAATCTTCTAATCCTATTTCATAGACCATTTCATTATCTATTGATTATATCGATCATGTTCAAATCATTTATGAAATTTTCTAGGTTTTCTAACTTTTGATATTCAGTTTTTCCTGGTTCTCCATACGTAATATTTTAATGCATTCATTAAATATAAAAGTTAAAAGTTATTTTCAACTTCAATTTCATTGAGTGTTTCAAAAACACCAGCTTTTTAACCAGGAATACGTCATTTTCCCTGTATTTACCCTGTCTGTAAAAGAGGTCAAATCTATAAAAAAAAATATCCACGATTATATGTAATTAAAAATCTGCGTTGTTTATCCTTCAATATTGAAGAATCATAAAATATTTTATCCAAAGTCGTAACTTAATGACTTCTCATATTTTATTTTTTGAATTTTTATCATATCTTATAATTCGGCTATTGGTGTATGTTAACTAAACGCCTTATATATTCGTAGGACTTGTTCAATCCTTCATCAGCTGAAATGCTTCTCTTGAATAACAAATCTTGCAAATATCTTGTTTAAACCGCTCTTGTTATTATTGTCTTTCTCATCGTAAATATCTTGCAGCTTAAAAACTCTAGTCTATTATTCTTTTCATATGATTTGAAAATGATTTTTGCCTTATATAAATCCTTAAGGGCGTTTTCAAAAAATCTATTTATTCTTACGACGATCTTTAAAAATGATTCATAGCTAAATTCTATTATAAAGATCCTACTTTGCAACAGAAAATTTTTTATGGCATCCAAAATATATAATTGTTGATTTTCAACAAGAAAGAAGGTCTTTAGATCAAATATTTTATATATTATCTTTGAATTTAAATTATTTTTATCCTTAATATAGTTTCAGTCAATAAATTTCGCAAATCTTCTTCCATCTCATTAAAAATAATTTATATATAAATATATATAGTTGTAATTTGAATCAAAGATTACAGTGTAATCTAAAATGCAGTTCCTTGTTCTAAAATCTCCAGTATCTTTGAGGTTGTTTTTCAAAAAGGAATTTCGCCTAAATATTTTCCACAAATCTATATTCTCATCTACCTTTTGAAGGGAAACATAAATTCTTTTTCTTCTACTTTTTTGGTGTGTAAACTTTAATCAACAAATTAATTTTATTTTTTAGAACTTTGATAAAACTTTCAACTCTAGAAAATATGATTTCTTCAAGATCTTTTTCGACGAAGTTTATCTTTATTATTTTATAGAAATCAACCTTTTTTATTGCTCGGTGATAATATTATATGATTAATTTAAAATATAAAGTTAAATTTCTTGCATTAACATGCATCTTAAAATCACCACCATTATATAATTTCTTAAAGTTTGGACCGGCGTTTTTATCTTAAAATTACTATTTTTAACAGCTGTAATTATGTTCTCTACAGCTTTCAAGATAATATCTTTCATTTAAGAATGTATTCTTATATCAGCCTCTTCAAAAACATCGGGAATAAATATACATTTTACCTCAAGCAATCCTTGGTCTTCATCCCCAAAAATAGAATTTTAAATTTTAGTGCTAACACAATCAAGAATTCTATCACGCTTAGAATTTATGGTGTCTAGGGCATACCCTTCTATTCGTTGAATAGTAACTTCGATCGATTAATATTAAATGATGAATTCACCGGATCTTTTTCATCTACACGGTCCAGTAAGGATTTCATATCGTATATTTTCAGAAGTATTTCAAGTAAGTTCCTTGAAACTTCTATTTCGTCCTTTTATTTCTTCAATTCATTTATGTCAATTAGAAGTTACGATTTAATTTTATTGACCCATTTCTTTGCCTCATGAAGTTTATCCACGGATTCGCTGTTTAACATATATATATTGTACTAAACGACAGAATCGGAAAATCCTTGGAAAGACATCTCAAGAGTCTTTTACATGGCTCTTTCTAATTTGTGACACGTATTTCTACTGTTTATTGTCGATTGTGGCGAAGAATCAGAGAACAATATTGCAAGTGCCAATGGATTATATGTGTTATCTAATATATTTTCCCATTCAATTCTTATTTCACACAGTATCTTATCATATTTGTCTATATATTACTTTAGCATGGGTGTATTTAAATATCTGCTGTGGAAATTAAAGCAATTTTATTTTCTCGAATTGAGAGAAGTATTCATCAAATATGTTCTATGCAGCAACCATAAGTTTCGCTTATACACTTTCAGGGATATAAAACGAAATTAACCGTGATTGTATAAAAATAAGTTTTTTTACAAGACCTATATCCTTTATTAATATATTTCTAACACAAATATTTATGTTAAAAATGGTAAACCCTTAATATATAAAATTTATACATTATTAAAAGACCATATACGATCTTAACAAGCAAAAAAATGTTCGTTTGAAAAAATACCTGTATCGATGTTCATTCAGAATACTTTATTTATAAAATTTGGTAAATCAACTTATTATCATAATATTAATAAGAAAGCTTTTTTTTCATTAATAGAAAACAATCTCTTATATACAGCTTTTTAAATATTTTTTATGGTAATCAGACCTTTTATGACTTACTTTTTTTTATTTGCTAATATCAAACAGTTTAATTGTCATTATATGGTCTATTTTAGATTATATATGATGTTTTGTAAAGTTTGTTGTTTAAATATCTTCCAGTAATACTAGTAACATTTTTTTATATTATTTAAATGTATATTTTCGGTTTTTTTCTTGTTTTATTTTAAAAAACATCTAGAAGAGTAAATTTTCTTATTTGGTAGAATAATTGACTATTGATTGTCAAAAATAAACCATTTAACAAATTAAATACGAAATTCATCATAGAAAAATTTGAATTTAAAATTTAGAAGGCAACATTTATATATTATAAAGATACTTGAGTCTAGACATCACTTTATAATTCCCTTTGCTTCTTATTTTAATAAATGGAAGAAACAATCAGAAGTGGTTTTTAAAAAATGTTTTTTTTTGTCTAAGACATTGAAAAGTTGCAAATGTTATGAAACTAATTTTAAACCTTCAATTGGTGTATTCTTTTATAATAAAATTATCATGATTAAATTTTTATCCATGTTCTCATAATATAAAATCCTAGAGCTGCTACGAATAAATTTTTCATATACCCAGTGCTTATTGCCTATGGTTTTATACGACACTACTTTGTGTAAATTTATCAATATTATCCATCTTATACTTATGACGGCGTGGTACAAAAAATAATGAAAGGTATTTGAAGGTAATCCGTGTAATTAAATAGATTGTGGGATGTTTACGAAACTTGGGATTGGGAAAAACTCTTTCTGTAAAATGTCTCAAACGGAGGAGAGGTGTAGAAGAAGACTTTGAGAAGACAAAATAGCCTAAATTATAAATACGTTGTATACACGAGAAGATAACCGCGTTAGACTTAAGAAGAAAAACTAGTATTAAAAAGCATAATTTAGCCCTAAAATATATGTATAATCTACCTGTTATTCTTATAAAAAATTTAAAAGTTGCTGGGTCTATTATGATTAAGCTTCTCATGCATAATTAGATAAAATTTTCTGATTTTCTTAAGTTTGTAGAAATTGTTATGAACGTAATTAATTTATATAGCACTTGTGCGCAATATTTTAAAATAGATAGGCTGATTTTGGGATATATTTTTTAAATGGTTAATTAATAAATTATTAAAAATTTTAGGCAGTTTAAATTTTAGAAAATATATGCAGCAGCGATAATTAGAGAATAAAAACAATTAAGAAATAAAATAAAATTAATTATATTGTATTTGTTTATTTATTTTTGAACTACATTATGGTTTTGAATGTGTGCGGCTACATATTCTCAGCATCTGCGATCTTGTTTCTTCTGTCAAATAGTATAATTGGCAAAGGAAGTCATATTTCATAATGGAATCGCTTCTAAAAACGAAATTCCTCATTCTTTCCCCATACAAAACATCAAAATTATTTTCATTACATAGTTCAAATAGATCCAATCTCAGTTTCGATGGGAAAAATATAATCTTTTTCTCATCAGCAAAAACATGATGGAAATCAATCCCATGTGAAATATAATGTAGTTCATCAATAAAGAACACCAGATTATCATCATGTTTAGTGCAGATTCTGCAATAAAAATGCTGCTTATAGAAGTGTTCAAGAAAATCTGCGACTGTTTTATAATCTGTACTGCATAATTCGCAGTATATTTCCTTAGAATTTATAGACTTGCTTGTAAGTAATTCTTGATGCGGGTCTTTCACTAAAATTCCTTTGTCATTCAATTTTTGGATTTTTAGGTTGATTGGCGATATTTGCATTTTACCGGGGTGTTCTTCTTCTATAAACCTTTCTGATACCAATTTTTCCAAATCTTTTTTTTTAGAAATCACACTATTTTCGTTTTTTAGTATCGGCCTACTTTTCTTTTGATTCTGTATGTTAAAAAATACTTTCAAATTTTTTATTAGCATTGTCAATAAATTCCATATTAATTTTGCTACATTTTTTATTTTTACCATTACATTCAATATAAAAATTGCCAATGAGTAAAACATAAATATGCTGAAAAATATCAGCTCTAAAAGGCTCCCTTCTTTACAAACTATTGAATTCACCTTTAAAACCCGACTAGTTTCCTTTGCTTGTTTTGTTTTAAATTTCAATGAAGTCGAATCAATGTTACTCTGAATTTTCATTATAAGTGGTCTATTTCCTTTGTTTATATAGCTAACATTGGTCTATTTTTGATTTTATTCTTCCATCATGCATTTAGCATTTGCATGATGACCTAAAAGAACTCCTTGCTTTTGGATATAATCAAATGACTAAGGGTGTAATTTTTAAAAAATACCGGTGAAAATTGTCTTCTGTACAGATTCAATTGTTTTTAATGACTAATTCACCACTAAAAACCATAAAATCCCATACAAATTACTCACCGTTAATATGAATTTCCCTCCATAAATATGAATTTCCCTCCTTAATATGAATTTCCCTCCATAAATACACATTTCCCTCCATAAATACACATTTCCCTCCTAACATTTATCATATATAAATTATGCCACGGTACAGTTATATAGTGAATTTATAATCCGAACAACAAGATTTAATTTGTATACAAAAGATTCTAAAAATTTTTAGTGCTCATAACTTGAAATATCTGATTAGTCAAAATAATTCAATCAATTATAATATAGAGCAGAATATATTTAAATATATATTTGGAATTAATCTAAATATCAGTAAAACACGGTGGTAAATTATTCTTATTTTTTTAAACTAAGAATATTACAGTAGCCATGTTAAAGCCTATAGATTGTTAAGGATAATCTTGTTGGTTAGCAATTTATTTCCTGAGATTATGAACTTTATGATGTTATTTTTGAATTTTAAAAACAATATAGTGGTTATTATACATGAATTTTCTATAGAGATAATGAAAACCAAGCTCACAAATCCTTTGTTTTACTAAAAGAACTATTGTTCTTTATCTACTTCGTGTTAAATAACACTTTAATTCCTAAAAAAATAACCTGAAAATCTATTGTTTTTTGATAGAATAAAACAGTAAGTAGAACGATCTTTAAAGAAAAAAGATAACTATGTACATCGCAAAAAATAGATGTGAAGTTATCTAAAACGTAAAATGATGTTTGAAAAGATTCTAGTATGTTTATAAAAACAATTAGTGAACGGAAATTTAAAATTTACTAAAACTATTCAACATCCCAATTGGACCATCTAAAAATCAATTTGTATTTAAAAAGATTTTAATTATGCCTATAAAAACAAACTGCGACATTAAACTACAATTTTACTAAAACTAACCAAAATCCCAATCTGATCATCATAAATCCAATATAAGTATTACGAATAACTATAAAAAAATATATACAATGATATAGACTCAAAGCCAATTCATTTATCAACTACTTATGTGTTGTTTATCATTTCTTTGTAATAATAAGGTTTTTTTGTGCGCTGGTTGCTATTATTATCGTGAAGCATATATCGGTCTAATGTTAATACATATTACGAAAGAAATAAAAATATTCTGTATTTTTATGTTTATTTTTGTTAAAGTATAACTGTGTAAATTTAAGATAGCTCTATTTGTAAGCGTGGATAAAGTTTGTTATGTATAAATAGCATCGAATATGTCATATTTATATCACAATTGACTATAATTATAATTGTTAAAAATATCTATATATTTTTCAAGATGAAATTATTTATAAAATCGAGGCTTAGGCATTTATATTGGTTCGTCTTGTATGGATTTGACGCAATGATCCAACTGAAAATAAGAATAGAGAAGAAAATGTCATAAACTTTACGCATTATTATTATATGGAAAATGTTTAAAACTAATTTATAATATTCCAATACAAAACGTCTTTTGTTAAGAGTTCAAATCAATTTATGCGTATTCTACAATTTGGGAACAAATATGTTTTTAAAGATATATTAGCAAAAATTATGGCTATTTTTATAATTTTCTCGCAATATTGCTGTAAAAAAAACACAGTATCCGCAACACATTTTTTCGAGCATCTGTAAATTTCCACGGAGTTGCGATGTCGATTTTATATTTATACGTCGGATGAATTATTGTTAAGTTCTAAGAAATTGAACTTGTATATAGAAGCAAAAGCACATTCTTAAAGTATTTTTAAAAAAAGTTATACCATGAAAAAAAACTGCAAACAGTCCGTAGCTTGTATATAATGCACGTTTTTATAACATACGGTAAGTCTAAACCATATTGTATCGCATTTTACATCTAGCAACGACAATGATATATGATTTATGATCACTTCAAAAATTTTGTTAAGTTTAATTTAAATTGTTTGTATTAAATATTATTAAAAACTGAATTAGAGAATTCTCTTGATACAAGTTTGATTAGTATACCTAGATACAAGATACGAGATCAAATATATATATTTTTATATAGAAAAGAATTTAAAATTATTTATGAAAATAGCAGCAAGATCATATATAAAAAATTTATCAGAAGGGTGTTAAGTTTAAAACTTGCTATCAACGAAAATAAAAAAACAAGTTTTCAATATCAAAATGAAATCTCGATGCTTTTTATATTCATCAGATTTATTTGAGCGCCGATTTAATTAAATAAAACAAAAGTTGTGCATTTAGAAATTTGAAGAATTTGAAAAATACAATTTAAAAAATCATTTTATTATATGTTTTTTACTTTAAGCATAGTTATGATATAATAATAAAAATCGGGTGATTAAAATATCACATTGAAGATACTTTTTTTATATTTTAACAGTTTATTTAACATAAGAATTGGCTATATCTAATATAGAAATTTGCAAAAATACAGAGACTCTTCCGACTTACAAAGATCCAAGCATATACACAAAACACAATGTAGTACTATTGTTTTCAGAGCTCTACCTCAATCATAGAAGATGTGTTATATTTCACAATATGTCTGGCAAGGGTTTTCACATTGCCAGAAGTTTTCTCTATATGTGAAACTAGCACATCTATATTGCAAACTCAAGCATCTAACGTAGTATAAATTATTGATGCAAAAACAAGAAATTATGAAATATTAGAGAAGCACAAACATTGAAAAAAAATATAAGCACCGATACAAATTCGAAATTTTTTCTTTGCAATAACTTGTAGAGGCAGAAAACTAATCTCGAAGTACAGATGTGATTTTTAAATATGTTATTGACTTTAATTTTATGGTTTTTAAACTCTCTTTTAAAAAAAAATCGCAATATTATTTATATTTTTTGAGTAATCAATTCGCATAGAATTATCTATTATATTCATTGCATGCGCACAAGTCGATAATATTTTAAACTATTGATAAAAGTAGTAATGCATTAAAGAAAAAAACCCGATCTGTAACATTAAAACATGCAGAAAACGAGATCTGAATCTTGTTGATACAATCATTTATATACTATATTATTACGTATGTAAAAAAGTTACAACTTAAAGAAAAAGAACAGTGTTTATTATATAAAAACTATAAAAGAGAGACAAATATAGTAAAAAAAAAATGATTGTTGATGTTATGTTTAAAAAAGGATATTTAAGATCATAAAAATACTAGTTTTAGTCATATGCAGAAATTAAAAGGTTGAAAACAATATTTAATTTAAAATATATAGAATTAGCTGTATTTTATCTTTAGCATATAAGAAAAGCTAAAAATCATCACAGGTTTGGCAATTCTATAAAATTTTGGTTTTTATGTTTTTATGAGCACAAATATACCATAATTGAACGATTGCTAGGCTGATAAGCGTAAAGAAATAATATGATCTATTTAATTCAAAAAAAGATGACCTGTTTTATTTTTTTCTATATAAATAGACCTTCTGTAATTGATGCCTTACTGAACAATTATGTTATACATATAATCACGCAATACAGAAAACAGTCAATTAGTTATGTCGGGAAAACATAAACACATTCACTTTGTTAGTATCGCATGCCTTATATCTCATCAAAAGTATCATTAAATCCACATCAGACACTAAATACATAAAAAATTACTATTAATACATGCATCAAGACGCTGAAGAAGTAAAAACTTCATATCTACAAGCAGAAAACTATCTAGTATAGGTCAGAAGAGTCTATTGCGCTGCGAAGAAACAGGAAATAAAAAAATTGAGCAAAAAAAATAAATTCGATAACACATTACATGACAAATGTTAGAAATGAAAATACCATTTGATATATTAGACTAAAAGATCTGATTGTTATGCTTACTAAAATTTTAAATATGAAACGGATGATTATATTTTTTTTATATTAGATATTAAAGAAACTTTATCTTTGAGATTCATAAATATAAAAAAATGACATAAAATGTATATAAATAAGTTGAGGTCCAGTTTTTACCCTACCGTTTGTCATTGTTAAAAATCCATTCAAAAACATAAAAAATAAAAATCCCATATATATATTCGTATCTTGATAATTAGTAATTTAACTAATAATTTTAATTTCATCGAGTATTTAAAAACTATATCAAAAGAAGATGAAAATGTATAACATATTTCTATTATGGCAACATAATTAAAATATATAGTAAAAATATAAAGCCTAAAATATATTTAAAACCAAGTTAATAGTTACGATAAAGACTTTTCAGATATGAATATATTATAAATATTTACGAAACTAAAAATATACAGTCTAGAGAAAGAAACCAGAAACATTTAAAAAAGCCAAAGACGTTTAAAAAATTTTGTACATCGGACACAGACTAATTCTGGTAAAGCCATTTCTAAGCAATATTGAATGAGTACTACCACCTTTTAAAACTACTACGTGGGCTTTTTAAAAATAGAACAAGATAAACTATAAAATACAAGTAATTAATTTTGTAAATATTGCTAGAAATCAGATTATAACATTTTCTTACTATGCAAAAAGGCATATTATCTCGTAAAATATCCCAAAAGCAAACTGAAATATAACATACATATAGAAAACATCTTTTTCTGTTATAGAAAATAGATTCTGAAAAATGTAAATCACCATAAATAGCAAAAAAACAAAAATATTACACAAAAAATTGCGAGACTTCGTATTTAAAATGCATTTCAAAACAAAAAACACGTATATTCTAACTAAGATCTAAATGCGTGCTCGGTTTTTCAGAAAGAAACACGTGAATTGTAAAAACTTATAAACCAATACTCTTTGATATGCTTGTAAATGTATGTTTAAGCTAGGTTACTTATACAGCTTAGACAAAAAAAATAGTGGCCATCTAAAAATCTTTGTTCTGAAGTTTCTAACATAGAAATAATATATTCTTTATTGTTAAAATGCTTGCAAAGTTATATGCTTTAAAAAAAAATTTATATATGAAAAGGAGATGCAAAGTTATGGCTGGAAAATTCCACAAATAAAACACAAAGAGATGGTTTAACTTCCACAACACTTACCTGAAAAATACCTTTTGAAAAAAGAGCAAATTAGCATTAACCTTATGCAAGATATAATGTAAAATATTTAAGCGTACATCAATGCAAATAAAAATATAAAATGTGACAAGAAAATTACTATATGACATACTCATGAGATATGAAAATAAAAAATATAAACCTAATAACGACCAATTTAATTGTTATATTCAGTTATATCAAAATATACATCATATATATCCAAAAATAATTTATATCTGATCTTTATGCATCTAATATTTTATCAATATAGAAGTGCATACATAAATCACTTTTTACATTTACTTGATATGGTGTTTTATGGAGGTTTTCTTATATTTTCTTGTAAAAGCATATTGTACGAACCCAATCAAGACATATTTGCATTTTTTGATACCTATACTCTTTCAAAAAAACAGTTTTAAAAATAAGATTTGATATTGAATCCAATTTAAGATTTAAAAAGATTGTCGAAATGTCACAATACGGTAAATTAACCCGAAAAAATGTAATTGTTTTGAGAGCAATAATTAAGATAATCATAACAATAAAAGCGAAAAATGTATTCATTTTCTATATAGCGAAAAAGAAATATAAAAAATACAAAAATTTAATCCAAAATAAGTACTTATTTTGCCTAATAAATCACTAAAAAGGTTGTAATATCTTAGTACAATTCACATGAGTGTTATATTTAAACATAAAAATAATGCTTAAAAAGTTATATTTCTGTACATTAAAACGCCACTATTGAGTTAAAACAGATTATATATCATAGAATAAGAAAAATATATATCTTTACAATTTTTTTAAATAAATTTAATCATAACCTCTCATATCGCATTTTTCATGCATTAAACATGAAAGCAACTTTTTAAAATCTTTTAAGAAAATATAAAATTGTAATTGTAATATATATATTTACGAAGAAATTTTATATATGTTTTTATTGCTTGCAATGGTAATTTGATTTTGTTTAGTTTCGTGTTGTGCTTTATTTTTATCAAATATACAATATTTTTCGTAATACGATTATGTTCATTTTGCATAAAAAACGATATGGTTATTTGATTTTTTTTAAATAAGTTTTGTGATATATTAAAAAACCAATTTATTACAGCTTATAGTTACTGATTCGACTTAAGAAATTTATATTAATATTTTGCTCGTGTGAACAAAAAAAACGATTTAAATTAAGCGAACTGATTGATTTATTGCACTTAAAACAAGCCAATTATTGGTAAAAAAGAAATAAAGGATAATGTTTTTTTTTGGTTACGTTCGAGATTATTTTGTAAAAAAACTGTTTGAATATTTTTAATTAATATAGATCATAGTATGTATGATAACTTGTCATATAAAAATCTTTTTAAACAGTGAATTTATGTGAGTTTATAATTAAAAAGGTTGGATTATTTGGTTAAGTTCTATATTTAGCAGACTTGGAAGAAATTCTTTTAAACGATATCCGTGTTGCCGGGTTAGAATTGTTATTTATTCAGAAAATATAAGCACATGCAAGCTTATATTATGTACTTTTTAGCTGTTATCGATTGATTCATAGTTTTAAATAAAAACATTTTAATCTCTTTTTAACTATATAAATTATTAAATTTAACCATATAAACTAGTAAATAATATCAAAACCAACACATAAATTTTTTTTATATATTTATTCTATAAAATTGGTTAGAAATTAAATTGCAAATGTTAAGCCAAACATTGGTTTAGAAAAATAAAACGTTTGTAAATGCATGTAATAATAATATCAGAAAGTTCATTGGTGTTGTTTTCGCATTGGCAGCTATTTTTGTGAATTACAAAAGCTAAAATAATGAGATACACTGAACGCATGCTTTTTTGAATGATTGAGATTGATTATTTTCCATTCTTAATTATAGTATTTTCATAATAATCAATATCCCATGCAAGAAAATATTCAAAATCATTTAAACACATTTTTAATGGGTTATCTATAAAATGTGAAAGTAGAAAATATCAATAGAATTTTTGGTTGCAATCTTTTTATTTCCAAGCGAAAGAAGCTTTACCTTTTAAAGTTCTTATAACGAAACGTATAATAGCGAGGTCATAAATATATCTTATTAAAATATTATTGTTTTTCATTTTTTTATTGTACCATCTTTTTCCGTTTAATAATATGTTTGTTTACTTTTTAGCATATTTTGTTATTTTTATACTATGTAATAGTAAACTATTAAGCACTCTTATTTTATATTCTGTTACAAGTAAATCAAAATCCTGAAAATATAGATACAAATTTATAAAAATTATAGAAATCATATTATGAAGACAAATAGAAAAAAATAATGGCTTTTAACTTGTTTTTTAACCCCTTCTAATAAATACATTAAAAAAATCATTTTGTATCTATACAACTTAAAAAAAAATAGTGCTGTTAAGCATACGAATGATAGAAATGTATGATATATGCAGTATTTATTGGTTTCAAAAATATACTTTTGTTATATTTGAGTGCAAATGTTGTAAATCTAAATATTTTTGCATGATGATAACGGCTAAATAAAATGCAAAAATATGTAAGAAAATTAAAGTTTACATAGAAATTATATGAATTTTAAGGATTGCCGTATTTTTATAAACTTTTCTAAAATTTTATTTACTTATATAATAGAAGACAAACAGAAAAAATGCAATAAGTATACATTCCATGGATTTACATAGTGGCTTTGCTACAATGTAATATGAAATCCATACTTCATGTGTATAATCGATGAAAATTATGAAGTCATAAAAAAGCGTTGCAGAAAAAGTTGAAATCGTCAGAGAATAAATAGAAATAAAGCGTACACTGTGTACTTAGATTCACAAGTAACTGTTTTATAACCTTATTTGCGCTTTTATATTTACGATTGTAGTTTTTGTATAATTTTGGAGTAAAGTGATAAAACTGATATCAAGATTTTTTTTACCGAGTAGCTTATAATTTTGATTACATATAGATAGTAGTAATTCTATTGAATGTATCTATCAGCCACATGTTTTTAAGGCGCCGATATTTACCGTTTATATCTAATCACAACACATTTTCTAATTTTTCTCGAAAATCACTGTTTTTATTAAAAAAAGAAAGTTGTTAGATGCTTTTCTAATCTAAAATTGTATATTTGTTAACCGACACAACTCGATAGCGCACTATATGTATCTTCGTATCATGTTTTTCTACGAGAAAGCTGAAGTGTTATATGAATTTCGCAGTTGAAACTAAAATACTGATAATATGTAATTTTTAGAACTTTTGTCTTAAAAATTGTTAAAATTGCATTATTCTATTTGAAATTTCATTTTTTAGAATGTTTATGTAAAACACGAAAAGATAGAAATTTCAAGATTAATTTAAAAAACTCTACTGCTTTTTATTATATTTTATATCATAAGAAAAGTATTTCAAACAATTTTTGTATCAGTTTTATTTTATTTATTTTTTCTATTATTTTACCTGATTTTTTTTTTAAATCACATCATATAAACGTATACTGAAGCTATAAGAAATATGTATAATTGTTGATTTTTTAATAAAAATATATTTAGTATAATTTGTTTATAAAGATTATTACAGTATTTACGAAATTTTAGCAGCCTTTTTTTTTGTTTTTAAGCGTTAAAAATATGCCAAATGTTTTTTAAACTGTAAATAGATGCAGAAAAAAAGTAAGTTGCACATAATTTTGTATATAAATACAGAAAAAATAGACCAATATAAGTCAATTAGATACTTTATTGAAATATATAGGTATATTTAATACATTTACTTTACTCCCTGCGATTTACTATGACAATGTTTTTAGTTTGTCATTTTAGCGCTGTAAAAAGATAGAAAATAATAAATTTGTGTTTATCATATACATTAAATCGGTGTAAAATATTATATTATATGCAGCTGAAAAAAAATATAAAAGATGGAAAAAAAACCATATAAAATGATATATCAATACAATTTTTTTATTGTTACTGGAGATTCTATTCGTGTTTTAAATTGCTCCAAAGGAATCATTTTACTCACGTAAGATTTTATTTTGTAATTAAATTTAATAATGCTTAAAAAAACGATTGAATTTGTGCAACGACTCTGTTATGAATGAATCGTGAATATATGCGTATCATTATTTTAAATCGACTCACATCGCTTACAAGCAATTCTGCTAGTTAAGAATTCAGACATCTTAAATTTTAAAACACATATTTTAATTGATATTTTGTAAAAAATAAATTTGCTCAATATGGGTTTATAACATTTAATTCCTTAAACCTTTGTAATTTTTAAGCCTGTACTTAGAGTTTCAGATGCATTATTTTATCGAGAAAAAACCATATAAAAAATACATGAATGCGTTAAAATATAAATTTAACAATTAGATATTAACCTGATAAGTTTATAAGCCTAAAGTAAAAAAATTGTTTTTATACACTTCCTGGATATTTTAATAGTTTGGAAATTTTATGCTTAAGCGAAAGATGATATCTTGTATGTTTTACTAGAACAAAACAGATATTTTAAAAAATAGTTTTATTTATATTTTACGTTCTCATAATTAGTCTATCATTATATATACAGACTAGAAGTTATATTTAAATATAAATTAAATGCTATTTCAAGTGCAGTTTCTGCAAGATTCTGTTTTTTGTTCTATATATTGAAATTCGATTTTTCATTCTTTATATATTAAAATAATGGTGTTAGAAAGAAAAAATACAAAATTAAGTTTTTTCTGTATTTTATACACTTCTAGAATTATTCATTGTGCTTTTGGGTTTAAATTAAAGTTTTATCCTCTTAATTATTTTATAAACAAAAATATTGAATTATCAAAATTTAAATATAAAAACCATAAATTTTTTGATCTATCAAAATATTTTTATATATTTGCGTACTCTCAAATATACGGAAAAACATGTGTAATATGAATATGTTAATATCGATTTTACACACTAGCACTGTCAAGATGAGATCACTATGTAAATTATACAAAAACATGCTAGATTCATATAATTCTTTTTATGATTATCCAGACTTATATTACGTTCGCGCGTTTTTTATGAAAAGAAATTTTAGGTGGCATTGATTTTTTTTATAATATGTAATCGTACGATCTATTCTAAATTTTATATACAGAATTGTGTATTTTAAAAAAAAAAGGACAAAATCGTTAAAATATACATTAAAGATATAAATCAGCCTATCAATATGTTTCTATACTGTAATTATATTTCTAAAAACTTAAATTAAAGAAAGATTATATAAAAAAACAAAAAGATATCAACTTAGTGTTTTATAATATTGATACTTTATAAATACACATGAATATTATTCTTACGGCAATCTTTTTACTTTATAAAGCGCTTAAACACATCCTTTCCATTATATTATGGTACAAAAACCTTGGATTGCTTAAACAAAAGACGAATAATTTCTTTACAGTAATTTTTTACAAGCTTTCTCTAATAATGCTGCTTTTTTAAGTTCGTAGTATATTTCCGCTTTTATTATTGTTTATATTCAACCTTTGTATCAGTTAAAATTTGAAAACGTATATTTCACAGCTTAGCATAACAAAAATCTTTTTTGTAGCTGCAATAATATATTTAAATTATAACATTATATATTTTATCATAATTTTTTATATTCTAAATATATATTTTTACCCGCTAAGAACATAAATTTCGTCTTTTATTTACAGATATAAAATCGCAAAATGTGAAAAAATAAAGAGCTCATTTTTAGTAGAAAAATGTTAATCAATACATTATAAAATTTCCAGATTGAAAAATTATAATTTTACAATGTTGTTTTATTTAAATTGTAATTTTTTTGTGTACAGTGTATATAAGCTAGTTATAAAATTTTCAATTTTTTTTGTTTGTATCTGTATGTATGTTTTAAATATCTCTTTTTTTTTGCATCTATCGAATTTTAAGTAGGCTAATATGAAACTTTATAAAATTTAATATAGTTAAGTTCCATCATGAAGTATTGCACAAACAAGTTAAATCACCTTAAAATCGGATGTACTCAATAATTAAATATCATATACAAATCTACACAAATTCGAGGTTTATTTTATTTAGACCTTTATATAACATTATGTAAAATTTCAAAGGAAAAGTATTAAGCCATTTTCATTTATAATATATATTGTCACCCGCATAATATTAAACACATTTCATTTAAATTTCACATAAAGTGCCTGAATTTACTTTTCACATACATAAGCTAATTTTATTGTGATAGCTTTAATTAATTAAACCGATAAGTGTTTCTTTAAAAAGCAAACTCATTTATTTCCCTTAATTATAAAAATAAATAATCTTTCTGTATAAATCTCAATTATATAATGAAACATTATTTTCGTATTATAGACAAGTGAATGTTCACATATTTTTGTTTTTTTTATTTCTAAATCTTTTCCGTATGAAATATTCTGTTCAATGAATATTTTATTTGTTTTTACTATTTTAAATAAGTTGATTATTTTATTTTTTATATAAAGATTTCGTTTCACTAAATTTGCGATTACTTCACACTTTTTTAAGATCTTGCAGATTATTATAGCTCCTTATTCAAGGTCTATTATTTTGTCTAGTTTAAATTTACGTGAAAATTTCTATATAAAATTAAAAAGATCATCATTGGGTTTTATTTTACTGTCTACTTTTTATTGCCTAATTTTTATTTTTATGATTGAGCTTTTTGTTTCTCGCTTTTACATGGTATATTTATCTACTTCATGTAAATATTTTTTAAATCACATAATCTGTTGCCATTGATTGGCGTATTAAAGCACAACTTCGCATCTATTCTCTAGGAAATCTACGATTTTACTGCCTTTTCGCATGGTATATTTTTACACACAAGCAAAATTAAATTTATTTGCATAACAAACGTATTTTTTGCATGTATTTTAGTCATGTAGACCACAATTTAATTTTCGTAAAGTACCATCTGCTCTAATTATTAAATAGTTGCTTTACAAAAAAAAAATGTTACTTTTTTTTTTAAAAATTATAATATTTGTGTTTTATCCCGTTATCAGATAATATTATAATAAAAAAAATATGTCACTAGTCTTATGTTTAAAAGAAATCAAACTTTATCTAATCCATAAAAATATAATAATATCCCAATGCAATAATATTATTATACTTCACAGCACAATTTTATTTTTATATTATTTGCATATAATATGAATTCGTTAGTCTTTTTATTGTATTTTACATGTGTATGTGAAATTTTACTGGTTTTGTATAAATTACAAATTTGTGGCTCTAGCTAACATTAGTAACAGAAAAAAAATTCTACTAATGCCAAGAATAGCTCAATCATAATTTTTAAGATATATACTGCAAATTTTCAAAATTTTATGTTTTTTTCGATATTTATTTTCATTTGATTTTTTATACAAAAAGAAATATAGTGCTTAGAAATTACTATGTAAAGACGGAGACAAAAGAGGATATAATTTTCTTAGAAAACCGTAATCTTATTTTATATAACCTGAATCTTCAAATATGTCAAAAAGATCTAAAGTATAGTTAGAACATCGGTAGGTATGGTTGCAAAGCAAGATAGATAAATTTAATTAGATGCAATATCAAAAATTAAAAAGTTTGCGATTTGTTTTAGAAATATTCGATTCTGTGCGATTGCATTTTGATGTTCATCATTGAGTTAAAAAAAATACTTGTTATGATTGTAAAAAAAATTCTTGATGAATCTGATATTCATATGTCTTAAAGTAAATCATATCATAGGTCATAAACCTAATACTTAAATGATCTAAATACAAATGTTGAAAACTAGAAAAATTACTCTAGCTTCTAAATATAAAAATTAAATTAATTTAAGAAAAATGTAATAACATAAATATAAGAAATCTTGCAAATTCTTGTGTAAAAGCTTTTTCGGTCGTTCAAAAAATAGCAAATTTCAATCCAATAAATAAAGAACTAAATATTTTTGTTTGAGATAACCCGAGAACATAAGTTTTTCAAATTTAGATCGTTTTTATGACCATATTCTAAGGACAAAAATAGACTTCTATAGTAAATCAAAAGATAAAAAGAACATATACAGTTGATATACAAGACACTTGAACGTGTCTCAGATGTGATAAGAAGAGAAGATGTTATATAAGATTAAGGGAAATTGTCAAAAGATGCATCAAGGAGTGGTACAATATTCCCCATATGGTGACCACGTCTAAATAGACAAAATTGATAAAAAGAAAATATAACCATTAATAAATAAAAATTAGTGTTGAAACCTACGTATAGATATATAAAATAAGCCTTAAACCTACTCTACTCGTTATATTAATAAACGAAAATAAAAATGTTTCTTGTGTACCTGAGAATTATTCTCTCTACAGGCATCGCTATTTTTATCTCTTATGCAATTCGATTTGCGAACTTTTGATCATGTAGAAACTGTAAGAATTTATAACTTATTATATCTCATCGGTACATAAAAATACATAAATATTTAAATAGAATTTCATAATTTGTATTCAATAAATGAAATACCAAATGTTGATATAATAAATAAATAGTTCCCCTTGAAAATCCATCCATTAAATTCTTCAATGTATACAAAAATATATAAAGAATAAAAAGGATTTTTTTCAAATGGTAAATCTTAGTTGATTTAAACGGACATATCTGAACTGAAATATGAAAAACTTGTGTTTTTTGCAAATAAAAATAATTTCTGCAGAGAAAACTTTTATTTCAGGCTTTTGATGTGTTATAAACCTTACATATGATAAAATAATAGTCATCGAAACATTTAAATTATTGCCTATTATTTATAGCTATACAAGCATTGAAATTCGAAAAGCTATATATATATACAAAATAAATTAACAGTTAAATCGAATGATAATTTACTATCTAGTATATATTTTTAATATTCAATGCAAATTTCATATTATATCAAAGGTTTTATACTAGCATATTAGATTTTTTCAGACTAACTTAACCTCGTAGTTGTTAAATTCTAAAAACTAAAAATACGCTATTATTGTTTTTTAATTAAAAGGCCGTTTAATAAATGATATGATGAAAATTCCAATAATTGCATTGCTAGCATTAATATATTGTATTTGATCGTCTTTTTACATGAATATTCTTATAGAAAAAAGAGAATACGCTTAATCTGTAGGTTGAAAGAATCTTTAATCATAAACAGGAAGATTAAGAAAAACATTATGTCTCTATTAACAATTACTGTTATACTTTTTGGTAAATATACGTCATTTATTTACATTAGAAATGCTTGCAAATGTTTGGTATATTAAATTAAATAGGTGAAGTGCTGCTTTTTTGCCTATTTCTATCCTTTAATTTACCGCAAGACGTTATGATAAGTTCTTTGATTGGGTATAAAATAATTGTTTTGCAAGAAAATAAATAGTGTTAGGTGTAGATTAGCTTTGACCAAGCAGAAAAAAAACATTAAGAGTAATACAATAAACATGAATTCAGACTAAAAACCACATATGAACATAGAAAACAGCCTTAACGTATGGATTCATCTGATACAATAATAATCTGATGTTTAGAAAATAGAATAGATACATCAATTTTGTTGCAATTCAAAAAAATATAGCTTGTGTGAACTTTTAATTTTATTAATTCTTAAAAGACAGTTATTCATGTGCTTTTCTTCGTAAATTCATATATATTTTGGATTGCATAAAATTACAAATCCACTATTAGAAAAAAAAATGCACATGTCTAATTTGTAACATTTGATAAAAATTGCCTTTACTGCTTTGAATATAGAACTTTTGATTTTCTAAAAAAAAAATTCTTTTTTATTTCTATTTTTATTGTGGGTTAACTTGTTTTTTTCTACTTTCGTTTTTTTTACCCTTTAATTCACATCTCTTTGCACAAATAATATTAAGCACAGTGTTTAACTAGGTTATTTTTTTCTTTAAAAATGATAAGTGTATAATACATACCTAGAATTCGCCTAAATTTTTATGTGCATAAATATAAAAAAAAGATAAAAAGAGCTATCTGAAAAAAGCTTATTTAAATGTATACAAATACTTATAAAAAATTAGACATGATACACTTATAAAAATATAATTCTAAATTTTATGCTAAAAACAAAAAAGGCTTATATGATTGTAATGAATGTAGCTATATGACTTGCAGCAAACTGGTAACAAAGTGCGTTTTTATGTTGTTAAAAAAATTCAGGAAGATGTTTTAGTATTTTTTATTCTTTGTAATGTATTTTATGTATTCTTCTTCTACATACAAGTGTTTTATTTATTAAAAGACAAAATATTTTTATCATAAAATAGAATACAATTTTTGACAAGTATAGATGTAATATATATCAGCACATTGTAATTTCTTAGTTGTATATCTATAATAAAAAAATACAGCAGAAGCTTACATATAAACAATAGGCATTTAAAAACGCCAACTAAATAGTATTTTCAAACGGAAATTTTGATAAATCTTATATATTATCATAAGAAAATCATTTAGTTACGGAATGCCGTCTTATCATACATAAATAAGTTTCCTTCGACAAGTTTTTTTTAGCTTAAAGTCGAATTTAATAATCATAAGTGAGGTTAAAATAGTAAAATTCTTTTTAAAAGATTGATAAATTTCGTTAAGTTAAACATAACAATACTGCTATAAACATAGTAATTCATATTTTAGGCTATGCAAAGTTACCCATGCACGAATCACCACCTTACAAAAGCTTTATATAGCACAATTTATTTATTTGAGGACTTTTTCATTCGTTATAATTAGGCTTTTTTTTACCATCTTAAGCAATACTTACTTGATCTCGCGTGTACACAGCGTTTATAAAAATCGACTATTTTCTTCTCTCTCTAGTCTTCTTTGTAACACAATAATTATAATTTGAAGTTGCAATTATTTTATTTTATATTATGAATAATTTAGATGACAAAATCAGGGAGACCTAATTTTGAAATTTTTGAATATCGTTTTTATGATATTCATGTGTCGTTTATTTATATAAAAATTTTATATTTTTTCTATGCTGCCCGTTAAGACTGTTTTATGCGAAAAAAATATCTGAATTAAGGTTTTTAATTTTCTAGAATTTATCTAGGGAGTTTTCAAAATTTAAAAATTTTAAATAAAGAAAAAAGTAACTTTCGAATTACCGACTATTTAATCTAGTAAAGTAAAATGACATTAATTGAATTTTATTTTACACAATAAAAAAACAAATTAAAAACGAAGATGTTGTGCCCCGTGCGTATATATACTTAAAACTGTAGCTGTATTATTAATTATTCGGCTATAGATGTACATCTATATGATAAAGCCTGTAATTGATCGGCAAAATACATATATGTAAAACTAGAATAGGGTTTGCAGCGTAAATATTTACAAAAATACATAGCATTCCTTTATCTATACAATAATTATATACTAATCAATTTACCCGATCATTTAATGCAAAATAAGAATTATTTCTGTTATGGAAATATAATACTGATATATTTATATTTATTCAATAGTTTTTAATGAAGTATAATGCGCGAAAATTACAATCTTTCAAAGTATGACATCAAAAGTAAAAAGTGAAAATGAATTTTAATTAATTAATATTTGGTATCTCAATATATATATACAATTCTTGATATTTATATATTTATCCCATAGGACATGTGAGTGTTTTTGAAGTGCGTAAATCGCCAAAGGTTATAAATATCATGTAAAAATAGAACACAAACAAATCCTTATTGTTGTATTAATTCCACAAAAAAATGGATAATTAATTTTATATTAAAAATATATAAGTTTCGAATCGATGTTTATAACCAGTCATTCAAAGCATTAAATTGGATAAGACAACCAATAAATCGCTAGTTTGAAAGATGAATGGATATTAAATTGCTCAATAGGTTTTAAATACAATTAAAAAAACTAAAATTATTGCAGAGAATATAATTAATTCAAGTAAAAAAGGTGTAATTCGATCTATAAAAATGCCTTTCATATATAGCAACTTGCTTTGTCTTACTAAATTTCAAGTTTTTGGCTGGTTAAAAAGGTGTTGTTTTCTAAATCACAAAAACCTAATATTTACAATGCATAAAATTTAGAAATATTATTTATTGGCAAAATATTTATTATATTAGATTTATAGTATACCAGTCAGACTTCATTATATTTTGGGTATTTCTATTCTATAAATGTTAGACTTGGTTGAATAGGAAATTCCTAATGCATAATATAATTTAATTTGGCAAAATGGGTCCATATTACGCCCGTTTTTATTGTTTTATTCGTTCATATGAGCACATATTTAATGATTTAGAATTTAAGTGAGTATTCAGGTCATATTTACCAATTTTATTCTTTGCTGGATAATTTTAAATTCAATCCAATATTTTTTGCTGAGTACTAACATTAAATATATTTATATTATAATTCGAGAACGCATAATAAGTTTCTTAAACTAATATTCGAATGCGTTTTCCCCATATTAACCCATTAATTTTTTTATTATTAAAACAGCTGGCTATAAGTTGAAACAATTTTAATAAATTGATGATCTTTCTACTTTTAATCTATTTAAAAAATGTTCTTAAATTTAGATCTTGTTTGAATACTACAATGAACATATTGACTAACTGTTTATATCTTGAAAGTCAAATTGATGCTATAATATTGAGTAACTTTTTTGTAATACAAGATATTATTCCTTACTCTTGCTACTTTAGTATATCACCGATTCTTTATTTTGTAATTTTTTATGATAAATATTTTTTTAAATTACATTTTGAATTCAATAGACTTATACAAGATCGAATTTTTCTTTTGTTCGGTAATTTTTACCGTGCTCAAAAATTCTAATTTCATTTAAAAAAATTTAACAAAACTATCTTACATTTCAAAATCATATGATAAGAATATAAGTGTCTTTTCTACACTATAATATACTGCATTAAAGTGTCTTTCTCTTATCTCTTTGTTTGTTCGTAAATTTCTACTTCTTTAAGAGTTCCTAACTTCTTACTACACGACATGTGGTATTTTATGATTTATAAAATAATTTAATTTTGGTATAATTTACAATGTATAAAAATCATTTTTATCTTCCAATGCATAAATTTAAATCAATTATATACCTTATACAAATCGATAATTAGATCCTATTGAAATAAATGTACTAAATTATAGAAATATATTTATTGCGCATATCAGTTACACTTTTTTATTTTTATGTTATTTGATTTAAGTTTATTTATTGGAGATAACAATTTCTTTTCCTGTTTTCAATTTAATATTGGTTGTTTAAAAAAGTAAAAAAAATATGATATTTCCCCTTTATCCTTGCAATCTAGACTTTCAGAATTGAACTTTCTGTATAGACTAAGAACTAAATAACAATATGAATTTTGATTGCTATATATAACCTCTAATCGACTTTATTGTATTTTTATTCACCTATTAAACTTCTTATTATTTTAAAAAATATAACTCATTTATGATTCAGTTCGATATAGTATAAAAGTACAATTTTTTTGTATTTTTTTCGATTTACAAAAATTGTCATAAAAGTAATTAATTTATATTACACTTGTGTACTAAATTAATAAGAAAGTAAGCTAATGTTGGGATTATTTTTGTTAATATTAAAAAAAAAATTTAAAATGGTAATTTAATTAATTATTGTAATTTATTATAAACTTGAAATTTTATGAAATATATGCTGCTGCACAACATAGAGAATTAAATAAATCAAGCAATTTAAATTATTTATATTGTATTTGTCTGTTCTTTTATTTTTGTTTATACATTATGGTTTTCAATGTGTGCGGCTACATATTTGCAGTATCGGCAATCTCGTTTCCTCTGTCAGATTATATAATTGTCAAAGAAAATCATATTTTATAATGAAATTGAATATAAAAACGAAATTTCATATTCTTTCACCATACAAAACATTAAATTCATTTTCATTGCATAGTCCGAAATGATATTGGAAATCAATTCCATGTGAAATATAATGTTGTTCATCATCAAAAAACACCAGATTTTCATCATGTTTAGAGCAGATTCTGCAATAAAAATGCTGCTTTTAGAAGTGTTCAAGGAAACCAGCGACTGTTATATAATCTGTACTGCAGATTTGACAGTATTCTTCAAAAGCATTTATCGACTTGCTTGTTAGTAATTCTTGATGCGAATTTTCCACTATAATTCCTTTGTCATTCAATTTTTATATTTTTAGGTTGATTGGCGATATTTGTATATTACCCGGGTGTTCTTCTTCTATAAACCTTTCTGATACCAATTTTTCCAAATATTTTTTTTAGAAGGAACATTATCTTGTTTTTAAGTATCGGCCTACATTTCATTTGATTCTGCATTTTAAAAAATACTTTCAATTTTTTTACTAGAATCGCCAATAATTTACAAATTAATATTGCTACATTTTTTATTTTTACCATGATGTCTAAAAATATAACTCGCCAATGTGTAAAACATAGATATGCTAAAAATTATCATTTATAAAAAAATTACCCTTTGCATTATCTTTTATGGCATTTCATGTTTGCTTTATTGTTCTTGTTTTCAATTTATATGTAGTCGTATCCATGTTACACTGTATTATATTATATATGGTCTATTTGCTTTGTTTATAAAGCTAACATTGTTCTATTTTTTCTTTTATCGTTCCATTATGCATTTGCATGATGGCCTGAAAGAAATCCACGTTTTTAAATATAATCAAATGACTAAGGTTGTAATTTTCTTAATATACAACTATAAATTGTCTTGTATACAGATTTATTTATTTTTCATGTCAAATTCTCCATTAAAAAACGTAAACCCAAATACTAATTTCCCTCCATAATGTAAATTTCCCTCCAAAATATGCGAATTTCCCTCAAAATATATTTTCCCTCCTTTGCCTTTATCACGTAAAAACTATTTCACGATACAATTATAAAGTAAATTTATAATCAGAACAACTTAATTTATTTATGAGTTAAGTTTCTTTTAATCTATTTAGAAGTGGTCAGCTCATTAGAAATTTTTCAAAACTCCTTAATCCAGCTTTTGACACCTTCCCCTGAAATATTTTCGCACTACTGTTCTTCTGTCAAATGATATGACCTCAAGTGTCAATCAAAGTGTGAGAGCTTGCATGTATGCATCTACTTCATTTGGTAATTTTAACCTCAAGACATATTTATATGTGATTTTGTAATACTTCACTCCAAGTCATTGCATATTATACTAATAAGATTGTTTTACGTTGACCTATCAAGATATCTATTTTTTTTAAGCATAAAAGTGTTCAAATCTTATAAATAATATAGGAATATTAAAAAATATTAGAACATGATTGAACAATAATTTTAGGAATTTCATTTGTGAATCTTTAGAAATTTATAGATGAATCGATTACTATATTATAGTTACATCCAATATAAATTCTTATGTTTTATTTGATTATTTCTATATATAATATATAAAATAAAAGCCTTTTCACCATGAATTTCATCCAATAAAATTGAAAAACAATATATAATTTTTGTCTCTGACTTTATGATCCACAACACAATAACGATCCTAAGACTAGCTTTTTTTAATTGTATTTAGAGTTAAAAAATGTGTTTTGGATCAATTCTGAATGAATAGATTTAGAATGAATTCGTATTTAATGACAATAAAATATGTAGATTAACTACTTAAATAAAAATAATAAATTTAATCTCAAAAGTATATTTAAGACCAAATCTTATATGAACACTTGTAACTAAAGCTTTTTTGGATCAAAAAACATCCTTTATCTATAATTTTATGCATAAAAATTTATAACTGTTTTGTGTAAATAAATAATGCTATATGATATCTTAATGTGTTATTTACTATACAACAAATTCAAAAGCATCTTCTAATTTATAAAGAGAAAAATAGTTTAGATATTGATCTAAGAGATAATATATATGTTTTTTTTGTTATCTTTGAATATATTTGTCTTCATAGAAAACATCCATATAAAGATTTTTAATCTTGCGCGATACCCTTGTAAACGAAAATATCAATAATACGTTATAACCAAGAAGAAAGAAGAAAGAAGATAGAAGTTATTGAAAATATTGTTGGTAATATTTTCTTAAGAAATATGTTTGTGAATTAAATATCAATCGGATTATCAAAAAGTAGATTGGAAAAATTAAACATGATCATATTTCAATAATAGTGTAAATACACAGCAATGGCATTATGAAGATTATTTCATGGATTAGATATACATGTTCCAATTTTTGTGCTAAAAGAAGTAAAAAAATATCCATATGTTAGAGAATGATCGTGTGTACAGTAAAATTTTGAATACAAGAAATTAAAGTGTGCTTTATCTTTAAAATAGTACGAAATTGCTTGAAAAGCAACAATCATGTTTATATATTCTAAACGAGTTTTATATCGTAATATAAATCAATTACTCATTTTAAGCGTCATTACCTTAATAAAAAGTATTAAAATTTTAAAGATTATAAAATATCAAACGGGATGATCTTCTGATGCTCGGAAAGATAGATATATAATGAAAGTACCTGTCATTCCGAAACTTACTGTAGTAATTCCACCTTTTTATTAAGTATTATCAGCCTTTGTACAAAGAAATTTTTAAAAAATTTCGTGATGTTAGAAGAAAATACTGCCCAGAGTGTTTTGTAAACATTAAACTAAATGTAATAATCTTGATTTCCGAACAAAAGAATCTATAACCTATACATAAATATTGAATTTCACATTTTACAGATTCTAGCATAAAATAAAACACAATTTTAAATGAATATAAATAAAAAAAATTGTTTTGGTTATTAGCATGAAAGATTTTAAACAACGATATACTGTGAATGAAGGGAAAAAAACAATCAGAAAGGATCTTAAACCAGATATCAGATGGATAAGATTACAATAACATATAAAAGGCTTAGTTTATATGGTGTTGATCCCCTTAAGCAAGGTGAGAAGACATTGGTTAGAAAAAACATTGATATACATATTACAGGCTCAAAGCACGATATTAGAACATATAAACCAATAAAAAAACCGATTTTTTAGGCACAGATATCATTGTCGTCGTGTATAGTCTTGATAGTAAAACAAATTGTAATGATACAAAAAATGTAAGCAAAATGGTTTATTTCGTCGAGGAAGAAAATCTCAAGATTAGAAATTTTTCAGAAATTGTAGCAAAATTTGAGGATCATATTACAGTATTAATGGATAATGATAAAAATAGCGGACATATACAAAAGAAAGAAATTAATGCTAGTAACAATAACAAAAAGCACTGATATACTAATTACTAGAAGCGATAGTGTAAATTTCAATGATATAAACCATATGGATACTAGATTTCTTATAATTACAGATTGTACAAAAGTGAGAAAAAACAATATGGACATAGTTAAATGAATTTAAGCGTTCTTAACCTAAATTGCAAAAATTCAATTTATAAACACATATACAATCGAGAAGAAAATAAGTATAGTAACAATGATAGAAATAAACTAGAAAAAAAACCAAGGACAAGTAAAAGAAAGACATATATCTGAAAACAAGGGACTCATCTATACTGAAAAACGGGAAATAAAAGATATGTTTCCACATAGACTCAATTAAGTTTACAATCGCAAATAACAGGACAACTCCAATATCTATGAGATTGAACCGCTTAGAGAGTTTGAGTCAAGATAAAAAGATGCAGAAATTCATATACCTTTAAGAAAATATAATATTAGTAAACCAAATATCAAAAGATCGAATGAAATAAAAACATCGATGCATAATGAACTTAACAAGAATAGAACAACTTTAATACAATAAGTTTAGAGGATTTGAAATAGAAATCCGATACCAGAAGAAGATCAAATTACTTTTCACGCAGAATATAAAGAATCAAGAGAATTCTAAATACCAACATCTCTATATTATATATACAAAAATATTAAAACACCGGAAATCGACAAATGGAGAGAGATAAAACTTGAAAGACCAACTTTGCCTAGGAAAAATAATACTAGACTTATCGAATACAATGAAACAACAAAAGAAAACTAGATATACCATCATCAGCTGCACTTGAACAAGTTTCAAATTCAGGGAGCGAAGAATCAAGGGAAAAAGAAAATATTCTGATAACTCAAAAGCCAACTAATATCAAAACAAAAATATACAAAGAATCAATAGGAGTAAAAACAGAAAATTTATACTATGAAAGGAAAGAAAAAATGAATAAGAATTAAGAAGAGAAAAGAATATACCGAACCATATCTTGTGAAATCTCGGTGTTTCGATATGCAGAAAAGAAAAATATACCCGAAAAGATCTACTCGATTTCCTTCATGGAAAGCTAAAAATCAACATCAATAGAAGATTCTTATCATTTTCTTTTAAACTTGTACTGAATACAAAGCTAAAATCATATATTTGCAAAAAAATAAAGACTTCCTTCTTGTTTCTTTGAGTTAATTTAAAAGGGGAAGCTGTTGTGAACAAAAACTTAGTATATGAAAGAAGCATAGATAATATAATAGATATTAGATACGATCCCAAACTGAAAAAGGGTATTCATACAACTCAAGAAGTAAAAATTACCAAAAAACCTATGCATAAATATGTTACTAAAGTCATAGGTACAGAAGAAGCCTATATAAGAGGTGCAAGTTTACAAAAATTATTGATAAAATCCGAGGAAGAAGAAAAAGAAAAGGAAAAAAATTTGAGGAATTATTAGAGCATTCAATAAAAAGAGTTAAATGGCTAAAGAATTGCGAGAAAGAAAAAAAAATTAAGAGGAAAAAGACGCACGAATATTGATTGAGAATCAAATAGAGGCGAGGGAAAAAAAGAAAATGGAGAGCATAAAGGTGTGTATGAGGCAAAACGTAGTATCGGAAAAACCAGAGAAAATTTAAAAAAATCGGCAAGAGATTGTAGAGTTTCTAATCTAATAGCACAAGGCATAAAACCATAATACATAGACCAAAAAAAAAATAAAAGCCTACTTCACGCACAAAAAGTTTATATATGTTTTTTTTAAAAAGTATATAATCCTATAAATCTAAAAATTTGCAAGAAAGACTGCAGCGATAGCTTGATAACGGTTCCAAGAGAAAAAATAGCATCACACAATGTATTCTCGCCTAAAACTAAATTAAAAATATAGACTTAGAACCAGCGAAAAAAAGACTGATTTATACAGAGATAATAAAATTTCCAGTAAAAAAGTATCATAAAAATTCTGGTGAAAAATATGATATAATATTAAATATCTGTAAAATATTACTTTATAATCAAACATATGTGAAGCCTGAAACTGAAATAAAAAAATCCGAATTACAAAAAAAGGTATATTTGTAGCTTAAAATATGGAAGAAAATACGTTTCTCGGGAATACGTTTGGGAAATTATTTAAAAGAACCAAGCGAAAAAAGAACAGAATCATAAAAGGATGAAGAAAAATTGGAAGTGTATGTTTTTGAGGGTTCCGAAGAATGTGAAAGTGATGTGGCTTCATATTGAACATGTTTTGGATTTGCAGATCAATCTTGCAACCCCGATTGTAAAGCTGAACTCGTAAAAGATTTCGAGAAATATCCACGAATCTATGTCTTTGCTATTAAATACATGAAAAAAGGTGAAGAAATTACAATTAACTACAAATTGAGCTTTTAAACGGGGCTAGAAAAATTAAAATTCATGTGTAAAATAGAAAATTGCCCTAAATAAATTGATATGGAGTAAAGTATACCAATAAAAAAATTAATTCAAAATTCATTAACGCAAATTTAAAATCATACACAATATATCTTATTCTTTTTAATGTTCTGAATATTGCGTTTCCTAAAAAAAAGCAGTACTTTCAAATTAAATATATAAAAATCAACGTGTATATTTAAAGTGATGTTTCAACATTAAGATTTGATCTATTATAATTTTTAAATAAGCTACCATGTGACTTTTCAGCATAAAAAAAAGATGAAAATGATTGTCATTATTCGAGAATATTTTTAGCAAAAATAAATAATAAAAATTATATGTGATAATCGGTATTTTCAAAAAACAGAAGTTCGCATTGATATATACGTAAAATTTTAAGTTTCATACTTTTAAATTAAATTTGTTTTAGCTTTTGGTTTATAGGTGATTTTAATCTTCCTTTTCATTGGTATCGAACTTATTTTTTGAATTTGCACTGAATGATTTTCAAAGTTAATAATAAATGGATTTGCGATATTATAAATATAAAATACCTTTTAATAATAATAAACAATACTTCTATAATATGAATTTTTTTTAACGAATACTAATCAAGAAAATAAAAAAAACTAGAATTAATGAATTATATATTTACTAACCTTTTAAATTGCAGAGTATAATTTATTTTGAAGATATTTTTTATCTAGATAATTGGAATAAAATTTGAAAAATAGCTTTTTGCAATATTATAGATATATTAAAGATGATTGTTTATTTTAAAGTCAAAAAATCATTGCAAAGTTGGGATTTTTTTTATTAAAAAATGAAGCAGTTTAAAAAGAAAAGGCAGAAAAAATAGTAAAAAACCCAGGGAATAATAACATAAAATGTATTTAAATAACAATTGATGTTACAACAGCAATCAATGGCATAAAATAAAAATTAAAAATCTACAGTTTGAAGAATTCATGTGCAAGTGATTGGACATTAAAATATCTAAGACCTTAATTTAGTAGACAGAATAAAAAGATAAGAAAAATAACTATCAAAAAGATCCAGGAGATTATTAAAACCATGCATCACATGATATGAATTATAAAGAAGATAAACGGCAAAAAATTACCATTTTGAACAACAATTATAAGTGGAAGCCATATTTATATTTTATTTACTCTACCCTTTAAATTTATTTTAATATAAATCAGAATCATAATGATGCATTTCGGTGAGCTTAAAATAAATTTTCCTATCAGATGTTTTCGTATAAAGGGAAAAATTCGGATTTATTCTTCCTTTTTCAAACAATAAAGCTAGATTTCGAAGCATTGATGAAGTAAAAATATACATCATATATGAATCCAAAATAAATTGTGGTTGTTGGTTTTACTGCAAACTTCTTGTTAATCGTAGTTTTAATATATTCGTATACACGGTTGCCATTTACACATTACAAAATATGATATTATAAATTTACACGATTGAATCTTTTAAAATTAAATTAAATTCACTTGTGTTGCAAAAACTCGGATGTTTTCTAATTTTATTATTTTTTGTCTGATAAAAATCAAAAAAGGATTGTGAAAATAAATCGTGTTTACAAAAAATTATAGATAATATTACCAGTAAAAAAATACACTAATTATGAAACTAAGATTATGTGCTGTAGATACAAATATATTGACAATACCAAAATTTTTACGAGAAAGATTGCTTAAAGTATTTTTATATTATTGAAAACAACAAAAATACATATATCGGCAAGGTTTATTTTTTGATATAATTAACTGTTAATTTTTGAGCGTTTTTTCTACTTGTCTTCGTAAATATTTTAGCATTAAATTGTATAAATTGCCATGTTTACATTAAAAAATAATCACAAAAATAAATTTTCGGAATTTCATTAAAATGGCGATGTAAGTAATTTTTTATTCTATTTGAAATTCTACTTTTATGGATTGTTTTTATCTTATTAATCCACCCCACCTAAAAATGGAGAGTCACATGGTTATAATTTATATGAATATAAAGTCGTTTAAAATATTCAGTAAGTTTATATTAAAAAAATTTATGAATCATTAATGCGCTCAATTGCAGTAAACTTTTATTAGAGGATTATTTTCTTTGTATCAATGCTATCAATTTAGACGTTGTCAGCTTATTGGAATTTCGGAAAACTCCTTGATGCATCTTTTGACAACTTTTATTGATCAATTGGTACTAATTTCATTCTTCTTATAAATGAGATGACCTCAAGTGTCTTGCAAAATTTTAGAGCTTGCATGTTATGCTTCTACATCATCTGGGATTTTTTACACCTTATTTTATTTTTCTGAATTTTTGAAACACAATCCTTCCAAAATTATTTCAAATGACATCTTTCGTGTTTTACATTTGTAATATAAAACCAAGTTTTTTGCCAAGATGTATACTCTTTATATTATAAATTCTCAACTTCATTTGAGTTCTTATGGCTAGTTATACCTTTTTCTAATTAACATAATCATATTTTCATTTTATTCGTGTATAAACATATCTGGTAGTTTTTTGTAATATGTATTTGTTTTTATTCTGGTTTCAATCTTAAATTTTGCATATTAGTATCTGCAGATCTCTTGCTTTTAAAAGTTCTAATCTTCTTGGTTTTCTGGAAATTTGTATTGTCTAGATAGGAGGAAATAAAGACATACGTGATTTCATTGTACCTTCGCGTTAAGTATGCCCTAAAATTTTCTTATCTTGTTGCAAGGTAGTCGATTGTTTTTATGGCTTCTTTACAATGTCAGCATTTTATCTTCTAACCAAACAACACATTTCTGTTGCGAATAAAGTTTAAATTAGCCCCAAAATTGGTTTTATGTAATATCTTTTGTACATCTTGATTATCGAGCAATTATAACTATATCATAGTTCTTGGCTTCAAAAGGTTTTTGGATCGATTTTTTTCTGTTATTGTAAAGAATAGACTTCTTCCCCCTTTTTATCCATTTTCTCGGAAACGGTGAGAATGGCATGATATTTATTTATAAGATATTCTTCAATTAGTGAAAGATCGTTTCTTGCCATCTTTTTTACTTTTAATATTGTATCCTCCTCAGTAAAAATTTTCACTGTTTTAAGTAATTTTTGGCTGGTAGATCATCTTATCAGTTTTTAATATGTTATTAAATAGCCTACGTCCTAGTAGATATTCTTTATATAAAATCTTTGTTTAAATCTGGGTTGGATGTGAATACAAAATTCCTTAAAAATATCTCTTATCTTATCATCTAGTTCGGTTTATTTAGCAGGTCTATATTTATTAAACCCTCTAGATAATTTTTGTGCGATGTTGCATGTGAATACATGACTTTTTATAAATTCCCAGAATTCAGTTTAGTTTTACATCCAATCTTTTTTGATTTAGTATTTTTACAGAAATAATAAGATGATTTTTAAGCTTTGTATCCGAAAAAGAAAATCACAGTTTTTATAAGATATTATCAGGCAACCGGACTTTGACTAAATGTTGCTACATCTCCACATATTTCATGGTCTGTAGCAAACTTATTTTTTTGAATCTAATGTATACTGTATTTAAAAAGATTAACTCACCATCCGACAAAATTTTAGGTGTTTTTGGGTATTATTATTAAGTTCTGGTCATCTTTCAACAGTAGATGTTTGTTGTATAAGTGTTTTTATCATTTTATACAGTTACCTCGATAAGCCTATATCAAATTTTCAGCTCAAGGGATCCACACATAGAACGTAAGAAAAAGTGACAGATTTATACTCGTAGTAATCCCCTTTTTATTTTATTATACATATATTTATTAATATTGCAACTTCAAGGTATACATATTTTGCTTATAATATTTTTAGGAAATACCTTGTTTTATGTAGATAGATATAAGTTTTTAATACATGCATGTATGTAGTTATATTCTAATAAGTTTCAATTAATTTTTACCACAAATAAACGTTTATTTAAGAGTATTTCCAGGCTCTATATCTATCGCAATAATAATAAGAGCTTTTTCTTCTATTCCTTGCATTCACTTTAATTTTTCTAACTATTTTCTGTAATTTTTTTTCAATTCTTCACCTCATATTGAAATATTTTTTTGCCGCTGCTGTAGTAAACTTAAAAAATTGAACATACTTGCAATATTCTATATGTATTTTCTATTTCATAATCTTCTTGCAGTATAAGATATGTCTTATCCGTGTAATAAACTTCTTCCTTGGTTTTATTTTACCAAATTTAGGCCTGAAAATATCTGATTATGAAACTATGACAACTCTTTATCGTTATAATACTATAATAAAACATTCTATCCGGTCGAGCAGCTTTTTAGTATAGCAGTGATTTTATATATATTATCAAATCCAATCTCTGTTATGAAGTCCATTTTTTTATGCATTTTCATAGAAAGCATACTGGTTTGTTCAATCGAACGCTGCGATCTAAATATTTTTGTTTAAAGCCAATATTCTATTTTAAAGTCTCCTATAGGCTCAATACATTTATCTTATGCAATAAATTGAACATCTTTTGTAGTACAGCTTCATATTTTTATTCTTTTGATATTTTCTGTATGCTTAATGAACATTGTAAAATGATATTCATTGATTTCTGATTTCATGTTTCTTGATCGCATTATTTTTCTTATTCTTATACATCCTCTTTCTCAACTATACTGCGTCCATTTTATTTGCTTCTCGTCCATCTCTTATCTTCACAAAAGCATAATTAATTCACTTTTTTTACAAAATTTAATGTTGACATTTTTGGTTTTGTTGTGAGACTTTTGTGTGTCTGTTGAGCGGTTTGTAGCACGACTACAAAATTGGACATATTATTGTATTTTTCAAGGTGTATGAAATTCCTTTATTATCTTATTAAAAGTTTGAAGAATATTCGAGTCGAGTTTTAGATATTTAATTTTTCTAGACCTATAAATTCTCGATGTTTTCCTTTTTTAGCTTTCGTATATTTATTGAATTTCCTTCTACATAAGCTGAATCTTCTTTACTCTTCAACTCAAAACGGAACATTTCACAAAATTTGAGTTCTTCTAAATTTTTTGAAGCCTTGGCATCAATGTTTGACAACAGACCACTCGTTATTTTGGTCTGTAAATATTTTCATCGTATTAATTTTATGTTCCTGGTTGTCAAATTGCATAGGAATTCACGTTATGATATTTTTTGAGTTTCTCCCATATGAAGTGTAGAATACGAAAAAAAAGTATGGTATTGCCGAATCGGAATCATATAACTATGCATTCGAAGAAGATTTTGTTGGCGTGAGTTTCATTTTAAAAGTCAGGTGTCTTTTGTATTCATTAAAGGATATTTGCGCATTTTCCAACGCCACTACATTTTTTTATGCCTGGCTACAGCCTTAGTTTTGCTATTTTTGTCTTTTTAGTGCTTTAAATCTAATTTTTGCGTTATACCTAAGGAAATTCTATCAGAAAATTCTTTTTTATGTAATTTGAATACATTCGAGTTTGATAATACATAATCATCAGGCTGATTAATATGTAAGTATTTACTAAATTTGTTTATAATGTAATTTCACCCAAAAATATAATAATGATGCGCAATTTGGGGATATTTTTTGCATTCGCTCGTTATAATACAAAAAAACGTTTTTTTTTTGAGTAAAAAGATATCATTTTTTGTTACTGTGATACCAGGAGTATTTTTTTATGTTATTGGTTTATATTTGAATACCAAAATATTTAAAGTATTATTAAATAGCGTAAAAATTTCCCCGAAGTATGTGTATTTATCTCGTTTTAATACAGATTAAATTTTACTATTTGATATGATTTTTTCTGCGTATCGTTTATGAACAATATTTTTATAAATTCTAAATACTTGTCTTTTAGGCCATTTTTATTATCCTATATTTTTTAAATATGCTTTTACATTTTTAAACACAAAAAATATATAATTACTAAATAAATCCAATTATTTAATGAAACGATATACAAAAAAAAATTTTCGTAATATTAAACAGATTACAATGCTAATTTTATAAATTTGAAGAACTTACATGTTTAAAAATTATATGATCATTACAATATAAATTCAACATCTATATTAAAAAAATAGTAATAGAAAATCTGTAATTTTATTTTGACTACATTCTAGCATTAAAAAATTAAATATTTTCAAAATATAGATAAAAAAAACATATACATTTTGATGACTGCAACTTTAGAAAAATAACTTATTATGCCCATTTCAGATATTTATCAACACAAAATTTTAAAAAGACGTAAATATTTACTACCGTACTAGTTTAAAAAAATTATTACGGAAGGTTTTTTTTCTGCTTGTATAGTGATATTATAACGATAAGCATGAGTATACAAAAAAAGCATGTAGCTACACATTATATATTTCTAATTTCAATATATGAATATATTTGCAGAAAATTTATTATCAAAGAAAATCTAACGACATTTAAAAACATTTTAAAAGAGCTGGATACCATTTTTTTCCAAAAAATGTTAAGTTTAAGTAAATGGCTTTCATCTAACATTAGAAATATTTATATTAATTTACATACATGTGAAGTCAGCAATCGAATGTTTGTTAATTTTAGAATACGTTTCATATAACCAACATGTTGTATTGCAAAAGTTAAATTCTAAATATGCTTAAATCGATCTAAGAATCATTTTAAAAAGTAACTTCGTTGCAAGAACAGCGCAAAATGATCATAAGACGCAAAAATAATAGAAACCTTAAAAGAAAAAATATATTTTGGCAGCGACTCTTAATTCAATGCAGAAAACACAAACAAACGGCGAACAAAAATATTTTTGCAGCGCAATGAGACTTACGCAGAATAGTTGAGAAAGAATTTGTGACCTAGAGTGTAAAAATCTTAAAATAAATCAATACGTATTTGAGGGCATAGGTATGCTTGTAGATAAAATTAGAGCTCGTGAACGTAAATTAAATAATATGAGTATAATTTGGTTTTTTAAGTGTTAGTGGATTTACATAAGAATAAACTAGATCAAAAAATGATATGGCAATTTTAATCTGTAATTGATAAAGTTATTGCAAATTTTATGTGAATTCAAATTGAATACGAATTCGATATTACTATTGAACATGATAAAAACATATCACAAGTTATTGATAAACATCCTCAAGTTCATGATATGTTTTATGAGGTAAAACGATACGCAGAAGAAATAAAAAAGTAAGTAGTATATGACACAAATGAATTAGAAAAATATAAATAGGTGTACAAAAACCATAAGAAATATGTAATTTATCATCATATAAAATATATATTAAAAATGCATATATTTTAGGTTTTTAGTTTTATAGTATTAAAGGTATAAAACAAATATCATTGAAATTATGTAATATACTACAGCATTAAAAATATAATTTTCATCGTATCTATAAAAAAAGATAAGAAAGAAAAAATTATATTTATCAAAATAAGAAAATGATCATATACGCTAGCTCAATACTATTATAAAACATACAATGTAATTGCACACTAGATTGATTATTTATATTATAAAGTAGATTACTGATACTTTTATGATGATAAAATCTTTAAAATTGTAGCTTCATAAGAACAAATCACAAACTTATGTCATAAGAAAGTATAAATAATATGCATGTATTTGAATTTAACGACCGAATTTTGATGTCAATATGCAAGAACATGCGAGAAAAGTGCTTATCATATAAAAATATATAAATTCTTATTTCTTTTTTCAAAGCCAATTTTTTGTGCATTTATGAATTCATATATAAAGTTGAAATACACAACTATCTATAGACTCAAACAACTATTTATAATTTAAGGAATATATTAATAGTATGATTATGTACTTTTATATATTTTTATTTTTTGAAATTGATTCGAATTTTGTTTCTGTGGCCTGTTTTAGTATACGATGTCATTTTTATATATACTCGATTTAAGATTACCACTTATGTTATCAAACATGTATTTTGATATACATATTACATATTATTATACTTTTAAACAGCATTATTACGATTGAGTTTTGTTGAAAAACTTATTAATAAGGAATCTTTTTTTAAATATCATAAAACGTGATTTTTAAAATTTTTTATTTCGAAGTGATAGCTTTTGACAAAGAAAACCTCTAATTTTTAATAATTTGTAGCATAGAAATAGAATTGACACGAATAAAATACAGCGCCTGATTAAAATAATAACATGATACCCATACTGTGATTTTATCTTAAGAAAATCACACATTGCTTCTTTTATAAGATAGTTAATGTTCATGCGATATCATAATTATTATATGTATATTCATAGCTTCAAAAAAAACATTATACGCAAAATACTGTTAAAGTTCAGATGTTTTACGGAGAAAATTACTTTTTACATATCCTCTATTTTTTTTACAAAAATGATTATATAAAGAACATAACTAAATACGTCAATTGTCATGATTGAGTTTAATTAATTGTTTCCAAAAGCTCTAAGATCATTAATATATTATTATAGAATTAAACCATGTCTTAGCCAGTAACTTCAATAAGTTTCGAATAATAATTATCAGACGATAGAAGACCTGCCCAAGACAAAAATTAACGATAATAACATAAAAAAAATACATTTAAGTGTGCTAGGAAATGAAAAAAATGGACAAACATATAATAAAAATTTTGTAAAATTTAAGTAAAAAATATAGGAAGACATATCTAAAATATAATTATAAAGTAATATTTCAAACCAAATTACAAAATATTGAAATAGTATATATATAATATTTTGGCTGGTAGAAGCTCTTTAATACAGTAAACATTTGCATAGTAAAATAAGAAATATAAAGATTGCAACAAGTTTTAGGTCAAATGTGAAACCAAAAAAGATTTTATTCATAGATTTAAATAAATAGCGAAATCATAGAATCCGTATTTGAGATCCTCTAAAAATTTATATCACAAAATAAAGCTTATTTCAATGACAAGTTTGCGTGAAAAAATTTAGTATAAATAAAGAATAATATAAAAATTATAAAGAAACAATCAGTAAAATATGTTGATCATGATATAGATCAATGCGAATCGTTTCTTTGATCATTTTAATTGAATAAAGTAACTATATAAAGTTTCGCATAAAAATATATAGTTTTTTTAGATACTATATGAAAAAATTCAGCGTAATATCTCTTATATGATATCCATTCATTCGCTGGAGTATATATGAAGAAAAATACATCAGCGATATAATATAGAAACACAAAGAAATTTTCGATGTTTTATTTTTAGTATCTACTTTCATAAAAACACACATAAATATAAAAAAGAAGCAGACTTTAAATATATAACAATTGTAAAATATACCATGATAAATAATTTTTAGAAAAAAAAGAACAAAAAAAAAATATAACATAAATACTACAAGCAAATAAATTTTGCATTGATTGAAACAATGAAAGCGGAAAAAGTCAAAATTATTTCATTTCATCTCATGCTTACAAAATTCACGTATTATATTGTAGTAATCTGATGATGTACATGAATCCAGGGGCTATATCATTTTTTAGGATCAGAACAACTTCAGAACTGATAATCCAAAAAATAACAATTAGTAAATATTTAAATGGCGTTGAAAGGACAGAAATATAGATTGTTGAGTATGTCTTAAAGAGTTTGAATACACAATCGAAAAAAGAGATATGTCAAATCATAATACAGCACTAAAAAAAGTCACATAGAGAATTATAAGTTAACTCAAATAACATTAAAAGGTTTACTTTGTAGATAATAAACATGTTAGAACATTTATTGTATCTTTTAATTTGTTAATATCTTAGTTCATATATCTTATTCGAATCTTAACTTCTTATTTACGCATAACATTTATAGTATTACCCTTAAAAATTTTACATCTAGATCAAAAATATAAAAAAAAACGTTAGCGTATTACTTAAATGCAACAAATTACACAGTAAAGGCTTTAATATTATTTCTTTTAGCATAACTTGATTTTATATAAAAATATAAAAATTTATAATTTTAAAATTTCGCATATTCCTAACGTATGAATGTGATAATTTCAGTTTTTGCCTTATGCTAATAGCTATTTATTAAAATATAAATTTATAGAAAATACTCTTAAAATCATTTAAATTACTACATACTAAATTAAGAACATGTTTTAAGCCTTTTTATGTGCAGAGTTTAGATACATCAATCTAAACAAAAATATTTTTATGTGTTTCAATATTTTTAATAAAAACCTTTGTACCAATATAAACAGTGATTTTGTTAATTTACGTAACTAAATTGTGTTTTAAATCTTTTTATTCTTTTTGACTGTTATCAAACCATGAAGAAATATAAAAAAAATAGATTCTGTTATATAAACATTCGTAATATACAAGACCTTGAATTATGTATTTCGTAACATGTATTAGATTTTTAATGATTTTTTTTCAGATTGTATATGTGTAAATTTTTATATTATGACTATAAAAATACATATGAGATCTACGATCGATTTTTTTTTGTTTTTCTAGAGTCCTGAATTATAAAAGGACGAACAAAATGATTTTTATTGAAAAATTGCAAACTACAAAAGAATTAGCGTTTTATATATATACGTTACCTGAAATCTGTTTTTTTCAATATAAAATATAGCAATTTTTTTTTACCTGTTCATTTAAATATCTATATTTTAATTTCTGATTTTCATAAGTTTCCATTGATATTTTTGCATTAAGACATAATCTATTATCTTGTATCAAAAAAAGATCTCATGAAAGCATTGAGGCTTACATAAAACTTAGATATACCTATATTTATTTCTAAATATATATTACCATGTTTAATATATTCAGAAACACCTTATAATAGTAATTATTGGTTCAAAAACTACAAACTTATATAATGATATGCTTTACATTAGATATTTGGCGATAATTATTTATTTACGTTTTTTTTTCAATTTATTAATATGTCTTTGTGCTTTCAAGTGATGTGAACATATGACAAATTCCAAAATCACATTTGCAGTCTCGTAAAAAACTGTAAGTAAATCTTATTCGTTTTTGTATAACTATAATATGATTTTTGAATCCGATCCTATATTTTCTTTCACATACTTTTGTAAAAACTAACTAGTTATAGATTTTTTCGCCAGAAGAATCTTTTCTTTGCACTAAGGCTTATTTTCTACATTAGATTTTAATTTAAATATTCGTGTATTGATGTTATCTTGTCAAAGACTGAGTTTGTTTTTTAAAGTTGAAACCTTTGCGATAGGGCTATGGATGACGTTAGATTTTGTTTTTAAAAATAGACAATTTGAGCATGATACACATCACATAGACAAATTATTAATATGAAAATGTAAGGGGATAATAAATGTGAAAATAATTTATTAAATTGAGTTCATTTTTTGCTTAATTAGACAAAAATAAATATCAAAAATTAAATGTTTATTCGATAAATTTTTATTTACTATAAATGTTTTTTATTTTCGTTTTATTTGATGTTATATTTGTATTTAGAAGTGATTTTGGAAATACATAATTCTGATTTGATATTATTGGAAGCAAATCTTTATACTGTCTAATAATATATGATTTTATAAACTGATTTTTTAACATCTTCTATATAATACTTTGATATTTAAAAAATCAATCAAAAAATATTTATAACTTAAATTAGCTGATTGTGCCTTTAAGTATTTATTCACGTATTTTAAACATTGAATGCATACTAAATCTTGATTAAAAGTACCGCTCTAATCAACAAAAATTAACCATTTGTCAAATATATATTTTATTGTTATAGAGACTCAAATCTTAATATCAAAAAATATATGCATTTTAATGGGAATGATATTTTGCCTTTATAATGGTGTAATATGTGTTGCTATAAAATATATAAATAGCCATAAGTTGAAGTAGCCAACATATACATGCTAATTTGATATTCAATTCATATCACATTAATAGAAGCTCATAGCTGCAGATATATTTTTTACTTAACAGCGTAACAAGCTTAATACTGGTTACAGAACTGGAATTTATAGAATAATTTCATGTAAAATCTATGATATCGTTCAAATATATCTTTGCAAATGTAAACACATATATCTACATCCGATTTTTTATATCTGCAAAAAAAAATTATTAAATTATAATAGAATAAAAAGGTGTGATTTTTTTGTTTTAATTATTAAAATTCCGATCTATATATAATATATAAGACAAAACACCAGTTTCAACATAATAAACAATGTAAAAATGATCATATTCATATTTTAGATACATTTATTTCATTAAAAAAATGCTTGATACGCTTGATTATATGTGTTCTGTATGTTTTGAAAAGATTTTGGATTCTTTATAGTATATTTACTTTTTTTTACTCATAAGTATCCTTTTGCAAATCATGCAAAATTTTACAAGATTTCAACTGATAAGAATACAGATACTATGTTTTAAGTAACTTTCTACGTTTAACCATGTTGATTTTATGCAGTGTAATCACAAAACTGTGATTTTTTATGCAATTATAGTTTAATTTACTACAAGAAAATTTAACTTTGTGAAAAATTTTTTTTAGTAATGCTGAAAAGTAATAATAATATATTTTAAATATACCACTTTGAGATTTTTTATATTTTTGGCATATTAAATGCAAAAAGTAAAAAAAAGAATGCAGTTTAAAAAGTATTTGTTACTTTTTCTATATTCTTTATATTCAACTGTGCTAATTTCTTTATGAATACTCTTTAGACATGTTCTTTCTTATTGAATGCAAAATTATATATATAACTACCTTTTTATAATAAATAAATTGTTGATTGTATTTCTATTTATTTATGATATATTTCTTCATAATATTGTTATATTTTCTATATAATATAAGATACTGTTTGTAGATTCTAAAACACTTTATTTATGTATATATGATAAAAGAAAAACAGCTATCTGTAATAATGCCAAATTTTGTGTATTATTTTATTTGATTAAGTCTCGATATCGATAAAAATTGTCACATGCTTATATTTTTATATTGGAATATATGCATTTCATAAAGCAAAATAAATAAAAAGCCTATTCTTTGGTACACGTGTTTATCAAAAAAACATGTATCTCTCTTTATTTCATTCTAGATTTTTTAACCCTTTTTTGAATTAGTTTATAACACAAAAAACATACATAAATACATTTTTTTGCATTATTGACCTATTTTTTGTAAATAAAACCTTTTTTTTAGATTTCTTTCATTACTTCATTGTTCGTGTTAGGATTTTTTCTTTAGTTATAGAATTTATTTAATTTATTATAATAAAAAATCATTTATTTTGTCTAAGTCATTGATATGGTCGTTCATTTTATTACATGTAGATTCAAAAATAAAATTTATGTTTATGCTGAATGGATTGAACTTTTTATTGATATTTTGTTATACAAAGATACCTCACACATATTTTTGCAAAGTAATCGTATAATTTTATTCTGTTTTAAGATATTATTCGCACGAATTATTTTTAAAACAAGAAAAGTAAATTTTTATGACTTTATTTACTTTTCTTATGACTGTACAATATTCGTCTACTAAAGAACAATAATTCCTTTCAATGCAAACCCAATTTTTTTACATTAAGATTATATAAAGAAGACTATATTTAGGTTCGCAGTTTATGTTTTTGCTCGTTTTGGTACACATGAATAAATTTTTTCCTAAAATAGAATTTATTTTTTTCAACTTCTAGTGTTACTGATTCGGATTCATATCTAACATCAAGTTTCTAAATTTTTACACTTCAAAAGTGACATATGCAAATTGTAAACGTATCTCTAATTTTTTGTGCATATTATATACTAAATACTAAGATACGCTATTATGTGAACTTTTGGAATTACTTATATATGAAAGCTAGGTTGATAAATAATTTATGAATTCTTTTCAACATTTATTGTAATTTGTGTCATAAAGAGCACTTTTATTATTCACAAATTATTTTTATCATATACTTTTTATATAAGTCATATTTATATATTTTCGAAAATTTTTAGTCTTGTGTTTCAAGTTCGTAAATTCTAGCATCTTTTTAGTGATTACTATGCGAGCAAAACAAAATAATTGCTTTTTAATAAGTTATTATGAACTGAATCCTATAAAGATAGATATCTAGAATCCATTAATGTAGAATGCGCAAATATTATATAATGAAAAAAATATTATATAAACAATTATAAAAAAATTTTATCCAAAATTTTGTATTTAACAAAACGAAAGGAAATCAATAAAACTATAGTTGAATAGGGTTAAAATGAAGCATATACAATGCGAGAACTTTTTACATGAAATTAGATGAAAATCTATAATATTGATTTTTTAGAAATTCAACTAAATGTTTTTACATAGTTTTTCAAGAAAAGAATAATGCATTTTCTATATTAAATAAGCAGAAAGATGTGAAGTCAAAGCATCTAAAATATTTATGTCTATCAAAAGTTTTTGAAATATCATATAATATAAATATTTTATTGCGCAAATGTATTTCTTGGGTTTTAATAGGTTTTCACACCTTATTCAAATTTAATAAAGAATGCAAAACAATAAACAATTGTTTTACAAATGAATATATGATATTTTCTAAAAAAATTGATTCAACCTTAAGAGATAGTTTTATTACTTTATTTGTGTTTCTATGTATCTAGTCTTTGACTTTCTGATGTTACATCATAAAGTATAGAAGTAAATCTCAGTTATATACTCATACTTTAAGATACAATATAGATGATAAATATATTTAGAAACAACTTTTAGCCATCAAACATGTAAAAATACGCAAAAATTTAATAACAGGAGCCACATATAGCGCTTAACTGTACATAAAAGAGACTAATGATTTATACACATTCTTTGTATCTTAACATGTAATGGCATGCAAAACCACATAAAAATTCTACAATAGTCTTAATGTAAATTTTATATAAGTAGGCAATTCAATAATAGTCTAAATTTATTTTTCTAGAAATGGTTATACCAAAATTTTTGCAATATATTACCATACGAGATCCTTTGCTGATGCTAAAAACATATATTATAAGGTGAATTATATAATATTTTATATAAATAAGCATTTTAATGATTTAAAAAATATGATTATCTTTGTAATACCAGTATATATTCACTAAAAGTCAACTTAAACTGTTGAAGGTACTAATTTCTGTATACGAAAATATAATGTAATTAACCTACATCTATATACACAAAAAAATACTGTGGTATTACTTTATGTTTTTTTATAACATATTTTTTTCGACACATAAATACCATCATAACAGCACAAATCTTAGAATCATGTATTTTATATAATTAAAATCCTCGATACACTATATAAAAGGTTTTTTCTTGCATTTTTCAGATATTAATTATTTAAAAATGTTAAAAAAAGAAAGATTTTATTTAAGATCGTAAAAAAACAATATAGAGGCATATAATATAGTATATTGTTAGTTAGAATATTTTATTACAATCAAAAAAAAAATTGTAAGGCTTTGGCTTCTGGTTTCAGAAAAAATCTCCCTATACTGTAGAATATACCTTTCAACCGTTTTTTTTCTATATCTAAAACAACGCCCTAAGCCTATTTAAGCATTCTGAAAATAAATATTTTGTTTTTGGTATTCAATAAAAACATATAAAAATAGATAAATAAGATTGAATACATATTAGTATAAATAATTCTATCAGATCGTAGTCATGATGTAATTTTTGATTGGTTGCATAAGATCGCAACAAAAACGATTATCAGATGATTTAACACGTTTATTTGCGTTTTGTAGCACGAGATCAGTGTCAAAACTAAAATTCTAAAAATTTCAAAACAAAATAATAAATATTATTGAATAGAATCGTGATGTTTAGCAAATATAAGCTGTATTTTTGGAATCTTTCTTTCTGGCTATATTCTGAAAAATTTGATGTTTTATATAAAAACAAGTATGCATATAACTTGTACCAAAGTATTTACGATAATCTCTGTTTCAATATTTCATAGACCAGTTAATCGCCTTTATTTTATATTCTTTAAAAAGTATGGTAAATCTGTATAAATTATGTTATCTATACGGTACATTACACTACATACATTTTTTACTTATATTTATATATAACTTCTAAAATCTTAAATATTAAACATTCTAAAAACAACATAGAGGAATGTTATTAGTCTAAAATAGTCTTTAACATATATAAAAAACCAAAAAAACTAGGACTGTATTATTAAGCATCATGAACTGATACAATTTGTCAAAAAACACGATTTTTTGGAAAATATACTAACTACGATCCATACGGAAAAGACACAATTCTACTAATATGTATAAACAAAACCACAGCTAGTATGCCATAAATATACTTGGTAATAATGTTTATCTGCTGAAAAAAGAATCTAGACATTATTATCAATATATTGAATTGAGAACTGGAGTGAGTCCAGCATAATTTTTTGACAGTAAAACCACAAAAGACGCACAACTGAAACGCTTTTTGTTTCAATTTCGCAGATTCTTGTGTAAATTTATAATAATCGCCATGATTTTTTTTCATCGTACTGTTGTGCTATAAAAAAATATTTTTATTTCGCTAATATGCATTATTAATAAAATATATGAAAAAAGTAAAGATTATAATTTTCCGTAAAAGTTTGGTTCTATATAGTGTAATAATATATACATGGCATTACAAAAAAATGATGTAACATGCAATTGTCTATTCTTTTTTTTTAATTATTCTATAAAACAAATTTTTAATATTTTGCGCATTCAAACCGAATTAAGTAATGTTTTTTTTATTAAAATACATAATTTGTATGATATATTTATTTTTTTCATTCTACGCTTATGTTAAAAACATATTTTATTTTTCAAAACGACCTGCGAAAGTTGCTTTTCAAATGTTAAAATGTCGACATAAAAACATAGCACTCATGTCAGAGCATAGAAAATGTCATGATACATGGATTTATGTAATTTTTTAAGCATAAAAAACAATAATAAATTAGACAAACACTGTAAAATATATATAAAATTTTTTTTTGTAATAAGGTTTAAAACTGATATTTTTTTGCAACTTTACAAAACACAACACAAAATTTGCAATTTTATATGTCTTTCAATAATATTTAATTAGCAAAAGAGCAGTTTTAAATCTTATGTTACTTTTTATTTATATTTATTATTTGTCTTTTAATGAGATAGTTGTAAAAGATGACCAGATGAACGCAAAACTCTAATACATTAGTATTTTTTATGTTTTCTATCACATGCAATAAAGGTTATTATAACAGTCTACGTGTAAAACTAATTTTTCGCATTTATTCATTTGTTCATGATGAAGGTCATCATTTGGTTTTAGTTATATAAATTTTTTATCATATGTTCGTAATTCGCCTTTGAAAACTAAAGATAAACATATATAAGAAGGTATTTTATACAACTTTATACTAATCGAGCCATTAGATATAAGCGTTATACGATTTACTGAATTAAAGCTTGTAGTTTTCTATATTGATACTATATTAATAACAATAAGAAAAGATTTCTACAAACAGAACGAAATACTAGATGTGGGTATATAATATCAAGCAAATGGACATTTTCTCAAACCTTAATCTTCTTATATGACATTCTTATTTCAGGTTTTACTTTTAATGGTGGGTTTTTATTCTGCAAAACAGTTTTTCAATTTTTTTTTGCATATCGGCTAAATAAAAAATGAAAAATTCTTTTTTGCTATACAAAATATAGACTTTTTTATTTATAAATTTTAAAAAATAGTTTTTGTGATTATAGAACAGCCCTTAAAAAATTTTATAGGATAAGGCATGAAATATAAGAAAATTAATTTATGATCAATATAATTTTATTCTATGAGCTAGCATTGCAAAATCCACTATGAAAGAAATATACTGAAGAATGCATGAAATCATATAAATACCGTAAATTAAATTTCCAAAATAATGATTATAAGGCTCTTTGAAGCGTAATATATTTTAGAAAAATTTTAAAGATAGGATTATTAATATTATTATAAAAAAAGACGCATTTAACATGCTTAAGACTATAAAAATGCGTGCAAAAAGGAAATCAATACGGTGTTTGTATAATAAAATATGCAAACCGAACATTGTAATACTTAATAAGTAAAATATAAAAGTTGTGTAAAACACAACATCTGGCCGCAAGTCAACATCTAAAAGACCAAAAAAATAGTAAATATTGTTCAAACATGTAATGCAACCCTTTTTATATTTATTCCTATCATTTAAAACACTCTCGTAGCAGCTATTACTATTTCAGTGATAATAACTTGATCATTACCATCATTATAGTTGTTGCCTAATTCTTCTGTCTTTGTTTCAAAATCTGATGTAGCTGACATATTTTTTTCTATGACTTGAGAAATCGAAATATTTTTTGTTTGATGCATATAATGTAGTTTACACGAAATATTATATGTAAAAAATATAATAATCAAAAATAATGCATCGATCAAAAAGGAAAATTGCTTAAAAATTTCTTCCCAAAATATTTATTTTATTATTTCCTGTTTTGTTTGGATATTCATTCGGGTTCAAAGAATTAAATCATAATCTAAATTAGCCATAATTTAGCGATTTTTTTCTAAACATGAGACATGGCATTATATATTACATTTTTATTATTTCATATATATGCGTCTAAAGACATCATAATCAAAAACATAATATAAAAATGTATTTTAAAGTATAAAAAATAAAAAAAAGATTTTTGTGTAATTATCATGCATAATACCAAGAGATCAAATGCTTCCAAGGTCATATCTATTTTATTGGGTTAAATATGAATGACTTTATCTTATAAAAGTGTTTAAAACGCTCTAAATGGTAAATAACTATATAAAAAAACAAATCACATTATGTAAAATTTATTTCTACACATACAAGCAGATTAAGAAATAATATTAAGCTGTTATAATTTTTTTCAAAAATTAAATGTAGCAATGAATTACGGTGTTTTTGTTGTTCAAATAAGACGGATAGCGACATTTAGTGCGCATATGCTATTTCTTTTAGGAAAAAATATCTCGAATCGTTTTTCTTATGTCCGATAATTTTAAAAATTTATATAGAAAAATTCTTATGGCACCAAGAAAAAAAATGAATTTGCAACATAAAATTTTTTTCATTTCAAATAAATGATTTGAATATCTTGTCACTTTGTCAGTACTCTAACATAATTAAGCTAAATTTGAATTAATCCTAAACTGAATAAAATCGTGTAAAAAAGTAACTGAAAAGCAAGAGTATTCTTTTTCTGAAATTTGGACTGTTTCTAATATCATTATACACTTAAAAGGTAATAATTTACACTATTGACCATTATTTTTATTTTTCTATTCAGAAATAAATTCGAGGAATGATTTTCCATATAGGGAAGCTGCAAATTCTTGCATGAATAGGTAAATCTAAAGACTGGATTTTTTTTCGCAACACATCATATAAAAATACATTTTTTTACGCTATTAAGTAATATTAAAAACTAGAGCATAGATGTTGTATGCTCCTTACATATAAAAAATGATATATTAGAAAAAATAGAAAAATTAAAATAATAAATGCTTTATATTGTTTTTTATCAGTTATTAACAGTAAATCTTTATGATTTTTCATATAAAGTCATTTTTATTCTATTTTTTGATGTTTTAAAAATTCAAATAATACGAAAGGATAGTGTCCCAAATTCTTATCTATAAAAAGCTGCTATATATGATTTATATGGAATTTTGTATTATATAATTCATAAATTCGTTTTTTTTTAGTTATCTAAATAGCAGATATGTTAAACGAAATATTCCACATTCATGTTTACCAAAATATCATTTTATTCTATTCATTTTTGATGCTGCTAGTATAGGTGTTCTTTTTATATATTTATTATATCTTTGCATATAATTCAATTTGTATTACAATCAATGAAGTCTTCCTTATGAAAAAAAAAGTGAAAAATATATAAAAAAAGGTTTATTAGTTAATCAAAAAAAATTTTCTGTGAAAAACTGAAACTTAGCAAACCTGGCAAATTTTCAATTTTTTTCTAGCTGATATAGTCTTTTCTAGTATATTAATGTTAAGATGTTAAAAATCACATATTCGAATTCAATAAAAAATTATGTATTCGAAATCACTAATGATTATTTTTTTGGGGAATCATACCTAAGATGATATTTTTTAGACCATTAAAATTTACAAGTACAATATATTTACTTTATAATATTTTTCTTATGAATTGTTTTACGATTCGTATAATTTGAACATATAAACAAAATCACCATAATACGGATGGCGTAGGTACAAAAATATTAATATAAATAAATCATAAAAACTGTTTATTTTATCTTTTTACGTATATTAAGGGTCAGCTGTATTTCTAAACCAAAATATATAACACAATATATCTCTTGTCATCAAATTAGAATATTATAAAGAATGCATATGTAATATAAACAATACATTTAAAACTAAGATTTATAATAAAAAACACTTTTGTGCAATAAAAAAATACATATTTTGCAAGATCACTATATTAAATTAACTTTCCAAATAATCTACACATATAAATATTTTTATAACATCGAAACTCATATATAATGTTTGACTGCATCTAGCACTTTTTAGAATTATATTGTATACCATTTAGGTAATAGATTCATAAAGTATGTTCAGTTCTTTATAGTATCTGTAATAGCGATATATCTAATTTAAAATTATTGTATCGTGATAATCTGACATATTTGTATTACTTTCTTATTGCCACTAATAATTAACTCTAATGTCGATTACAAATTTTGTAATTTATTATAAAAAAGATGTATATGTTAGTTTATTTGAATATATACAAAGTAAAAAACGCCTTCAATAAACTAAAGCTTAAAATAAAGGCATAAATATGCAGTTAAAATCTTTGTGAAGGTTTTTCGAAAATAAAATATACTCATTTGCCGCCTTTCGCACTATAATAATAAAGATAATATTTTATATAAATGTTGCCTCTATATAGAATAAAGTTTTTATAAATTTAAGCTTTAATGCAATAAAAGATAATAAATTAACTTTTTTTCTGTTTGCAAATTATCCCATCTAATAGTTTACTATATTGTAGTTATATACTTATTTGAATTTTTATATATGCGTATTGTAAATATAACAGAATTTCTTATAAACCTTTTTCCTATAGGTAGATCTATATATTATAAACCATCTAATTGTGTGCTAGTCTTATATTCTCTTTTCAAGAATTTCTAGATATATTTTTACTGGTGCTATAAATATAAACCTTTTTCTTATTATCTTAATGTTTTATGATTTTTGTTCAGTAAATTATAATAATCAATATAATATAGTTGTCTCTGATATAAATATTTCATGATAAAATTTCTTTATATGTTTTTTAATATTTTCTGATGTATATTAATATATTATAATTAGTAACAAATAATGTTAGCGTTAAAGAATGGCGATTTATGGGTATTTGATATAAAAAACGAATCAAAATTTCCTTAGAATTAAATTTATTTGCATCTAGCAGAAGAAGATAAAATAAAAGATTTCTTTTTTTTATTCACCTATATGTACTTCATACATAATCTCTGTAAAGCTGTAAAAATTATGCATTAGGCTCGTATATCTTTAAGTATTTATTGCACAATTTAATCGTATCTTGAACACATCTGCCTGTAGTTTACTTAGTATAAATTATGATGAGATGTAACTAATAGCTTTTTTTTGTTTATTTGCTGATAGGTTTGTTGTTCTTCTAGAAATTATATAAATATGATGAGACATATAGGTTATTAATTTTTAAAAGTGTGTATTACCAGATGTTTTCTTCTATTTCAAAATTTTTATATAAATAAAAAACATTTTGTATATTACATTCAGGTTATAAAAATCCCAGTAAAATTATATGCATACATGCAAGCGTTCACATTTTGCAAGATACTTAGACTTATCTTCTTTCCAAAGAGTAGTTATTAAAGATAGATCATGGAAGGGTATCAAAAGTCATATCAAAGAGTTAGTCAATATTACCAATGGACTAAACAAGTCTACAACTATAAAATACACAGAGTGAAAAATAATCAAATAAATTTATATGGTTATTGATTATTACATTTATATTATTTTAACTCATTACGCCAAAAAAAAATATGTGAAACGGAAAAATCAGAAGCAGATCACTGGATAAATACAAAACATCTATAGCTATAACTGTTATCAAGCAAACAAATGTTGAGCATTGGAACATGCGCAAATTTCATAAAAGAATATACAAGAAATCTGACGCAAGATTCGATCATTAAATCAACAGAAGCTCATTTGATTGAAGAGATATAAGATGCCTATGCCGGGAATATAATACGCTTAAAATGTATTCTACGCTATTTACACGAGAAACTTAGAAAATATTTTTGCGAAAAATTAATGTAAATTTTCAACAGGAACTATAAAGAAGAGTGATGAAAAAAAAAAAGACCAAAATGAATAAAAGTCGGCTTTCAAACGATTTTATGCCGATATCAATCTAATTTAAAAAAAAATATAAGTAATTCCTATTTTAGCAATTAAAGATTAAAGACGAGTCGACTTATGTAGAAATAAATTTATTGAAATATACGAAAGTTAAAAATAATATAAAAAAATTATAAATTCCAAAGGACAAGAAAAAACCGTGCTGCAAAATGACTCTTATCTAATTTAAGCATATATCATATTAGAGCTAATTATATTCACCGACATCCCAAGAATATGTCTGATACAGCTGTCTTGCTACAAAACCCACAACAAACCTACCAAAGCCATACAATAAAAATACAAATAAAAACACATTTTTTTCGGAAAAAAATTAATATTTTGTTTTTGTAAAATATGTGAATTACTAAAATAATTTAAAAATAAACAAGGTTTTTTTAGAAAAGAGAAAACGAAAAAAAATACAAATTGTGCGGTCAAAAACATGATTATAGACAAGGATGATCATTTGGAAACAAAATAATTGAGATCATATCAAAAAAAAAAGAAAAAGATTTGGATTTTAAGATAAAACTTCTTCTTTAAGCTATATATGTGATTTTTTTAAGGTGTGTTGATTATAAACAGAAAATATACATTTGAAGCAAAAAATAATCAAATCAATATTTTTTTTCTAAAAATGTAAACAAAAAACGACAAAAATAAAAAATAATTTTAACGATTATATTTGCCCATTTTAAATTATCCGATAATAGGAAATTTTTTTCTATATAAATAAGTTTTATTTTGATTATAAAATAAAATTTTTGATGAATTATAAAGCTGTTAGACTAGATGGAAATATTTATTTCATCATTAAAAAATGACGATAACGTATAAATTCATATATAAGTAAGATAGACCGAATTAATGTATAATAAAAATCCGACAGAATAGTTATACTTATGCGATATTTGGAATACCAAAACATATGATGAATGTTAAATCATCACGTGGTTATCTAAATTTTATATGTTTAAGACAAAAGCTATTATGAAATTTATTAAAAACGGCCATATGAAAAGTATTTATTGCAAAATATGTTAGGATCATCAGTGCGTCTAAGTAGATAGAGAACCTGCTCTCAAAAATGTTGCGATTGATAAATCATATTTTAAAAATATCATAAATCGCAGATTGATGTTAAAAGTTTTTTTTCTATATATAATAAAAAGACTGGATGCATGCCAGAGAAACTAGGACATACTCACATGAATAACGTATTTCAAAAAAATTTGAAAGCAAATGGTAATGATCTTAAAGGTTGAATGGTGAAGAAAAGTGCATAAAAACGTGTAAAACGGAATACTACGGAGTGAGAATCTGTTACATTTATATTTTCATCTTGTATAGAATCACTGAGCAATAAATTTAATGAAACTTACTGAGAGTGTGTAATATACGAGTATAGTTCTTTACAAAAATAATCTCCTGTTTATATGCCACTTCAAATAAATATCAAAGTATCAGAAACTCTTATACTCAAGACGGATACAAAGTTCCAAGTGTTGCATGCAGTAGGCCTTGAAATAAAAAATAATCGGTCTGCCACTAACCATGAAATATACGCGGATGTAGCAACATAATTGGATAACCGGGTGCAGATAAAAATCTTCGAGTAATTAGAACTAATAATTAGGATATAAAATTAGATACTTATGGCATTATTTCAGAATAAAAACTAAAACTTATAAGAAATTTATGCAAGACTAAACTGAAGGCTGGGAATTATTTAAAGCCATTTTTGAAGATGCAACATTTCTTATAAATGTACTTGTAAGCGTTATAAATGTAGATACAGACAAATAAACTTTACTTATTATTTAGACAAGAGATATTTAAATACAAAATTCTATTCACCTCCAGCCTAGTAATAAACAATGATTTTATATAAAGAAAAATTACAGGGATATGCCAAGTGTTATATTGAAACACACGGCGAGAAAATAATCATCCTTCTGAAAAATATGTTTGAAAACAGTAAAAAAAGTTCACCAAGGAGTTCTGCAATATTATAAGTAAAAATATAACAAGAGACATCTCGTGAAATCGAAAAATATTTTAAAAATTTATTATATGTATTTATCACTGATTTCGAGACACCGGAGAAAACAAACAAGAAAACATACTCCGTAAAATAAAAGAAAAATCTTTAAGAGCAAAGAACAATGATATCTTATATATTGTTGAAATATCAAGATGGATAAAAGACAGTAACAAAAAACTAAGTGAAGAAATCAAATTCTGTTATATTCAAGACAAAAATGTGTGTTTGTGGTAAGGATAAAATGCACTGAATGTTATGAATCCATGAAAACAATTGACATCTGGGCAACGAGATTTAATAAATTTTTGGGCATGATTACATGCAAAGGCACAATTTAATCGTAAGATTTCTTACAATAGCTTCTAAAAAGACGATACAACATTAAGAAAACCATTAAAAATATGAAATCCCACATACAAAAGAATAGCGAAAAGTAAAAATAAGATTATACCATAATCTAAACACATGTATCTAATAAAAAAATTTAGACCTGATATTTTTAATACGATAAAAAAGAAAAGATCATAACATGATTAATATAGGTAAAACTAAACTTGATAACACTACTGAAGTTGAGTGTGGAAAAAAAAGATATATGACATCTTAGAACTAAAATCATTTTGATTATCAGCTGTAGTACAAGAATAATACCATATGTGATAAATTGTGATGAAGTGGTTATAGAATTTCATAAAAAATATATTAAAGAATTTAAAATCCCGGACGAAGTAGAAGTCCTCATGATAGCTTGCACACTTTGAATGGCACTTGAATGGATTTCATTTAAGGGAAGAAGAGCATGCAATAAAGATTGATCAGGAAAGGGTGATAAAACATGCATCAAGGAGTTATGCAATATTCCCAATTGACTGAACACTTCTAAAGAATTATAATAAAAATTAACCCACAAATAATTATAAAGATATACATTTCGGTCAAAAATACGTCCATTTTTGTGAATGGTAATATATGCTGAGTTAATACGAGATCAATATGTATTTTTATATACATTTTATTAGACGAATATTGTGTACTTTATAACATTCAAAATTATTTTTTTATAATCTTTATAAATAATTAACATAGCATTTTAACATATAGGAATGTACTAAAACTTTTAACCTGACTTTATAGCATGTTTAATAATTAAACAGGTTGATTGTACATACCACAATAAAATATAAGTCGTAATATGCATTTTTATACGTATAGAATATATAAAAAAAATTGATGTGGTATAGTTCTATTATCAAACCTGTAATTTTTTATATAACTAATTGTTAGTTTGGTACAAGAAAATATAAATTGATACGCAAATCTTTTAAATAATATAAAGCCATTATTATAGAAAAATATAAAATTTTTGCGGCGTTGTTCAAAACTATAATAAAAAAATGAATGTTTTTGATATGTAACAATATTTGCAAAAATTGGTCGCATAAATTACTAGAAATATAATTTACAAAGACTAGTTTGTGATCTTTTTTATGCTTTTTGAATGCATAAAAAAAATTCGTCTTTTATATTAACTCTAAATCTAATGATGATTTTTTTTAATGTATACCGCATAAAATTTAGGGACCTATGTTATGCAAAATAATACATATAGAGACTATCTACTATGAATAAATATATGAAAATATTTCTATAAAAAGAAGATTTGATTTTATAATATTTTTTCTATAATCTAAAAATTTCCACATATTTATTGTAATTTTAATAACACTAAATTTATATCCTAGCAAATTCGTTGTCTTTTTTTAATAAATTATTGATATAAGACGGTATATCTGCAATTTTGAAATATTGTCTGATGTAATATTGCTTTTATAAAGTCTTTATAATGCTTCAAATATAGCATGTATGGATTTTTTATTCATTTGGTGTTTTTCTTATCATCTAAAAGAATAATGGTATTGTTATTCTATATAAAAATTTAATTATAAAATCGCGTGTTATTCAAGCTATAGTTTACAAATTTAATTGTCCTTTATATGTATTTAGTTTAAAGAAATACATAATTGTATTTTTTATGTGTTATTATACATTTATGACCCTTTTTTATATTACAAGCATTTTATTATCAACCATTTAACCATATATTTGTATGTAATGGTTTTTGACGTTTAGACAAAAAAAATTTTTATTTACTATCATCAGAAACCAAGTGTTTTGTCTAAGTAAATAATTGGATTTTTTTATTACTTTGTAGATTCAAATATGCTTTTTTTTTACTCCTGAATGCATGTACTATCTATTATTTTTTTGTTGTAGACAGAATACTTTCAAATATTTTTGCAAATTAATTATACAATATTTTTGTATTTAATTTTATCATATCTACATGAAAATATTTTAAAACTAGAAAATTCATTTTTTTTGTCAGTTTTAAGATGGCTATTGCCTGTTATATATTCATCTACTAAATAATAAAAATTTCTTTTCTAAAAAAACTTATTTTTTAGAATTATGATTTTATAAAGAAGAACTCACTAAGGCTTTTCTATGTAAATACACTCGTATTGCGTACTCGATTTTTAATATAGTTATATACTAAATATATCTTTTTTAATCTTTAAGTTTCTCGGATTCTGGAAGAATTTTGTCCGCTAGCTATAAATATTGGTAATTCTCTGGTGAAGTATTTACATATGCACCCATTTCCATATTTTTTCGCAAAAAAAAAAAAATTTTATATTTTAATACAGTGTAGAGCAATTTTTAAAAAATTGATACCATAAAGCCGATTCGGATGATATTTATCCATTTAAAATGGTATTTTCTTTAATTTTGTGATATAAACGGGCATTATAATTATACTTAACGTATGTACATCGCCTATCTTACAAAGATGTATACATATTTAGTCTTATATATGTGTAGTTATTCTGTTAAAAGTCTAGAGTTTATTGCATCTTTTTCTGTTATTGAAATGCCAACAAAAGAAAATAATAGTTTTTTTAAGTTATTTATTTGGAACGTAAATTTTCAAATACATGTATCGATTATTTATAAATGTTTAACTCGAATGGTTTCTTATTTGAGAATATGATTTAAATAAAATTTATATATTTTTTCTAAAGAAATTTAATATTTACCAAAATTATCAGAAAAAAAATCTATATATAGGTATTAAGAAGACAGTTCGATCCAAAAAAGTTTTCCATAAAATTGTATAATATTGGTATAATGGACTATTTTTACAATTTAAATATATAAATTACATGTTTTATGAAAAAGGGAATTTACATCTTTTATAATAAATAAGCAGCAAGATGTGGTATAATAGCTTCATCAGTTTTTTAATAAGAATTAACAGTCTAAGAAAACACATGTAATAATTTATCTAATTTACACAAATGTTGTTTTAAGGATTTTATTGGGTTTGCACGCCTTTCTTGCATAAAAAAAGCAAATTAAATTTAAATCAATATATTTCATCCAGTATCAACTACATGCCATAAAAATTGGATGTCTAATCCAATATAGAAGTATCGATATAAGATTATTTTTCTATGTATTCTGTCTTTGATTTTCTAATGTTACATGATAAATAATTTTAATGGATTACATTAATATAATATTGCTGTAAAATACAATATAACTGTATTCCGAATCTTTAAAAATAATTTTTGACATCATTCTCATATTGAGATGATAAAAGAATAATAACTTGAGCTACTTTTAGCGTTAAAATGTAAAAAAATAGTCATAAACGCTGTAATTCTAACATATAACATGTTTCTGATCACAGGATTACATTAACTCATATCAAATGCTACAATTATCTAAATGTAAAAAACGAATAAAATTATACAACTCTGATAACGGTCTTCATTTATTTTGCTAAGAATAAGTATTTTAAAATCTTAAAAAATGGAATCACAAAAATTATGGAATTCATAAAAACAAATATAATGTTATTTAGCAATTATAAATTTAAAGAAAACAAGTATTTGCGTGATAAAAAATAAATATCATGTATCATTATAAGATCTGGATAATACTGTAGAATGCTGTGGTTTTTTCACTGTCTAACGGATTCTTTGTGGCACATAAATACTATTATAATAGCACATCGTATTGTAATCACTAAACTGATTTTGTTCAAAAAAATAAAATGCAGATTTAGTCAGGATCACAAAACTATTTAGAAAGACACACAAAATATATCATATATTAGTTTGAACCTTTCGATGTAATTCATAAAAAGCTTATATGCCTCTGGTCTCTGTGTATATATTTAATACCAAGCAACAGATAAATATAATAGTCAACTGTTTCTTGGTAAAAAAAATTCAAGACTAGATATAGTGTCTATTATATATAATTTTGCAGGATTTTCAATAAAGACAGATAAAAAATTGATAATCAAGATTGATCGGATATTAATATAAATATCTATCGGATCGTAGTCAAAAAATATATAAAATTTATTGCTTACGATTACAGTAATTACGATTTTGTTATATATTATTTAAAGATGCAATATTATCAAGAAGATTGCTAAAATGTTATGTTTAATGCAATATAACAAAAGAATAAAAAAATTATCTAATAGGAATTTATATAAATTTGAAATAAATTTACATAATAACGATCTTTATTTACATTTTCGTTCGTAAATGGTAGAATACGAAATAATATTTTTTTTCAGCATAAATTTTCATATGATTTTACATTTTAATTTGCTTTTCTGTATGACGTAATCAGCGTTAAAAATAAGAATAAAAAATTTCAAAACAAAATATTCAAGAATATCTTTAAGAACCTGTGATCTTTTTTTGATATAAAGATGATGTCTTAGAAACTTTCTTAATGATCATATTCTAGACAAAATTATGTTTTGATATATAACAAGTATGCAAAGAGCTTTTACAGTAGTAAATATGATAATCTCTGTTTATCGCCTTTTTTTTATATTCTTTATTAAGCATGGTAAATTTTTTTACATTTTATTTTTTAACGGGTAAATTACCACGCACACGTTATTTTCTAATATTTACCAAAAATTCTAGACTTTTGAAAATCATGATTTTTGAAATAGCATAGTCTAAGATATTACTTTGAACATTATCAAATGTAAAAAATTAGGTGCCGCATTTTTGTGCATCAAACACTTATACTTTAGGTAAACAAACATGTTCTTAGAAAAATATACTATTTGCGATCTATACGGAAGATAAATAATGTTAATGGTATGTTTATGTTTTTATAATTTATATTGCGCATAAAAAATACGTGGTTTCTTGTTTTTTTTCATTGAAGTATATTTATATATTACTATAAATAAATTAAATAAGAAATTGATTGTGCCTAACAATATTTCTTGTCAAAGGAATGAATAATAACAGACAACTAAAATACATTATAAAATAAACAATATAACTATACAAAAAAAAAGTTACCATGATTTTTAATGTTCTTAGTCGTGTTATGGCAATAAAAACCTAAACTTTTTTGCTAATATTTATCAATGATTAATAATCAGATGCTACAAAGGTACAATAATCGATTCTAAAAAATTATTATTTCAAAATAATTTAACAGATGAAAATATCATAAAAATTGTTTTAGTTATTTTATATTGTTATTTTGGTTTTTTTCCTTCTTTCTTTATAACAAATTTAATATATTTTGCGCATCCAAACGCCTTTAAATATATAACACTTTGGTTGGATATGACACTTTTTTTCTATAAGCTCGCATAAAGCAGTATGGAAAATCAAAAACCGTACTTGCTAAATTTGCTTTTCATCCGTCATAAAGTCAATAGAGAACATATCTGCGAAAAGCAGAACTAAAAAACATGCGTCGATATACAGGTTATAACCTTTTTCTAACGAAAAAAACCCATAAAGAAAAGGATAAACTTTATGAATTTAAAAAAACAATTTTTAGTTAGTTTTATTACATAAAACTAGAATTTTTGTAATCAATAAAATACAAAATTTGCAGAACTTTTAAATCATCGATTTCTATTTAAATAATATCAGATTTCAATCTTAAACACATTTTTATAGTATTTAGTATTTGTCTTTCGAATGAGGTAGTAGTAAAAGATGACCAGACGCTCGCAAAATTCTTATATATTCATAATTTATATATTATCCATAACATGCAACATAAATGTCATTTCACCTTTCTACGCGTATTTTTAGCTTTTTTTAGATATTCATTGGTTCTTGATGATAGGCATCATATTTGGTCTGAGGTATGTTAAATTTTAAATCATTTATATTCTTAAATCGTATTTGGCAACAAAATATTATTAAATTTACAAAAATGTTTTTTATGTAACTTTATGATGACAAAACCAAGTAATTTAAGCGTTTTAATATTATCTGTTTTTTGCTTCCAGTTTTCTTTAATTGGTATGATATTGAGTTATAAAAAAACGATTTTTTGACATAGAAACACGAGATTGACTAGCTGTGGGTACAGAATAAATTTGCTCATGGCTTTTTTCTCAAACATTAATCTTCTTTTATGAAATTTCTTATTTTAAGTTTTACTTTGCGAAAGCGGGTCCTTTATTCTGCAAAATAGTTTTTCAAAACATTTGTTATGTATATCTGCCAAATAAAAAATGAAAAATTGTTTTTTGCCAAACAAAATAAAGACTTTTTTCATTTATAAATTATAAAAAATTGTTTTTGTTATTAAAGAACAGCCTTATAAAAATTTGATAGGGATAGGGCTCAAAATATAAAAAAGATTTTTTTTAGATCAATATATCTTTATTCTATGAGCTAGCATTGCAAAATCCACTATGAAAAAAATAAACTGAAGAAAGCATGAAATCATATAAAATCCGTAAATTGAATTCCCAAAATAATTATTATACGGCTCTCTGAAATATAATTTTTTCCAAAAATATTTTATATATAGGAAAATAAATATAATTGCAAAAATAGACGCATTTAAAATTCCTAAGACCCTGAAAATACACGAAATCAAGAATTCACTACGATGTTTGTTTAAATAAAAATGCAAACCAGACATTGCAAAAACAAATAAGTATAATATGAAAGTCGTGTAAAACACAATATCTGGCCGCAAGTCAACATCTAAAAGACTAAAAAAATTGTAAATATTGTTCAAACATGTAATACAACACATTTTATATTTATTTTTATCATTCAAAACATTCTCAATGCAACTGGTCCTATTTCAGAGATTTTTCCTTTTTCATTACCATCATTATAATTATTACCTAATTCTTCTGTTTTTGTTGCACAATCTGATATAACTGACATATTGTACTCTATATCTTGTGTTTTCTTTTTATTTTGAAATATTACTTCAGAAATTGTATTGGTTTTTTTTTTATGCATATAGTGTGTTTATACAAAATATTATATGCAAAAATAATAATAATCAAAAATAGTACATCGATCAAAAAGGAAAGATGATTAAAACATTTCTTCCCAAAATAATTATTTTAATATTTCCTGTTTTTTTAGATATGCATTTGAGATCAAAGAAACTATCAAAATTTTATTAACCATAATTTAGCGATCTTTTTTAAAACATGAAATATGGTATTTTATATTACATTTTTTTTATATTCCGTACATGTGTGCCTAAAGACATATAAATCAATCACTCAATATAAAAATATATTTAAAAGCATGAAAATAGACATAAGTTTTTGTTGTGCAATTATCATTCTAAATAGCATAAAAAAAAAATATTTACATGAGTAATATCTATTTTTTATTTTTGACAATAGAGGACTTTATCATATAAAATTTCTTTTATTTAGCTTATAATGTAAAAAACTATATAAAAATACAGCTTAATTTTTTTCAAATATATTTCTGCTTAAATTTACAAATTTAAAAACAATACATAGTCTTTATAATTTTTTTTCAGAAAGCAATTTTTTTTAATTCAACTATTATTATTTTATCGGAATTAAATGCGTTCTTTAGCGCGAACTTGTTATGTGCTGAATATTAAAACCGATTTAGGAATTCACTTTATAAAAAAACAATTTTTAAAAGTTTGTGAGAAAATAATCACAAATGGCCCAAAGTAATGTGGTTTTTTTAACATTATTTCCTTTTCATTTACATTAAAATTATAGAACAAATAATCCTTATTCAATAACTCTAAAAAAATAAAGAACAGTGGATTTAGTAATAAAACAAAAAAATTCCCGTACATAATGTTACTTCAAAGCATAAGTATTTTTTTTGAAGTTTTTAATGTTTTTTATAAGAATATACGGTTGAAAATGTATGAAATATATAAAGATCACTATTTTTTGTGATTTTTAAAAGCGAATAAATTTTTAATTATTTGATATTCCGTATGCGGAAGCTACATATACTTGTATTAATAGGTAATTGAATGTGCATTAATGCATTTTATGAAAAAAAATTTTTTAATGAATAAGTAATTTTAAATAATAGTGCATATATATTTTATGGTTCATTTCATACATTAAATAAGTTCAAAGAATAATAAATTACGGTAAAAAACTTAACATAAATATCTGTACATGTATATTTTAAATTAATATAGATAATTAAACGGCATAGATATTTTTGTAGAAAAACTAAAACAAGCTAATTTTTATTTAAAATGCTAATGAGCTCTGAAAAAACATCATGGTTACGTAATCTTTGTGTATAAATTCATTCATTATCTTATACGTATATTATATATTTTTAGAAAATCATATTTTTTATATTTTTTTGATGCCCCGAATTTTATAATAATGTGTCATGATAGTTTTTAAAGATCTTTTCTTTTTAATAAGTAGTTTTCAATATTTTGTTATAATTTTTATTTATAGAATTCAATTATAGTTTTATTCTTGATTTATTATTACAGATAAGTACCCCGAAATATTTAAAATGCTTAAAAAACCAAAACATCATTTTTATAAATAAAAATAAATATTAGCTAGTAAGTGCGTGAAGTTTCTACATGTTTCTTATCTCTACAAAGAAAAATATCGTATGAAATACATGTAGTCTTAAATATATAAAGTAGAACAAAAAAAATAATTAAATACGAATATTTGAACATCCATTACGATAAAATACAAAAACTTAGCGGATTAGCCGTATTTTCAATATTTTTAATTGGCATATGTTTTTTTGTAAATTCTATGTTAAGACGTAAAAAATTGCATATGTGAAATATTGACATATTTATTTAATATATAAAATCATAATTTTGTAGTAGAATCTTTCATGTGATGATCTTTTCTTGACCAGTGAATATTTTACCAGTGCAATGTATTTAGTAAATAATATTTATCTGTTCTTAAATTGATTTTATAAATTTAATTTGAACATTGTAAAAAAATATTGTAAATATATATGACGTAAGTAATAAATTAATGTTAAAACATCACATAAACTGTTCATTTGCATCTTATAATACCCCTATTTTTTGGTTATATGCATTATTTGTCTAAATTTTTTTTTGCAAATATATATTTTGTTATTGAATATGGATTATGAAAATCATATTCTATCCTTTGAAACAACCTATTTAAAATATCTTTTATGATAAAAAAAACATTTGTGTAATAAAAAATAATACGGATTTGCTAAATCACCAACTTAATTTTACTTTAAAAATCATCTATATATACCATATTTTTATAATGTCAGAAACGAAAAATAATTTTGTTTGAATACATTTAACACATCATTATACTTATATTGCATGTATTTTGGGCATGTAATGTATAAAATACGTTCTTTTTCATATAAAATTTGTGAAAGCGTATATTTTATATTTTAAAATCATGTATCTTGATAAAATAGACTAAAAAACCGAATTTCTAATTTTTGCGATGGATTAACTATGATTCCGACTTTGCAATTTGTGCTTTTGATTACAAAACATAGAATATTATAATAAATTTGAATATATGCTTTATACAAGAAATATGAAATGAAGGTGCTAATATACATTAAAACTTATACGATGATATTCGAAAAAATATAATGTACATATTTCTCGCTTCTGAACTATTATAATACGAATAATATATTTATCAGAAATATTGCATTGTTCGTAACCCAAATTTTAAGATAGATTATATTGCATAGTAAGAATATATAATGACTTTTTTTCTGTTTACAAATTGAATTCTTGATATATTTTTTATATTTTAGTAAAATATCGAAATGAATTTAAATTTATTTGTGTAGTGCAAATAAAAAAAATATTTGCCTATAATTTATATTTTCAATTATGCGTATATATTATATAAAAAATTTTCAATTGTACTAGCCTTTATATTTTATTTACAAAGATTTCTAAGTTCCTTTATCAAACAGATGTGAAAAAATCTTGTTTTTATTTATATAGATATTTGGGATTTTATTTTATTTTTACAATAAATATTTTTCGTCGATATGACTATAAATCACTTATGATTTGGTTTTTTCTTAATAATATTTTTTATATTAGTTTTATTACATATTTTCAGATGTATAAAAATATATTAACGACTAAATAATTTGATAGCAACATAAAATGGCATTTTTAGGAAGGTTTGGAATATAACCATGACATTATAAAATTCTCATAATCCAAGTTTATTTAATCTAGCAAAATTTAATTGGCGCAACTTAATCTTTATTTTTATCTGCCTGTATTTGTTATTTGCAACATCTCTGTAAAGAAATATGATTTTTGCTCTCTGCTTTTAGCTCTTAAATACCTTTATTGACTAGTAAACAACTAAATTTTATAAACACATGCATCTACTTGTAAAAACCTTTTGAAAAAATACCAAAACTTTGCCTGATCGCTGTTTATTTTTTGGTTAGATAAAGTTTCTCGTTTTTGGTCTTTGTAGTAATATAAAATTTGCTGTAAGCATGCTTATATAATATTTTTGTTTTCCTTCCGTTCTTATAGATGTTTTTATTCGATTAAAAATATGATATTTTACTTAAAAAACTTATTTGTAAATTATATATGCAAAAATTCAACTCATGGGGACATAATAAATGGGTGAAAAGGTGCTCTATATAGACAAATCATGCGAAACTGCGGCTGAGATAAAGAAAAAAGATATATAGGCATTTTTAAATGCTTATATATACATAAAAATCAACAAGAAATAAGACATTACAATCGAGCTTCACTTCAAGAGAATCTCCTGCGGTTTAATGGGTTCAAGATGCCTATGCGGCAATACAAAAATAATTTCTCTGTATCTCACGTTTAGTATATGAGAAACTTTAATAGTATTTTAATAAAAAATTCCAATGGAATTTGCTTAAACTAGAACTAAAAGGAAGAAAGGCGAAAATAATTATTAACGAAAATGGAAGGAAGTCTGTTTTTAAACGATTTGATGCCGAAAACGTAAAAAATTCAAAAAGACTAAAATAAAGTAAACCATCTAATTTTTATATTGAAGAGTAAAGTTGGGTCTAATACTGTAGTTGGGAATTTTTAAAATTTACTAAATTCAAAAAAGGCAAACATCGTTGAATTCGAAAAGACAATAAAAATTGTGTAATACAAAGTCGACTCTAGTATTCTCCACACTTTTTAAAAGATAATAGCAACAATTACATCCGCCCAAAATCATAAGAATATGTTTCATGTTGCAGTCTTGCTACAAACAGCGCAAGGGGCTAACAAATGCCATACCACAAAACCGAAAAAAGACAACATATATTTCCAAAAAAAATAGCAAAAAATGCTGTTGGAAAGATTAAGAGCTATACTAGAATTATATAAAAATACTCGCAGAGTATTTGTGAAGTAGAATGTAAAAATAAAAAAAATAATGCGATCAATAAACGTGATCCTAGACCCAACAAATCACCATAAAACAATGTGAAGGTATACAGAAAAAATGGAAATATTTATGAAAGAATATAGTTGTATAAAAAAGATGTGACGCAATAAAATCATATAACTACTTTTAGCATAATCGAAGAATTTATGTTAAATGGTTGACTCTAAACAGAAGCTATAAAATCGAAGCGTCAAATGAACAAAATAATAAAACCTTTCTATAAAAATGCGGATAAAATAAAGTAAAAACAAAACAAAACAATTCTATCGATTACATTTGCGTATTCAAATCGAAAAAAAATCAGTAAAAAAGCATCAAGGCAGAGGTTGAATTTAGTAATATAAATAAATCATTGTCATATTGATAATAAGCTGGATCAGAAAGAGTCTTTAATTGCTTCAAAATATAGTGAAAAGCCTCCATAACTTTATATATCTGATTATATTGGATATATGTATAAAAAATAAAAATCTTGAAGAATTTTTTTACTCTGATACGGCATATCTCTTAATAAAAAAAATGTCTCAATAGAAATTTATTAAGATGTATCACGTGCATGTCCAATTTATAAAAGTTGACACCAACAGTGTGGTCTAAATACATTCAATATGTGGTGGCGCAAAACTTAAAATCGCAGAAAATATGTATGGAGCAAAAAAGTGCTTTCGAGGAGCAAGAGAACTTTTTCACATGAAAAATTGGATAAAAAAAGAGCATTCTAACAATTTAATACAATCACTGATTCATGTTAAAAGGTATTGAACACTAATAACATGTCTAACTTCATGCATGTCTGACAAACTTGAACATACTTACATAGAAGCGTTTTTCATAAAGAAGATCACAAACAAATTTAGCATATCTTTACTGTTAAATTTAGAAGAAATCATGCATGAAAGTTTACTTAAGATAATACTTTTGGCAGACAGATGGTCACGCTTTTCTTTGTGATAAATGGATCCACTATGCAAAAGATTAGAAGATATTTTCCGGGTGTAAATGTAATAAATTTAAAATTATATAACAAAAAAAATATAAAGTGTTTTTAGATGTCCTCAAATAAATTTTAAAAACTCTAGAAACACTTAAAATCATATGGGATAAAACATTGACTTTCTTTAATGCGAGAGGCCTTGAAACTAACAAAAATATGTCTTCCACTAACGATGAAATATGCGCAGATGTATAAACATCTTTCAAAGGACATTTTATTATAAATGTCTTTAGAAAATTAAGAATAACAAATAGGGTAGAAGGCTAGATACATATGACATAATTATAAGTAAATACTAAAACTTATAAGAAATTTATGAGAGACTAAACTGAAGGCAAGGAATTATTCTATGCCTTTATATCTGAAGAACTCGATAAATACACTTTACTTGATGATAGAAAGTATCTATTTAAACGAAGTTTCCATTCGACTATATCCTAGTAATAAAAAAGATTATATATAAAAATAAATAAATAAGAGGTGTTCTATAAAATATCGAATTTAAAGCCGAAAAAAATTTCTATCAGCTAAATAATTTGCTTCCATATTACAAAAACCAAAATCGAGAAGGACTACAAAATTAAAAGTAGATAAAGAAGACAAAAAAATCTCTCAATAATTGATGAATATCTTAAAGCTAAACATCATGTCAAATCACCAAATACGAGACACATTTATAAAAGTAGCAAGGAAGCCTACTGTGTAAAATAAAATGAAAAGTCATTACACCAAAAACCTTTTGAAGCAAAGGATAATGATATGGTTGATATTATGGAATTATGAAGATGTATAAAAGATTGTAGCAATAAACTGCGTGAAGAAATGAATTATGTTTTTTTAAAACCAGAAATGTGTTTTTCGGCGAGAGGATAATATACACACAATGTTACCAAGCCACGATAACAATCGACACTTTTGCAACGAGATAGAAAAATGTAAGGGTATGATTACACGTAAAGGCACAAATAAATTTAAGATGTTTATATTCGTTTCTATCAAGACGAATCCACATTTAGAAAACGAAAAATATGTGAAATCTCTCAGTACAAGAGATCTGCGACTAAATGAAATACGAGAACATAAATTAAAACTAGAATCTTAACACATATATATTTCCAATTAGACCTGATGTTACAAATGATATTAAAGAATAATTTCTTTCGATGATTAAAATAGATATAAGTAGTCTTAACAACTAAAAGAAAGTTTTTAATTAACAATAAAGGATGCATGACTTTTTAACGATTAACTTGGTTTAATTATCAAATAAAGAACTAGAATAAAATCATATGTAATGAATTTCTTACATATTTACATGAAAAAATATGCTAAGACTTTATAAATCCCGGAAGAAATAGAGGAACTTATATAAGCGTTCACATTTTACATGAAACTCCTATGGATCCTATATAATAGTGTAAAAATTTATAATATATAGATCAGGGAAAGTTTTATATGATGCAATCTGAATATGTGAAATATTTTCAATGGCTATTTGCGCCATAAAAGACCGAATTTAAAAATAATAAAAATATATAAGGCATTTCTTATATTTTAATATCCAAAATTGTAATTCTATAGCATATGCAAACCAAAAAAAAAGGTGAATTCTATATTATACTTACGGTTTATTTTTTTTTAGAAAGCGAAATGTGCTGTTATAAAATTCTTTATATATATATTTTTTTATTGGCAATAATTATTACATAATATTAAAATAAATACTGCCCTATTATCACACGATGTAACCAAATACATAATATACTGTAAAAAAATACAATTAAAATACAAATAAAGCGATATATATAATAAATTTTTCTTTTTTTTTGTGGCGTCTTTTATGTCAAAATAGATTATTTAAATCTGTCCCACATATAGTCTGCGATTATTAGCAAACTTCCAATATATTAACTATACTTGTCTAATTATCATGAGTTAAGGGATGAAGCAATAAACTGTAAGTTTTTTAGTGCTAATTTCGATAATAGTAGCATATAAAATAGTACGCATTATTATTTTTGAGGGAAGATAAGCCAGTTTTTGACACGAACTACAAATCTGTAAATTTTTAATATAAAATACCATAGCTAGTACTTTGGAGAAAACATTTAAAAGGTCAATTTTTTACGTGAAAAAATTATCTTTTTGCTATTATGCGTTTTTGTAGTTATAAAAATATACTTATATTTCTACAATTTTATTGCGTGTTTATACATAAAATCCAATATTTTTTTTCTCTGTTTAAATAATCATTTTATACATTTATATTTTATTAAGTCCAAGATGTTATTTTGTTGTTTTTTACATGATGCAATAAAATTTTTTGTGATTTTTTTCTAATTTATGTATTAAATATATATAAAAATGATCGATTGAAACATATATATTAGAAAGAGATTTAATCTGAAATGTATATAGATATGTTTTATGTCTATAGGATTGGTTTTATCTATATTATTGGGTTTAGATGTATATAAAAAAATTCGAATTTGTGTTTTTTATTTATTATATCTTCATATAATTGCTAAATTGATTTTTTAGAAAATTAATATTCGTCTATGTGTATATAATCTACTATAATCAGAGTGTTGATTTATATTCTTTCCTTGAAAATTGTCACATAATATTTAACTATAAAATTGAAATTTTCATACATATATAGTGTTATTATGCATGTAATAAAAAATTATTGATTCTATGAGTAAAAAATAATCTTAAATCACTATTAATGCATGATTTAAGTTTTAATTACTTCATCTAAACACATTGATAAAAACCATCTCGACTATTTTTGCAACCTAGATGCAAAGAATACAGCAAACACTATTAAATCGATTAAATCACCTTTATCTTATTATGCCTATAAACAATACCTTTAATTGGCTCTAATACAAAATTACTTGATTTGTCGAAGGCAAAGCGTAAGTAAATAAGCTAAAAATGCTATTTTTGAAATGTTTCAACGTAGCGGTCGCCGGATTGGCTTGCTTTATCTTTTTTTTTATACAGCAAAAAGATTTAGATAAAAACTTATTAAAAATTTTACAAATTTAGATATCTTGTGTGCGACTGGATAATCTGATTTTAGGTGTCTTTATATATAAAGACTTAATATGTATTAATTATTTGTGTTTTGATAATTTAGCGTGATTTGAAATCTTTACTATAGTTGAGTAAACTATGTATAAATTCTGTCCATATATGGATTTTTCAAATCATCGAAAAATTACACTGTTTACAGCTCTTGTGACAAAAGTAGGACTGAAAAGTTAAAAATGCATGTAAATAAATCGTATACGTTCTCAATGTGTACACTTCCTGAGTTTGGTGATTATTAGTAATTTGGAGAAATGATTAGAGTATTAATTCGTGTATTTATACTCCTTTCTCTTGGAAAAATCCTGTTTATACATCTTATCAAACATTTTATAAACTTCTTCTGCATTCATAGCTTTGATTTTTTTCAACATATAGAGCTACTTCTATGCTTAAATTGACTTTTAGAAAATCGAATTAAAGATTTAAATATTTAAGCATTATATAAAAAAAAGTTGCATTTCATAAAACTTTTCAAGATTATTAGAAAATTTTAGATCATTTACACATTATGGCAACTAATGTGCTAAATAATAGTACACTAGATTCGCTAATCATTGATAAAAAAACAGGGGTCAATTAAATATTCATTTATGAAGCAACATTATTCTTTTTACTTTCATGTTAGCTCGCGCAATGCTTAAGGTTACACTATATTACATATTTGTTGTTTAATCTATGAAAAACATATATTTTTACAGTTTTTAATAAATTTTTTAGGCTTGAAACTATAATCGCAAGTGTTTTTTTCAACAAATTTTTTATACACATGCTTCCGCTTTTATTGGGATCCCCAATCCTTTAATATACGACACATTGTTTTTTTTACAGTCCAATCTTATGTATTTGTATATTTTACTAAGATATAAGACTTCTTAAATCATTTATATTTGCTGTACAAACTTTTCACATACAATTTTAAGACATTATAATTTAAATTTTAGTGAGCAAAGGTAAGGATATAAAACATTTAAGAAGTTAAATCTAAAGATAAATTACAGCACAATCAGTTCGTCAAAACAAATTAAATCAAAAATCGGCTATAAATATAATTCATGCCATAGCTTTTATCATTATAAGTTCCATGATTACATTTATTTTTACGTTTTTGGTAAATTTTATGTTCGACTTTAGTCAAATAAAAAGTTGTTTCATGTGTAAATGTGAGTATATTAATGCCACAAATAATATATAATTCCCTTTTTTCCTCTGTATATTTTTCTTTTAATAATTATTTAGTCGGTTTATTATCACCCTATTTATTACGCCCTTCAGATTATTTTTACTACGTTAAACTAAACATATCGTTCTAGCATAACATAGGCATTTACATTGTCTTGTATTTACCTAAAATACAACTTTCAATTTCAAACTCTTTGCGTTATTCTTAATTTAGTCTCTTTCAAGAATTGTATTTCAGTGTGTTCCTCAGCTCTGCTATCCGCTACCAGTCTCATCTACAGAAAAACTCAAATTTTATTCTGATTATAACAATGATGTGAAATTCAAGATACCTCTTCACGCCTATTAATATTACTAATCTCACCATATTTTTTAATATTCTCTATATAATATATCCTTTTATGTCAGATTAATTCGAGTCTTCCACAACGCTTATAAAAAGTGTTAATCTTTAATCAATCTTTCCATTTCTCACATCTAATTTTTAAAGGACATATTATTTAAGCGTTTTTTAAATCATATTGATTGTGCAATTGCTTCTTTTTATTTTACTATTTTTCATTTAAATTGATTTATCCCTACAGAAACACATTTTTTAACAAGATGTTGAGAGAACTTTATAAAACCAAATGTGAGCTTGATATAGTTACACAATGCCTAGGATCATCTATATTTACTTTTGGAGGCACAAAAGTACATTGCATTATTAAAGGACCGTTCGACTCAAGAAATTTAGAAAACGATAATATAGAAATAAAATGGAAAGATGAAACACTCGATAAGTCGGATGAAAAATATTTTTCAGAAATAGTCAAACAAGTATTGTCTAATTACATAATTTTTGATCGAAAACATTATAACGTTAATAAATTTTATAATATTGCATTGTTTGTTGTTCCTATTAAAGATTCTGACAAATTAAATAAAGGATGCAATTTAGTTTGTGCTTTAAACGCTTGTCTTTTGGCAATATTAAAAGCCGGAATACCATTGATAAAAACCTTTTATGCATCTACTAGTCTTGAAATAAACGAAGAATTATTTGTTTTTGAGAATGAAAATATCGATCCTGTTTTTTATCATGGATTTGGCAATAGAAAATTCATAAGAAAAGAGAATTTAGAAAGAAATCTTGAAATTTTCAAAGAAGAAATTAAACACTGCGTTGAAACTAATATGAACATTGGAATGTTCGATTAGTCATTTTTAAAAATAAATTCCACCAAAAAAAGAATTTATTTTTTCTATCCGTGAAAAATACATTTATATACATCGCCTTTATGTTATTTTCTTATAAGGAGGTTTATTACAAATGAAAAGTAAATCTGCCAAAACCAAAATTTATACTTAAATATGCGATTTGGTCCATTTAAGGATAGTATTTTAAGTTATAAAATTGTTAATAACTATATGTAATCATTTAGTTTTTATATTTTAATTAATCTGCGGCGTTTATATTCAATTAACTTATAAAAAAACACACAAAGCATGCACAATGTGTCCATACTGATAATTAAATATTCCATATTGCTTACTTATTTTTTATATGTATATATATAAAATCGATCAGACTTATTGAATAAATTTACTTTTCTGATAATTAATTCGAAATAAGTCTGCAAAATATAGATCTAATATTTATATTTATCTTGTGGTTTCACTAGGTTTTTTTTGATTATATAGCTTTTTGAAGCTAAACCTTCTAATATAATATTAGTGTATAATATAATTAAATTAAAAGCTGTTTTATGTTTATACTTTTCATTTTCGCTCGCGCAAAACTATAGATTACCAAATATTACAGATTTCAAATGCTTTTTCAAGGAAAAAATCCGTACATTATTTTTCAATGGAGGATTACCGCACATATGCACACATTCAAGGTTTTTCTTGATAATTCTTGTGAATATGTTTCCAGTTTATTGGCTTTCCTTAGCACTTAATATATGAAATATTGTAATTTTTGACAGCACAATCCCATGTTTGACATAGGGTACATTACTCTTTTTGCTCAATAAAAATATTTCTGGGCATTTATTAAATACTGTAAATTCTACTATTAATAATATTCACAATTCATAAGCTGGAATTATTAATTAGAGTAAACTGCAAAGCCCGATTATCTCACGATAATGCAAATAATATATAGATATAATAGAAATAATATGAAATGATGAGTTTTTGCGTGTTATTATAGATTTTACACTTATCATTTTTCGCAGTGTTCACATAAAAATATTCAAGAGTAAAAATTCATGTATTTATTCGTAAATATCGTTAAGAATTTATTTTCTTCTGCTGCAATATTATAAAAACCATATTTTATTGGTATTTGTAAAATACAGCTCTATATATACATTAAAAAGTTATAGAATTACCTAAAAATAATTATACTACATTCAAATTATAAATATGTTATTTCTTTTTATTTTAAAATTTTGCTAATATATGTATATTTATTTTCAACGAATATCGGATTTAATGATTTTTATCTAATTTTATACAGTAAATTATCTTGCCACTATTTAAAACAATATTCCAAAGAAATATCTTTTGGTGATATGTTTACCTTTTTTCAAAAATTTATAGATTATATAAAGAAAAAATCCAAATATTGGGATATTGATGTGGATATAGCAACTAAAAGATATTTTTAATATAAAATATATTACCATACACAATAAAAAAACACATTTCTAGGACGTATGATGATTATTTAAGTGTTAAGATTATACTATAGGTATAAGGTATTTTCTCTATTATATTGCATAAAAACCTTACAAAAAAATGCATATGACGGATAAAAAACCTTTTATTATAGCCATAATAATCAATGTATGCTAATAATAAGTGATTTGAAAACTTAAAAATTCTTTTTTGCGCATTATTTATTAAAATAAGGACGAATATACGTACAAAATACTAAATCTAGTTTTATTTATTTATATATCTTTAGATCTAAATAAATACGATTTTCAATGAAATTTTTACCTTAAAAATAAATATCAGAGATATTTTTATTTTACTCCTTAGTTATATGCAAAAAGAAACACATTATAATAGATAAATCTCGGTATATTATTATATTTTGTCTGTATTCTTTGATTTACATTTATAACTTTAAATTAAAAAGATTTAAGAAGTAACTTTGAAGAGTAAATACATTATCACATTCTAAAAATATTTATAATCATCATTTATTCTATTTAAGATAAAAAAATGATCTAAAACAAAAATCAGAAGAAGAATATCACAAATATAATCTACGCAAAACTGCACTTTTAAATGTGAAAAAAAAAATATGAAGCAAAGGAATTTTGCACTTTACAACGTAAAATCATCTATTAAATATCTAACCTTATATGTGATCTTTCCATCAACAGACTTATCTTTTGATTAATAGATTTGAGACGTCTATTCAGCCATCCTAAAACGCCTTTCAACTATGTTACATCAAATAGATGAAAATTTAGCATTGAATAAGGGATATAGAATGCATATAGTCTAGGGTTCAAAGTAAAAATGTGAGCTACGATGATATTAATCGACACAATGTGTGAAATGTGTTTGATAAATGATTTATTGCTGAAAATTGCACAAAAGCCAAATAAACGAGTTTTAGCAACAGAAATCAAGGAATATAGAACAGTGACTTATGCAGAAGAAAAAGCTGTAAAATGCCTGTAAACAAATAAAAAGTAAAAATCGAAGAATTTATAGGGAACCAAAATAGCATACTATAATTTTGAACTAAATATATACTAAGCTAATGATAGGATAAATCGGACAATTGCATCCCTCCGAATTCCAAGAATATCAATTATGCCACATTTTTCAGATGTCTAAGAGTTTATAAACATAGTAAAACTTAATTTAAAATAAGAAATAGAATATTCGTTGAAAAATCAGAAAATAATGCTCTTAGAATGAACAAGAGATGATTGGATTTGTATTAAAATAAATAAAGTTAAATTAAAATGATAATTAGAAAATAGATACTTTCAAGAATTTTGATTATCACAATCGATAAACATCTAATGCAATTCTATTAGATTGCACTGCAGACTTCTGAACAGACATAGAAAAGAAAGAAAATTTAAAATAAAAGATGTGACTTTACGAAAAGAAATCGATGCCTCTGGCATAAAAATGTGCAAATATATAAACTTTTTACAATATATATACGACTAAATTGCCGCATCAAATGAAAATATTAATACATTTGGATAAATATATAGAAAGGATGGGATAAACACTATAAAAAGTATTACAAAAATTATCTATATCGATTTATATTGACTCAAAAAAAGAAAATAAAGCCTACTATGAAAATTAGTTCGAATTTGATGGCATAATATTAGCATCTAGGAATCTTATTATCACAGAGCCATGAGAAATTTTTAATTTTATCATTTTAAATATGATGATAATTCATGAAGTCACGTATCAAAATATATCAAACATATATCTATAGAAAATTAAAATCGAGAGGAATGGGTTAGTTCTGTTACAAAATATCTATTACCAAAAGAAAATTTCAAATGGGTAATAAATCTAGATTAACACATATGTTTCGTAGAAATCTGTAAATTTAACTATAAAGACTTTATCAAAATACAACAATACATTTCGAGATGAAAGTTTATGTTAGAAAAACCAGTTACAAACAATATGATATGTGCAATGGCAAAACAACTGCATCTTAAGATCTTTGTGATACAATAAGAATATGAAAACAAATTTCAGCAGCATGAATAAATGTAAAGGCTATACACCCAATATTAAAGCTGAAATTTCTTATAAAATTATACTCACACGGATGTTGCACTGTCTTTTTACTAAATGAAAACAGATAAATGGTATCTCTTTGCGGTTAGATATGTTAGAGCTTTAAAGATCATAAATAAGCAAAATAGATTAATAAAACAATTTTGTCATTTTTATGTTTTATGTGTATATGCATTGAGCAGAGATTGAATAATTGCTTCTCGAAAATTGCCTAGTCAAGGATAAGAAATCTTGCAAAAAAAATCCACTTGCGTTCATACATGGCCCTATACATATTCTAAAGTTATAAATCGCGCCATATGATAGGAAGGACAAGCGATTGATTTTTTTTATTGTTGTGTCCTTTAAATATACAAAAATAAGTCAGCCACCAAACAAAAAATATGCGCAGATGTACCAACATTCTTTAAGTGCATTGCTGCATAAAATTGTCCGATTTAATATAGAATGTCTTATAGAAAATAGAACATGATACATATTATTTTTTTTGAAAAAAATATAAAAAGAAAATCAAATATTATTGAAGCTAAGAATGAACATGCAACATCAACTATAAAAAAACGGGAAGTTGTTTTATAATGACAACCGGAAAATACATTTAGCTCGAGGATGAGCAAAGAGAAGTTCCTATCAATTTTTTATTTACCTCCGAGCCTAATAATGAACAAAAATTATAAACAAAGAGAAATTTATTTTCCATTGGGCTATCATATACAAAATATAAAAAACCAGAAGATGATTAAACGCAAAGGCGAAAACTTCTAGTATATGGATAAATAGTTTACATGAAAAGGCAGCAATATTAAAAATAGAAAAGGATAACAAGACACATCTCTCACCAATATAACAATATCGCAAAATATTAAGCATTTCATTATCACCAATTAAGAGACAACTAAGAAAAAAGTTGGAAGAATGTATTTTTAGCAAAATAAAAACATATTCATTGCAACAATTTAACTTTCGGAGCCAAGAATCATCGTATGCTTTATATTGTTAGAATAATATGATATATAATACAAGGTCTGATACAACAATTTGAAGTAAAATTATATTTTTTTTCGGGAGAGATGTATTTTTTGGTGCGAGAAATGATCTCATTTATACGAAGCCATCAAAAAAAGATAACCTTGCAACGTTATACAGGCAAATTTAAGTGCATGATGGCACGCGAGGCCCAAAGAAATATAAATATGTCATATTTCTTCCTATCAAGCCACCATAACTCTAAGAAAACCAAAAAACGCTGAATTTACATAGTATAGGAGACTGGCGCAAAAGAAAATGTGGGGAAAAATGTTGGCCTCATAATTTTATCGGATATAAAAATCAAACAGAGAACATCTAATGTTTTCCCATACGACAACTTAGAAAATATTATTGCTTTGATAGGAACAGATAACACTTGTCTTAATCACTAAACTAAAGTTGTGAAAACTATTTATAGGAAGTATGCCGTTTTTGCGAATTAACTTGGTTGTAAATACAAATATCAAATAGAATAATATCATGTGGTGCTAAATTTAATATTTGGCTGTGAATTATATGGGAAATGTTCTGAGGTGTTAAAAATCAAAGAAAAATTAGATGAACCCATGCAATCACTTACTTTTCGCAAAAAACATGAAATCATCTCATTTGAAAGAAGAAGAGCAAATTTTAAAAATATATCAGGGGAAAGTGGTTATAAATTGATTAAGGTGTATGCAATACTTTTTATGAACCCTCTAGGTCTCAATAGAATGAATTGATAACAAGAAATTTGACAAATATAAGAATTAATGTAATATTTTAGGTAAATTAAAATTATTTGTTTTTTTCGACTATAATAATACATTGTCTTAAAAACATTTACATAATTATGATTTTTTCAGACCATAACAATGATTTCTGTATTTTAACGTATAAAATTGATGCTGGTGGCTGATACTGTCAAAAAAAATGGTTTAAATAAGTTAGTGACAAATAAAAAGTTCATAATTTACAATTGGTTAACACATATTAAAATAAAACAAAAATTGAAGCACAGAATGCTCTTAATTAGGAAATTAATGTAAATAACGTCGCAAGAGGTGAAAAAATACCTAAACTTTCATTGAAAGTAGACAAAATATATAAAACAATTGAAATATCATTTCCTTTTTATTTTTTAAAAAACAAAGGTTTTTTAAATAAGATCCTTCATGTTGTAATATATGATTAATATCATAATTAGAACATTAATATATCTTTCAATGTTTATAAACAGAAAATATGTATCGCAGAGTAAATAACTATTTTTTTCATCATGTGTTAAGAAATATAAAAATTGCTAAAAATGCTATGGTCGAATTTTCATCTTGTTTTCAATACTCTACATATTCAATTTAAATTGCATTCTAAAATATTTATATTTATGCAAGTTTGTATATGCTATCTTAATGCCTCAAATGGCGAAAATTTAATTTAATTGTTTACATTTTAGTTAAAAATGCATTTTATGATTTTTAAAATATTTTAAAACATGAATTATCTAGCTGAACTATAAAAAAATATTCATTTGAAAAATAAAAGCAGAAATGAAATATTTTGAAATATAAAACATATATGCACATCCAACACACGATATGATATATATATTTTTCGTGTCTGTATATTTTTATGAAATGATTTTTGCAACAAAAAAGACAATAATACATAATTTTTAGGGTTTATTATCTAAGCTATCGGAGATATCAAAGCTTTTTTATTCATGAATTTATAGCAAAAAAATACGGCTGATTTCTTATAAGTTAGGCTTGCATTTACATATTTTATTGTACCATAATTGCTTCATTTTTATTTTTTCATGAAAAAAATTTATTTTCTTGTACTAAATTTCTAATCTATATTCTATGGATGTAATAATATGTGCAACAAAAATTGACTACAGAATAAGAATATGCGCGGCTTTTTATTCAAAACTGTTCATTTCTATTGTAAGTAGATAACGAGCTTGTAAAAAAATTTTGCTGTTTATAAATATATAATAGGTGTTGTGGGAATCTAAAATACAATTTTGGGTGTTATTTGTCTTTTAAAAATATATGAACTGCGTATTTAGTTGATAAATGTGATTTAACCATTACGATCTAATACATGGATTATATCGAAAGTGTCCCTATGTTTATTTCTAAATATTCAATTTTATTGTTATGTATGTTATTGGTTGATATTTTCTAGATTCTATTTATAAAAGCCATATAAGCATTATGTGTGCTTTTCGGAATTAAAATGTAAAAAAAAACGAATATTTGTTGCTCATTCTATATTTTTTTATTTTTAAGGATAGTAATTTGAATATGTTTGCCTTTTAAATTATTTTATTTAGTTTTAGCATTGAATATAATATGAATGATAACATATGAGATTGTGTTTTTAAGTATGTTGTTGAATTAGAAGTTCGATATCCTTGAATTTTTATAATCGAAAATTGTAAATCTTACTGTTTTTATGTTTTATTATAGTAAAAATGTTGAATCTGTATTTAAAATACTATATTTTTAGTTACAAAGGAATGATTAGATGCTGTTTCATTTATAATTTTAAAATATTGCAAAAAATAACTATTAAAAATTGTCCAACTATATAAACAAAAAAAAACGATGATTTCATACTTTATCATCTATAAATTATAAAATGTAAATTTTATTTGTCCATTTTTTTGTGATAAAATTTGTAATGTGATTCATCATTATACACCTTTAACTTGTAAATTTTTCTGCATAAAAATTATACAATAAACTAATGATCAATTTAATATATTCAATGCATTGGATAATCTGTAAATACAAATGTTTTATATAAATTTCTATGGTTGAAATAAACTAAAATCTATTTTATATGCCCTATCTATAGAGTATTCATATATTGTGTGTCATTATTTGATATTCTATCTTAATTCTATAATTTTAACTGTGTTTATATGCTCGTAATATACAAGGGTCTTTTTTCTGTGATTTGTTTTTGTAAGATTGACCCGATACAATATAAAGAATAAAAAATCCATATAAAAATAATAATGATTGTAACTGAAACTTTATTGGAAATTTTTTTTCGGTGCTTTTACATAAAATACAGGATATCTCAACAATTATTTGTCCAATAATTATTGTTTAACAAATACATTAAACAAATTTTGCAAAAAAATGACAATAAAAGATTATCACTGGGAAAAAAAATGCAAACCTGGAGTTTTTCTATTGAACTATAACTATGCCTCTACTACAAATATTTTACGTTATTTTTTATATGATTTTAAGTTCTTTTTATCCTTAAAAAATTTAGAAATATAGATTGCAAAGTGTAATTTTATTGTTACCCTCTATTGTAGAGGTTTTAATGTATCTAGGTATAATATTATGTGTTTGAAAAGTTCAATTATACCTTGTTGATTGATATAAATTAGAAATAAAAACAACTAATGTATGCTGTTTTGTCTATTCTCAGGTTTATCTACAAATAAGACACATCTAAAAGATTTGCTCTTTGGTTTTTAGTATTATTTTGTATCTACTCTATTTTTTCTATTTTTTTATGTAATCTGGTCATAATTATCTATAAATCGGTGTTTACATGTATATTGTTATAAATAGATTAAATGTGTTTAGTTCTTAGCCGAAAAGTGCCAGTTCTTCTTATAAAAACTATAATGGATTGGATTTCTGTTCATTGAACAAAAATAAAGGATACTTGAACCCTTTGCAAAATTATTTAATAAAATTATACAAATTAATTTTACGCAAACATACGGATTTGTGTAATAAGCCCTTATGTTTCGTTTTTTGGATCTCTACACGTGCAAAAAAAGATTTTAGAACATTAATTGCAGTGGATTGATTTAAGTATATTAAAGCAGAATGATATGAAAAAAAGTATGTCTAATATTTAAAAAAATGCCAAATAAATTATTTACCTACACTTTATGTAATTAACAGGCTAGAATCTTATTTGTTTTTTTTTTATTTACAACAATTTTTACTTAATTTTCTTCAGCATGAGTTTTTATGGCCATTTACTTGATTTTAAATATTTTTTTTATTGTGCACACATTCAAAATTCATTGCAAATCCTTCATATATTCTTGTAAAGGTTCCTAATCATCTTCCGTGTCTTTATCTTGCTTCTAGATTAAATAGAAAGTTTTCATGATTATTAATGGTAGTATGTAGAGCACTAAAAAATGTAGATAACATGACTATATACATATTTAAACAATAAATATTATAAATATGATTTTTACTTTTTTTGGTTCACGTGAAATCATTTTTAATATCTAATTAAGATAAAAAAAATTTACTTTTATGCATTTTAATCCATTTAAACGCATTTTATTCAAAGACTGAATTATTACAAAAAAATCTTATAACTTTATAAGGACATTTTAGATAAAAAATATAAAACAAAAGTTTATGTCTTTATTTTACTTGCTACTAGTGCAAAATCAGCAATGCCAAAAATAAACTGAAGTATACTTGAAATTATGTAAGCACCATAAATAGCATTCCCGAAATATTTATAATATTTTTTTTTAAATAGTAATTTCTCATAGAATAATCTTAACAAGATAAAAATTATCATCGAAGCGAAAAGAAATGCATTTAGAATTGTGAAGATGCGGAAAAAATTTGAAAGCGCAAATTTCTTTCGGTATTCGTATAATAACATATGAAAAGCAAAAGAAATGATATTAAAAATATAAATTGGAACGACTGTAAAAAAGACGACTTTCGGCCGTGTTTTCACTTCTAAGAGACCAAAAAAATAGAATAGGCAATCTAAAAGAGTAATCGAAACATTTTCGTTAGTATTATCTGAATTCGATACTGTTGTAGTGATTGCGGGCTGTATTTCAAAGTTATCCATATTAATTTTATTGTTTTTTTAACGATGACTATATCTTTTGAATTTATTGTTGTATAATCAAAATTTTTGTTTCTTCTAATTTTAAATTGCTGTACTGTTTTTTAAGTGATATTACCAAATTGTTTTTTTTTGTTTTATATGTCGTCTATATGTTTTCAAACATACTTATAGAAAAAAATTAAAATAGTAAATTATAAATCGATCAGAACAGGATATTTGAATTACGTTAAAAATATAAAAATTCTAATTAACTTATTATATCCGAGAAAAATAATTTTGAGCAATAATAGATAATAAAATATTATATAAGCTTATATATAATTTGTTTAAAAATTGGGCGGTATAAAAACAAGATGTTATAATTTTTAAGCAAACATGGTACGGCTTAAGAACTTTAAATTAGATAAGACGAGCGTCTATACAATTAGATATATAAAATTATAATACACTATAGCGATTCTAAATACTATTTTTTTTAAATCCATATTTTTTATATTTTATTTGTAACCATTTTTGAAAAGGCTCTGATAAGTTTTTGCTATGACTTAATGTTCGATAATAAGCGAATTTTAGCATTTGATTAAGTTTAAAAAAAAATTTACAATCAACTAACTCTTATAATCGACAAACTAAAATATAATAGTGTATTAAATTACGTTAAAACGTTTTTTTAAAATTGTAATTAAAAGTTTAATAATAAATTTTATTATGTAGGCAAGTTTATATATTTATTGAACTATTATCTACAGTTTATTGTAAATTATTTTTCATAAAATTCCAACTAGGTGGACTTCGAATAAAAATTGCCGTTTTTTAAACTATTATTGTACATTATATAAGTTTGGGTTTATTATTTTATGATAATAAACAAAAATTTTAAGTAGGCGTGTTTGAATTAATAAACTTAGTATTTAAAAACCAACCCTGATACCTGACACTATACAATAGAAGCATAAATGATTATAACATCCATAATTTATACGAATAAATATCCAATATGGGATATGTCACATTAAAATCGCTATATAATTGTTATAAATTTATTTGAAGATGTTATATTTGTATTTTTACGCAATAAGAAAAGATTAACAAATTTGATTTGACCCATAGTTAATATATAATGAATCACGATATCACTTCACATGTATGTAAAAATGTAAAATAATTTAAATTAAAGTTAAATGTGTTCATATAATAATTTTTTATAAAGAAAGTATATTTCTATTTTCTAAAATATTTTCAGCAAAACAGAAATTTATATGGAAAGCATAAACATTTTACTAAAGCCATTTTTTTAATTTTTTGTTTTATAATAGATTTTTGGATAACCACAAAATTACTTAGAAAAAGAATATATTAATAATCTCTTCTGATTTAGTCTCTACTACTTGAATACAACACTACCAAATATAGGTCTTTAATTATAGCATTTTCAAATAAGACAAATAATAACGATTTGAAAATTGGCAACTTCTATTTATATTATTTTTTATTTATGGGCCATACATATAGTCGTATTTTCATTTTTCTTTCTCGGGCACAGCTTGCTTGATTCTCTGTACGCACAGTGTATATTACTTTCGACTATCTTCTCCTCTCCAAAGTCTTCTATAATACCCCACCTTCTTTCGAGACCTATTAATTCAATGGTTTTTCTAAATCCCAAGGTTTGTATATATTCATCAACCTGGCTCGTGACATCATATTCTTTCTAGTACCTTTTATGATGTCGTTTAACTATACCATCCCATCTTATAACATATGGGATAATTTTTGTCTTGCACTTGTACATTAAATATAAATATATTTAATCGAAATATTTATATATCCAAAAAGCTGATATAAAATTGCTGAAATTATATTGTTACGCATATATGATACTCTAATATTCGCGAATGAGCATATAAAGGATTTCAATTTCTTATATGCTAATAAACATTACAAGCGTTGAAAGAACATTGTATATTGTTTAAAAGCTTTTAAATATACAAAAAAAACGAATTGAAGTATAGAAATAAAAATTTATCTTTAGATTACTAGCTTTTGGTTTTAAATCCATAAGAGCACATTTTTCCTTGAATTTTCTGTGTATGTTTGTCAATGTCGATATTCAATCGCAACATCATTTTTATAAGAATGCTGATAGGCTGTGAAATAACTATAATTCAAAACTAATATGTGAATTTTTTTCTAAATTATGCCTATCGATCAATCTAATTTTGAATACTACCATAGATATTTCTTTGAATCGTCTTTTCTACATGATTATATTTTCTGCCTCAATATTTTATGAATAAAGAACTTAAATTTATTTTTGTTTTTTACATAACTGCGTGCATTTTAATCCGACAATATTATGTTATCCTTCGGAGATATATACTTTCTACGTTAATTGTCTCGAAACCATAATAAAACACTAATTCTACGACGAGAGTTCTGCATGAATATGGTATATAAAGTGCCATTATCAATATAAAATTACAAATTAAATATATTAATTCTTAGTATTTGATATTTAAAATAAAAATATGTTTGCAATTAAAATTACGTTTATCCAATTTAAAAAAATTCAAAAGTATTTTTCATAATTTTAAAGGTGCTTAGTTGATTTCGAGAGTCTATCTACAAACTATTATACTCTTTATTCATTTACATTTTAAAAAAATATTAAAAAACGAAAAAAAAATCTTCTGCAAGTTTAAATCTTAATCAACTAAAATTTGCGTGATAATTTATTTTTTATTTAAAATTTAACTTTATATACTTGATTACTTTAAAAATCCATTGTATGTAATTTACCAGGCTAACCAATTATGTTAATCAAAAGATATTTAATTAATTAATGAAATTAAGTCATATATGTTTTAAACAATATCATCGAATTTATTAACATAACGAAAAAAAATATGTAGCTATAGCTGCAGTATATACATATCCAATGTAATTGTCTTTCTAATAGTATAATATGATTTGTAAAGTTGTGTTGCTTGTCTCTGATGCATAGTATTTTCTCCGCGTGTCATAAATCCAAAAAAAAAGGATCTAAAGTTTTGCCTCCCATGTTTTACGCATTTTTAGATTTCTTGCAGTTAATTCGATTACTCTGTAATGTTTTCATCTCCAAAGACTATTTATTGATAAAAATAAGCAACGATTTGCGTTTTTACTGCCTATTTTGGCAATATTCAATAGGCAAATCATTCCCTTGCATTGTAATACTAATCTGAAAAATCACGATGGTTAAGAATATTTTCTGGAATATCTGATGGCTAATTAAATATGAATTGTTAAATAGATTGAATAATTTAAAAACTTAAAACATTATTTTTAGTGAGAATACTACTTATCTTAACAGAAATTTTTATGGCATAAACTACACAAGCAAAGCAGTTTTCCATCATATGGGTATTTTTTTGAAAATTTTAATAGTAAATTTATATAATCTATTAAATATGTTATATTTCCTTGGGATTGAGAAAAACCCTTGAATTAATAGGTCTCGAAAGAATGAGTTGTATTGAAGAAGACTTTGGAGAGGAGAAGAAACCAAAAGTAAAAATACGCTGTGTGTACAGAGAATCAAGCAATTTGTGCTCGAGAACAAAAATAAAAATTATAACTATAAATTTAACCCATAAATCAAAAATACTTGTTCTTGAGATATAAATGACAAATTTATGGCTTAAACTTTTTAGATTAAAGACAAAAAAGATTATTACAGACTATTTTATAAGCATATTTCTGAAATATGGTTATTAAATAAAATATATGATTAAAAATATTTTGCTAACAACATACACAAATATAAAAATTTTTATATAAGTATAAAGCAAACATGCGCACTTGGTGCATCATGATTTCACAAGGTTATAATAAGATTTATATCACAACCATTTAAATTTTTCATGTAAAATATTCCTAGATAAATATAAAAATATACAGCTTTATACAAAAATTAGAATGTTTAAAAACTATCAGTTACTTTTATAGGTTGTTTTTATTGATAGCTTGGCCTAGTTTTCGGTAGATATGTTTATGGGTGTTTCTATAAGATTCGTATATAATAGTAAATAACGGATATATATTTTGTCTGTTTTATGTATTGTAACTTCAAAAATATATATTAAAAGGTATATGTAATCAGTGATTACAGTAGAATATAAATAACGTATTTTTAAGTTTATAACCCCCATAAGTTATGTATTTAGAGAATAAGAACAAATAAGCGCATAAACGTTTTGCTTTTAAGTACATCTGATGCTATTTGCAGTTAATATATGCATAAAAAAATTAAAAACGATCATCAGAATAATATGGATATCATGATTATGCACTTAGAAATCGAAATTAAATAATTTTATATATCCTGATGAATATATGTGTTAAGGTTTTGTAAAATTGTGATCTATTTTCTATTTTTTATTTACGTATTTACTTGTATACAAAACAATGGTACCATACACCACAATACGGGATAGCACGTACGGGAAAATGTATCATATATTGAAGAGTCGGAATATATCACTGAGAATATACAAACAACTAATTAAAGAACTAAATGAATACGTAACGATTACAAACGTAGGTATATTTTCATATTATATAGTCATAGGGATATAATGAATTTTTATGATGCTTTTTATATCATTTTATTTACAGTGCTAAAAGAATAAAAGGAATAATAAGATAAATCTGATTTAAATTCTATATATAAAGCATTTAATATTCATTACGATGTTTTCTTTGATTGGAATTGGTTAAATATTGAAGTATTATCAGAATACTGATTTCTTTATTGGCTAGTTTTCTCTATGTATATTGTTTTTATGCAAAAAAATCTTTCAAATTCTTTGGAATAAACATTCATGACAAGCAATAGATACAGCTGACATATATTTTCAAAACGATAATGCTATCTTTCGGTGATTTTATAGAAATTTCAAGGAGGTCAATTATATTGAATTCTATTTTTTAACTTTTTTTTATGCAATTATTTTTCAGGGTGGTACAAATAGATTCTAATTTAAATTCAAAAACCATTTATTATACATTATTTTAGATAGTCATATGTAATCTGGATTTTAAAGTCTTTTTGGCATTGATATGATTATTTAAAACCTACCATGCAAGAACGAATTGATAAGATATATATTAAATGTTTTTTTATGTTTTATTATGAAGCCTTTTTTTAAAATTCTACGCAAAAGAAAATGAATTTGGGTCTTTTGAATCTTATTTTAACTTTTTTGTGCAATGAGAAAACTTAAATCGATGTACTTTTAGTTTGAATCAAATCTATGGCAAAGAAACGCTTAATAGATATTTAAGTAATTTTTACTGTAAATTAAATTTTTATGATTCTTAATAATGATAGAGTGTTTAAAAATCAGATTGAAGAAGAAAAAAACCAATAAAATCACAATTAATGTGTAATAATATATATTTGCTATAAACTTCGCGGAAAGAATATTTTTGTTAATAGTTCATCGCAAAAAATATCATTATAAATGCTATATTCTTTTAATTCTACTATACCTTCTTAATGGTCTGATTTATTCTAAAATATAAGAAATACATAATTTCAGCATTTTATAATATTTGAAACAGCTGAAAAACAACAGCATAGTTTTTGGTCTTAGATTTATTTTTTAAAGGTAATTTATTTTTATTATATATAATAAGTTATAAATTATAGATTTTCTTTTAATTTTAGTAACTGCTTGTTAAAAATTGACCTCTTCTATGATGATGTCTGAATATATAGTAATTTCGTTTTTGAAAAGGTTTTTACACTAATATTATTAACTCTTGGTAAATAAACGTTACACATAATTATATAAATTTTCTGTCATATGGAATATACAGCTTCAAAAATAATGTGTAGATACACAAATAAGATACGATCATATTCATCTTATGATGAATAGAGATACAACAAAAAAGATGCTTTAACTATTTTCTTAGCTTTTGCAAAAACTAATACTATACGTTAAATAACCATTAATAAAACAATTTTTTTTGTATTTATTTAAAATAATAGCCTTAATAGTGTATTTACAAAATCCAGCTAACAAAATATGAAATTAAACGTTGTTATGACGGTATAATACTATAAAATTGTCTATTAAACTGAAAAATAAAAGTATGAATTAGGAAAATATTTTAAAAGAAGAATCTCAAAAGATTCTTGCATCTTTTTTTATATTGATCACTTATAAATAAAAAAAGAAATATTTTATTATATATACTCAGATTTTTTAGTTAATCGCGATTATTTATGATGATAATTTATTAAGCAATACATTGAAATGCTATAAGAAATAACATTTAAAAAGACATGCACAGTGTACACACATAATAAAACTTTTGTTATGTTAGTGGTTGAAGATAAATCTATTATGATTTTTATGATTATATATCCGATAAACAGATGAAAATAAAGGTGTGAATATATATCAGCATTCATTTTTGAATAAAATATTCATAATAAAAAATTATCTAGTCGAGAAAATTTTTTAGCATTTAGTCACTTAAATAGCAAAATATAAAGTCTTTTCATGCCTTTTTCATTTTATATAATGATAAAGATTTATTCATAAGAATAATATGCTAAATTTAACAAGGGTATTTTCTGCAAAATTAAATTTATTATATAAAACTTTAACTTTATTCAATTATCTTGTTATGATTCTATATAACTTGCAGTATTCTATATTCGGATTTAGTTTATTATTTATCAATACAGATGTTTCGTAATTACGACATCTTACGCAATTCTATGAATTTTTGTTTTCAAAAGGTACCTATTACATTTAAACATAAATATTACATGCGTAAATAAGTTTTCTGTATACAACTAAAGTAAATATTAGAAATCTTGTTTTGAGAATATATTTATTTTCTATATTAGTTTTAGTTTCGTAAATTTTCATGATATTTAAGATTATAAATTTTTTTCTGGATATATTTTCTAAAAAAGGGTTTTTATACAAATAAATTGATAAGTAGATTTTGTTTTATTTTATTTTATAATGGAACACATGGAATTATTTATCCATATTGTACCGTAATGTGGAATATTACGAAAAAATTTTTATATCTGGCATATTTTTTTCTTTTAATGCATTATTATTATATGTTTTTATATTCCTAGCATATTTAAATTTTAGATCATTGTTTATTTATAATCAATTTTCTATATTCTTATATGTTATTTTTTCTCATAATTATAATAAAAGATGACTTGTATGATAATTGATAAATAAAAATTTAATATATGTCGAAATCAAAAAATATCTAGACAATGAAGAGCAAGGTGATTAATAACTAATAATTTGGTTATAAATTTTTGAATTTATTTTAGTTCTGCAATAAATTTTGTATAGAACAGTTTCGTAATATGAATACATTATTTCAATATTATATAAGTTCGTAATTATAATAGAATTTTATTTTATTTGCAAATACGTGATAAACTCGGGCGTTATATAAATTTCATTTTTTTCATGTTTCATCTAAATTAGATTATCATAAAACATGTACCATAAATATTACACATCTCTAACTTAGAATATGTTAGTAACCACTCTATGCGAAAATCGGATGACATAATATAAATTCTTGAATGTAATTAGAATATTATAAACTCGGCATAAAGGGTTTATAAATGCTCACATCGCGAAAAAAAAATGTTGTAGTTTTGCCGTTTTTTAAAAATTTGTATATGTTAACATGGCTGCGCTATCAATAAATTTTGTTCATTTTTTACAAATAATATTAAATTTTAAATGGTTTTTTCACTCTTTCTCGCTAATGACATAATAATATATTCGACTCATTGTAAAAAAACCATTTAAATGTGTATTAATAATTTTAAGTCCTGTTATGCGCGATTTTTTTAGACAGAATAAAATAAAACAGTGCACGGATCTTCATTTTTCTAATACCTACTGGTATTAAATTCACAAGGGCTAAAAACTGTTTTAAAAATTAAAAAAACTTGCTTTTTTTTACGCTACAAACTATTAAGCTGTGAAAAAATGATAAAATGGTAAAAAATTTTCGGTGATAATTACCACAATATATAATTAAAAATGATTTTTTTTATTAGACAAACGCCATAAAAACGATAAGTTTTCCATGTCTTTTTCCATTTTAATCATGTCATATGCTCAATATTAATTATGCATACCACATCGTCTTTTCAAAAAATATAATTAATACGAAAACGTTATACAGTTTCTTTTAACTCTTAACATCGACTTATATATCTTTTACAATACTGCACGAAAGCAAGTAAAAATTATGTATGTATACTTTAAATTTGCTCGCGTCTATTTTTTTAATAATTTAGCGGATCTTATGTTATCTTGAGTTTATAAAAGGTATTTTTTTAACTAAAATTGATTTTTAGGTATAGTTATACGTAAAGCAATAAATAGGACATTAATGACACTTTATTATATATGTTTGATGAATTTAATAATCATCATGCCTACTTATTTTTGTTACGTGTTTCTATATGGAATTAAAATTTTAAGATCTTTGTTTTTACCCTTAGACTGTATTAGTATTTGTACTTGTAACTAGGTTTTTTAATGAGAAAGTATGATTAAAGATCCTATCTATGTTTCCTGGATGGTTAAAAACTATAGATTATGCGATTTTATCATCATTATAAATGTTGCTATCCGGTTACCGTGTTTTTTATAGATCCCTTATTTATGTCAGTGTTCTTTTTTTCACATCTGAAACTACAAAAAACCCCTTTTGTAATTATTTTGATTCCCAAAACAGAACAAATTAATTTCTACCATATGTAAACTGTTATATTGCGCTTCCCCACTTTTGTTTATAAAAATTTCTAAAAGTATACAAAGTCTTTTAATGTATGCATTTTTTTGGTTAATAAGTAACCACTGTTATTTATGCAATTATTCACAAATTATATATATATTTTTATTGACAATCCCAAAACTTAGCAATAATTGTAACGGACATTTTATAAATTAAAACTAAAGATATGCAATTTTTTATTTATTTATAGTTTTTGTGATCTTTGAATGTAATGGGTATAAATTTTATTTCTTTTACGACATCCATGAGACTTTCACTTATACTTCCCTTTGTTATCTTAAGAAATATCATTCTTCTTTATTTTCTACATTTTATAGGCTTTTTTCCGATAAATTTTTTTCTGAGCTTTTATTCTTTGTTTTTTGATGGCATGTAAATTGATATGATTTTAATTTTATTTTTAAGTTATTGATATAATTTTTTTATCATTCAAAAAAATGAATTTTTGATGAAATTTACATAAATTTGTCTTGTAATATAGTTTTATTTTTTATTGGAGTCGCTTTGAACACGTTACCTACCGAATTTAAAAAATGTTATTTTGTACAGAAATAGTAATGTGTAGTAAACTTTCCTTTTTTATATTCCATATTAAATATCCAAGTTTATTTTCATATTTATGAATATATAAATAATATTTATCGTGATTTAATTTATTTATTAAATCCTAATATAACTATTTTTTTCATGGAAAAGATCTACACTTTAAATATTTTGTCTATAATGCTGATATTTTATAAAATACTTTATCTCGCAATAATAGACGCTTAATGGTAGTTTTAATATAAAAATACTTAAATTTAACTGTTTAGATTCTCATCTATGATGAATATGTGCTTCAAACTATTTTTTACACACAAAAAGTAAAAATATTTTGAATTATTAATAAAAAAAACAAAATTGGAGCGATGATATTTTTTTAAATAAAAAATAAATATTTTCAAATTTCGCATCAAAAACAAAGCTAAATTGGTTGCATTTATATTTATCTAATATGTTAAGTCATTTCTAACTTTCTTAAAATACAGTGGTGTTGAAATTAAGTTCTTACCAGTTTAAAGAAAATGCTATATATTTTTTATTGGAGCCTAAGAGTTGTTAATAAAAGTGTATATGCGTGTTATATAGATATATGCATATCATTAGCCTCCAATTTAGTTATAGAATTACAAATTACATAATTAAATTTTTTAAAAAGTAATATGGTCACCGTTTTTTGCCTTTATAGCTTCCGTGTGTCGAATTATTCTTTTATTATTTAAGCATTTCTAAGACTATCCGTTCTGGTAAGAAGATGTATCCTTTATCACGATGATTTTGAATTTATTCTTTTTTATTTATTAATAACCGATGAACAAGTATTCTTTTTCGCTTTATGTATGTCTGACATGTTTTATTATTTTTACATATTCAAATTGAAAATATCACATGTATGTGTAGTTTCTGATTCATAAATATTATTTAAAATTATTTATTATGCATAAATTTATCGAGACTTTTTCCAGAATTGATTTTACAAATACAAATTTGGTCGATATTTCCTAAATTTATTTTATTGTTAGGATACTATAGCTATTTTATAATATTTATCTTGTTTAATTACGCTTCTTTTACAAAACGATCTTTATTTTTTAAACTTTAGGTCTAAAATTATTACGTATTTTGCTGAACTCAATCTGTATTTAAGCTTTATATTTTACATTCTTGATATTAACAAATTAATGCAATACATTATGAGAAAAGTAAGAAGGGTAAGGTATTTTCTTGAAATTTTTATTTTTTTTAATATTTGATATGGCTAGTCGCAAGTATAAATGTTGCATTCGCTATAGGGGTAACTGCATTTTTATTTCCAGAATTAATATATAGATTTTTAAAATACGTCGATGATACCACTTAGTTTGAAATTAAAACATAACAGGTAAAATATTTTTATTTTTAGATAGAATTGAACGACAATAGTGCAATAGAAAATTTTACCCTGTTATTTCATTAATTTACAAACTCATGCACCTGAATATTATTGCAATATATAAATGGAAAGGGTTTATGAAAGCATGTTATGGCATTTAAGTCAAAATAAATTCATGTATATATTTCTTTTACGAAATAGATACTGAAAGTTTAAAATAAATGGTGATGTAAATATTTAATTATTAAAAAAAAATTATAGAAATGGTATTTTAATCAGAAAGTAAATGTTTATTATATTATTTAACTAAAATAAATTTAAACTTTATTTTATATTCAAAAATGTAAAACTAATAGTATGTATTGAAAATCGTAAATCAGTTACTTTGTGAAATATTATAATAAGGTTTTACTTGTGGGTAAATTTTGGTGATGTAAATTTAGATTTTCTCTTTTAGCATAACGAGATTAATTTCCCGTGGCACATCATATATATATGCTCTTGCGCAATTATCTCAACCCAATACCTAATAGTTTAAGGTTTTTCTCCAATTCAATAGTTTTATATACGTCTTGATTTGGTTTGTGGATTCGAGTTAATGCAAAAATAAATAAAATTTATAGAATCGGAGTTTGCCGGAATCATTTCCAATATAACACAGCTCCATGGTTAATATAGAAATAAACTAAATTGATGAAGGCGAAGTTTGCCGGAATAATCTCAAATATAAGACCGCTCTTTGGTTAATATAAAAATAAATAAAATCGATGAAGGCTAAGTTGGCTTATGAATTGTTTTAAAGACAAAACTATACTTTTGGCAACATAAAATATAATAACATTTATAAAAGCGGAGAACTTCCTAAAAGTAATAGCAGTAAAACATAAATAAACAAATTCATTTATAATTTTATAAAAGCGGTGTGTATATTTCGATCTTTTCTAAGGCAAAGCTTTAATTTTGTTAATGTAATGATAATTAATATTTACAAACGCTAATTTTTCTGTCAATGTATGAAAATATTTGACCATTTATGGAAGAAATTATATTTGTCAGTTTACTTGTGATGGTTCGCCTATCAAATAAATAGAATTTTTTGTTAAATATTTAAAATGGCTATGATAACACAAATAATATCGTAGAGAATCGTGAACTGTTAATTCTGTTCCCGATTCATATTAGATATTTACTTATGGGTTAATTTTCTTTTTATCGATTTTATCTATTTAGACGTGGTCAGCGTGTTGGGGATATTGCACAACTCCTTGATGCATCTTTTGACACCTTCCCCTGATCTATCTTCATCAGCTGCTCTTCCTCTCTCAAATGAGATGAGTTCAAGTGTCTTGCGGAGTGTGAGAGCTTGCATGTATGCTTCTACTTCGTCCCCAATTCATATTATTGTAATTTATATATAAAATCCAAAAAAAGTCAAAGATACACCGCCTGTCGATTGATTTTAATTTAATGCATAGGGAGTTTCAAAATTGTTTTATAATAATGAACACACAATTTAAAACTAATATTTTTAAACGCGCATTTAAATGTTTTTTGCCAATTAATTTTCAAGATTTGTATATAAGTGCAAAGCGTTTTCCAATTTAATTATTAATCAAATATATTAAAGCGAAAAATACATTATTAACTAAATTATTAAAATAGAGAACAATCTCACACGAACAATTATAAACTTTACCCGAAAAAATTCATATTCTGAAATTTTAACATATGGATAATATTAATTTATATATTTATGGTTTCAATTGATCATGATTCAAACAAAGCCACATATGCTACTATTTCATCTATGTTCGATAAGTTTTAAATGTTACCGCTAAAAAGAAAGAGGGATGGTGATTTTATCGAAATCAAGAATATATGCAAATGTAACATTAGAAAAAGATCCAGAAGCTTATGATTACAAAAATCTTGTTTTAAGAACAGGAGATATAACAAAATATAAAATAATAAAACACATAGGAAAAGGACGTTATTCAAATGTTTTTGAAGGATTCTACGAAGACAATGATAAAGTAGTGATAAAAGTTCTTAGGCCTGTCGAATTAAGACGAGTAAAGCGTGAAATATCGATTCTAACCAGTCTTTCCCATAAAAATATAGTGAAGCTTCTTGATATCGTATCGGATCAAAGTAAAATACATTACAGTCTTATATTTGAATATATTAAACACGAAGATGCTTCAAGAATCTTTTGTAATTTAGAAATGTGTGATATTAAAATTTATACTAGAATGATATTAGAAGCTTTGGATTTTACACATAGCAATGGAATAATGCATAGAGATATAAAAGTAAGCAATTTAGTGGTCAATATATCTGAAAAAAAATTAAAAATTATTGATTGGGGTCTTGCTGAATTTTATATTCCTTATACAGCGTACCACGTCAGAGTTGGAACAAGATACTATAAAGGTCCTGAAATTTTATTGAAATATCAATATTACGATTATTCTTTGGATATTTGGAGCTTCGGATGCATTCTTGCAGATATGTTATTTAAAAAGGGTGAACCATTTTTCTTTGGAAAAGATAATATCGATCAATTAAATAAAATTGTTGATGTTTTAGGTGCTGAAGATCTTGATCATTTTATCATTAAGTACGAAACAAATAGATTTAATCACGATTTTAGACCGAAGCGAATCAAACTTAGGTCTTTCTACAAAAAAGATAAATTGACGGATGATGAAATTCATTGTTTGGATTTGCTTGAAAAGATTTTTGTTTATGATCATCAGATAAGATACAGTGCAAAGGATTGTCTAGATCATCCCTTTTACATGGAAAAATAAAAATAAAATTAATTAAGTATCTTTATTGTTCTTATCGGAATAAGTTAATTGCACTGTAATCCTAATCATGTAACAATTCCAAAATATTTTGGTTTTTTATACGTTGGCTATGATCATTTAATATCTAAATTCGTATATATAAATTTGTACATATAAATTTGTGATTATATACTAAATTTGTGATTATATATCGAAATAAATTAATGATATCTTTTTTTAATCATGTATTTATTCCAAAATATTTTGGTTTTTTATGTGTTGTCTACATTCTTTTTATGCCTAAGAAAGTTATTTTTTATATATAAATTATACCCATTTTTACCCATTTAAATTTTACGTAAAATGAAATTTAAAGGCAAAAAATCTTACATACAGATACTAAATTATTAAATATAAAACCACAAAATAATTTATGATAGATATATAGATATAATAATTCTATAAATGCAATCTCAAGAATGTGAAATTATATCAATATTATAATTTAGATGTATCCAGTGACTTTTTTCAAATAAAAGCGCAGTTTTAATAATTATGTTATTCAGTTTTTTCAAAAAAAATTAATCTCAATCAAGAATTATAAATCTATAAATATTTACTATATTTTTGTATAATCCTTAGAATCTAAAAAACAATGCTATCCTGATTATATGAAGCGTTTAACTTTATCTGATTTATTTATGTGTTAAGTTTATTTAAATCAATTCCATTTATTTAGATGTAGTCAGCTTATTGGGAATATTGCACAACTCCTTGATGCATCTTTTGATACCTTCCCCTGATATATCTTCATCGACTGCTCTTCTCTCTTAAAATAAGATAAGCAAAGGTGTTTTGGATGTGTGAGAGCTTGCGTATATGCTTATACTTCGTCAGGGATTTTTAATTCCTTATAAACTTTATCTGATTATATATTTTATTGAGTAATTAATGCTAAAGATGTAAATTTGTTAAATTATTTAAACTAGAATTTATCGTTATTTATAAAAGTGATTTAAATTTAGATAAAAATTTACTTGTATTTAATCTACACTCGAAGGTGACACTTTTTTGATCATAAAAATTATTATCTTATTTAGGAATAAAGAATAAAAATGTTATTCTCTTTGTCAGATATATATCTTACATATATTCTATATATAATTCTATCATAATTACCAAAAAAATGTTGTTAGTTGACTTTCATCAAAGTATAAAAAGTAAAAAACTGCCATTATATAACTTAATACATCTAAATGAACCTTTTTTTTCATATAAATAGGTACTGAATTAAAATCTAGTCAAAATAATTGATATTTAGTTCAAAATATATGCATTTATATAATTTTATAGTTTATGTAAAAAAATTATATACTTACAAATATTACACACATATTTGGAATGAACAATTACTTCTTGGTATATATTCTGTTTATATCTTCTAGCTTTTTATTAATTAAAAAATACAAAAATGTACGTTTTTCTAAGAAAAAAAATTACTTTTTGACTTTTTATATGCATATTGTGGTATTTTAATTATACCAATTGATTTTTGAATAAATTTCAGAATTATGTATTTAACTGGGCAGATAAGTTTGGGATCATGTTTTAATGCTTTACTATAATATCCTTAAACTTTAATTTTTTTATTGGCGATTCTGTACTTCTTTGGAGATGAATTCTTTGAAAATACTTTCATCCTCAATTTTTTTTAGTTTGATATAGATTTTATATATGTGTTGCTATGTGAACGTAGTAATACCATATTTAGTAAGTAAAAATGAGCATTAAGATATGTAATTTAGCCCGAAAATTTCAGTTTTAAGATATTTATCACATATAAAATCTACTTATTAAAGTCTTATAGCCCAAAATTAAAATAAAAAATACAATTTAAACATAATACTATGATCAAATATTCTCAGATCACAGCTTTAAGAATTAAAATACACATTGGTAATATTTATTCTTTTTTTGTATATAAATATTCATTGAATTATGTGAAACACATTTGCCTTAAATACCAATAAATTAGAAGCCAATTTTTTCTTATGCAGATGAATCACGAGTGGCCTTATACCATTAGACCTATACCAGTTGCTATATTATTAAAAGCGAAAATATGTGAATAACGATCAGTGATACCCGAATGTTACTAAATTGTATAATATTTATTAAATAAAGCATAGTAAACTATGATATTCATTGAAAATATGTCCGAAATTCTTTGTGTAAACTGGGAAAACACTTTTTTATACCTATGACATTCTAAGCTGAAAAACTATTGTTTTGTTTAATATGTTGATATAACTTGGAGTTAGAAACAAAAAAATATATATTGCAGGGACATGATAGACTAAATATCACATCATTTATTTGTATTTGATAACTATTTTTTGATATAAGTCTATCAATCTGATTTACTGTAATTTTTTGAAAACATTTTATATAAATTATTAATGCTCAAAATATTTTTTAGCATACAATAAATTTGATTCCAATTTATACATAAAAAAATTTCAGTTTTTTTGTATTCATGCTGTGGAGGAACCAGTACTTCCAGTGATAATTTCTTATTTCTATTCATAATTTCACCGTATATCACAGCGATGGACTAGGCATTTTCTAATTTTTATTACTTTTAGAAAATATATGCATAATAAA